>NC_080423.1:32586095-33254667 GCF_029873635.1 Malania oleifera | reverse complement strand
CGTATTGTTTCCTTAATTTCATTAATTATTTTCATATTGTACATTTTATCATTAATCATATGTTAATATTAAAGTATGTATTGTATTATTTAGGTATGCCTATGAGCACTAATATTATTATTGTTATAATTATTATATACATATACATACGTGTGTCAATATTGCATATCCTAGTACGTGGTATTATTATTATTATTATTATTATTATTATTATTATTATTATTATTATTATTGTGCAAATATATATATATATATATATATATATATGTGTTAAGGTAGATGGTATTATCACTATTGGTGTATATATACATTTGAGTTACGTGTTATTATTACCATATATTAGAGTACATGTTATTTATTATCATACGTATATATATACATATGCTGAGGTATTATTATTATTATTATTATTGTTAGTACTATCATTGCTATTATTTTCACCGTTATTTATTATTATTATTATTATGATGTTTATTATTATCATTATTATTATTATTATTTTATTATTATTTTATTTATTGATTTTATTATCATTATTATTTTTGTTATAAAATATTTTTTTATTTTCATCCCTATGATTTAATTGCAAGGGGTATTAGCCTTTGGGCATCACGTACCCTAAGCTCTGAGGGAATATATGTATATATTTATTTATTTTCCTATGTATTTATAAATTCATAAAAAGGAGTAATGTAAAGATTTATTAGATTAACTTAGGGATAATTTTAAATTAATTAGGTGCCGTTCTTAAGAACGGGCGCGTAGGGGGTGCTCGTACCTTCCCCTCGCGTAACCGAACTCCCGACCCCAACTCTGGTAATGTAGACCGATTCTACCCCTAACGGGGTAGTGATCATGTGTTCTAACCGCACTAAAGGTTAGTGGCGACTCCTACACCATGTTTTTCCATGAAAATATTAAAAATGATTTTTAATTTCCCCGCCCGGGGCACACGCGCTCGCCGGGACGCCGCGACAGCTTGGCGACTCCACTGGGGACAAACGAGAGTCGAGCCATTAATTAATTAGAAGTTATCCCAGTTTCAAATTTAATAAAACTTTTAATTACTCCTTATTTTTTGAATATTGTAATTTGTAAATAACTTTGATTAATTGTAGATATTTTACTTCCATAATTGGTAAATAACCTCAATTAATTAAAAATATTTTGTTTCCTAATTTGTTGAACATTAATTGTAGATATTTTGTTGCCAAATATTGTGAATAAGTATATTAATTATAGATATTGTGTATACTAATCGTAAATATTTTGTTTCCTTATTTTTTGTTTCCAAATTTTTTTTTTTTTGAATAAACATATTAATTGCATATATTGTGTTTCCTTATCTTTTGAATATATGTATTAATGGTAGATATCTTGTTTGTATATTGTTTATAGCATGTGAATAAATGTGGGGATAGTGGGATTAGGTTAAATTTAAATTCACACACTCACACGCTCTATACCCGAGCTTTCCTTACTATGATTAGATAGGAGTGTAATAGCGTTTGTCCCCACGTGGCAGGGCTTGTGGGGACCCGTGAACCACTCCACTCAGTTTAAACTTTGTCCAAACCCCTTTTGGGTGAGGATGGAGGTTAGATTGGGAACCTTTGTATATGGGGATTAGAGCTTACCCACACATACTTGTCTATAGTCTTCCCTAACTAGGATAGAGCCATGAAAGACCCTATATATACGTACCTACCCTGGGTTGAGACAGGAGCCACATTCTTCTCCATGTATAGTGCGTTGTATATATGATATGAGATACTTTGTATTATGTGATACATTTGACATCCATTTTAGATATACATACTACTTAGTCAGTATTCAGAAAAAGTCCAATAATGAGACCAAGGCCCATCCTTTCAAAATGAAGCACTTGGCCCAACTATTTTAAAATATGGGTCGGCCTAACCCTTTCTATATAACTCGGGCCCAATTTTTTGAGAAATAACAAGTATAGGCCCAACCTTTTCCTAAGTAAAAACTCGGCCCAGGCCTGATTTTCAAAATGGGTCAAATCCAGATTTCCATAAATGGGCTTCGGCCCTATTACCCAAGAAAATCCGAGCCAATATTTTCTAAGCAAGCCAAGCCCAAGTCTTTTTAAAATTAGGGCCTGATCCCATCATGAAATATATTGAAGCCCATATTTTAAAATACTTGAGGCCCGAGTGCACACTAAAGTCCACAAGTCCGCACTGAACAAATCTAACGGGTTGACCAACCTGGGTCAACCCCAACCTCAGATCAAATTTGACCCTTCATAGAATCTGAGGTACATGGACCGTCATCAAGGAAAAGAATGATTGAGGGAAGAATTGAATTGAAATTGTAATTGTCTTAATCTTGAAATCTCTCATTAGTGGGACTTTTCCTAGAATGCTGACAAAGTAATTAGTTAGGTTACATTGCATCCATGCATTCATGCATAATTTCACACATAATCATGCACGATAGGTCACATGCATAGTCATATCTCTATTTGTATGTGTAATTGCACTAAGTACATCCATGCACAAACATTCATTGCACCCATGCATTCATGCATAATTTCACACATAATCATATATGATAAGGCACATGCATGGTCATGCCTCTATTTGTATGTGTAATTGCACTAGTTACATCCATGCACAAACATTCATTGCATCCATGCATTCATGCATGATTTCACGCATAGCCGTGCATGATAGGTTGATGCATGTTCATATCCTTATTTGTATGTATTTGTGCACTAGTTACCCCCATGCATAAAAACCCATTGCATAACATAATCATGCATTCTATGCTCAATTTCATAACCATGTATGCATAATCATCTCCAATGGGTCAATAATCACATTCAAATTATCTTTAAAACCATGGTCCAAGGTGATAGAATTGAGATCTAAGATTCCAGTATTGAGCAGAGCAAGATAATCTCTCTATAGAGAAAGGTTATGATCATAGGGACCCATTGCGTGATCATAGTAGGAATGTAATAAATGCCATCGGGTTAGAAGATTGATTGGTATTCAACTTTAGAAGTGAGCTCACATGATACAGAAATGCTGCTTGATCACCTAAGGGTGATAACAAGAGGAATGTTCATGCTTTTTATTTAAATCATTTTGAAATTGAATGAAATAAGAATGCTTCTCAGTCTCATCTCATTTCATCCTCCTTGAACTATTACCTTATGCCAAATTTTGTCCATTTTTGCTTGTATTTTGTGTAAGTGACATAGGAAATAATTTTATCAGTACAAAGGACTTGGAGCCATAAGTTGATTTCAGGGGTCTATTCAATGGGGCAAAAAAAAAAAAAAAAGAAGAAGAAGAAGAAGAAGAAGAAGAAGAAGAAAAAGCCTCCAAGATGAAGCTTAGTAAAGAACGCCACTTCAAAAGGTTGTCAAGGAGCTTTGTGGGATGAGGATTTCAAAATTAAGAAGAGTCATAGGAGAAATATATAGAAATGACTTATCAAGCTTTGTCCTACGTTTGTTTGATGAAATTGAGAAAAAGTCTTTTGTCTTTGTTATCTAAATTATGATTGGTTGTCTTAAAGGTATGATGATTATATTCTAATCAAATGAAGGGTGGCTATCTTTGATCGACCAGTATTCCTAAAAAGAACCAAATAATGATTTACCACTTGCTAACCCATTTGAGCCTGAATGTTAAACCATTCTTTTCTTAAAAGTCAGTTCATAAAAAATTCAAACTGGGTTTGGGTCTTATAGTGTTTGACAAGTCATTTGAGGCAAAAATTATTACCAAAAGGATGGTAGGCCATTTTTCTGCCACCCAAAAGAAAGTTAAAGAAGAAATCTCTTGCGAACCCTTTTGAGCCTGAAAAATTCAATTTTTGATTAACCCGTCAAAGGATCACACCCCACACTGGGACAGTTTTAAAAGATCAGTCCTAAATGAAGTTCTAATGAAAATGAAGTTAAGATTTCCTTTATAAAAGGAAAATCAAAAGTTGCGGTAAAAGAAGAAGAAGATAAAAAAGGGCAAAGAGAAAGAAGAGGAAAGGGAAGAAGAAAGAAAAATAAGGGACATGCTACATATGTGATCTTTGACCAAATTACCCTCGATGAAATCAATGATTTTGAGCCTTATTTAACTCTTTTCTTCTTTAACCCATACCCCTAGCATACATTACAGTCCAAATGAAAGTCCTAACCAGATTGGTATACGTTGTTGTCTCAAATGATTTGTCAAATTCAATGTTGAGTCTAAACTACGTAATGACCTGATCCTGCAAAGGTACGTAGGCAACTTGTTCAAATGACAAGTTCGATCAATACTTCACGAATACTGCACCACTGGGGCAGAAATCTTTATTAGGGGATGGGATTTTTGAGCCTTAGTTTCCTTATTCTTCGTGAAACCTAAATCCTAAGCCTACATTTCGTCCCATGTCTTAAAGTCCACCCTGAGATCGGAATATTGATCAGACTACTTAATGAGATACTAGTTATAATTCAAGATAGGGAATTTGAGACAAGCTTGAAATAAGCGAGAAAGAACCTCTAAGTGGTGATACAGTGGAGAAGTTATGGTGATGAGGCTAAAAAAAAAAAAAAAAAGGGAAAAAAAAAAAAGGGTTTTGCCCATTGATATGATTCTCTAAGCTAGCAAAGTTACATTAGTGTCAAAGTACTGGTAAAATTTGTCTCCTATTTAGCAAGCACAGAAAATCAAGCAAAGTCAAGCAAGTTTGTGCATTCCATCCATATTCCCATTGAGATTGAGTTATCTGATTGCATGCTTATTCATTTAAATTTCAAAGAGATTTTAAAACATTAAGGATGCAATCCAAAGAACGTCCTTGTGGAGAAAATGTAAGATAGACAGGATCAGCTATAAATGCATCTACTAGGGTGGGTGTCATGCCGAGTTTCAAAAGGACACATTCAGGGACATCTATGTCAGTTGGGAATTCAAAAACATAGCCAAGATCAGTGGATGAGGATTGAAATGGGGCAGTTTTTGAGTTTCGTTGGAGCAAATTCAAGAGCTTTTAGGATAGAATAAAAGTCAAAAACAGGGTGATGACCGGTGACATGTAAATACTGGGGCAGATTTTGAGCGCCTTTTGGAATTTGAAACATGACCAGAATCAACGACAATGTGGAATTTGAAAGCACACCCAAGATCAGAGATTGGGTTGTCGATTACAAGCACGATGGAAGGAGAAGATACTCATGCATTACCATGCATTTCATGCATTATCATACATTACATGCATTGCATAAGAAAGAAAATACAAAGGGCATCTCATGCAACATGCATACATCCTTGCATTCACATATCATTATGCACACATAACAACATATCATTGCATTCTAGCATCTTAGGTAGCAACATGCATACATATAGCAATAGAGCACTATTCAATCACACTTGCCTGGTTGAATAAACTTTTGAATAATTCTTTTGCCTCATTGACTGAGCCATTCTGGTCTAGACGTATTTTGAAATTGGGGCAGCTGGCCCCAACGCACAAATTAACATGCTTTGAAACTGTGGCAGTTGACCCCTTGGTTGTTGAGTCTCAAAGAGGGTAATCTAAAGACAGCCTAAGAAACTCATGTTTTCATTCTCGATTGATAATCCCCAATGGAATAATTCTGAGCCCTATGCTTGAGGACACTTTCCAAAAAATCTCAAGACTTCGTACCCGATTCATCATCCCCCATACAAAGTAGCCATTTTCCTGGTCCAAATTGAGTCATCTACCTTAAAATTAGGGCATCAACCCTCACATCCAAAATTGGTGTTGTTCACGACGAAATCAAGGTGTTGGATCACCTCAAAGCTTTCTGGATTACCTCATTCATGAGAGCAGTTTCATCCAAATTATTCTGATTATCTTATTCACTTTTATTTGACCCATTACGGTCCACTCTTATTGACCCATCGCGGTCCATTCTTATTAACCCTTCGTGGTCCCATCTTATTGACCCTTCGCGGTCCCACCTTATTGGCCTATCACGGTCCTATTCTTATTGACCCATCGCGGTCCCATCTTATTGACCCTTCGCGGTCCCACCTTATTGACCTATCACGGTCCCATCTTATTGTCCCATTGCGGTCCCACCTTATTGACCTATCACGGTCCCATCTTATTGACCCATCGCGGTCCACTCTTATTGACCCATCGCGGTCCACTTTTATTGACCCATCGCGGTCCATTCTTATTAACCCTTCGTGGTCCCATCTTATTGACCCTTCGCGGTCCTACCTTATTGGCCTATCACGGTCCTATTCTTATTGACCCATTGCGGTCCCACCTTATTGACCTATCACGGTCCCATTCTTATTGACCCATCGCGGTCCCATCTTATTAACCCTTCGTGGTCCTATCTTATTGACCCATTGCGGTCCCACCTTATTGACCATTCGCGGTCCTATTCTTATTGACCCATTGCGGTCCCACCTTATTGACCCATTGCGGTCCCACCTTATTGACCTATCAAGGTCCTATTCTTATTGACCCATTGCGGTCCCACCTTTTTGACCGATCACGGTCCCATCTTATTGACCCATTGCGGTCCCACCTTATTGACCTATCACGGTCCCATTCTTATTGACCCATTGCGGTCCCACCTTATTGACCTATCACGGTCCCATCTTATTGACCCATTGCGGTCCCACCTTATTGACCTATCACGGTCCCATTCTTATTGACCCATCGCGGTCTCATCTTATTGACCCATTGCGGTCCCACCTTATTGACCCATCGCTGTCCCATCTTATTGACCATTCGCGGTCCAACTCTTATTGACCCTTCACAGTCCCACTTTATTGACCATTCACAGTCCCACTTTTTTGACCCTTTGCAGTCCCACTCTTATTGACCATTCGCAGTCCCACCTTATTGACCATTCGCGGCCCCACCTTATTGACCCTTCAGTGAACTATAGCTCGGGTTCCTACACCCGGTGCAAATCACCCTCCGTGAACTATAGCTCAGGTTCCTACACCCGGTGCAAGTCACCCTCCGTGAACTATAGCTCGGGTTCCTACACCCGGTGCAAGTCACCCCTCGTGAACTATAGCTCGGGTTCCTACACTCGATGCAAGTCACCCCTCATGAACTATAGCCCGGGTTCCTACACCCGGTGCAAGTCACCTTCCGTGCACTATAGCTCGGGTTCCTACACCCGGTGCAAGTCACCTCTCGTGAACTATAGCTCGGGTTCCTACACCCGGTGCAAGTCACCCTTCCGTGAACTATAGCTCGGGTTCCTACACCCGGCGCAAGTCACCCATCGTGAACTATAGCTCGGGTTCCTACACCCGGTGCAAGTCACCCTTCCGTGAACTATAGCTCGGGTCCCTACACCCGGTGCAAGTCACCTTTAGTGAACTATAGCTCGGGTTCCTACACCCGATGCAAGTCACCCCTCATGAACTATAACTCGGGTTCCTGCACCCGGTGCAAGTCATCCTCCGTGAACTATAGCTCGGGTGCCTACACACGGTGCAAGTCACCTCTCATGAACTATAGCTCGGGTTCCTACACCCGGTGCAAGTCACCTTCCGTGCACTATAGCTCGGGTTCCTACACCCGGTGCAAGTCACCCTTTCGTGAACTATAGCTCGGGTTCCTACACCCGGTGCAAGTCACCTTCCATGCACTATAGCTCGGGTTCCTACACCCGGTGCAAGTCACCCTCCCGTGAACTATAGCTCGGGTTCCTACATCCGACGCAAGTCATTCTCATGTGCTCTCAATCATACATGCAAATCAGTTTTCACAAATCATTTTGGTCTCTTTTGTTACATTGGGCCCGGTCCAAAATCAGCGTCTTTTATCTTTGCAGGCTTGTTGCTACAAATAACGTAGGAGAATTCCTACTTTCACTTTGAAGCGACAAAGCCGACAAAGAGGGGCAGCTGTAGACACCCCATTTTTACCCAGACCCAATATATGTATTACTATTATTATTATTATTATTATTATTGTTATTTTATTATTATTATTATTATTATTATTATTTTATTTATGCTTATTATTATTATTATTATTATTATTTTCTTTATTATTATTATTATTTTTCATTAGTATTATTAATATTACTTTTATTTTTATTTTTTACGTCTATTTTATTATTATTATTATTTATTATTTTCATTATTATTTTTATTATTATCATTATTATAAGTATTTTTATTACTATTATTATTATTATTATTATTATTATTATTATTATTATTATTATTATTATTATTATTATTATTTTTCATTAGTATTATTATTATTACTTTTATTTTTATTTCTATTTATATTGTTTATTATTATTATTATTATTTATTATTTTCATTATTATTGACATTATTTTTAATTATTATTATTATTAGTATTTTTACCTTTATTATTATTATTATTATTATTATTATTATTATTTTATTTATTTATCTTTGTTATTACTATTATTATTATTATTTTATTATTATTATTATTTTTATTGTTATCATTATTATTAGTAATTTTTATTATTATTATTGATATTATTATTTTTATTATGATCATTATCATTATTTTAGATATTATTTTATTATTATGGTATTATTTTTTATTATTATTATTTCTTTACTTTTATTTTGATTATTCTTATTTTTCTTGATTATTATTATTATTATTAGTATTTTTATCTTATTATTATTAGTATTATTATTGTTTTGTTATTATTTTGCTTACTATTATTATTATCATTATTATTATTTATTTTTGTTATTATTATTTTGTTATCATTTTTAGTATTTTTATTATTATTTTTATTATTATTATTATTATTACTATTACTATTATTATTATGCTATTATTACTATTACTATTATTAATACTATTATCTTATATATTATTAGTGTTGATACTTTACTATTCTTATTATTATTTTTTTTATCATTTATTACCTTATTATTATTATTATTGATAAGCTAGGGTTTTGGGAGTTTTGTTTTATAAAAAGCCGAGAGAGGCACTGCAAACAAGGGGGGGGCCGGAGGCACACGCAGCGCACAGCGCTGCTACATCTTCTCCATCTTCTTCTATCTCTCACTCACGGCTCACTCTCTCTCTCATTCTCGGCAGACGCACACCGCCCCCTTTCCCTGCAACACAACCCCAGCCGAGCACCTCCACGCACGCCTCCAGCCACCGCACCGTTCCCAGATCCAATCTGGCAGCCCCCTCATTACCTCACCTGTGCCCAGCTCCGACCTCTTCACCGCCCTTAACCTCTCCGGTATCACTGTCGAGCCAGACTCAGACCCAGCCGTGCAACAACCTGCGGAAGAGGATACAAATCTGCAAAGCCTCTATCCTCGCAGACCACCAGCCCCGGCAACTCCCCGACGAGAAGCTCGTCTGTTTCCACCGCCATCCACACCTCAGCAGCCGCCTCCCTGCTCCGTTCGTGACTCCGGCGACCCTTCCACAGCAGCCCTGCAACCTCTCTGTAAATCCTCTGTTTCAAGATGCACAACACAAACACACACTGCCCCACTATACACCCGCACACACACTTTTCCACACATTAAAGCACACACCTTTACAGGAACTTTTAACACACACAGCAGGTATATACACACACATTTTTGGTAAAGTTTGAATTTTGTTTGTTATTAACATTTACTTATATTTATTGTTTTGAGATTTTTAATAATTAATGTCCATATTTATAAATATTAATTTGTTTGTTCTCATTCTTGTAGGATTTTTCTTTTTATTGCCAAGGTAAGATTTCAATTGTAATATTTGTTTTTAGTTTAAATCGTAATATTTTTATGGTGTTAATATGGTATATTTTGGATTATTAGTATTGTTGCATTAATGCCGTATATCTTGGATTTTTCCCTATTGTTATGTTAATTACGTATATATATATATTAGGGTTTCGATTCATTCATATTGTTCATGGTATTTTTAGAATTGTTAGGATCTTTGCATATTGATTTTAGCATTGAGTGTTTCCATAATTTCATTATCTTGTTGTCATATTCATAATGGTGTAAGTACATACTAATTTTAGAATTGATTTATCTCCATATTGTATAGTTTATATATTCATTGTAAGATCGTATTGTTTCCTTAATTTCATTAATTATTTTCATATTGTACATTTCATCATTAATCATATGTTAATATTAAAGTATGTATTGTATTATTTAGGTATGCCTATGAGCACTAATATTATTATTGTTATAATTATTATATACATATACATACGTGTGTCAATATTGCATATCCTAGTACGTGGTATTATTATTATTATTATTATTATTATTATTATTATTATTATTATTATTATTATTATTATTATTATTATTATTGTGCAAATATATATATATATATATATTTATATGTTAAGGTAGATGGTATTATCACTATTGGTGTATATATACATTTGAGTTACGTGTTATTATTACCATATATTAGAGTACATGTTATTTATTATCATACGTATATATATACATATGCTGAGGTATTATTATTATTATTATTATTATTATTATTATTATTATTGTTAGTACTATCATTGCTATTATTTTCACCGTTATTTATTATTATTATTATTATTATGTTTATTATTATCATTATTATTATTATTATTTTATTATTATTTTATTTATTGATTTTATTATCATTATTATTTTTGTTATAAAATATTTTTTTATTTTCATCCCTATGATTTAATTGCAAGGGGTATTAGCCTTTGGGCATCACGTACCCTAAGCTCTGAGGGAATATATGTATATATTTATTTATTTTCCTATGTATTTATAAATTCATAAAAAGGAGTAATGTAAAGATTTATTAGATTAACTTAGGGATAATTTTAAATTAATTAGGTGCCGTTCTTAAGAACGGGCGCGTAGGGGGTGCTCGTACCTTCCCCTCGCGTAACCGAACTCCCGACCCCAACTCTGGTAATGTAGACCGATTCTACCCCTAACGGGGTAGTGATCATGTGTTCTAACCGCACTAAAGGTTAGTGGCGACTCCTACACCATGTTTTTCCATGAAAATATTAAAAATGATTTTTAATTTCCCCGCCCGGGGCACACGCGCTCGCCGGGACGTCGCGACATGCTCAAAATGTGATTTTATTTGAACTTAATCATTTTTTTTCTTTACTCTTTTTGATTGATGTCAAAAGGAGGAGAAGTTTTAAGAAAAAATTTAGCATGAGCATAATATATATATATATATATATCGAAAGGGGGAGAAGTATTTGATATTGATTGATAACCTTGAACTTGAATGAAGTGATGAACATGATTTTAAAAGAGTTTTTGACATTTATATTGATCTTGCAAATATTGTTATGATGATACTTATTGAAAGGGGGAGTCTTTTTAAGGCTCACTTAAATTTTTGCTCCATGTTTGTCATCATAAAAAATTGGGATATTGTTGGTCTTACAATGCTTAACATCCTGTTTTGATGCTAACAAACAAGTGAAACTTATCATATTTGGTTAAGTGATGTCATTTCATGATTCAATGATGAATGGAAGGTCAAGTGTTTAGAAGGATTCATGAAAGCTTATATTTCAAAGAAGGATGATCAATATAAAGCTTAAAGTATGGATTCAAAAATAAAGCTTGAAGATCATGAGAGCATGAGGATTAAAGAGAACTTGATGAAATCTGAAAGAAAAATGAAGTAAGAATAAAGACCTCAAGGAATTCAAAAATTGAAAATTTGAAAGAGTCTATAGGATATTTCATGTAAGTACTTCAAATAATTTCAATATGGATACATGAAGCTCTTAGGTTAATTTATTGGACCTAGATACCTTTTAACATACTTGGAAAATATTTTTATAAGGTCAAAAATTATTTCAAAAGGTTAGAATCATTTTTGGAACGAAAAGCACCAAAAAGAGGATTTTCCAAATGTTGTTAATTTTTCTACATCCGCATTGAAGTACATTTTTATCTATAAAAAACTCATTATTTTAAAAGGTATTCAACATGAAAGTTGTAGTATTTTCTCTTAAATTTCTTTTAACACCAAGCTCGTCAAATTTGGAGTTACGAAGAAAAAGTTATGAAAAAAAAACCTAAAGGGAGTTGAAGTTGATAGCAGCCTGATTGTGTTCCACCAATAGACAGACTGTGTCCCACCTGTACACTACCAGTGCTGCACCAGGTGACTATCACCCTACTGCCCTTTAAAATAACTGGATAGGCGACTAACCAAAAGTGCCAGTCTACTGCCACGCGGCAGATTTTAAATTTTTATAACGGACAAATTTTTTCAATGAGATTGCTTAGGGCTCAAACTTTAAGAAAACTTGGGGAATAGTCCAAGTCACTTGGGGATCAAGTTACATAATTTTTAAAATCTATAAATAAGCCTCAAGATCATTGAATTAATAACCAAGAATCAAATTTAGCACTCAATCCTCACTCAACTGTTCTCATCATTCAAAGGCTCTCAACCTCACATATTGTGCACGAATTTCTAACTGAGTTTTTGCTGATCTTCTTCCACCGGAATTGAGCAATCAAATTCTAAATCTTTCAATCATTGAAAGAATTAATCGGTGATATACTCCATTGAGCTTCAAGTTAAAATTCCATATTGTTATTTATTTTGAAACATATTGTGCTGAAAGTGTACTAATCTACTTTGTTTTGAGAGTGTTATTGTACGCAGCTTGTATCTTATGTTTTCTTGTAGTTCTTGAATGTTATAAGGTGTTTGGATCATTGGTTAAGCATGGGGTATCACTTAGAGAGGTGGGCTCTAGCCTAATTGAAGGAGTGACCTAGTGAGAGGATATCACTTGGGGAGGTGGGCTCTAGCCTACTGAAGGAGTGTGTAATGGTGTTGTTCTGTCCGAAGAAAGAACTAGTTTAGTGAATCCTTTGGTGGTTTGCCAAAGGTGAGGATGTAGGCTGGGTATAAGCCGAACCTCGTAAAAATCTCGATCTCACTCTCTCTTTCCCTTACTCTCCTTATTTTTAGTATATATAAAACTGCGTGGATGTTTTAAATATCTAAATCATATATACTACATGGATTAGTTATTAAATAAACTTAAGATTAATTTGTTTTCGGGATTGCGGAAACCGAAAGGGGGTACGTTAGTTGATCAATCTTTTTCGGAAACTGTAAAGTAGTATGTTAATTGATTCAACACCCCAAGACTCTTTAACTTAAAGTTTATTTAAGGTCTAAGTATTTGGAAAAGGTGATTGGATGTTATATTGGATATCAAATTGAGAGACAAATTTCATATATACAGAGCTTGATTCAAATTTATATAAACAGTGCCGCACACAAGTTGAAAAAGTTGAGAATTTCCATTAAGTTGCAAAGTATATCTTGATTGAATGTTTTATGATTGATTGGCTTGGTTAATTTGTTTTTTGTGGTTGTGGATTAATAAAAAGAATTAAGTTGTTGTGCATTATCAAAAAAAGGTTAAGTTTTCATTAAAGGAATTAAAAAAAAAAATTTAAAACCCAATTCACCCCCCTCTTGGGATTACACCTTTGTTTTTCAAGGCTAGTACTTCAGGTACTTAGAAAGAAGAAATTGCTTGCTAAATTCAGGAAATGCGAATTCTAGTTTGAACAGGTTGCATTTTTGGGACATGTAGCGTCCAAATGAGTATTAGTAGACCTAAGCAAAGTAGAGGCAGTAGTAAACTGGGCGAGACTGAGAAACATTCACGAGGTCAAAAGCTTCTTAGGTCTGGCAGGGTACTACTGTCATTTTATTGAGGGCTTTTCGAGGTTGTCAGGTCTATTGACACAGCTTATGAAAAAGAATAATCGGTTTGAATGGACCAGTGATTGTAAGCAGAGCTTTTAGGAGTCGAAGCAACATCTAGTCACGGCCCCAGTGTTGACCATTCCATCTAGGGATGGTAGTTACATGATTTACAGTGATGTATCCCAAAAAGGACTCAGGTGTGTTTCGATGCAGTAGGATAAAGTTATCGCTTATGCTTCTTGCTAGCTCAAGGAGTACGAGAAGAACTACCCTATGCATGATTTAGAATTGGCAACAATGGTGTTTGCACTGAATATATGGCGGCACTACCTTCATGGTGAAAAGTGTGAGATCTTTACTGACCATAGGAGCCTCATATACTTTTTCACCTAGAAGGAGCTGAATATGAGGCAATGTAGATGGCTTGAGCCGATTAAGGACAACAATTGCACCATTAGTTACCACCCGAGAAAAGCTAATTTGGTGGCTGATGCTTTGAGCTGGAAGTCAGTGAGCACGTCAGTTTCTATAGTTTCCCTACAACATCAGATCGTGATGGATCTGGAGAGGTTGGGAGTGGAGATGGTGGACAAAGATCCACAAGCATTCATCACCAGTTTAGTTGTTTAGCCAACCTTCCGAGAGAGAATTAAGATAGCTCAGAAGGAATATGCAGAGCTGGTAAAGGTCATGGAAGGAGTGCAGAATGGATTGAAGCAGGATTTCAATGTCTCTATTGATGGGATGTTGATATTCCATACCCAGATTTGTGTACTGAATGACACCGATATTAAATGAGTCATTCTAGAGGAGGCTCATCACTCTCTCTATATTGTGCATCTAGGGAGTATGAAAATGTATAGGGATTTGCGAGACTCGTTCTAGTGAAGTAACAAGAAGAGGGAAATCGCTAGATTTGTGGAGCAATGCCTGACATGTCAGCAGGTTAAGGCAAAGCACCAGAGACCAGCAAGACCACTACAGCCACTTGACATTCCCAAGTGGAAGTGGGCGCACATGTTGATGGATTTCGTATCAGGGTTACCTGTAGCACTATATGAGCAAAATGCCATCTAGGTTATAGTGGATTGGTTGACGAAGACTGCACACTTCATTCCTATTAGAGTCAGCTATTCCATAAGTAGGCTGGCAGAGTTATATGTGCAGGAGATAGTACGGCTTCATGGCATCCCTGTTTCTATAGTTTTATACCAAGACCCATGATTTACCTTTTGAAATTAGGAATAGGTTCCCAAGGGGGGGGGTGAATTGGCTTTTAAAACTTTCTTTTAACTTCTTTTAAGAATCCTTAACTTCTTTAAACACTTAACCAATTCTTTAACTTGTTTGTTTAATTTCACCAATCACACAACAACTTAATCTTTTTAATCAACCACACAGCTAATAAAACATTCAAATAATTAATCACAATCTCCACACCAACACAACCACAATTTATTTATCAAATATAAGTTCATTGCAGCATTATTAGATTGATGAAATCATTCAAGATTTAGCACTCTTGGAATACAAACACTATCCAATCAATCTCAAGCTTTATACCATTCAATCACAATATATCTTTTGTTGTTAGCCCTGGATATGAAATTGCAAGCCCTGTATATATGGTTTTACTTCTTTAATATGATGTGCAATATAACATTCAATCAACACAATATCTACACTCTTCTCAATATTTAGAATTCAACTAAACTCTCAGTTAATTTATCCTTGGGATGTTAACTAAGTAACGTACTCCCATATGGTTTCCGCAAGATATGGTATGACCAACGTACTCCCTTTTGGTTTCCACAACCCCAATCAAAATTAGACTTCAAGTTTACTTCATTTCTATATTACGTAGTATATATGATTATCAATTAAACCATCCACGCAATTTAAATATGCTGAAAATAAAGAGTAAGGGAAAGAGAGAGTGCAACGGGGAGTTTTACGAGGTTTGGCTTATACCCAGCCTACGTCCTCACCTTTGGCAAACCACCAAAGGATTCACTAAAATTGTTCCATTGATGGGTGGAACAAAACCTTTACAAGCAATACCCTACGCTCAAACATTCCTTCACTAGGCTAGAGCCCGCCTCTCCAAATGATGTCCCCTCGTTCGGTCACTCCTTTAGGCTAAAGCTCGCCTCTCTAAGCAATGTCCCTTTGCTTAGCCAATGATCCAAACAAACCTTGGAATGTCAAAGAATTACAAGAAATACAAGATAAGATCTACGTACAAGTATACTCTCCCAAAGAGCAAGTTAGTATAATTTCAGCACTATATACTTGAATGTAAAATATCAATATGAAATACAATGAAGCTCAAGTGTAGAATTCAATAATATCCTTCTTAGATGAGGATTAGCAGTAGGAATTCAAAGGAAGAAGAATCAGCACTTCAGAATATCTCAGCAAAAGAGATTTGCAATGAGTGAGGAAGAGAACTTTGGAAGAACAAGAGTGCTTTCATCTTCTCAAAATAGATTTTTCAATTCTTGGATGTATTTTGATTTGCAAAACCATGTATTTATAGGTTTTCAAACTTGTTTCCATGTTGCAAAAGTTTCCTTAGAGAGTTTCCCAAGTTTTTAGAAAGTTTCAAGCTCAAACGACTATATTTTAAAAATATTAGAATTTAAAAAATTTTCCAGTTGAACAGTGTTCAGATGTTTGAGGATTCGAGTTCAGATGTCTGAAGTTCCTGAAACCCCTTTAAATATGTACTAGACACAGGGTCAGATGTCTGAAGAGAGGGTTTAGACGTCTGAGGTGTAGGGTTCAGATGTTTGAAGTGCCGGGTTCAGATGTCTGAACAGCTACTGCCTCTTTCAATTCTGTCCAGAAAAATCTTCACACGTCTGAGGTGTCAAGTTCAAACGTCTGAAGTGGTTCTGTGTGCTGTTTAGAGAGTTGAAGTCCCTCTCGTGAACAATGTTCAGATGTCTGACAGCAGTGACCCCACTTCAGTGTTTTAGCCATAAAATTAGGTGTTATTGGTTTCAAAAGAAAGATAAGAGAAAATCATACAATATTTGTGTTGACCACATTTTAAAATAATGAGTTTTTGATAGAGAAAAATTCACCTCCGTTCAAATGTATTAAAACTAACAGCATTTGGGAAAACTCTTTTTGGTGCTTTTCATTCCAAAAATGATTCTAACCTTTTTAAAATAATTTTTACCTTATAAAAATATTTTCTAGGTATTTTAAAAGGTATCTAGGTCTAAGAAGTTAACCTAAGAGCTTCAAAATATTTCAAATGATATTTTAAACATTAAAGCACTTACATGAGACTTCAAAGATATTAACATTCTAAGTTCTTGAGTCTTCATGCTTTGTCCTTGGTTTGAGTCCATCTTTTCTTCAAGCTTTCATATTCTTTGAGCTTTCTCACTTTGCCTTTCTTTGGATCTTTTGACTTTAATATTCCTTCTCTTTCAAAAACTCGTTCATGTCCTCATAATCTTCAAGGTTTATTATATCATCTTTAAATCCATGCTTTGACTCTTTTAACCTTCATTTGATCCTTGGGATCTTTAAATCCATGCTTTGACTCTTTTAAACTTCATTTGATCTTTGTGAGTACGTTGACCTTACTTTCTCATATATGAGCCCTAAAATAACATTACCCGCACAAATACGTTAAATTCCACTTGTTTGTTAGCATCAAAACAAGACAACAAGATTCTAAGCTTTGTAAGGCCAACAATATCCCCCTTTTTGATGATGACAAACAATGAGCAAAATTTTGAGTAAGCCTTAAAAAGGCTCCCCCTTTCAATAAGTTTCATCTTAATAAGATCAATATTAATTTCATCAATCATACTCATCAATACTTAAATACTTTTTTTGAATAGATATAATGTTCATGCTCAATTATGCTCAATTTTTGCTTCACAACTTCTCCCTCTTTTGACATCAATCAAAAAGAAAAGAAATGATTTAAATTCAAATACAAATCATTTTAAGCATATCAATAACCATGTATTCTAAACATATGTACACACTCAAGTTATTGTTTTTCAATATAGCATGTGTAGTGTGTAGCTCACAGTATTTATTCAAGATACCAACTGATATTAATTTGATGGTTTTTATGATACCAATTTAAAATTTAAAATTTGATTCATGATATCAATTGATTAATGACTCATGAGACTCCCCCTGAATTCAATACATTGAGTTTTGTTATTAATTTTGCTTTTGTCATCCCATGTAAAATATTGAATTATATCATGTATCAAATATCAATATTATGCTAAGATCATCAATGTCACATCATGCTCATAGACATAATCATGCTCATAAATAATTTTTCTTTGTGATACCAAGTGAGCTTTTAGATTTAATATCTATTGAAATTTTTAACATGTGATACCAAAAATACTTTATAGATACCAAAGCTTAATATCACATAATGTATAGTTCATGGATATCAATATAACTACTATATCTTTCATAGCTCATAGATAAAAAAACAGTATGTTTATCCAAGTGATTCATTATTAGCATGCATAGTCGAAAATTAATTTTATATGAAGATTCATGCTCATGCTCAATAATCTCATGCTCAAACTTTATTCTTCTTATATCAAGATTTAGCTTCATAATCATGCTCAAGTTTGCAATATAATAAGCCATAAATTATCAATATAAGTCAAGTCAAGTCAAGTCAAGTCATACTCATGTAGCATATAACATATCAACACATCACATAAGCAAGTAAGCATGTAGCATGTAACAATAAGGCGCTTATATAATAAGCTCAAATTTGATATTTTCTTTATATTTTCTTAAGTTAAGCCTTGTAAAAAGTCATCCTATGATTTTGGCCAACAATGCCATTTTCTATTTTATATATGTGTGAAGTCATTATTTCATTTTTGGTACCCATATTTTCTTGGGTCCGGAGGATTTTTCAAGGGAGGTTTCTTTTATTTTCTATACTTGTTTGGTTTTAACACCTTTCTCTTAAACGGACATTCAAATTTTATATGCCCCTTTTTCTTGCATTGATAGCATATGGTGTTTTTGCAGGCATTAGAAGATGTGCAAGTATATTCTTTGGATTCTTTCGAGAAATATCCCATGTAAGAATTCTTTTTCTTTTCATTTTCAATTCCATTGAAACCAATGCCTTCTTTATTTAATGACATTCTTTGTGAGCCAATCATCTTCTCAAGATTTTCCTTTCCTTTTGTAAAGTTGTAAATAATTTTATCCTTATCTTTGATTTGATTCTTGAGATCATTTAACTTTATGTCTTTTTTGTTATCAACCTTATTTAATGATTTCTCTAATTCTAGAGATAATTTTCTGATTCTATTCTCTAATTCAGAAATATACATATCTTTCTCATATACAGTAGAGGATAAGGATCGAAGGTCTTCTATCATTTGGTAATTCTTGCTTTCTAGTTTCTCAATTTTCAAGTTGTTTTCCTTTTCAGTAAGATTTTTGGATTCTATTTCTTTCATTGCTGATTCATTCTTATGTTCTAATTGTTTGAGTTTTGAGTCTTTATCTCTTTCAGCATTCTTTAGGAATTCTTACTCTTTCATTAAACTTTCATTCTTATTCTTCAATGAGGTATTTTGTTTATTTTCTTTCATTAGCATTTTATGTACTTTGAATAGATTATTTTGAAGTTTATCATAAGATGGCATACCCTCATCACTTGATTCATCACTACAAGAATTATTTGAAGATTTAGTTGAGGAGCTTTCTTCATTATCCCATGCCATAAAGCACGTGTAAGCAACCTCTTGGTCACTTATTTCATTCTCCAAACTACTTGTACTATCCCAAGTAGTGGCTTTCATGGCCTTCTTGTTTTTATTTTTAGACTCTTTCTTTAATAGTGGACATTCCGGTTTTATATATCCGACTTTATTGCAATTATAGCATGTAGGAGTTTTATTTTTAGATTTCTTTTTGCTGATTTCTTCTTCTGATTTAGATTTTTGATTTCTTCTCTTGAATTTGTTTCTCCTTCTTATTATCCTTGCTAGCTTTTTAGATATGAAGGCTTCTTCATCTTCATTCGTTTCACTACTTGAGTTTTCTTCTAAGGCTTTCAAGGCTATTTTTTCTTGGGTTTTGGTTTTCCCACTCTTTTCATTCATTGTCATTTCGTATGTGAGGAGAGAACCTATAAGCTCATCTAAAGATGTGTTTATCAAATTTCTACCTTCCATAATAGCAGTAGCCTTTGGTTCCCACACGGAGGGAAGGCCTTTTAGAATTTTTCTTATCATCTCATGAGCAGTGCAAGTTTTTCCTAATGCATTTAGGGAATTGATTATGCGAGTGAACCTAGTAAACATATTTGTAATTGATTCATCCGGGTTCATCTTAAAGGCTTCATACTTGCTTGTGAGCATATCAACCCTATTATCCCTAACATCCGTTGTTCCTTCATACGTAACTTCTAGCTTATCCAATATCTCCTTAACTGATTTACAAGCCATCACTCGATTAAATTCGTTAGTATCCAAGGCACAATATAAAGCATTCATGGCATTAGGGTTTATTTGCAACATTTTATAATATCTTTCAGTCATATCTTTCTTTTCCTTTGGTATTTGTTTTCCATCTACTAACGTGGTAGGAATTAGATTACCATCTGTGACAACCTCCCAAGCTTTCCAATCTATGGTTTGAATGCATATTTGCATTCTCTTTTTCCAAAATGTATAGTTTTGTCCACAAAAGATTGGTGGCCTAATTGAGGATTGTCTTTCTCCAAATGGAGTTATGCCTAAGTTAGCCATTTAGATCTTTTTATAGCTTCTAGTTTAAGAGTTGATATAACCCCACTCTGATACCAATTGAAATGAGGAATAGGTTCCCAAGAGGGGGGTGAATTGGCTTTTAAAACTTTCTTTTAACTTCTTATAAGAATCCTTAACTTCTTTAAACATTTAACCTATTCTTTAACTTGTTTGTTTAATTTCACCAATCACACAACAACTTAATCTCTTTAATCAACCACACAACAAATAAAACATTCAAACAATTAATCACAATCTCCACACCAACACAACCATAATTTATTTATCAAATATAAGTTCACTGTAGCATTATTAGATTGATGAAATCATTCAAGGTTTAGCACTCTTGGAATACAAACACTATCCAATCAATCTCAAGCTTTATACCATTCAATCACAATATATCTTTTGTTATCAGCTCTGGATATGAAATTGTAAGCCCTGTATATATGGTTTTACTTCTTTAATATGATGTGCAATATAACATTCAATCAACACAATATCTACACTCTTCTCAATATTTAGAATTCAACTAAACTCTCAGTTAATTTATCATTGGGCTGTTAACCAAGTAACGTACTCCCATATGGTTTCCGCAAGATATGGTATAATCAATGTACTCCCTTTCGATTTTCGCAACCCAAATCAAAATTAGACTTCAAGTTTACTTGAATTCTATATTATGTAGTATATATGATTATCAATTAAACCATCCATGCAATTTAAATATGCTGAAAATAAAGAGTAAGGGAAAGAGAGAGTGAGACGGGGATTTTTACGAGGTTTGGCTTATACCCAGCCTATATCCTCACCTTTGGTAAACCACCAAAGGATTCACTAAACCTGTTCCGTTGGCGAGTGGGAAAAAACCTTTACAAGCAATACCCCATGCTCAAACACTCCTTCACTAGGCTAGAGCCCGCCTCTCTAAACGATGTCCCCTCGTTCGATCACTCTTTTAGGCTAAAGCCCGCCTCTCTAAGCAATGTCCCCTTGCTTAGCCAATGATCCAAAAAAACCTTGGAACATCAAAGAACTACAATAAATACAAGATAAGATCTGCGTACAAGTATACTCTCTCAAAGAGCAAGTTAGTACAATTTTAACAATATATACTTGAATGTAAAATATCAATATTAAATACAATGAAGCTCAAGTGTAGAATTCACCAATATCCTTCTTAGATGAGGATTAGCAGTAGGAATTCAAAGGAAGAAGAATCAACACTTCAGAATATCTCAAAAAAAGAGATTTGCAATGAGTGAGGAAGAGAACTTTGGAAGAACAAGAGTGCTTTTAGCTTCTCAAAACATATTTTTCAATTCTTGGATGTATTTTGATTTGCAAAACCATGTATTTATAGGCTTTCAAACTTGGTTCCATGTTGCAAAAGTTTCCTTAGAGAGTTTCTCAAGTTTTTAGAAAGTTTTAAGCTTAAACGGCTATATCTTAAAATATTAGAATTTAAAAAATTTTCCCGTTGAACAGTGTTCAGATGTCTAAGGATTCGAGTTCAGATGTCTAAAGTTCCTGAAACCCTTTTAAAAATGTACTGCACACAGGGTCAAATGTCTAAAGAGAGGGCTCAAATGTTTGAGGTGTAGGGTTCAGATGTCTGAAGTGCCGGGTTTAAACGTCTGAACAGCTACTGCCTCTTTTAATTCTACCGATAAAATCTTCAGATGTCTGAGGTGTCGAGTTTAGACATATGAAGTGGTTCTGTGTGCTGTTCAAACAGTTGAAGTCCCTCGCGTGAACAATGTTCAAATGTTTGATAGCATTGACCCCACTTCAGTGTTTAGCCATAAAATTTTTTTTATAACTCTAAATTAGGTGTTATTGGTTTCAAAAGAAAGATAAGAGAAAATCCTACAAGCTTTGTGTTGACCACTTTTTAAAATAATGAGTTTTTGATAGAGAAAAATTCACCTCCATTCGGATGTATAAAAACTAACAGCATTTGGGAAAACTCTTTTTGGTGCTTTTCATTCTAAAAATGATTCTAACCTTTTTAAAATAATTTTTGACCTTATAAAAATATTTTTCAGGTATTTTAAAAGGTATCTAGGTCTAAAATGTTAATCTAAGAGCTTCAAAATATTTCAAACGATATTTGAAACATTAAAGCACTTACATGAGACTTCTAAGATATTAACATTCTAAGTTCTTGAGTCTTCATACTTTGTCATTGGATTGAGTCCATCTTTTCTTCAAGCTTTCATATTCTTTGCGCTTTCTCACTTTGCCTTTCTTTGGATCTTTTGACTTTAATATTCCTTCTCTTTCAACAACTCATTCATGTCCTCATAATCTTCAAGGTTTAATATATCATCTTTAAATCCATGCTTTGACTCTTTTAAGCTTCATTTGATCCTTGTGATCTTTAAATCCATGCTTTAACTCTTTTAAGCTTCATTTGATCCTTGTGAGCACTTTGACCTTACTTTCTCATATATGAGCCCTAAAATAACATTACTCACACAAATACGTTAAATTCCACTTGTTTGTTAGCATCAAAACTAGATTACAAGATTCTAAGCCTTGTATGGCCAACACCTTTTGGTTCTAGAAGGGTTTGCAGGATGCATTCAGATCGCAGCTCACTTTCAGCACCTCATGTCACCCATAGACAGATGGACAATCAGAGAGGTCCATTCAGACCTTTGAAGATATGTTGCAGGTGTGTGCGCTAGATTTGGGGGATAGTTTGATTCGGTATTTATCACTTAAGGAGTTTGCATATGATAACAACTACCAGACCAGTATAGAAATGGCACCATATTAAGCATTGTATGGTCACCAGTGTTGATCTGTGTTATACTGGGATGAGGTAGGAGAGTGGTAGGCGTTGGGACTAAAACTGATCCAGCAGGCCTATGCAAAGGTCAAGCTTATCAGATAAAGGGTTAGAACAGCTCAGAGTCGGCAGAAAAGTTATGTGGATACTCGTTGACAGGAGTTAGAGTTTGAGATCAGCGATAAGATATTCCTAAAGATTGCCCGGATGAAAGGGGTGATGAGGTTTGGGAAGAAAAGGAAGTTAAGCCCTCGGTACATCGGGCCATTTGAGATCCTAGAGAGGATAGGTCCAGTTGCTTATCGAGTTGCGTTTCCCCTAGCACTATTGAGAATTCATGACGTGTTTCACGTATCCGTGTTGAGGAAGTACGTGCTCGACCCTTCACACGTGCTCAGTTATGAGCCTCTAGAGATTGGGGATGCATTATCATATGAGGAGGTACTGGTTCACATTCTGGACCAGAAGGTACAACAGTTGCGTACTAAAGAGATACTAGTAGTGAAAGTATTGTGGCGGAACCATGCAGTAAAGGAGGCTTCTTGGGATTTAGAGGTCTAGATACACCAGAAGTACCCACAGTTCTTCGGAGAGGGTTAGCTCAAATAAGGTAATGTAGTTGTGTGGTTACTAGTTATTTTCATGTATTTAAGAAAGAGGTTAGTATAAGAGTGTGATGTAATGAGACTTTGTGTGGTATCGATGGCATTCCTCCGCCATAAGCGAGGATATGTAATAAACTTGGGTTAGAGCCGTTATGTGGGTAGCTACTAACTTTTCTATAAGGCTAAGCTGTAAGTTAGAGTATGTTTGGTATTAGTTAGCAAATTTTGAGGACGAAATTCATATAAGGAAAGGAGATTGTAGAGACCCGAACCCATAGAAATAAGAAAAGTATTAAAAAGGGATTTTTTTCATTTTTGTCAACAAAGCTAATGTTCTCGTCGATGAATGTCCTTCAGTGTTTCATCACCGAAGTTCAAAGTCTCGTCGATGAAGAGATCCTGATCCACATTAAAAATATCAGGCTTGGGTCCGTCAACAAGGGAGGAGGTTCGGCAATGAACAACCTTTGATGTCTCGTTGATGAGGGACCAATTTTTCGATGACTTGGACTGGGTCAAAAGGCCTATAAATATCATTTTTCATTGCTTAAGAGTTAAGAAACCCAAATTCTCTCTCTCTTTCTCTCTAGAACCAGCGAGTTCACTTTCTCTCTCTACAGTCCTTCGCTGCTCGTCGCCCATTTCGACGATTAAAAGTTACTACAAGGATCAGGGCATTAGGATCTATAGTTCTAGAAGATTAGATTTTCAGTTTGGTGATAAAGGTCAGGATTTGGTTTCCGAGCGTTTCAGTTTCTATTTCGAAATCAGGTAAGGGGATTATGTTTAATGTAGTGTTGTATTGTTTTTGAACCAATAGAAATGTTTGTGGGGTGAGTATGTTATGTTTTTAGTTGAGATTTCTAAAAACCAACTGTTCAAAAGGCTCGTTTTCGAGCCTACAATATACTATATGATATTTTGAGTAGAATTGAATGGTGGAAAGATCAGTTTGCTTCTATGAACCATTTATACAGTGTTTTCATGGTTGCCTACAGGCTATGTTTTAATATAGAAAACTTTGTGGCACGTGAATATTATTTTGAGAATTATGGAAATACCAGAATGGATATGTTTGTGTAATACTGAACTATTTGCGAAATGTATTGGAACTGTTTTGAGAAATACAGGGACTTTGTGAGAGGGTCGAGGCACAAATTGGTAACAAAAAGGGGTTAAGGCCGGAGTGTGTATTAAACGGTTGAGGCTGAGATTTATAAAATAACAAAATTTTATTTAGAGACTGAGAGCCGAGTTGTAACAGAGGAGCCGAGGCCCAAGTTTGTACTTTATGAGAGGGTCGAGGCTCGAGATTGTATTAAATGGCCGAGGCTGGAGTTTATTTTGTGAAATGAGTTTTAAAGTACAGTTTTATTTACCTAAATTGTACGATATGCTTTTTGAAACCTATGAACCCAATGTCGCGAGCGCAGTACTGTTGCTAGAGAGAGTTTCACCATTTGACCGCGTGTGCCCACATCTACAAGTGTGTGGTGTTGGGTTGTCCTGGCTGATTGACCAACATGCAATTGGACCGCAAGCGAGCTTGCGAAGGCTTGCTGACGTATATAGCAGGGAGTTGACTTGGCTTGGGTTGATCCCCCGGGTTTTTGTCCAGCTTTCAAGCCATACAACCCTGACCACGGGGGTTTATACATGGTGAGTAGTTCCAGGGTATATCTTTTATGCATATCTGTATATTTATGTAATGATGTAAATTTTTTCCAGTATTGATATATGTTATGAGGAATGAGAAATGAGTAGGCATACTATGTTTAGTGAAAGAGAGAAGTATGATTCTAGTATACACTGAAAAGCATGCTACCACATACTGTCATTAACTTAATCTTCCTTACTGAGAGGTGTCTCACCTCATTATACAATATATCTTTTCAGGGAATCCCAGAGATCAAGTTTAGTAGGATCCAGGGGGTGGAGACAAGTTTAGTTACTTTTTGTGAGTGTTTTCAAGAACTCAGATATGAGTGGTTATTGTAGAATGCATTCGGGCTTGTATTTATGGTCGTGTGGACCGATTTTGTGGACTTATTAGATTGAGATGTAATATAAGTATGGAAAGAACCTTGATGTATATTGTAGTTTAGACTCTAGTAATAGTATGTTCAGATTGTTTCATTATTCTACTGCGTATCTTGTATATTTGAGATGGTATCAGGTACATAGATGTCACTAAAGTAGCACCCTGGGCCCACGTGTTAGGTCAGGGCATTACAACCCTAGGGAGCGCCGGTGTTTTTCCTAAAGAAGAAGGATGGGTCGATAAGAATGTGCATTGACTACAGAGAGATAAACAAAGTAACTATAAAGAACAAATACCCATTACCACGTACTGATGACCTATTTGACCAACTGAAGGGAATTCATGTTTTCTCTAAGATCGATCTGCGATCCGAGTATCACCATTTGAAGGTGAAGTCAGAGAATGTATTGAAGATGACCTTTCAAACCCGGTATGACAATTATGAATTTTTGGTTATGCCATTTGGTTTGGCGAATGAGCCTGTGACATTCATGGATCCGATGAACTGGGTATTCCAAAAGTACTTGGATCGGTTTGTGGTAGTAATTGTAGATGACATCCTAATCTATTCAAGGAGTCCTACAAAGCAAGAAACTCATTTGAGGCTGGTACTTTAGATACTTAGGGAGAAGAAGTTGTTTGCTCAATTCAAGAATTGCGAATTCTAGCTTGAGCAGGTTGCATTTTTAGGAGATGTAGTGTACAAAGAAGGATTATTAGTAGATCCGAACAAAGTAGAGGCAGTAGTAAACTAGGCAAGACCGAAGAACATTCATGAGGTTAGAATTTTCTTAGGTCTGGCAAGGTACTACTGTCATTTTATCGAGGGTTTTTCTAAGCTATTAGGTCCATTGACACAACTTACGAAAAAGAATAGTAGGTTTAATTGGACTAGTGATTCTGAGCAGAGCTTTCAGGAGTTGAAGCAGCATCTAGTCAGGGCCCTAGTTTTGCTCATTCCATCAAAGGATGGTAGTTACGTGATTTATAGCGACGCGTCCCAGAAAGGACTCGGTTGTGTTTTGATGCAACAAGGTAAAGTTACCGCTTCTACTTCTCGCTAACACAAGGTGTATGAGAAGAACTACCCTACGCATGATTTAGAATTGGCAGCAGTGGTATTTGCACTAAAAATTTAGCGGCACTACCTTTACGGTGAAAAGTGTAAGATCTTTACTGACCATACGAGCCTCAAATACTTCTTCACCTAGAAAGAGCTGAATATGAGGCAACGTAGATGGCTCAAGCTGATTAAGGACTATGACTACAACATTAGTTAGCACCCAAGAAAAGCTAATGTGGTAGCTGATGCTTTGAGCCAGAAGTCAATGAGCACGACGGTTTCAATAGTTTTCCTATAGCATCAGATCCTAATGGATCTGGAGAGGTTAGAGGTGGAGTTGCTGGATGAGGATCCACAGGAGTTCATATCCAGTTTAGTGGTTCAGCCAACCTTGCGAGAAAGAAACAAGATAGCTCAGAAGGAAGACGCGACACTGGTAGAGGTCATGGAAGGAGTGCAGAATGAACTGAAGCTGGATTTTAATGTCTTTTTTGATGGGATGTTGAGGTTCCATACCCAGATTTGTGTACCGAATGATGCCGATATTAAACGGGTTATTCTAGAGGAGGCTCATCACTCTCTTTATACTATTCATCCAAGAAGTACGAAGATGTATTGGGATTTGCGGTCGTCGTTTTGGTGGAGTAAAATGAAAAGGGAAATTGCTAGATTTGACAAGCAATGCCTGACATGTCAGTAGGTTAAGGCAAAGCAATAGAGGCTAGTAGGACTACTACAACCACTTGACATTCCTGAGTGGAAGTAGGAGTATATCTCAATGGATTTTGTATCAAGGTTACCTACAGAGCTGCATGGGCAGAATGCCATCTGGATTAGAGTGGATTGACTGAAGAAGACTACACACTTCATTCCTCTTAGATTCAACTATTCCATGAATATTCTGGCAGAGTTATACGTGCAAGAGATAGTACGGCTTCATGGCATCCCTGTTTCTATAGTTTCAGATCGAGACCCATGATTTACCTCTCGATTATGGAAGGTTTTGTAGGATGCCTTGAGATCACAGCTCACTTTCAGCACCTCGTTTCAACCACGGATGGATGGACAATCAAAGAGGACCATTCAAGCCTTAGAAGATATACTGCAAGTGTGTGTGTTAGACTTTGGGGATATTTGGATTCGGTATCTACCACTCATGGAGTTTGCATCTAATAATAGCTACCAAGCCATTATAGAGATGGCACCATATGAGGCGTTGTATAGTCACCAGTGTCGTTCTCTGTTATACTAGGATAAGGAAGGAAAACAGCAGGTGTTGGGACCGGAATTAATCCAACAAGCCTCTGCAACTGTCGAGCTTATCAGAGAGAGGGTTAGAGCAACTCAGAGTTGGTAGAAGAGTTATGTGGATACTCGCCAACGGGAGTTAGAGTTTGAGATCGGGGATAGGATATTCTTGAGAATTTCCTCGATTAAAGGGGTGATGATATTTGGGAAGAAAGAGAAACTGAGCCCTCGGTGGTGCATTGGGCCTTTTGAGATCCTAGAGAGGATAGGTCTAGTTGCTTATCGGGTGGTGTTGCCCCCAGCACTATCCAGAGTTCATGACATGTTTCATGTATCCATGCTGAGGAAGTACGTGCTAGACCCTTCACACGTGCTCAATTATGAACCTTTGGAGATCGAGGATGCATTATCATATAAGGAGGTACCAGTTCAAATTCTAAACCAAAAGGTACAGCAGTTGCGTACTAAGGAGATACCTTTAGTGAAAGTACTATGGCGGAACAACGTAGTAGAGGAGGCTTCTTGGGAGTTAGAGTTTGAGATATGCCAGAAGTACCCACAACTCTTCGGAGAGAGTTAGCTCCATATAGGTAAAGTAGGTTGTATGGTTACTAGTTACTTTTAGGTATTTGGGAGAGAGTTTAGTATGAGAGTGTGATGTAACGAGACTTTTCGTTGTATCCACAGTATTCCTCTGCCAAAAGTGAGAGTATGTAATAAACTTGGGCCGAAGCCACTATGTGGATAGCTACTGACTCTTCTGTATAGCTAAGTTGTAAATTAGGGTACGTTCGGTATCAGTTAGTAAATTTTAGGACGAAATTCTTATAAGGAGGGGAGATTGTAGAGACCCGAACCCATAAAATAAGAAATGGGTAAAAAAGGTGATTTTTGCAAGCTTCGTTGATGAAGGTCCTGAAGTGCTTCGTTGCCAAAGTTCAGAGTCTCTTCAATGAAAAGATCCCTACTGACAGGAAAAATATTAGGCTTGGGTTCGTCGACTAGGGAGGAGGTTCACCGACGAACAATCTTCTATGGTTTGTCGACGAAGGACCAATTCATCGACGAATTTGACCAGGTCAAAAGGCCTATAACTAGGATTTTTCATTGCTTAAGGGTTAGGAAACCCAAAATTCTTTCTTTCTCTCTCTCTCTCTAGAACTGGCGAGTCATCTTTCTCTCTTTATAGTTCTTCATCGTTCGTCGCCCGTTTCGACAATCGAAAGTTACTCTGAGGATCAGGAAGTTAGGATCTACAGTTCTAGTGGATTAGATTTTCAGTTTGGTCGAAAAAGTCTAGATTTGGATTTTTGAGCGTTTCGATTTCTATTTCGAAATCAAGTAAGGGGATTATGTTTAATATAGTGTTTTAATGTTTTTGATAAATGGTTATGGAATGAAGTATTTATGTTTTTAGTTGTTCTTTTGAAAACCAACCATTTGATTTGCTTGTTTTCAAACCTAGGATTACGATATGATATTTTGAGTAGAAATGAATGGTGGAAAGTTCAGTTTGATCCTACAAACCATTTATTCAGAGTTTCCGTGGTTGCCTATGGGCTATGTTTTAACTATGGAAAATTGCGTGGGGTGTGATTATGATTTTTTTTATAGTGATGGAAATACCAATATGGGTATGTTTGTGTAATACTGAACTGTTTGTGGAAATACTGGAACTATTTTTGGAATTGCGGGAACTTTATAAGAGGGGCGAGGTCAAGTTTGTATTAAATGGATGAGCCCGGGTTTTATGAAATGTGTTTTAAAGTACAGTTTTAATTACCTAAATTGCACAATATGCTTTAGGAAACCTGAGAACCCAGTGTTGTGAGCACGGTACCGTTGTTAGAGATAGGTGCACCATTTGATTGCGTCCGCCCACTTTTACGAGAGTGTGGTGTTGGGTGGTCCTAGCCGAATTGCCCTTGGTAGAGGTAGTACCCTTCTAGGAAGTGGCGGGGCAATCGGACCTGCAAGTGATTGCGGAAGCCGGCCATCAACGAATGTAGGGAGTTGAGTTTACTTGACTTGGGTTGATCCCCTGATTTTTTGTCTAACCTTTGGGCCACAAAACCTTGATCACGGGAGTTTATACATGGCGGGTAGTTCCAGACTACCCAGGTGTATCTTTTATGCATATCTGTATATTTATGTAATGATATTATTATTTCCAAAATTGTTCTCTATTGTGAGAAATGAGTATTTATATACTATGTTCAGTAAAAAAGACCTGTATGGTGATTTTGAAATATACTGTGACGCATGTTGACCAAAAGCACTGTCATTAACTTAATCTTCCTTATTAAGAGATGTGTCACGCCGTTGTACAACATATCCTTTCACGGAATCATAGGGATCGAGTTTAGCTGATTCTAGGGGTGAAGACTAGAATAGTTTTGTGCAAGTGTCTTCAAGAACTCGGATGTGAGTAGTTATTGTTGTATGTCTTCGGGCTTGTATCGCTAGTCATGTGGACTGAGTCTGTGAACTCGTTTTTGGGCTGTAATATGTGTATGGACAGAACCTTGATATATATATATATATATATATATATATATATATATATATATATATATAAAAAAATATATGATGTAGACTCTGGTAATGGAATGTTGAGATTGTTTCATTATTCCACTGCTTATCGTGTATGATATGATGGTATCAGGTACTTAGACGTCACTAAAGTAGCACCCCGAGCCCATGTTTCGGGTATGGGCGTTACACACCTACAGTTCCCTTTACTGCAAATGATCAAAAACTTGGTGCATACACGTCCAAACCATTTAAAACAAATTCATCCCGAACCGATTTCGAATCCTAACTGATATTGAAAATACTAGAACTCACATCTTTAACCCTAATGAAATCAAAACTGCAAGAACCTGTTGAATTGAACAACCATCCTGGCATCATAAATTACCAAAATGTTACTGAAGATAAACCCAAAATATAAGTACAACTCATTAGGTAAAGAAGAATTGGCCCAACTGATGAACAACACTCATGAGGCCAGAAGGCTACCCAAAAATTGAGCACAGCCCATTAGGCAAGGAAGAATTAGCCCAACTGACGAGCAACACTCGTAAGGCCAAAAGACTGCCCAAAAAATGAGCACAACCCATTAGGCAAAGAAGAATCTACCCAACTAATGAGCAACGCTCGTGAGGCTAGAAGACTGCCCAAAAAATGAGCACAACTCATTAGGAAAGGAAGAACGGCCCAACTGACGAGCAATGCTCGTAAGCCAATAGGATTGCCCAAAAAATAAGCACAACTCATCAGGCAAATAAGAATCAGCCCAACTAATGAGCGACACTCGTAAGGTCAGAAGACTGCCAAAAAAATAAGCACAACTCATTAGGCAAAGAAGAATCGGCCCAACTAATGTGCAACACTCGTGAGGCCTAGAAACAACCCAAAATATGAGCATAATTCATTAGGCCAAAAATGGAAAAAAATAAGAGCACGACTCATTAAGCCACAAGCAGCCCAAAATGCCTCAAGAAGAGTTGCTCGACAAAAACAAAAAAGAAAAAAAGAAAAACAACTATAACAACTTTCGAACTTTGGAAGCCAGCTTCAAAAATTCAAACCTAAAGGGGGGCAACTAATATACCCCAAATATATCACCTATTTAGAAAAGACCAGAGCGCAGCATTATAAGGGTAGTTATCACCCAAGTCAACCACCCAACTGAAGCAATTAACGGCCGCCTTATAATAAGTAGAGCGATTCACACCACCGAGGTAAGAACCAAAGCGATTTACGCTCGTACCATAACTCGCCTATTAACCTTATGAGTCATTCCCAATTTTGATAATGACAAATACTCATTGTATTTGATGGCTTTCAAGTTTATGTGTAGGTTCTTATTGGCCATTTCATATTTAATGGCACGTGAAAACTTGAAGCCTGAAGACCCTAAAGATTAATTGATGTTGTAATTTATATTTTCATTCAATTCGAGTCTATAATAGTAAATAGGAAAAAGTTCTATAATATTTATTATATATCATGCATTTAGGAACTACAAGCTCAAAGACCTTAGAACGACTCTAGGTCGCGATACAAAATCATGACCTTAGAAAGACCTTAGGGATCACCCTTCGGTCGACTGATGCCAGATTTTTTTGGTGTCCTAAAGAAGACCTAGACTAACCTTAAGACTCCCTATAATTTATAAAAATATGCTCTATAGTCTTAAACATTAATCATTATATGAATAGGGTTAATATACATAGGGAATAGGACCGAAATGCATTAACAATGCATGTTCGGTCGCCGTACTTTCATAGTGTAAATCTGTCGGTCAACTGAACCGATCACCAAGTCAACAGTTGGACCATGATATGGTCGACTGAACTTGCTCAATTCAAAATTGCTGGTCCACTGAACTCCCTGGGGTCAACACTTTGACCTTTTGATCGATCGACCAGGAAAGCACTTCAATGCCCTAGTTGACCGAAGGTCCTCAAGAGATGCCACAACTGTTTGGTCGATCAAACTTTTTAGTTCAAAGTGTCTCAGTCCACTGAACCGCACGAAAATGAAAAATCGCCTTTGGGAACCCTAGTCTGGTCGACCGAACTCTCAGTTCAAATTTTTCCCGATCGACGAAACTTGGTCACTTGGTCAACCGATCCTCACGTCCGGTCGACCGGTGCTCTCGGATTGCCATATTATTTTTATAGCAGTTAAATTTTTTAAACAGGGTTAGTTGTGTTAAAATGTTTTAAAACAATAATAATAATAATAATATCCTATATGTCCCCAACGACTATAATTTTTCCTATCTCTATATATAAGCCATCATTTGCAAAAATTAAGACAAGATTAGGGAGTTTGATTAAGAAGAATTTTCTCTTAATTTTTGAGTGCCCTTTCTTCATACACTTTCCATATACTCATTCTTTTATCATTCCCTTGCCAAATCTTTTTGAGTGAGTATATCTTGAGAGATTCTACAAAGCTATAACTCTCATTACATTGGTTGATATTTGATTTTCATATTGGGAGTTAAGCAAATATTTTTCCACTGATTTAATTCGATAAATTTTTGTGTGGGAAAAATCTTATAGCTAAGTAGGTCTTTGCATTATTATTGCAAGACTCGTTTGGGCTTATATTTTTGTGTGCAAAAATATTTTACAAACTTATTTTTGAATATCTCCTTGTGCTTGAATATTGAGAGAATATTGTTTTAAGATATTTAGAATAGTCTTGGTAGAAATCTTTGAAAATCTAGACTTATGATTGAGATATATTGATATATAGTTTTAAAGATAGTCATAGTATACACTATTGTGCTTATTTGAGAACACACATTATAGTGAGTGTAGATTGCACACATTCACATCACTGAGCTTATAATTCCTATCGTGTTGATGTGCATTGTTTTGTGATACTGTGCTTAGTGGTACATAATCTGTTTAGTGTAAGAAAGATTTCCGTGTACATAAATTCTTATACAGTTGTTGTATTCCAGGCACGGGCCTAAAGAGGGAGATTAGCCTTGATAAATAGTCCCGGAGTGGCTTAAACCCAATTAGGAAAGTTAGGTGCACTATTCTGGTAAGGCGTGTTGGTTGAGGTCAGCCCCTTAAATTGACCTGATTGTAACCGGTGCCGCTCTATCAATTAAGTGAGCATTAGTCAAATCCTTGGGCTTGCGAGTTAGAGGTGGGGACATAGGCAGTATTGGACTAACCCCGATAATATATCGTGTATTGCACTGTTTATATTTCTACAATTTATATTTACTGCTCATGTATGTTTTATTATGAATGATTGAGTTTATTATTGCGTAGATAGACCCTAGGTTGCATAATACTGCTGATCTAGTTTAACTTGAAAAGTAATTTTTAAATACCCAATTCACACCCCCCCCCCTCTTGAGAATACACCAAAACTAACATCGCCAATAAATGACATTACACCCTTGGGTCAACCTCTGTCACTATAAATAGGAAATTGGAGAAGAGACTAAGGTATCTTATCTTAACACACTTTACTGTTACATAAAAAACCTCTCAATCCAATCCCAGATTTAGGTTTCAGAGATATCCCTCGGAGTACACATCGGGTCCTCCAAGCCATGCTTATTTGTCTCTTTTGAGGTGGTCGTGATCAGGGATCATGAAGGTTGTTCAATTTTTGGCTGCAACACTTTGGTTTTTAGAACTGATTGAGATGCTCTAAAGAAAGAAGAAAAAACGATAAACAAAGCAAGATAAAGAAAATTAAATAGACGGGATTCTATGTGTGTGCTCTTTCATTTGAATGCACATGTGATAACTAAATAGGGGTGTGAATAATTGTGTAGATATAGGAATTTATTAGTGGTGAATTTATTTTTCGTCATTATAAGTAAATTATTAGTGACATTTTTTGTGAGTTACTAATAAATTTCTCATTAGAAAGGATATCATTTTTGTAGTATCCCTCCCTCCTCACCTTCTTTCCTCGCTAAGTAACCCAAATTTGTAAAGTTTTCTGCCACTATTAAGCTTCCTCCTACTCCATCCTCTTGTTAATTCATTCGCTTGCAGTCGGCTCTACCTTTGCCTTCCTTAGAAGAAACCCAAATCTAATATGCTATGAAATTATGAATGCTTTTTTTTTCTTTTAAAATCTTGTTTGTGATGAAAATATTTAAGTAATTACAAGATAATAATAAATATTTGATAAAAATATGAAAAAATGCAATTAAAAATTTTAATTTACATAAATTTAATTAAATTAGTAATTAAAAAATTAATAATGCTAACTTAAAATTTAATTAGGAAATATTAATTAAAAATATTTTTATTAGTTGCTATTAACATAATTTCATCACTATTTATTGTTTTTTTTTATTTGTTACAACCTGTTAACTACATGTTAAAAAAATAATATTCTTAATTTAAAATTTATGCAACACTCAAAATATAATTCAGTATTCAAATGTCACTTATTTTATCAGCACTTATAGATAACATTTATTTTTAAATATAATCAAACATTGCTTATAATTTTTTAATATTTTATTAATTCAATATTTATTAACTAAAAACACTTCTCTATAATCCTCAAATACACAGACATCCAACTATTAGATTGTGATTCATGAACATAATAATAATAATAATAATAATAATAATAATAAATCTGAAAATTACAACGCATAAAAAAGGCATAAATAATTGGTGAATAAAACAGAAGCATATTAATTAATTAAATAATAATACGTCAACTTCTAAATGTTAACATCCGATGGCAACAGGGCCGACTCTTCACAATATCGGGCCTTAGGCGAATGATTTGATCAAGGATCCTTAATATTTTGTTTAATTTTTATTTTTATTTAAAATTAATTTTTTTAACTTTTTGAGATACAAAATCACTAATTAAAGTTTTATATTCAAGATTTTCAAGTATTTCTTTTTCTATTGATAACATAGCCAATCCATTTAATCTTTCTTGTGACATAGTTGATCGCAAATAATTTTTTATAAGTTTAAGTTTTGAAAAACTTCTTTTTGCAGAAGCTACTGTCATAGGTATCGTTAATAAAATTTTATAAGTAATAAATGCATTTGAAAAACAATCTATCTTTTTTATAAAGTTTAATGTTTCAATTGGTGTACTCGTTTCTTCGAAACTTTCTTTTAAAATTCTCAATTATGAAAATAAATCAAAACCATTAAATGTGTTCCACATTTTAAAATATTCTCAATTAAATGTGTTCCACATTTTTGTTTCAAATTATTTTCATCTAATGATTTTAATATTTTTAAATCATATAAAAAACAAAAAATGTTCTCATATGTTTGAAATTGTTCAAATCTACTCTCAAATGAAATAATAGCTTGATCTATTATGTATAAGAAAAAATTAATCCTAAAAGATTCTTCAGCTAAGTGTATTGTATCATCATTAGCATTCTCATCAAATTGTTTTTTCCTATTAATTGCCCATTTTTTTACGAAATATAGGTTCAATATTCATTTCAAGTGCAATCTCTTTTACTGAAATCATAGAAGATATAAATCCATCCATTCTCCCTATAATTTTTTAGAAAAACAAAAAGACCTTTTAATTGATTAATGGCGACATCAATACGCGTATATTTTGATTGTAAATTTTTACTAACACAATTAACAGCAAATAGTATGTCATACCAAATAATCATTCCTAGTAAGAATTCAAAATTTTCCATTTCATAAGTTACTATACAATTAGATTCACTCTTTGTTTTTGGATCATCACTAGCTTTTTTTTCTAATTGAAGTAAAGCATCTCTAATTTGAGAAGCTTGAAACCTTATTGTCTTAACACTCTCTATTCGACTTTCTCAATGTGTTTGTGATCATGATTTTACAGTTAAATTTGGTACATATTCGATTAAAATTTTCCATCGTTTCGTAGAAGAAGAAATAATGTATATATTCGTTATACTACTCCAAAAAAAGTTGTTGTTTTATAACAACAATTAGTCATATCACAAAGTATTAGATTAAGACTATAACAACCACACGGAATGTAAAATGCTTTAGGATTTATATCTAATAGTCTCTTTTGTACACCTTGTTGTTTTCCTTTCATATTAGATCCATTATCATATCCTTGTCCTTTTATATTCTCAATACCAAGTTCAAATTTTTGTATGACATTTATTAATTCATTAAAAAGTCCTTCTCCTGACGTATTATCTACTTTTACAAATTCTATAAAATGTTTTCTATTTTAATTGGACTTGTAGAAAGATTCAAATATCGTATTATTAAAGACATTTGTTCTTGATGACTTACATCTGGAGTGCAATCGAGTATGATTGAATAATATTTTGTTTCATTGATTTGCTTCATAATTTTCTTTTTAATATTAAGAGTTAATAAATTTATCAATTCACTTTGCATATTATGACCAAGATAATGATTATGAATTTCACCATGTTGAAAACGTCGAATATGTTCTTTCATTATTGGATCAAATTCTGCTATCATTTCAATTAAATTTAAAAAAATTCCATTATTCTTTTAATAAATTTGTTTATTTTTTCCACGAAATGCCAAATTATTTTTAGCAAGAGTTTTCACAATAGAAATAATTCTCAATAATACTTTTTTCTAGTGTTCTTTTTCTTTGTTAATCCGTTCTTCTATATTTTTATCAATTGCTGTATTTTTTAACAATCTTAATTCTAAATCAACCCATTTACTCATATTGAAAATATGTTCTTCACTAATTTCGTGACTTTTAAGTTTAGTATTAAGATTTTTTCAATCTTTACACCCTTCATTAGCTAGTTGTTGGTTATTTAATTTTTGACCAAATAACTTACAACAAAAACAAAATACTCTATCTAAATCTTTAGAATATATAAGTCATTTTCTATCATGTTTCTCACCATTTGATAATTTTTGAATATAATATATATTTGAAAAATGTCTTGAATTTTCATTTTTTGGAAAAATTAAATCATTATCCCTAATAGGACATTTTTGAACTAGTAAATTTCGTAATTTGGTATCTATATTTTTCAAATATTTTGGATCATAAATATTATCATCATTATTTCTTTTTTTTTCTTCTATATTTTTAAAATGTCTTTCAAAAGAAATATCATTAGTGAACATTTCTTGTATATGAATGTTATCTTTATCACTATTATTATTATTATTATTATTATTATCTATCATCATATTAGATTATAATTCCATCTCTAGAATTAATTGCTCGTTTCTTGGAGAATTTTCATCTTACTCATTTATATTTTGTTTAGAACTAAAAATAAATTTATCAAAAGCTCCCTTTTGAGATGACACTAATTCTTCTATTATTTTTTTTTCTTTGTTTTTCATATCCGAATTCATATTTTCTCATTGACATAATTAAATTTCAAAATTAACATTAACTATAAATTGACAAATTATGTAAACAAATAAAAATAAATTTAATAAATCTATAAAAATAATAGATTGAAACAGTATAACCTGATTATTATTATTATTATTGTAAATCTATCGGCGAGCGAGACTTTAGAGATATCACATTCTTGTCAGATACAATACTCTAACCTCAAAACTTCCAAAATCTAAGAAAAAATAGAAAAAAAGAATTTAGAGTGAAAATAATAGAAAATTAATACACAAACATTGAAATCAAAATTAGAGTTGATGAAAATTACAGAGAATCGGAAGCCTGAAGATGATGAATACAAGAGTTGGAGCAAAAATCATAGAGAAACCAAGAGATGAGAGTGAGAGAGTGTGAGAGATGAAAAAAAAAATAAAATTAGAGACTAAGAGTGAGAGATGAGAGTAATAGATAATTAGAAATATAATAAAGTTGTTAGTTGGGAAGTATAAGACTTGAAAAAAAAGAATTAAATTGTATTTATTTTATATTTTAAAATATAATTTCATTTATTTGTTAATTGGAAAGTCAATTATGGGAATAGAGCATAATAAATAATGTTAACATTATTTAATTAAAAAAAATTTTGGAGCTTAAAAATTATATTATTATATTAAAAAAAAATTTGGGGGCTCTAGGCGGGCGCCTCAACTGCCTAAAGGCAGAGCCGGCCCTGGATGGCGATGCGTTGAACGTGACGGGGGGCAGTAGCTTTTTGCCTGTGGTGAAGCAAACGTAGAATATATAGCGACGACGAGGCTGCAGGGCCGCCTCGTGCAAGCGTGCATTGGCCATGGCTTGGCCTCCGGGGAGAACGCTTTTCGGTCGCTATCCATTGGATCAGCATTAGCAGCCATGCCCCCTCCCGCACATGGACCATGTCACATCACTGCAAAAATTTTGATAAATGAAATAAGTGAAGTAACAACCCCCCAATGCCTCTTCCTCTCTCAGGCCCTTTTATCTTTGAGATAAATTATACATGGAGCTCCCCCACGTGCCTCTCTATCTATTTTTTTCAATATTATATATGTGATAAATTAATTTTATATTCATTAATATTAAAGAGGGTATCATTGTTATAATTAAAGAAACATGCATACAACACGTAGAGGAAAAGATCATTTATATAATTTCTCTATATTTATGCAGAATTTTTTTTTCTTAAATTTATTATTATTATTATTATTATATTGTTACTAAATATATAAATATAAATGTAATATAGTTCATCAAATTGTGCCACAAGTGTGTTAAAATTTAATGGATTTTTTTTGTAATACATTTTTAAAAAGTGTAAACAAGTTTTGGAAAACCACTACAAAAAAACTGATTTTTAATGACGAAATTATTAGTGACAGTTTCAATTTCGTCACTAAAAGTAGTTTTTTAGTGACGGTTTTTAAAAATCGTCCCTACTAGTATAAGTATTAGTGACGAAATAGTAACCGTCACTAATACGTTCGTCACTAAAACCCAAATGCTCCTGCCGATCCATTGCAAGAAACCATTTTTCATGCGGAAACCAACTTGGGAAAAAATTAGAGACGTTTTTTGGAGTATTAGTCACGAAATTAAATCACCACTAAAAGGCACTTATTAGTGACGATTAGATAACCATAACTATTAACCATTATTAGTGACAGTTTTTATAAATCATCACTAATAGTCTATTATTAGTGACGAAGTTTTTAAACCGTCAATGTTAACTTTTTAAATTCGATCCCTGATTTTGATAATGACAAATCGCAAGTTACTAATATATATGTCTAAGTACTTGAACACATTAATCATTCAGAATACACACATGAAAGTGAAGTGAATGCCAGAAAGACCTTAAAGAGCACATACTCCTGACATACTCCATAAAGTGAAGAGCAAAAGATAAAAAAGAAGACATTTTATTGTATTGCATTTAGTTTATAATTTGTTGGTTTGTAATAATGGTCTGTAATATTTGCATATCATGCAAGATGGGGTGTAAGCTCAAAAAGGTCATAGTATTACCATAGGGACCAATACCCTTAAACTTAAAAGACGTATGCTTGATCACATAGGGTTGTTAAAGCATAGAGACCAAAACATAAGACTTAAAAGCACAAATTTAGTGGTCTTGGTCGACCGACCCCTTGCCAATATAAATGCATCGGTCCAATGAACCGGTCAGAAGTCAACATGTTGACTTCTCTCGATCGGTCGTTCTGTTTTGAACACACCATTCTAGGTCAACTGAACCATAAAGTGTTTGACACCCCAAATACTTGGTTGATGAAATATGCAGTTCAAGTTAGCCTTGGTCGACTGAACCTATATGAGTAGCCGACTAGACCTTTGTCTTGGTCAATCAAACCCACGAATGGGGGGGGGGGGGTTCAAAATTGCCATAAGACGGACAACCAAACTTATAGTTGAAATTTGCCTTGGTCAACCGAACTTATTAAAGCGGTCCATGAAACCCCGTCTTTGGTCGACCGAACCTCTCAGGTTGGTCAAATTTTTACCGCAATTAAACGAGGTTAATTTTAATTAACCCTCATTAAACCTTTTCTGAAATTTCCTACATATCCCCAACGGTCATATTTTGAGTTAAAGCTATATATACCCCTTCATTTGCTAAATTTTTTTTTTTTTTAATTAACAGATTGATTAGCAAAAAATCCTCTAAAATTTTTATACTCCCATTTCTCATACTCTTTCAAATCTTTAAAGCATATTACTCATTCTCCTTACACTCTTATTTGAAAAATCATTTTGAGGAGAATAATTTGTTATATTCATTGTTTGCAAATTAATTGCAACTTGAGACTGGAGTTTTATTTTCATATTATTGTGCATATATGCATACATCATTCTTGAAGCTTACACTCTCATTGCATATACTTATTTGATATTGATTTTATTGAGAGTAAGCTTGAGTTTTCCCTTGTGATTTAATTCATAAATTTCTTTTGGGAAAACTTTCTTAAGCTTGTGAGTCTTTGCATTCTTGTTTAAGACTCAAGAGTTTGTCTTGTGATTTTAACAAAATATTTTTGACAAGTTAGATTTCCAAATATCTCTTGTGCTTAATTTTTAAAAATCATTTATGAGATATTTGTTTGTGTGTTTAAGATTTTTGATATTACACTTTGTGTTTAATATAGTTATCTTGATTCAAATATCCTTACACAAACTCTCTCACATATTGATTGCTATATTTGCATTATACTGAGAGTTGTCTTTTAAACTTCATTGAGCTTATAACTCCTATCATACTGAAATGCAATTAATTGTATTGTGCGTAGTGGTGCATATCTGCTTATTGGAGAAGCACGTATATTCTACACCAAAATTTATATTTCATTATCAGTTGTATTCCAGGCGTGGCCTGAGGGGCCGTTGATCTAGCCCATATGGATTGGTTGTATAGGTTGGGGTCAGCCCTGTGAATGTGACCTGGGGTATATCTCTTCCAATAAGGAGAGGTGATGTTGTAAACGGTATCTCTCTACCTGGTAAGCGAGCATTAGTGGAATCCTCTTGCTTGCAAGCTTGAAGCAGGGACTTAGGTAGTATTGGCCGAACCCTAATACCATATCGTGTGTTCTCCTATTTTCTGCACTTCAATTTTCATACATGTATGCTATTATTTATTGTTTTGATTATTTTACATACATGGTTTGAATGGTTGGGAAATATTGAGATTGGTTTATTTGTTTAAATTTTTTCTCAGTAGTTCTTCTGTGATATTGGGAAAAGCTTTGATAGACCCTAGGTTGTGTATTACTGCTGCTGACTTAGCTAAACCTAGGAAGAATTTTTTAATTTCCAATTCACCCGCCTCTTGAGATTACATCAAAGTCAACAATTGGTATCAGAGCCTCATGACGTTGACTTAAACATTTTTGCTAAAGATTGGGATGGCTCATGTTGGTGTAGTCCCATTCGAAGAGGGATGCTTACCTTCCAATACTCTATTATTTTGTGGTGTAAACTACACCCATTGGAAAATTAGAATGAGCGTTTTCATAAAATCTATGAATTGGAGGGTTTGACAGGTGATTGATAAAGAAATTTGTATGCTAGCTAACGAAAATGATATAAATTTATTGCATGTGAACTCTTATCTCATGGATTTATTATATCGTGCTTAAGAGAATAATATTTTTCATAAGATTACGGCATGCAAAAGTGCAAAAGATATATGGGAGAGTTTGAAAAGAAAAATGGATAGTCCTAAGAGAAGGAGACCACCACTTCGATAGTGTCAAGCTTAAATTATCTGGAAGTGGCAAATCATGGGGTTAGTGCACTCATAGAATAGGAGGTATATGATTCTCACTCTAGCTCGATTGATGATTCATGTGTTGAATGTTGTGTTGCTTCATGTGCTGAATCATATATTGAATATTGTGATAATCCTGTTATTAATACACTTGATGATTCTCATATAGAATACGAGAATATATTATGCATTGAATCATCTGATGAAAATTATGATTATAACGCTAATGTTGCATGCAATGATTCTGACAACATATATTGTGACATATCCTATAGTGAATCATGTGCATATGATATTGAACGCATGGCATCTTATGAGAAATCGCATAAGGAATTCATTAGTGCTCATAAGTTCATTGTTAGGATGCATAAAAAGAAAACATCTTTTGAAAAATGAAAATGAAAAGGTGGAAAAATACTTAAATGAATTGAAAGAATATCAGGCCACCCTAGAAAGGAGAAAATTTGAGAAGGTTTTGAAAATCATTTGCTTAGAAAGAAAAGTTAAAAATTATTCTAAAATGTTTTTCAAATCCACAAGTGAGGAAGATAACCTGAACAAACCCTTCTGACTTAAAAAGAAAATTCTTTTCAAAAAGGATTCAGGTTGTTCGCTTAAAACCAATTGTCTAGCCTCATCGAGAAAAAATAGGACAAATAAGCATTGCCCTTCACGAAAATCCAAAATTTGCTTATGTCGAAAAATGAAATGGCACATTCAATTTGCTTGTCCATCTAGAAATGTCAAACGCTTAGATAAGGAGATGGCGTGGGTGGTTATGAAAGCAAACCTCGTAGGACTTGAGGAAGAGTGGAATCAAATAAGAATTAAATGTTTGTTTTAAATTCTTTCTTAGTTCCTAGGTTTAGGGGGTAGTGATGACCAAAAGGCTAGGAAGTGGTCTATGCTTAAAATATCAAATCTTGGTACATGCATACACTATATAATAGTGTTTTACTAAGAACCATTAGAGAATCACGCCAACGTAGAAATACATGTAATATATCCAATCTGAACTTAATGCATATATATCATAATGATTAGTGAAAATGTGAAAACATTGGCTGTAGCTTACTAAATTAAAATCCACTTCCAAATGGACAAAAGCATCCTCGCTTGGTATAAAATTCTTAATGCTTAATCCATGCTTGAATGTACAAATCCTTAGTTAAGAAAATTTCTATCTATCACATAAGCCTAAGCTTTAGGGAATCCGTATTGCTATATATCATTCATACCCTAGATACTCATCGATCAAAATTCAGTCATCACTCTAACCATAAGCACTAATGATCATAAATTGCTAATATATTAAGTGCTTATTCAAAGACATCCTTCCAAAATCAAAATTAGAGACATCGATTAAAGGATTCAAGTTCAATCAAAATTATCCCTTGTGCTTTAAATGTAAAACTCTCTAGTTTTGATTTATGCTAATACCTTCACCCCCCCCCCCCTATTGGAGATCATTACCAAACTACGATCATATCAGGTAAAGATCCATCCTTTCCTTGGTTTGTATCCTTGGTCAAAATTGAAGTTACATCTAAATGATACTTTCCATTCTCCAAAGAGCATTATTCATAATATTCATATACTCATATACTCATAATTACTCTTTGCCCAAGCCTGGACATGATTACTTGCATGAAAATATTTTGGAAAATGTTCAGCGTCTCTTGAATACTCTTTTGAACCAAATCGTTATTTAAATTTAAATAGTATTTATACTATCACATTTCACAAGCTCTTAAACTTTAAACCAAATCAATTAGAGCTTCTATTGGGTTTCAAGTGGCTAAAATGATTGATATAGGTTTCGGCATATATGGAAATGCAAATGACAAAGAAACTTATGCATGATCGTTGAAAATGAAAAGCCATTGGAACTTGTGCCTCTCACGCATTGAAATTCATAAGAGGTAATACAAGCTTATGACCTTGAAAAAATATTGGTTATGAACTTTTGGTCCTCTGAGCCAAAGCATGAAGGGCCAAGCTTAAAATCATTAAAAATCATAAAACACTTGCCTATGACCTTTGAAATTCAAGGTGTTATCCCAAGAAGAGGGGGGGGGGGGGTGAATTGTGTCTATAAAAATTCCTTTAAGTATTTTTACATAATTTTCAACCTTTTGTAAACTTAAGCAAACACACAAGAATGATGTAATTTTAAATCAACCACAATCCAAACACAAACCAAATACCAATCACAAACCAAACAATAATCAATCAACCAATCTCAATACTTAATCAATTTTGTTCTTTTAAGGCTATGTTTCTTTTAGACACTTTGATGAACCTATTGTGTAAGTTGAATAATTCAGCTTGGATTTCCTTATACGAAGGCATACTATCACATGAATTATTACTAGACTCTCCACTAGATTCTTTTGATGAACTATAATAAGAGTTTACCTCAGCATTGTGTGCCATAGAGCACATGTTGGCAACTTCTTGTTCACTTGAGTCATCCTTTGCTTCATTTGAGCTTGTGTCCTCCCGCGTAGCTTTAATTGCCTTCTTTTTTCTTCTTCTTGTCCTTCTTCATCTGTGGACAATTGGGTTTAATGTGTCCAACCTTCTTACAATTATAACATGTCGGTGGATCGTTCTTAGTTTGCTTTATGTTTGTTTCTTCTTCGTTTGTTTTTGATCCTTTAAACTTTCAAGGCAATTTTCTAGTCTTCCTGAAAAATTTTCCAAGTCTTTTCCCTAAGGAATTGACGGGGTTTATTATATGAGTGAACCTGGTGTACATACTAGTAATGGTTTCATCCAGGTTCATTTTAAAAGCCTCATACTCGCTTGTGAGCATGTAAATTCTACTATCTTTAACATTTATAGTTCCTTCATAGGTTACTTCTAACTTGTCTCAAATTTCGTTGACTGACTTACATATCATGACCCTATTAAACTCATTAACGTCTAAAGCTCAATATAGTGCATTCATGGCACTAGAGTTTACTTGTATCATTTTATAATCATAGCCGGTCAAGTCTTTTTCTTCTTTAAGGACTTCTTTACTATCTACAAGTTTAGTGGGAATGTAGTCACCATGTGTGACAACCTTTCATGCTTTCCAATCCATGGTTTGAATATATATCTTCATTCTTTGTTTCCAAAATGTATAATTTAAACCACAAAAGATAGGCGGTATAGTAGATGATTGGCCTTTGGCAAAAGGTGAAACACCTCGTTGTGCCATTTAGACCTATATATAGCTTCTAATTAGGATTTTCTATAACTTGTCTCTGATAGCAATTTAAAGTCAAGGTGCTATCCCAAGAGGGAGGGTGAATTGGGTTTATAAAAATTCTTTTGAAGTATTATTACAAATTTACAGTTTTTTACTTAGTAATTACACAAGGAAGTTGTTGATTTTAAGTATTCAAACAAATCAACCACAATCAAAACACCAATCACAAACTAAATAATAAACAATCAACCAATCACAATACTTAACCAATTTTGTGAAAGTTCGCAGCACTTTCTTATTTCAGCATTTTCCGAATTTCAGTTTGTAGCCCTGTATGAATGATTTCTTAAGTGTTTCTTTTAATCAAGATTTCCACAAGGGGTTAATCAATGTACTTCCTTTAAGGTTTCTGCAAAATATTAGCCATCATACATTCTTAGATTAAAAGGTCTTCTCAATCTCAGTTTTTCAGCAATCCTGCACTTTAAAACACAATTTGTATGTGTTGAAATTTAAATAGAAAAGGGTAGAGAGTGAGACAAAGATTTTTTACGAGGTTTGGATTATCCCCAGCCTACATCCTCACCTTAGGCAAGACTACCTAAGGATTCCACTAACTCATTCTTTTCCGGGCGGAACAAACCGATTACAACCCTCCTTCAGGGTGCAGCTCCCTCTCCAAGCGATACCCCATGCTCGGTTACAACGATCCAATCACTTGAACGGTCAAAGAAAAAAGAAACAAGAAAAGGTTTCTTTTGTACAAAGAATGCTCTCAGATAGAGTTGATTAGTATAATTGAAATCACTATATACTTCAATAACAAATATCAAAAGAAATAGATTTGAAGTTCAAGAACAATTTCATCGAAATACTTCTCTAGATGGAAATAAGCAATTCAAATTTTGGAGCTTAGAGAAGAATGATCAGCAGCTCAGAATTTTAGTAATTCTTAGATTGCAAGAGAGAGCAAGAGAGAGCTTTGAGTGAATAAGATAGTTTTCAGCTTGAGAGCAATTTTTGAATTGCTTGGTGTGAGTTTGATTTGTGAAAACATGTATTTATAGGCTAAAAAAAGGTTAATTCGTGTTACCCAAGTTTACTTGGAGTATTTCCAAAGTTTTTACAAAATTTGGTGCACAAGAAACTTAATTTGAATTTTAAAATTTTTAAAAAATATAGTTGTTAACAATGTTCAGGCGCCTAAAGTCTCGGGGTCAGTTACTTGAGGTTCCTTAAAACTGTGTATTTTCAACTTAAAATAGGGTCAAGCGCTTGAGGTGACAAGGGTTAGTCGCCTGAGCCTATACTGCCTCTTCAAAAATTCATCTGGAAAATCTTCAGGCACCTAAACTTATTCTTTAGTCGCTTGAGGAAAATCTTCAGGCGCCTGGGCTTACACTTCAGTCGCCTGAACAGACAAATTTTCTATTTTTCAATTCGGTTTTCAAAAACACTTAACTCTCTTGCTTTGATACTTTGAAAATCATTTTCAAAGATTTTTTAAAATAACATCTCTAAGTCTATGATAACTCCTAATGAGCTTCAAAACATTTCCACGTGATATTTGGAATGAAGTACTTACATAGCTCATCTTAAAGCCTTAAATACTCTAAGCTTTGAAGTCTTCATATGAGTCTTTCCTTTGAATCCTCTTAGAATTTGAGCTTGAGTCATCTTTAGGTTTCAACATACTTTTGATCATTTGGGTTCACTTGAGCTTCCTTTGGATCACTTTGAAAATGAGTATGGCTTTGTGGTCCTTGGTGATCTTGAATTTGCATTTCTTTTGATCTTTTAAACTTTGTCAATTAAGCATTCCTAAAACATCATCACTTAACAACACATGTTAAATTCAACCTTCATTTGTTATCACCAAAATGAAATTCAAAAGCCATGTTAGGCCAACAACCTTAAAGAATGGAAAGAAGATCAATGCATAAGATAGTAACAGTGTAGAAACTCAGGGGGAGCACTTTTTTTTTTTCTTTCATTGCTATATAAATTGAATGCTCTCATAATCTTACTGTATTTATACCATTATATCTTTATGTGATCAGAATTGTAAATTACTATCCATAATACTTTAAATGAATAATTCTTTTTTATGGATGGTATTATGTGTTGTTGATTGAACTACTGGATTGCATGCTTATATTGAATGCCTCCTGTATAGCAGATGCTGTGATGAGAATTGCATGCTGGTAGAAATGTTAGGTGGTTGCTTGCTTTGTATGATCTATTTTGTTGAAAACAACTAATTATCAGGTACAAGTTTTATGGGAAAATATCCAATTTACAGACAACGTGTTGCCGAAATTTCGATAGATTTTTTTGAAAATAAAACCATGTACAAAGATGATTAAGATAAAATTATTGATAAAATCTTTTTGAAGGGATGAGTGAAAACTAAATTATTAAACTTCATCCTTACATAATCATCAAATTTTTTAGAGAAGCTAAGCATCATCCCTATAGAAAAGAGCATAAAGGACTCATTTGCATCACATGCATTTATCTTTTTGAATATTAAGGCTCTTATAAGTGCCCTAAACATCATATCCAGCGTCTATAGCTTCATAATTTGATATTGATTGTTCTTGGTCATGTACAATTCATTATGCCTTAATATTTACATTCCTGATGCATTTGTGGCCTACATGGATGACTATACTCATTTGGTGAAAAATATATAAACGTTCAGTATAGTTGGTCTAAGGAAATTCAAAATGATAGCTTATCCTACTTGGCATACTTATGGAATTAATCTTTATCAAGTATAAGCAGTTCCCTGTATCTAAGCATGGATTCAAATTGAAAGGGGGAGCATCTAAAACTAAACGCTTATCTTGATATGCTCTTCAAGACCATTAGCTTAGATTTGCTGTGAATTCACTATGGCATGTGCTTAATCATGATGATTTTATTGAATATTTTTAATGAAAATATTGTTGTGCAGCACGATCTCTGAACTTACCCATATGATCTTGCTTTAATCTTTTGATATATTTTCTAGTTCCAAATGGGTGCTTCTTCTGGTAATTTTAAGGAATGTGCTTAAATTGCTAAACCATAAAATTATTGCTTGCATGATCTTTAAAGTGTCTTTTTTCTACAAGCACACCCCTATCATTCCTTTTTTTTTTTTTTTTTTAAAAAAAAAAAAACATTGAAGGGGGGATTTTTTTTTTGGCAAGAACTTTTCTTAAAACTAAAAACTTTATCTTTTGCCTTATTTTTTCTGTATATGGTTTTAATTGCATAATTGGTTTAGTGACTGCATATGAAAATGCATGCTGACTAGTTAGAATGAAATTATACTCAAACCTACTCCTTACGTTCATTTGTCGTGTGTTTTGAACTCTAAATTTTCATGGGTCTTATGAATTGCTTCAATTACAATGGTTTGTGTATATTTATAGACTAGCACAGTTCATCATGTCATTTTATTTTTATGACTAGTTACACTTGTGTGTTTTTGTGTGTTTAATTGCTATTTTTTAAAAAACAATTACTTTCTATGCCCAAATGCTATCTGAAAAAAAGGGAGAATTTTTATGTGCTTAAATGTCAAATAAGGGGAGTTATTTTTTTAAGCTATATCTCTAAAATTTTTTACTCCAAAGAGGGAAAAATGTTTAAAGCTCAGATGATTTTGTAACTTAGCCCTTTTGCTGATGACAAAATGGGGGAGAATTTCTAAGCAAAATGAAAATACTTTGAAAATTTTATTTAATAGGAAAAATATTTTTTTAATGGGAAAATACTTGAGCTACAAGCATCATGCTTTTGTGCTTTCATGTCTAGAATAATGCATTTATTTGAAATGTCTTCTTTTGCGAATATTCTTGATCTACATTGCCTATTTTTGAGTTATGCTTATACTTAGGGGGAGCCTTTTTAGGCTAATCCCCATTTGCTCTGTTGCGTTTGTCATCATCAAAAATGGGGAGATTGTTGCCTTTTTGAGTCCGATCCCTGGTTTTGACAATGACAAACCGCAAGTTATTAATGTGTGTGCCTCAGTACTTGAACAGGTTAATCATTCAGAATAGACGCATAAAAGTGAAGTGGATGTCGGAAAGACCTTAAAGAGCACATACTCCTAGCATACTCCATGAAGTGAAGAACAAAAGATAAAAAAGAAGACTTTTTATTGTATTGCATTTAGTTTATAATTTGTTAGTTTGTAATAATGGTCTGTAATATTTGCATATCATGCATGATGGGGTGTATAAGCTCAAAAAGGTCATAGTATGACCATAGGGACCAATACCCTTAAGCTTAAAAGACATATGCTTGATGACATAGGGTTGTTAAAGCATAGAGACCAAAATAGTACGTAAAAGAACAACTTTGGTGGTCTCGGTCGACCAAACACTTGGCAGTATAAATGTCTTGGTCAACCGAACTAGCCAGAAGTCAACATGTTGACTTCTCTCGGTTGACCATTCTATTTTGAACGCACCGTCCTAGGTCAACCGAACCATAAATTGTTGGACATCCCAACTACTTGGTCGACCAAATATGTAGTTCAAGTTAGCCTTGGTCGACCAAACCTAGATGAGTAGCCCACCAGACCTTTGGTTTGGTCGACCGAACCCACGAAGGGTTCAAAATCACCCTAAGACAATCGAACAAACCTGTAGTTGAAATTTTCCTTGGTCGATCGAACTAATTAAAGTTGTTGACCGAACCTTGTCCTTGGTCGACCGAAACTCTCAGGATGGTCAAATTTTTACCGCAATTAAACGAGGTTAATTTTAATTAACCCTCATTAAACCTTTTCTGAAATTTCCTACATATCCCCAACGGTCATATTTTGAGTTAAAGCTATATATACCCCTTCATTTGCTAAATTTTTTTTTTTTAATTAACAGATTGATTAGCAAAAAATCCTCTAAAATTTTTATACTCCCATTTCTCATACTCTTTCAAATCTTTAAAGCATATTACTCATTCTCCTTACACTCTTATTTGAAAAATCATTTTGAGGAGAATAATTTGTTATATTCATTGTTTGCAAATTAATTGCAACTTGAGACTGGAGTTTTATTTTCATATTATTGTGCATATATGCATACATCATTCTTGAAGCTTACACTCTCATTGCATATACTTATTTGATATTGATTTTATTGAGAGTAAGCTTGAGTTTTCCCTTGTGATTTAATTCATAAATTTCTTTTGGGAAAACTTTCTTAAGCTTGTGAGTCTTTGCATTCTTGTTGCAAGACTCAAGAGCTTGTTTTGTGATTTTAGCAAAAATATTTTTTACAAGCTAGATTTACAAATATCTCTTGTGCTTGATTTTTGAAAATCATTTTTGAGGTATTTGCTTGTGTGTTTAAGATCTTTGATATTACACTTTGTGATTAATATAGTTATCTTGATTCAAAAATCCTTACACAAACTCTCTCACATACTGATTGATATATTTGCATTATACTGAGAGTTGTCTTTTAAACTTCATTGAGCTTATAACTCTTATCATAATGAAGTGCAATTAATTGTATTGTGCGTATTGGTACATATCTACTTATTGGAGAAGCATGTATATTGTACGTGTAATTTATATTTCATTATCAGTTGTATTCTAGGCGTGGCTTGAGGTGGTGTTGATCTAGCTCGTAAGGATCTGTTGTATAGGTTGGGGTCAACCCTATGAATGTGACCTGGGGTATTCCTCGCCCAGTAAGGAGAGGTGATGTTGTAAATTGTGTTGCTCCACCCGGTAAACGAGCATTAGTGGAATCCTCTTGTTTGTGAGTTAGAGGCGGGGGCATAGGCAATATTGGCGGAACCCCAATATCATATCGTGTGTTCCCTTATTTTTTGCACTTCAATTTCCGTACTTGTTTGATATTATTTATTGTCTTGATTATTTTACATACATGGTTTGAATAGTTGGGAAATACTGAGATTGGTTTATTTGTTTAAATATTTACTCAGTAGTTCTTCTATGATATTTGGAAAAGTTTAGACAGACTCTAGGTTGTGTATTATTGTTGTTGGCTTAACTAAACCTAGAAAGAATTTTTAAATTTCCAATTCTCCCCCCTCTTGGGATTACACCAAAGTCAATAGTCACTAATAGTCTTCCCTGTTTAACGGGACCAGAGCTGTTACACATCATATTATATAGCTTTTCCCTCAAGGAGGTCGCACTTTCATCATCTACGGAAGATTTTTTCGACTTTTTTTTAGACAGACTTTGTAGTATTGTGCAAAGGCTTCACGGAAGCATTGCTCATTTTTAGTTTCTTCAATGAATCAGGTCCTGAAGGTCGATCTTTTCTCACTTTTCCTAATAGAAGCAACCTAGCTAGCTCTTTCAAATCTATTTGAAGGGAAAGATCAATCTATATGTCTGGCCATATATGGACTGAGATTGTTCTTAACATATATTGTACTGGACAAAAAATAAATAAATAAAATAAAACCAAATGAATAGTGAGAGATCATATTAGTAACAATTTTTGGAATCATCACTGATAATTTAAACAAATAGTTTAGCTTACAGATCATTAAAACCTAAAGGTAATGCCTTCCCACAGAGACAGAGATGGCCAAGAAATTACCTCAGCTCGCTATTCCAGAAAAACATATCAGCCCCATTAGTACTGTTCTAGGTCACCTAAGTAGTGGCCAAGATGAAAACAAAACAAAAACCAATGCTACCTAAAATCATGTACATTTTGAATGAGTAATTTAAGTGACAGGTGCTACGTGTTTCAAACTAGGTTGTGGTCAGGTATCCAAACAGATTCAAAAATTTATCCAGCCGAGTGTCATCCCCTAAAATCAATCTACTTTCCAAAGCAGCTCCCTAAGACCAAAATGCTGGCAAGCGAGGCTAGCAAATACACACTCGGTCAGTCACATCCTGCAATTATCAATTTAAACCAAATAAAAATTTGGATGAGTTGAATTATATGAGACAATGAGCTAGAAGATCATGTCAATCATGGGGTTAATGGGCCGAGAGCCGTTACACATCATATTATATATCTTTTCCCCCAAGGAAGTCCCACTTTCATGCATTATGATCTGTGGAAGATAGATTTTTCTAGTTTCTTTGAGACATACTTTGTAGTATTGTGCAAAGGTTTCACAGAAGCATTACTCATTTTTAGCTTCTTCGATGAATCAGGTCCTGAAGATCTTTTATCACTTTTCCTAATAAAAGAAACCTTGATCTTTCAAATCTGAAGGAAAGAACTATATGTCTAGTCATGGACTGAGATTTTTTTTTAACATATAGTGGACGAAAAAAGTGGAAGAGCTATCATTGATAGTGAATATTGGTTGATAAGATTCTCTATAAATTTTAATCTTTTCAAGTCTATACCTTTTGGAATGACCGTGTACAGACTAGGGAAGGTGGGGTCTATATATTGTTGGAATTGGTGTATTCCCAAGAGGGGGGTGAAATGGGTATTTTAAAAATTTTCTACTAGGTCAATTTAGATTTCACAAATAGTATTATGTAACCTAGGGTCTGTCTTTGCAATCCCAATCATGCTGGTAAATAACTAAGAAAATATTTAAACAATTAAAGCAATCTCAATATTTTCCATGAGAATGACACAGGATATGTTATCGGGGTTCGGCCAACTGTGCCTATGTCCCCTCCTCGGCTTGAAAGCCCGAGGATTACCACTAATGCTCACTTAACGGGTGGAGCGGCACTGTTTACAATACCAGGTCAAATTACCAGGACTGACCTCAACCTTTACAAACCTGATCCTTACGGGCTAGATCAACACCCCCTCAGGCCATGCTTGGAATACAATCAGATAATATAAAATTTGTGTACAATCAAGATGCTTCTTACACTAAGCAGATATGTACCACAATAAGCACAATATAACCAATACACTCAAATATGGTAAGAGTTAATGCTCAAGTGAGTATATAAAAAATATCTCTTAATCAAATAAATTATATATGATAATGTGAGAAATGCTAATGTGAAGTTATATGACAACTCTCAAGAAATTGTGTGTGTATATATATGAGAGTAAGACCTTTGATTCAATATAGTATATTCAATAAATGAATAATCAAAAGTGGTTTATAAAACCGTAAGAAAATATCTCAAAATATTTTATCAAATATCCAGCATAATAGATAATAGGGTTTAAGTTTGCAAAAATATTTTTATCAAGAACACAAAGCAACCTTTTGAACCTTGCAATAAGGATGCCAAGCTTCACAAGCAAGGGGGAGTTCTTCCCGTATAATATTTATCAATAAAATATAATGGGAAAAACTTTAGCTTACTCTCAAAAATCAAGATCAAACAATGCAAGCATGTGAGAGTAGTTAGCTTAATCAGAATGTATAAATGCCAACAAGATATGAGTGTTCACTTAATCCTCAAGTTGCAATAGCTTTGCAAATGAAGACGAAGAACACAATGCACTCTTTCTAAAATATGTAATCAATGGAGTATGAGAAAGAGTTTTAATAATGAGCTTATGAAAATGTGGGAGTATGAAAGATTTTAGCACAGTAAAATTTTTATAGGATTTTTGGCTAATCACTTTGCTAATCTCATACTAATTATGACAAATGAGGACCTATATATAGACAAACTAATAAATTTGACCATTGAGGAGAATTATTAAAATTGTTTTAAATGAGTTTAATAAAAATAACCCTGTTTTACCCCAATTAACCCTCGGTAAAATTTGGCCAACCCGAAAGTTTCAGTCGACCGAGCCATAGGTTTAGTCACCCGAATAGACACATGATCAAAAGTGCAATTTTGAAGTTTGAGTGCCCGGTGAGAACTTCGAGTGGTTGAACGAAGGTGATTTCTAAATAGCTCAAGGTTTGGTCGCCTAGTTCTAAGTTTGGCCTGCCGAACTTCAACTTTTGGTCTCCCGAGGTCAAAATGATCGTGAAGTTTGGGCACCCCGGTTGTTGGAAAAGTCAGTATTAAGGGTTTGGTCGATCGAGAACACTAGGTTCTTTTCAGTTTGGTCACCCGAAGTAAAGTCAACATTTTGACTTTCCCAATGTTCGGTTAACCGAGGCGATTTCAATGCCAAGGTTTGATTGCCTAAATCCTTAATATTTTAACACCTAAGTCCTGTTTTTGAAAATTGATTTCCTCTGATAGCATATATGATAATGGGGACTTTCCCAAGTGCTTGTGTAAGGACCTAGGGTTTTTTTAAGGCCTTTTTGAGAGTTAACCCCAAAAATTTGACGTCGGTCGACTAGTGATCTCTAAGCTCAAACTATGGTCTTGAGCATTTAATTCTTATCATGCATGATATGCAAATATCATAGACCCAAAATATAAAACAAAATGCATTTTACAATATGAACAAATTTCTTCAATCTTCTTACTCGTGTGTCTTCATGGAATGCGCCAGATACATATGATCTTGGAGTTTCTTCTCGCTTCAAAGTCCCTTGATCTTATGTGTGTTGAAATTTAGACCTGTTCACATACTTAAACACACATAAGATACTGGTGCTTTGTCAGCATCAAAACAGAGATCGGACTCAAAAAGTCAACATTTATATTGTATATGTTTATATTATATTATGAGTATATAAAATTTTAATATAATTTAAACCTTTTCGAGGGGATATATATATATATATAAAATTGAAGTAAGTATTGCTCTCGTGCACATGTGGGGACACTGCAAATGGGAGCAGCAAATTGTAGCTCCTGTTTACAAAATATATATAGAAGAAAGTACATACAATGATCCATACGTGTTAGACTGTTGTGCTACATGCCACCTATATATATATACACCTACTTGACATTAATTTCCTTGTTATTTTTTTTTTATTTTTTTTCCTCAAACAAAAAATTTAATCTAAATTAATTAATCCTAAATAGATGTTCCAAGTTATAACTTTTAAGCATCCCCTTAAAAATTATCTAATATTATATTATACATATTATGCATAGAATTTTAGTAATTGTAATAGTCTGTGATTAGTGACGGTTTAGAAAAACCGTCACTAATAGTATATTTTTAGTGACGGTTTAGAAAGGTCATCACTAATATTACTTTTATTTAACAAATATAAAAATAATTTACTTACATATTAGTGCCGGATTTAAGGTATTAGTGACAGTTTTAAAATTGTCACTAATACTCTAACCCTATAATAACCCTATGCCCGTGCTGATCACCCCTCATTTCCCTCCCTCCCTCCTTTTCCCTCCTCCCGAATTCTTTTGCATGCGCGTCCCACCATCGTTGCTGCTACTGCCATCATTGCTCATGGGAGCTCTTCCCGCCACTATTGCTGCCACCGCTCACCTTAGATTGTCCCATCACTGTCGTCGCCACCACTCGCCTGAACTGGATGGGTCGTCCAACCGACGCTCCTTAGGATCTGCTTCTTCTTCATCTTGGTTTTCTACAAATCATGAGGGTTCAACATGTGTGTGTGTGTGTGTGTGTGTGTGTGTGTTTGTGTGTGTGTGTGTGTGTGTGTCTACAAATCGTGAGGATTCAGCGTGTGTGAGCATGTGTCTGCGTGTGTGTGTGCCTGTATGTGTGTGTGAGTGTGTGTCTATGTGGGTGTGTGTGTGTCTGTGTGTGTTTGTGTGAATTTTTGTGAGATTGTCTATTATGCTCTAATTTGGTAAATGGGTCTATGATTTACGAAACTCAAAATGGAGGCTTTCGATAATATTCTAAACTTTTTTTTTTTTTTTACATTTAATATGGATTTATTTGTATGTTTTGCTCCTCTGAATATTCTATTGTTTTGAAGTTTCATGTTTTGGTGTTAATCTGTGGAGATGTTATGGTATCTGAGTTTTTAGGGGTTGTATGGCTTTTCACTTTCATTGGTTTTTGAATCTAAAACTGACGTTAACTTGTAATTATAGTAATTTGTTTACTTGAGCTGTATAAATCTAGCTAACGTTTTCATTTTCCTTTTTTTTTAAATATTTCTAGTATATATATATATATATATATATATATGTATGTATGTATATATTAGGGTTTTTGATATTACTATTGTGTATGGCCATTCTATTTAATGTTAGGATTTTTTAATGTTTGTTAGTTTGGATTCCCAAATCAGTTGGGATTTATAATTAATATAAGTCATAAATCAATTAGGATTCTATTTAATGTTAGGATTATTTAGTGTTTGCTAGGATTCCCAAATTAGTTAGGATTCAAGGGGAAATTTTACAGCCCTAATAGAAGGTTAGTTTGTTTACCTTATATATATGTGACCCTTGTGGAGCTTTTGGCATTAAAGCAAGCAATGAAGCAATAACATAATTCATATCCTTTGGCAAATTTTGAGGCAGATCCCCTTGAAGTGATAAAACCTAATTTCTCTTAATATTTTCCATTCTTTAAATTTCACTAACTTATCCATGATAAAACCCCAGGGTCTTATCATTTTGTATTAGAGCCGACATTCTTGTGGATGTCATTAACCCAGCAATAAAAACATGATATTGGAATTCATAATGTTCACTCATTTGAATATGGAAAGACCTTAAAGTAAGGGCACATCAAATTCACTTGTTCATTTAAAGGTGTCAGAGGAAAGAATAAAAAATTGATATGGGTAATCATAAAAGCAAACCCCTTAAGACCTAAGGATGAATGGACTCCGATTGGAATTACATAATTGTTTAATCCTTCCTTAATTCTTAGGATTAGGGGTAGTGATGACTAAAGGCTTAGGAAGTGGTTTGTGCCTAAATTGACAAATCTTGGTATATGCATTCACTGTACACCTTTGGCATACTAATTAAGAATGAAACATTAGTCTCCACATGTTTCATATCATTCCTCCAATTGATTCGAAGTAAACCTAAAGAGATATTCATTGTGGCTTTTTGGTCATATATGCCTTATGAGATCAACACGACAACCTACTATCCATATTATATTAAATGATTATATCTCTTTGAAGTATAGTTTATATTTTGACATGACCTATATTGGACTATACTGAATCGCTTAAAAAACCTAGATTGCATATTTGTCTAGAATGCCGACTGCATGGCTAATGTAGTGACTTGTGTATTGCATGCTGGTAGATATTTTTAGGTTATCGCATGTTTAATTTGAATTACTTGTTGTAAACAACCAAGTTTTTGGAGCACGTCTTCATGGGAAAATGTTCTATTTATAGACGGTATGCTGCCAAATTTCGTTAGAATTTTCCCAAAATAATCAAAATTCCATAAACCTCGCTGGTGTTTTCATGGAGGTCATATAACAATTTAGCATCAGAAACTTATTATATGAACCTACAAGAGTTGTTTTATATATAGGGCCTTTGTGTAAGGATCCCACATCGGGTGTGCCAATTCACCAAACCATATCCCAATTAAAATTAAAGGAGTGTATGCAAAACAATCTTACCAATAAATGCAAACATACACATGTGGAAAAGTTAAAACACAATTTAACTAACCTTGAACCTTTGCGCATATACATTGGCCCCTATTTTGTACTTCATTTCCCCACCTCATCAACAAAGTCGTATCCACTTCTAGGCTCAAAACCCTAGCCTCTAATTCCACAAACCACTTCTTCCAAGCCTCAACCTTAGCCTCGGCTCTCACCTTCGCGCACTCCAAATCCTTCATCTTATTCTTCAAATAAGAAAAAGCTTCCTTCTTACCTTCACGAGAACTCCTCAAAGGCCCCAATAACCTCTCGCATCCCTCCTTCCTCCTCTTTTCCCTATTGCTCGTTACTCTGCTGTCCTCTTGCAAACGAATGATTGTCTCTTTAGCATCTTTGTACTTTTTCTTCAAGTCTTCCAATTGATCTTCAAGAAAGCATTTACTAAGCACCAGCTCTCCATTCTGCTCTCCATTCGTGAGTAATCTTCTTGTGAAGATCGCACTTATATAGGAGCATTGATCAAGCATTGGCGCTCAGTGAATGCTTGCTTAAAGATTAATTGGAAGACTTGAAGAAAAAGTACAAAGACACTAAAGAGACGATCATTTGTTCGTGAGAGGATAACAAAGTAAGGAGCAATGGGGAAAAGAGGAGAAATGAGGGATGCGAGAGGTTATTGAGGGCATTCAAGGAGTTCTCATGAAGGTGAGAAGGATTTTGTTGCTTATCTGAAGAATAAGATGAAGGATTTGGAGTGCGCGAAGGTGAGAGCCAAGGCTAGGGTTGAGTCTTAAAAAAGCGGTTTGTGGAATTAGAGGCTAGGGCTTTGTGCTTGGAAGAGGATATGACTTTGTTTGTGAGGTGGGGAAATGAAGTACAAAACAGGGGCCCATGTATGTGCGCAAAGGTTCAAGGTTAGTTTAATTATGTTTTAACTTTTATCCTAGTAGTATTTTTTTTAGAGTTTCTCTATATTGCTTTGTTCCCGTTGGTTCCCCAATCCAATATTGCATATATTGAATTTGACCCATTTAAACCCTTACTGTTTATTTCCAACTTATCCCCTCCTTCATTATCAAAGCCTTAAAATCATTCTTAAAAGAAAATCCCCTACTAACTAAATCCTTTGAGATATTTGCCCAAGTCTTTTGCATGATTAATATCCTTAAGTCTCCTTTATAGGATTAGACTTTCAAATGTACACATCGCCAAAGGTATCGCTATTCCATCTTTTCATATATACCTTATGAGATCAGCACAACAACCTACTATCCATATTGTATTAAATAATTATATCTCTTTGATGGATAGTTTATATTTTAACATGAACTATATTGGACTATACTGAATCGCTTAAATATCCTAGATTGCATATTTGTCTGGAATGCCAACTGCATGGCTGATACAGTGACTTGTGTATTGCATGTTGATAGTTCAGGTAATAGGAGTGTATGTTAATTGAACTGAATACCACCTACATGGCTGATGCAGTGACTTGTGTATTGCTTACTAGTAGATATTTTTAGGTTCTTGCATGCTTAATCTGAATTACTTGCTGTAAAAGCCTAGGTTTTCGAAGCATGTCTCTATGGGAAATGTTCTATTTACAAACGGCATGCAGCCAAAATTTCGTTAGAATTTTCCCAAAATAATAAAAAGTCCATAAACCATGCGCTAAAATGAGTATGCTATACTACATGCTAAAATATTCTTGAAAGTGATGTTTGTATTTCAATCAGGTCCTAGATTGTCTAATGTGGATAGTTTTCATGGAGTTAATTTAACAATTTAGCATCATAAATTTATTATATGAACCTATAAGAGTTTTTTTGTAACATATAGGGCCTTTGTGTAAGGATCCCACATTGGGTTTGCAGTACAGACATCTTGGTCATATAAAGTTCCAAATAAATTAGGTGTCTTTTAGAACACCTAATTACACAAAACATCAAATTAAGAATATGTGAATATGAAAAGGATTAAAAAAAGCACCTCAAGAGCAGGGCCATAAATTATTACTAGGAAAGGTAATTAAGATGTACAACTACTATTGGAGTTAGTTATATGAATAATTTTCTGTCAAGTTTGATGATTATTTACCTTTTCCTCATTTAGCTCGTGAACTATTAGTGATGGTTTGTAAAACCTCATTCCAATTTTTTTCTAGGACTATTTCTACCCTTCAATTGTTAAATGGTCAGTAATACTCTCACTTTGTAAAACTATATAATCCACATTGATGGGGGAGGTTTCCCGAATCTCCAGCCTACCCCCCTTCTTGCCCTCAATCCTCCTGTACTCCTTCATGCGATTGGGTCATGACAATTGCTTTCACCCTTTTTGAGTGGAACCATTGCAGCCACTTTTGATTTCACATTAGTTCACTTGCATCACTGGGTTGAACCACCGTATTCGGAGGGAAATCTTCCTACTCATTGCTCCATTCATTTACCATCTCTACCTTCATCTTGGAAGGCCCTTCACTATGCTTGTTAGGATTCCTCGATGCAGAGGAATCGTAACCTTCCCTATGCATTCTTGCTTGATCAGATACTTTGCTACATACACCGGGATTCCAACTAGCCCACAAGTACTCAAATACCAAACAAAAGACTGTAGCTCGTCGTCTAAACTCAGCTAATCAAACACAGATTGTTCTTTCGTTAACGTGCATTATTAGGGAGGGTTTTAAAAAAGCGTCACTAATAATCCACTATATTAGTTGATGGTTTGTAAAACTCACACTAATAATCCACCTCTTTGGGGGATCTTGAGTCGACTTATAAAGGTGAATTTAGCAGATAATTTCAGACTACTAGTGATGGTCTTTCTTTTCAAGTATTCTACTTAAAACGACATCGGTTGCTTGTTCTATTTTATCGTCAACTCGTTCAGATTCTCATATATGGTGTCAACCACACTGGCAAGGATGGCCAATATATCACCTGATATATATCTGGTTTTGCTTCATGGATAATATCAAGAATTTTTTTCATCTGTCCACTAAAATGTAGTCCTCTTCATGAGCAACCCACCCATGCTCGCAGGAAAAGAAAGGACGGAGGAGGGTCAAGGTTCCCAAAACATGTACTTTGATTAATTGCTTTTGTGAATGTTTTTATATTTTTATCACATCTTGTGAATAGAAAATAATGGATGTTCTTTTTTGTATAGTCTTGTAAAAGGGGGTTTACTGGTCAAAATGAAACTACAAATTAACTCCTTATTGTTCTGTATGGTATGAGCTTGACTTCTTTTTTCGGTTTAAGAACTAATGTACTTTACTCTATTTAGAGCTGGACATATTTTTCTTAGACACAATTTAACAATGGAGAACTAGCCTACAACCCTACTAGTGTCTGTTTCAAATTCAAAAGAAGGCAGTGATTCAAGTGTTGGAAGTGTTGCCTACCATGGGGATATTTGTAGTTCAAATTTCAAGAACAAGTCAATTTCGTCTTAGTCTATAGAGCAAGATTTAGATATGGGAGGGGAAACTTCACTTATGAATAGAATCACTAGCTATGACCATTTCGTATTAATTGACAATATGGAGAAAGACTTGTCCCTAGGAATAGTTGTTGAATTCATACAAAAGTAGACTACCATATCAACACAAGTTTGCATTTCCCCAAGCTTGTTTTCATAGACATACATAAGGGGAATCATTGTGTTGGATTCTAAAGAGAACTTGGAGAAATTATGGGAATTTTTGGATAATCCAAAACACATTATAAAATCTTCAATAGGAAAGTATCAACTTAATTCATTACTATTGTTGATTGTATAGTGTCCACTTTTTCCGCTATTTCTATATCGAATTATATTGGATTTGGAGTAATTGCCTTCATTCGAAATTATATTTCCCTTGTCAGTTAGCTTTCATTGTTTTGTTCATTTTCTACAAGTCGTGGGTGATAATTGAACAGATACCAAGGCATGGATGGTTTAAAGCATTAATTGGGAACTTGAAACTGAAATCTTTGGGAAGTTATTTCATTTTTATTTTTATTAATTTTTGAGGAAATATCATCAACTATAAAAGTGAGATTTTGTGCTACTGTTGGAGCTCTATTATCGAATTGCATAATTGATTTTATGATTCTCAGATTGTAGTAGGAATTACAGAGCACAAATGCTATAATTGGCAAAGAATTAGAGCTCTATCACTCAGGATTTGCTGAATACATTATAGCTAAAAAGCTAAAGGATTTATTCGTGGAGTTTGCAGAACATTAGAAGTGATTGTATAAGAGGCTTGCATCGGAAGAGAGAAAAATCTTGCACATGTCTACCCCATTAGTGCTTGCAAAGTTTAGATATGTTCTTGGGTGGTCACTCAAATAAGAAGGTGAAAATTTGTGTCTCATTTTTGCAAATTAAGTAAATGATTACATTTCTCTGATAAATGATTTATATTTTGTATGACCTATTATTTGAGCTACTGGATTGCATGCCTTATCTAGTTTGCCACCTACATGGCTGATGTAGTGATTTATGTTTTGTATGCTATAGAAAACTACTAGGCTATCTGGTATACTCTTTTTGATTTATAGATTTGGGAAATGTTCTATTTATAGACGGCATGCTGCCGAAATTTTGTTAAAATTTTTTCCAAAATAATCAAAGCCCAAAAATCAAGTGCTAAATGTTTATAATATGATGCATGCTTAAATTGTTATTGAAAGGATGATTGATTGCTAAATGAATATTGATCTTCATCCGAAATTGAAAATGCATGCATAAGAACATATATAGAGGAGCTGAGCACAATTCCTAGATCATCAGCAGTGACAGCCCCCTGTTTTTTATAATGGCAAAGGGGGAGAAATGGATGGTAATGAGGATGGTGTTCATTTTTTGTGCTTGAACTGATGATGTTTTTGGAATTCAAGAAAGGTTTTTTATTGCTTCTGTTAAGGATGTTACTGACTATTTGCATCTATTTTGGTGTATTGATGCAAATCATTTTATACTTTTTATTTATTTTAACTTTCTAATGAAAAACAATTATGCTTGACTGATGCTTGCAAGGACCTACGTAACTTGATTGTTTGTATGAAATTTTTGGACTAATCGTACTAAACTTCTTCTGTTGAATGGAACATTGCTAAATATTGATTATACTAAACTGCTTGTGTTGAATGGATTATGTAACGACCTCAAATTTTTAAATCATTTCACTTATTTGTTTTTATAATACATATGAGCTACTCAGAAACCCTTTCTATGAAAATCTCAGGCCTCAAAGGGATACTAAGGTATTCCTGTATACAATAATCATACCAACGCAATGGAAACATAAACTATACATCCATAAGTACAATACAATACCAAGAATCTGTATTTCTAAACTATAGCTATATAATACATCTCTCTCTAGTAATTACTACCCCAGAAAATACAAAACCCTGCACCAGCTTACTCTAAGACTAGGGTAACCAAGAAATCTCTATCCGCGAGCCTGATTTGCTTGCCTAACTGGCTCACCTGAAAAATATTAGAATAATAGGGTGAGACGACGCTCAGTAAGTGGAAATATGCTATTACTAGTGTGTGTCAACTAAGTTATATATATATACATATATATATATATATATACTTTAAATAACATCTGAACTGTAATAAATGATAGATCTGTAAAGCATATCTTACATTTTTTCGCAGTTTAAAACATAACTGTATCATTTGAGTTTTCTACTTTTCATACTACTAATATCATACTGTATTTATCAAATACTGTAAAACTACATACATATACATAATTGTGTTTTATCCCTGGAACTCTGTATGTCATAATTTGACCCCTCATGACAGGGTTGTGCGGCTTGTAGGCGGGACTTAACCTAGTCGGCCCTCCAGGTAAGTCACTATACTCTACACTACATCAGTCAGGCCAAACTGCATCCACTCCTAGGCTCGAGACTGGCTGCTACCTTGTCAAACTGGCCCCCTCAACCCAGCAAACTAGGGAGCTACATCCTCTCCGAGCACAGTTTGAGGGTACCCACACATTATTTGAGATATGTGGTTGCACTCTATCTGTATTAGCAACGATACCATGCCCTGTATTCTGTATTTGTATCTGTCTATAATCTTTTCACAGGGTTTTGATACTACATATGTACATATATACTCTTTTACTATTTTCATCATGTTTTCAAAATAACCATAACACTATAATTTTGTACTATAAATATTATAACATCTAAATAACTGTAGCATCTTGTGCTATACTGTATAATTTGTCTATATCATCTATCTGTTATATTTGTCTATGTACTCTGAGTGTTATGGCATTTAGAAAAACATGGCATTCTGTAAATACTATACATACTGATCTAAATAAGCATCTGTATACATATATATATATATATATATATATATATATATCTGTGAAACTATCTGAATAAAAGTTGTATATGTACATATACATATCTGTATAATATCTGTAAATATCTGTATGTTCTGTACAACTTCATATACTGGAAGTACTGTATAAAGTTCAACATCAAATATTATCTACTCAGGCCACACATATTTTGAAAAAAACACATATTTTGTAAAAACTACATAACAACCGATATACATGCACATTTGTAAAATTTTTATTAATATAATCAAATCTCCTAACATAACATATTTCCCTTACCTAGTTCCTAAAAAGCCCTCACTGAACTCTGACCCTACACCTGCAGGGTTCTCCACTCAAGACCCTGAAAATGACATCCTTCAAAACAAAACATCAGTATTTTCCTGCATACAACATTTCCTATAATTGCAAGGAAAGTATATTCTAAATAAAACACCTTACCATGAATTTGGGATGAATTTCAAACCACTTCCACTAACGATCAGCTCTAGTATACTTGTAGAGAACTTCGTTAGGAGCATCGTGGTGGCCTCAGATCTTAAATTCGACGAGAAACGGACCCAGAATCGAAGAGAGAAGCAGTGGGAAACGTTCTAGAGAGAGAGTGTGTGTTTGCTGCACCAGTTTCTACAAATTAAGTCAAATTTTTACTATTTATAGAGCCGGATTCATCGACGAGACATGTCACCTCATCTATGAGTCTTGAAGAAGTTTCATCGACGAGCCTTCTCTCCTCGTCGAAGAATTTCAGACAGTCATATACCCCTTCTCAGTATCTTCTTGTCGACAAAACCTGTCCTCATTGATGAGTTCCTCTTGTATCCTCATCAACAAATCCCCTATGTTCGTCGATGAGAACCCTTCTAATTCTTTGGGTTATTACATTCTCCCTTCCTTATAAAATTTTGTCCCCGAAATTTACTATCTGTATCATTATTATCATCTTATATAGGCAAATGGTCTACTTATTTTATTACATATCCTCACTTATGGCGGAGGAATACCGTGGTTACAATCTAAGTTATGAGAGATTACACATATAAAACTAAAAGACCACCTACTAACTAATTCAATACATGTACCTGCAAAAGAAACTTATCTAATCACTTATACTTTACCTGCTATCAGTAATCCTTTTAGAACAATTGCGGGTATTTCTTTCTAATCTGCTCTTCGAGTTCCCAAGAAGCTTCCCCTATAGCGTGATTTTTCCACAAAACCTTTACTAACATAATTTCTTTTGTGTGCAATGTCTATATTTTTCTATCCAAGATCTGTACCGATACTTTTTCATAAGCCAACAAACCCTTAAGTTCTATCTTTACATAGCTGATGATGTGATCCGGGTCTGGAACGTATTTCCTTAACATGGCAACATGGAATACGTCATGAATTCTAGATAGAACTGGTGGCAAAGCTAGCCTATAGGCAATTGGCCCTACTTTCTCTAGTTTCTAAAAAGAACTAATATACCTAGGACTCAACTTGCACTTCTTTCCAAATCTCATAACTCCTTTCAAAGGAGCTACTTTCAAGAATACTTGATCTCCCACTTCAAACTCTAGTTCCCAGCAGCGAGTGTCTGCATAGCTTTTCTGCAAACTCTTTGTGGTACTGATTCTTTCTTTAATTAGTCGGACCTTATCATATGCTTGCTGGACAATCTCTGGACCCAAAACTCGCCTCTCGCCTACCTTATCCCAAAAAAGAAGGGAACGACATCTCCTGCCATACAGTGCCTCGTATGGAGCCATGCTGATACTAGCCTGGTAGTTGTTATTATAAGCAAATTCAACTAGTGGTAGAAACTGAGTCTAGCTACCCCCAAAATCTAGTACGCAAGTACGAAGCATATCTTCTAATGTCTGGATCGTCCTCTCGGTATATCCATTTGTCTAGGGGTGAAAAGCAATACTGAAAGCTAACTATGTACCTATTGCTTCTTGAAAACTTTTTCAAAATCGTGAAGTAAACCGAGGATCCCGGTATGAAACTATGGATACTAGCACACCATGGACGCGAACTGTCTCCTAAACATATATTTCTGCCAATCTGTTCATGGAATAACTGACTTAAATCGAAATGATAGCAATCCATTAGTGTTCTTTTTGAAATATATATGCTCCCCCTTACTAAATGTATAGGTTTAGAATTTAAATAAATTCTCCCCCTTAATGTTTGCATTATATGAACGAAGATTTTATTTAAATTTTCGGCACCATGCCGTCTATAAGTAAGACATTTCCCAAGTTGTGTAATCCTGCATAAAATCGATATGAAACAGTTGAGTATATCAATCATTGTAGAATTCAAGCATGTTGGTACAATGATAGTGCATTTATGTTCAACACCTACAATACCTACCAAGTACAATAATTTCAGTGAAATACTAAACTACTACATTACTCGCAGTGACTTCTAAGCTACTACACCATCTGTAAATACATCCGAAGAAAAGCCTATATCTCTCCCCCTTTGCCATTATCAAAATTGGGGGAAAGCAGGAATGGAGGGCTACTCGCGCGGGTGACCAAGGCAGTTGAAGAGGACAGCAAAGGAAGCATCAATGATGTCAAAATGAGTGCGGTTGGTGTTTTCTTGATGGGCAAGGGACGCATCTAGGGAATCAAAATGATTGCGGTGATGTATTTCAGACTGCGTCATGGCGTGCTGAAGGCCGTCCAGGCGCTCTAGGATATGGCCATAGGAAGTATCCTCATCCTCGCCTTCTTCTTCTTCTCCCTCTATGGCGGCCTCAACTTCATCGATTGGAACTTGACCCTGCTCGTTTGCTTTGACCCACATGTTGGTTGCATCGTCCTTTTCAAAATGCATACGACAAAGGGTCACCTCGGTGTATATATCCTTGGGTGCAGGACGAATGCAAGGCAAGTTGACGCAGATGAGCTCTAAATGATCGAAAAAGGTCGTTAGGAGACGACCATAGGGAAGGCAACCCCGCTGCCATTTGAGGCTCTCTTCCATATTCTGAACAATGATGGAGGGCAAGTAAATACCACACCCAACCCAGAGGCAGTACATACTGAATATATCGCCCAATGTGACCCAATCCTGTCCATCAGTGCGAGGGCAAAGATTGTATGTGATCATGTGGTGGAGGACCCTAAATTCAATAGTGAGGTCCTTGGATTTGGGGCTGGCAATGGAGGGGATGCGAGGGTTACCAGTAACAAGCTTTAGCGCGTCATGCGAGTCGAACCAGTCAAACCGTGTGGGCCAAGAAGCATTGGGGTGGCCTTGGAGTGGATATTTGGCGCAACCAAGCATGGTGGAGAATGTGTCCTTGGAGAATCGAATGACGGTCCCGCGAACTATGGGGTAGGCGGTAATGCCGCGATCGGAGGGAACAAAATTGGCTTAGAATTCGCGAACCAGGTCCTCATAGACAAGCTCATCTAGGTCGAAGAGAGCATGCCACCCGAGGGCTTTAATTTTGGAGAGGAAAGTGGGAGAATGAAGCTGAAGAAATTCAGAGGGCACAATCTTCCCATAAACGATGTGCCGCTTGAGAATGTTATTCTGATAGCGATGGGCGGCCTTTGGAGAGATGAAAGAGGGGTTGGATTTTGCGAGGGTAGTCGGAGAAGGAATAATGGTAGGATGATGAGAGGAGCCTTCACCGGCCTCGGTTTGAAGGTTACGGCGCTTTGGTCTAGGAGCCATTGAAGGATGAAGGGGAAAGAGAGAGCTGGAGAATTGGAAGAGATGGTAGGCGTAGCGACGAGTGGAGAGCCAAGGAGAGGGGAGGCCATGGAGAGTGTGTGCAGTGGTGAGAGAGAGAGAGAGAGAGGTGGAGTGAGGTAGAGGGTCGAGAGGGTGCTTGGGACAAGATGGGTTGAGAGAAGGAGGGGAGACAGAGACAAAGCATCGAGAGGAAGGAGAGGGAGCGAAATAGGATGGCTAGGGTTTGCAAAGAGAAGGGGTTGTGCGAGTGGGAATATGAAGTGTCCCAACAGATTTCGTCAACGAGGGCCTGTGTTCATCAATGAAATAAAGAAAAATTCGACGACGAGACCCTTGTGTTTGTTAACAAATATGATAGACTTCTAGGTGACGAATACCCTGTGTTCGTCAACGAGAGCAGGAAGAGAGAAAAAAAAATTTAAGTTAAGTGTAGGATGAGCTAAAGAATGGAGTAAGAACCAATATAAGGAGCCTATGATATATCTGAAGGAGTACACATGCCTAGGGCATGCCAGATTTTATGGAATCTCTCTTCATTGAGTGGCTTAGTTAGGATGTTGGCGAGTTGATTTTCAGTAGGAACATAAACCAACTCAACGTCTCCCTTTTGAACATGGTCTTGAATAAAGTGGTACATAATTTCAATATGCTTAGTTCTAGAATGGAGGCACAGACTTTTTGAAATGTTGATGGTACTAGTATTGTCACAATGGATTGAAGTACCCTTAACTAAGATTCGGAAGTCCTCAAGCTATTGTTTCATGTATAAGGCTTGAGCACAGCAACTACTGGCTATAATATACTCAGCCTTAGTGGTTGAGAGAGCTATAGAGGTTTGTTTTTTGAAAAACCAGAACACAAGAGAGTGTCCTAGGAAATGACATGTTCCACTAGTGCTTTTTCTATCGGTTTTGCAACCACCGTAGTTAGCATCAGAGTAGCATGTGAGGTCAAAGGGAGCATTCTTAGGGTAGAAGAGTCCTAAGTCATGAGTGCCTGCTAAGTATCTAAAGATTCTTTTGACTGCATGAATATGAGATTCTTTGGGACAAGATTAGAATCTAGTGCATAGACAAACACTGAACATTGTATCGGGCTTGCTAGAAGTGAGGTACAACAAACTACCGATCATTCCATGGTAGAGTTTTTGGTCAACATTTTTCCCTTTTTCATCAGCGTCAAGCTTTGTTGTGATGCTCATAGGGGTTACTTTAGACTTACCCATTTCAAGACTGAATTTCTTTAACATGTCCTTGACGTATTTGGCTTGATTTATAAAGATTCCATATTTCATTTGTTTAATTTGTAATCCTAGGAAGAATGTTAGTTCACCCATCATACTCATCTTAAATGTTTCCTGCATAGTTTGAGCAAAATCCTGACAAAAATTTTCATTGGTGGCACCGAAAATGATATCATCTATGTATATTTGTATGACTAGCATATCATTTTCCTTATGTTTTAAGAAAAGAGTAGTGTCAAATTTTCTTCTTGTGAACCCATTTTCTAGGAGAAATTTACTTAAATGCTCATACCATGCTCTTGGTGCTTGCTCGAGTCCGTAAAGGGCTTTTGAGAGTTTATATACGTAATTGGGATGAGTGTGGCTCTCAAATCCTGGAGGTTGCTTGACATATACTTCTTCATTTATGTATCCATTTAAAAATGCACTTTTTACATCCATTTGAAATAGCTTAAAGTTTTTGTAGCAAGCAAAGGCAAATAGGATTCTAATAGCTTCTAGTCTTGCCACAGGGGCATAAGTTTCATCATAGTCAATACCCTCTTGTTGGTTATACCCTTGGGCTACCAATCTAGCTTTGTTTCTAACAATATTCTCATCTTCATCTTTCTTATTCCTAAACACCCATTTGGTGCCAATTATTGTAGTATTTTTTGGTTTAGGAACTAAGTGTCATACTTTGTTTCTTTCAAATTGATCTAGTTCTTCTTGCATGGCATTTGTTCAGTTTTCATCATTTTCAACTTCCTCAAAGTTTTTTGGTTCTAGATGAGATACGAAAGTGATATGATTACATCCACTTCTTATTTGAGATCTGGTGCTAACTCCCTGGGATGGTCAGTTGGTTGATTTTTTACAAACTTCCAAGCTCTAGGTAGTTCATGATTCTCTTCTTCTGGTTTATTAGGCTTTTGAGGAGATGATTCTTGATGATCAATGTTCGTATCTTGACAGTTTCTATCTTCATCGTTATTTAACTTAAGATGCTCAAATTCTTTTTCAATTCTAAAGGTGGTGACTTGATTATCTTCATCTATCTCAACAGGTGTTTTGGATGCGTGAGGGTTGATTCATCAAACACGATATGGGTTGATTCTTGAATAGTTTGAATTCTTTTTTTGAATACCCTCTATGCTTTGTTATTCATGGCATATCCTAAAAAAATTTCCTCATCGGATTTTGAATCAAATTTCGCCAAATGATCCCTATCATTTAATATGAAACATGTATATCCAAAAACCTTAAAGTGTGAAATGTTAGGTTTTCTACTCTTCCATATCTCGTATGGGTTTCTCAAACTTGGATCTAATGATGATGTGGTTACTAACATAGCAAGATGTGCTAACGGCTTCTGCCCAGAAGTATTTTGGCAAGTTATGTTCGTTGAGCATTGTCCTAGCCATTTCTTGGAGTGTTCCATTTTTTCTTTCAACTACTTCGTTTTGTTATGGATTTTTTGGTGCGAAGAAGTTGTGCGAATAGCCATTTTTGTTGCAAAAGTATTCTAGTTCTTTGTTTCTAAATTCTCTCCCTTTATCACTCCTAATGTGTACAATTGACATTCCCTTTTCATTTTGAATTTTTCCACAAAAATGAATGAATGCATTACAAGTGTCACTTTTGTTTGCAAGAAAAATTACCCATGAAAACCTTGAGAAGTCATCAACTATAACAAATGCATACAGCTTTCCACTAATACTAGCTATGTCATTAGGGCCAAATAAATCAATATGAATTAGCTCTAAGGGTCTTGAGGTAGATATCATTTTCTTGGTTTTGAAAGAGGTTTTAACTTGTTTTCCATATTGACATGCATCACAAATTTTGTATTTTACATAATTGTCTTTAGGTAGGCCATTTACTAGTTCTTTAGATGAAAGTTTATGAAGTAGGTCCATGCTTGCATGACCTAGTCTCCTATGCCATAACTAACAATTTTCATTAGTAACTGCTAAACATTTAACGTTACAAGTTTTGATGTCATCAAACTCAATCGTGTATATGTTGGATTCACATTTTCCTACGAGGATGGTTTTTCCATTTAAATCATTTACTAAACATTTGGTGGAATGAAATGTAATGTTTAATCCTTTATCACATAATTGACTACCATTTAACAAGTTGTGTTCGAGAGTATCTACAAGAGCAATATTTTCAATAGCCAAGGATGAATTACCTATTTTACCTTTACCGATGATTCTTCCTTTGGCATTGTCTCCAAATGTGACTAATCCTTCCTGTTTGTAGGTGAGAGAGAGAAATTTGCTTGCATCTCTCATCATGTGTCTTGAACATCAACTATCGAGAATCCATTTGTTTCTTATGGAATCAGTTTTCAAGCATACCTCACTTGGTTCATCTGCCATAAGGTAGAAATGGGCAACTTCTTCCTCGATTTCTTCGTCGGTTGAGGTCCCATCCAGTTCATCCCATTTGGTTGTGTTCATTACTTTGAACTTATTTTTGTCTCCATATTGATTGTTTCCTTTGTTTTTGAAGAGAGGACAATCGGCCATGTGGTGCCTGATCTTTTTGCAATTGTAGCATCTTATGCTCGATTCTCCTTTCTCCTTTTGTTTGCCACTTCGTTTGTTCTTTAAAAAATTCCTAAATCTTCTTGTAAGGAGGGCGACTTCATCATCATCATCATTTTCTTCCTCTTCTATGAGCCCTTTTTCCTTTCCGGCCTAAGAGCAATTCCAGTAGCCTTCTTGGGTACTTCAGCTTCTGCGGCAGCATTTTTATTCTTAATCTCATAGGTCATAAGAGACCTGATTAGTTCGTCAAGGGTGACCTTTGAGAGGTCCTTTGCTTCTTCAATTGTTGTGGACTTGGCGTGCCAAGATGCTGGTAATGAGAGAAGGACTTTCTGCACATTGTCTTCCATAGAGTACTCTTTACCGACAGCTTTTAGTCCATTTGTGATGTGTGTGAATCGAGTAAGCATGGTAGTAATTGTCTCACCTTCTTCCATTTTAAACATCTCACACTCTTTTACCAACATATAAATTTTTGACCTTTTTACCTGGGTTGTACCTTCGTATGTCACCTGAAGCTTTTCCCACATTTCCTTAGCTGTGTTGCATCCGCATATTCGGTTGTACTCTTCATCATTTATAGCGCATTAGAGGAAGTTCTTGGTCTTGAAGTTTAGTTGTGCTAGCTTTGCATCTGTTTCGTGAAGTTTTCCAATAGGTATGTTATCGCCTTCTTCGTTCTTGAAGGTGTAGTCTCCTTCAGTGAGGACATTCCACATTCGGTAGTTATAGGCTTGGATGAAGATTGACATTCGGTCTTTCCATGCTGGGTAGTTAGCTCCACAAAATTTGGGGGGATGGTCCACAGATTGACCTTGGGCAAACATATCCGCCATATTGATCTTTTCTCTTGGGAGTTACTCCGAAATTTAGCGAATGGCACTCTGATACCACTTGTTGGCCCGATTGAGTGTCTAGGGGGGGGGGGTGAATAGATGTTTCTCGTGGATATGTGTATTTTCTACAAACACAAAAATCTTACCAAGAACAAGTGCATAATATCACAAGATAAAAATGCAGCAAATGGTAATGAATGAGCAATATAAAAGAGAGAGGAGAGAAGAGAAGCTTAACATGACGATATTAATGTGGTTCGGCACCCGCCTACGTCCACGCCTTGAGACCAACTCAAAGATTCCCAAAATCCACTCTATGATCCTCCTTCGGGCGGAGAAGCCAATACACACAACTGCTCACAAAGAGCTTTAACAAGGTACTCATTTAGAGATACCCTACAATGGCTCACAAGGGGCCTTTCTATACAAGTAGTTTATAAGAGGTGAATACAATATTAAATGCTCCCTTTGAGCTGAGTATCACCACAAGATCCTCACACTATGTCCTCTTTTCAATGGAGTAAAAACAAGAACAAGAGCAACAGGAAGAGGGCAAGTGAGTATAAGGGAAACCCTAGAGTGAAAGCACAATAAATGATCTTAATAAGTAAATAAGCTTTCTAAGTTTGAAGTAAATGCAAAAACCCTTATTTAAACACCAAATGGGCGAGCTGGGTGCTGGAGAGTTGTTGGGCATTTATTGATGCAAGAAAAGAGTAAAACTAGCCGTTCTGCTGCATTTAATGAACCTTGCAACCCGACATTCGTCGACGAGGTATATACTTCGTCGACAAGCTCTTCAGTATATTCATCGATGAAGCCTTGCATTCGTCGACGAGAACCTTGTGTTCATTAATGAGCTCTTCAATATATTCGTCAATGAACCCTGTGCTCATCGACGAGGTGCTGGTTCTTAATTCAGAAAAGTCTCAGTTTCTTTTCGTCGACGAGAACCCTATGTTCGTCGACGAGGGTATGTGTTTTACTCGTCGATTCTCAATTCTCTTTAAATGTTGAATATTTATTGAGGTGAGACACCTCTTAGTAAGACGGAATATGTTATTATCAGTGTGTGGCAGCATCAGTTTTAGTGTACCAAAACACATCCATTCAATCTTAACTTCAACTGAGAAAAATATATATAACTGTGCTCACGAACACACACACACACAGACACTCATATAGTTCGACACATATTTTTCCCAAAACATGCTCAAGTTCAATAAATTTCTCTATGTGAATAAATCAACATATATAAATATAAGAACCTCCCTTGTAGGGCAAACTAGCTAACGACATGCTTCCCCCCATGTCAGGGTGTACGGCTCGAAGGCTGGACTTAACTATAGCTGGCATACCACCAGGCTAAGTCAACTTTAACATACGTTTGTAGTTCGATTTGCCTACCGTATCCTAGTCTGGACTTCAGAGGTGGTCCAAAACACTCCATAGGAAAAATCGACTATCTACCACCAACACTATCATACCATACCAGTGTGGTTACACTCTCTACCATTTCACCGTAGCTACAATATCGTGCTCAATACATAATTGGGCCACCAAGGTTCTTAATTCATATATATTGCAATTTACATAGTATTATATAATAACAATATAACGATCTCCTTATATCCTGCCAACGTTATATTGGTATTTATATAATGAACAATATAACAACCTCCTCATAACTTGCCAACGTTATATTGCAATTTTCATAACCAACAACATAACAACCTCCTCTGTAAGGACCCCAAAATTATTACCATTCTATATATATATATATACCCTGCAACAATATAATATTACCTTGATACCTATAATAATATCCACCACAATGTCTCAGACCTTAAGTGGATCCAAGGATGCTTGTTCACAAAACATACCACCTATGCAGTGGAAAACAGAAAAATACATTAACCTTATTTACAATACCAGAGTTTTAGTATTTCCCAAAACATACATATACATCTCCCATAAAATCCACAAAAACATCTAGGGACTACTCAAAATACATCTCCTAATACAACACTTACCCTTCAGCGGGGTAGTACTAAAGTCCCCTTAGTCTCAGAGCTCGCTCTGCACGCCTATTTGGATCACCTGAAATGTTTGGAACTCTAGGGTGAGACACCTCTTAGTAAGACAAAATAAATTACAACCAGTGTGTGGTAAATGAGTTTTACTTGAATAACGTAATTATTAATTCAACTATAACTTTGATAACATTTCAACATAAAACATATCATAACGCACGCCTATGCCATTTAAAATAAGCTTTTTATTTGAACATACTTTTAACTATAATAGACAGTTCCTGATCTCTGTAAAGCTAGATACATTTATTTATATAATTTTGAAAGCATCCCTGGATGGATTGTATGCATGAATTAACTCTGCATGCTCGGGTTGTGCGGCCCATGGGCTCGACTTAACTCTGACTGGCCTACCAGGGTAAGTCAAATTGTAAACCTCTATAGTACAATTGGCCCCCTCAACCTAGTCCTGGCTGCCAGGGAGCTCTTCGTCTCTCCTTTGGGCACAATTGATTGTAATTCCACACTCTATTTGAGATGTGTGGTTGCACTATCTATACTGTAATAGCTACGATATCGTGCTCTGTAAACTGTTCTGGTTCATCAGGGATCTGATACTATATAATACTATGTCTGTATATTACTGTTTTACCATGATTCTGTATAAACTAAAATAACTATGATTCTATATAATAACTGTAAATCATAGCTCTGCAATAACTATATATCATGGTTTTGTAATAATTGTAAATCATGGTTCTGTATAAACTATAATATCATGGTTCTGTAAAAGCTGTAAAAATTTATGTATTAAATCTCTGTACTATATCTATTATTTCTCATGCCACACTATTTAAATTTAACTCTTATACTATAATTTGTATGGCAAAAAATGTATTTTCCTGCTATATAAAAGTAATATATATCATTTGTAAAACTTTCCTATATCCCAAAATTTTTGAATTTCACAAACATATAACAGATGTAAAATTCAAATCTCATACTCTAGATTTCATATTCTGTAATGTTCAGTAAATCATATGCAAAAATCCCATGAACACATGTTAAACTTTAATTGATAAAATTCTTGAAATTGACTGGCTTAACTTATTTCCCTTTCCTGATTATCGAGAGGTCTACTAAAAATCTCTATACTCACACCTACGGTGTTCAGAACTCAAAAACCCTGAAATCATGTATTTTCCCAAAATAATATCACATTCACATTTTCTTGGACCCACATACTCTATTTTATAAATGAAACATCAAACAATCAACAATTTATTACTCTTACCTCATTCTCTTAAGAAAAGCCCGTAGGGACCCTACACTCGTGCATGCGGCGTTCACACCAAAACTTTGTATTCCACAATTTCTAATTTTATCAGTTCGACCCCAGAATGCATAACAACCGAACCTTACTAAGTACTCTTAACTCAAATAACTCATTAAACTTAAAAAAATCTCCCTTACCCTAGTTTTGGAGTGGTGCCCGAGATCCTCAAAACATAATTATTGCTCCAGTCAAATTGACGAGGATCACCGCCAGGCATTAGACATGAAGTCTGATCGTCGATGGGGTGAGTTTAGAGTAAGAAAATGGGGAGAGAGAGGGAGAAAAGAAAAATGACTTTAGAGAAAAATCGTCGATGGTTTTCTTGGGCTCTTAGAAAACTGTTGATGGTTTGGTCTTTAACCAAACCGTTTTCACAGTTTACCCTTTTACCCGGCTACGGTAACTACAAAATTGTCGACGGTTTTCGTAGCACTTCAGAAAACTTTTGCCGGTTTGGTCCTCACCAAATCATTTTCCTCTTTTCTTTATTTTTTTTATTATTTCTATTTTTCGGGTTTCTACATCCTCATATCCTGCCAACGTTATATTACGGTTTTTCATAATTTTATATAAAAATAATATAACGACCTCCTCATATCCTACCAGTGTTATATTGCAATTTTCACAACAAACAATAACATAATCTCATTTTCATAAATCTGTATAAAACCAATCAAATCGAATCTCGGTATAAAATCGTCATTTCTTGTCTCAGTACAAAACGACATATCATAACTTGGCAATATAGCCGTCATGTCATAATTGGAAAAATCATCATATTTAACCAAGCCATAAAAATCATCCTCACGCCACACAATTTTTGATTGATAAATTATAACATTATAACTGCTTAGGAAAATATAAATTTTTTTGAAATAAAGTATCATTATCTCTATGGTTTTTCTTAAATTCAAACACTAGGGTTTTTCTAAAAAACATACATATAATAATACCGAATTTCCATTTTCACATGCCTCAATATTCAGAAAAATATATATAATATTTTTTCAAACATATGCTCTATCTTACTTATCCGTCCATTCATATCTTATATTCTTTTTGGTCAATCTTGTCAAAGAGCCTGACAATTTAGAAAAAACCCTCTATGAGCCGACGATAGTATCCTACCAATCCCAAGAAACTCTTGATCATGTGGACATTTTTTCGGTCTTAGCCAGTCCACTACTGCCTTTATCTTGCTCGGATCCACAGAAATACCACCCTTGGATACCACATGATTGAGGAATGTGACTTCTTCCAACCAGAACTCACACTTCTTAAATTTGGCATACAACCTCCTTCCTCTCAACACTCGAAGAACTACCCTCAAATGGTCCTTGTGCTTCTTGAGGCTTCTTGAATATTCCAAAGTGTCATCAATAAAAATCACAACAAACTAATTTAGATACTGAGGGAAAACCCTATTCATGAGGTCCATGAATGCGAGAGGAGCATTCGTCAGTTCGAATGGCATAACCAGAAGCTCATAATGGTCATACCGTGTTCGGAACGCTATCTTCAAACCATCCTTTGCCTTGACCTTCACTTGATGGTACCCGAATCGAATATCAATCTTCGAGAAAACCTATGTTCTCCGGAGCTAGTCAAACATATCATCAATGTGGGGAAGAGGATACTTATTCTTGATCGTCACTTTATTTATTTCCCTGTAGTCGATACACATCCTCATCGACCCATCTTTCTTTCTCACAAAAAAGCATTGATGCCCCCCAAGGTTACACACTAGGCCTGACAAATCCCCTGTCTAGCAATTCTTGTAACTGTTCTTTTAATTCTTTCAATTCCATCGGAGCCATTCTATATGGAGCCTTAGAGATTGGAGCTGTCCCTTGAGGTAGATCCATAGAAAATTTGACTTCATGATCGGGAGGCAATCCCAACAAATTCTCCGAAAACACATAATGAAAATCCTTCACTACTGAGATATCTTCCAACTTTAGTTCTCCCTCTAGTGCTTTCTTCACACAGGCCAGGTACCCCTGGCATCCCTCCTGAAGCAATCTCTTCACCTAAATAGCTTATAATATTTGCGATGAGGAGTGCACACACGTCCTAACGAATTTGTACTTCTGCTCCTTTAGAGGTCTGAGTACTATCTCTTTCTTATAGAAGTCAATTCTTACATAGTTGGCAGCTAACCACTCCATCCCCAAGATCACCTCAAACCCATGCATGTCGAGGATCCCTAAATTAGTAGGTAGTGACCTCCACTGAGTACTGATTGGACAATCCCTAAGTATTCTCCTACACACGACTATAGCTCCTATCGGTGTAACCACTAATAAATCAACATCAATAGGCTGAGCTTCTATTCCATATAACTTAATAAACTCCCATGCTATAAATGAATGAGTTACCCATGAATAAAAAAAAACAACAGTTTTATATGACATAATAAAAATGGTACCTATCACCACATCGTCTGCCGCCTCTGCATCTCCTAGTATCAGTGCATAAACCCGCGTTGGGGCTGTATTCCTCTACTGATTGCCTTAGGGTGCTTAGTTGTTTCTCTAGTAGTAATTAGGAGTGGGCACATTGTTAGCTCGATTAAGATCTAGAGGAGGGCTGAATAGACGTTTCTCGCGGATATGTGTATTTTTTACAAACACAAAAATCTTGCCAAGAATAAGAGCATAATATCACAATATAAAAGTGTAGCAAATGGTAATGAATGAGCAATATAAAAGAGAGAGGAGAGAAGAGAAGCTTAACATGACGATATTGATGTGGTTCGGCACCCGCCTACATCCACGCCTTGAGACCAACTCAAGGATTCCCAAAATCCACTCTATGATCCTCCTTCGGGCGGAGAAGCCAATACACACAATTGCTCATAAAGAGCTTTAACAAGGTACTCATTTAGAGATACCCTACAATGGCTCACAAGGGGCCTTTCTATACAAGTAGTTTATAAGAGGTGAATACAATATTAAATGCTCCCTTTGAGCTGAGTATCACCACAAGATCCTCACACTATGTCCTATTTTCAATGGAGTAAAAACAAGAACAAGAGCAACAGGAAGAGGGCAAGTGAGTATAAGGGAAACCCTAGAGTGAAAGCACAATAAATGATCTTAATAAGTAAATGAGCTTTCTAAGTTTGAAGTAAATGCAAAAACCCTTATTTAAACACCAAATGGGCGAGCTGGGTTCTAGAGAGCCATTGGGCATTTATTGATGCAAGACAAGAGTAAAACTAGCCGTTCTACTGCATTTAATGAACCATGCATCCCGACATTCGTCGACGAGGTCTGTACTTTGTCGACGAAGCCCTGTGTTCGTCAACGAGTTGCTGGTTCTAAATTAATACAAGTCTCGATTTCTTTTCGTCGACGAGAACCCTGTGTTCTTCAACGAGCTCTTCAATATATTCGTCGATGAAGCCCTGTGTTCATCGGTGAGGTGCTGGTTCTAAATTCAGACAAGTCCCAATTTCTTTTCGTCGACGAGAACCCTGTGTTCGTCGACGAGGGTATGTGTTATACTCATCGACGAAGCCCTGTGTTCGTCGACAAGTCCCTTCATACTTCTTTAGAAAAAAATCCTTTTATGTTCTAAGAAAGGTCCTTGTCTGTTTAAGGGTTTTTAGACACCTTAAGTAGCTTTACATGTTTTTGTTGTGTGTGTGTGATATGCCCATTTCTTGCTCTTTATTTGAGTCACTCCATATACAAGGGATTTATAAAATAATCTCTCTCACTTTCACACTCAATCTTTAAAACATTTTCATATTATGTAGAGTCTGTGAATGCTTTGAGCGGCTGAACCTTTGGTCATGTCACGAGTTGCTTCTGGCTGATTTACTTGCTTTGGTGTCGTTCTGTGCAGCTGAACACGACTAGAGAAAAAGGTTAGTAGCCTTAAAGAACTGCTAATGGGTTGTTGTCATCAAAACTTAGTTGGAATGAAAGACCTTTAACCACCATTTCTAACACACATGATTCAGTGGCATACGACAATCTCATACAATATGGCCAAGTCTACCGCACCGATAACAGATAATCGCCCTGACTTGGCATTCACTTGAATGTCTTCTATTACATCTATGGCAGATAGGGTGTGATGGGATTCCCTATATTGCCTGATTCTCCATCTCCCATCTCTGGCCTCCACTACCACCATGCCTCCTCCACGGACCCTAGCTGGTTCCTACTTGAAAACTAGGAGGCGTGGGCCTCTTCCTCTAACTTTATCCCCCTGTACCCCTCTATTAACTAGTCTCTTCTATGGTGGCTTTATCTACCAGCTTGAAAAATTCTCGCACCTATAAAACTGCCACCTGCTTATATATATCTTGTCTCAGCCCTCTCTCGAACCTCTGTGCCTTTCTAAACTCATCTAGGATCATAAAAGGAGAGAAATGGGAAAAATCAACAAGCTTAGCAGCATACTGTGGCACTGTCAGATGACCCTGTGTCAGATTTAGAGACTCCTCCATCTTAGCATTTCTAGGAGAGGCGGGGAAGTAGCATTGGAAAAAGATTTATTTAAAACGTCCCCAGGTCAGTGCTATGAGTACTAGCCTCTGCTCCTCCAGGAGCTTCACTGCCGACCACCATCGCACGGCCTCATCCGTCAACTTAAATGTTGCATAGAGAACTTTATGCTCATCAATGCAATGCAATATTGTTAGGATCTTCTCAATCTCCTACATCCAATTCTCTGCCATAATCGGGTTGACATTTCCTGAAAAAGCCAGTAGATTCATTCGAGTGAACTGCTCTATGGTGCAGCCCTAGTCTATCGGTAGGTAACCCTGTTCCCGGGAACTCCATGCTATCTTTGCCATAATTTGCTAAGAAACGCTATGCAGGTTTTGATCTGAGTCACTGGAACCCAAGCTAGAAGTCCCCACATGGCTACTACCTCCAACAATTGCGTTATTATTTTTAGGGTCCATCCTGAAGACAAGACAGAAATAGTCTTAGAATTTCAATATCTTAATGTGACAGGTACTATTATCTGACTAAGAAAACAATTTAACATTTAACATCTTCATTGTAAACATCAACACATAATTCAGACACAAAACCATCGACGGTTTTTTTGAGACCTCTGAAACCATTGATGGAAAACCTGAGATCCTGAGAGCCTATTTTGAGGAAACCGTCGATGGTTTGCACCAGCCACACAAAACCATTGATAGTTTGGCCCAAAAACCTTCACTAACCCCCTTCTTTTTTAATTATATACTTAAACATTTCAAGGACCAAACCTCTAATCCACAAAAATTACAGCCAATCTAACCAACTAACGTCTCAAATTCCAGTCTCTCCGCTCAGAAACAAAGCCTATCAATGGTTTGTCGTAATTTTCTTGAAACCATCATCACAGGAAAATCATAGAAGACCTTCAATGGATTCCTAATTTCAGGCTTTGAAACAAAAACCCAAGGTTCTAACTTAACTTCCAATAATGACTTGCTAAATTCCCAATCTACCCATTTCCTACCCTCATCAAGATTCATTCCTATACTCTGGTATTGCCATCTACTGAAGTTTGCAGAACCTAGCAACCTAGGCTCTGATACCAAACTTATAACGACCCAAAATTTCTACTATTTTTTTTCCCAATCTCTGATTACATAACTGTACGACCCGCACCACATCGGGGTACCGGGTCTACCTATTTAAATCTAATTTTTATAACCAAGCAGCAGAATCATAAACATAAAATCCTGATACAATACCAGAGTTCTAATACCATTATATTTACATAAATACTACCAAAGCCTTTTTACAACCCCACTACACAAAACATGACTAACTATATACATGACAATTCTCACTAGCACTTACTTTTAACAACACTATATATGCCCTGTCCTAGAGTTCTAAGCTCGATCCTCTCAAGGTCCTAAAATGGTGAATATTTATCGGGGTGAGACACCTCTCAGTCAAACGGAATAAGTTATTATCAGTGTGTGGCAACATGAGTTTTAGTGTAGCAAAATACATCCATTCAATCTTAACTTCAACTGATAAAAATATATATAACTGTACTCATGCGCGCGCGCGCACACACACACACACACATATATATAGATATTTCGATAACACATATTTTTCCCAAAACATGTTTAACTTCCATAAATTTATCTATGTAAATAAATCAACATATATAGATATAAGAACCTCCTTTGTAGGGCTAACTGGCTAATGACATGCTTCCCCTTATGCGCGGTTGTGCGGCCCGAAGGTTGGATTTAACAATGGCTGGCCTACCACTAGGCTAAGTCAACCTCAACAAACGTTTGTAGTACGATTTTCCTACTCGTAGCTTGGTTTAGACTCCAGGGGCAGTCCACAAGACTCTGCAAGCCAAATCGACTATCTACCACCAACACTATCATACCAGACCAGTGTGGTTGCACTCTCTGCCATTTTACTGTAGCTACGATACCGTGCTCTAGACATAATTGGTCCACCAAGGTTCTTAATTCATATATATTGCAATTTACATAGTGTTATATAATAACAATATAAAAATATCCTCATATCCTGGCAATGTTATATTGGTATTTATATAATGAACAATATAAAGACCTAATCATAACTTGCCAACATTATATTGCAATTTTCATAATATAACGACCTCCTCATATCCTGCCAATGTTATATTGTAATTTTTCATAATTTTATATAAAAACAATATAACGACCTCCTCATATCCTGCCAATGTTATATTGCAATTTTCATAACAAATAGTAACATAATCTCATTTCAAAAATCTGTATAAAATCATTCAAATCACATCTCAGTATAGTCATTTCCTATCTCAATATAAAAGGACGTCATAACTTGGCAAAATAGTTGTCATATCATAACTGGAAAAATCATCATATTTAACACAGCAATAAAAATCGTCCTCATGCCACACAATTTTTGACTAATAAATTATAACATTATAACTGCTCAAGAAAATATAAATTTTTTTGAAATAAAGTATCATTATCTCTAGGTTTTCTCTTAAATTCATATGGAAATGGTGTGATCCCAAGAGGGGGCTGAATTGGGTTTTAAAAACTTTTTGGCCAATTAAGCATTTTTTCGATTCACCATATATCGTATCCCATTCATAATACAAAGGTGTATGTAAAATAACTAAATTGTGAGTGTAAGCATACATGTGTGCAGCATATCTCATTTATAATAAAGGTGTGTATGCAAATAATATAACAGTAAATAAATAAGCATACACATACTGAATTTAAAATGAAGTAATTTAAATGAGATAGGGAGAGAGCGATACAAGATATTTGTTATCAAGGTTTAGTCAAACCAACCTACATCCCCGCCTTGGGCATACTTCCTAAGGATTACACTAACACTGCTTACTTAAATAGGCGGAGTAGAAGCCGTTTACATCCTTTCCTTACGGGGCGAGGAAAACCCCAGTTCAATTTACGAGCTGAACCGAACCAGTCACACTTATGGGGCTGACATGTTGATTTAGGTGTAATTCCAAGAGGGGGTGAATTGGGTATTTTAAAAGTTCTTTCAAATTTATTTACCAATTAATCCCTCTTCCTATATTTAACAAATTGCTTATCAAGTTTATGTGAGATTATTCAACATACATACATGCAATGTAAATAATGAAGTGTGTTGTAGAAATTAAAAGATAAGAGAAGAGAGAATGCAAACAAAGTTTTTACGAGGTTTAGCCAACTCGGCCTACGTCCTTGCCTTGAACAACCCACTCAAGGATTCCACTAAAATCCCTACTCCTTAAATTGGGTCGGAGCTTCCCTTACAATCCGCTACTTACAAGAGGTACAACTTCCTTCTACTCCATTCCTTACAAGAGATACAACTCTCTCCTCAAACCCGGTTCACAACCTGAACCGTGAATACAATGAAATCTGTAATACACTCAAAGTTGCTTCCAACAAAGCTCGTGAGTACAATTCAAATTCCTAATACACAATCATATAATGAAACTTGAAGTTCAGAATGAATGAAATGATTCAATCGTTTATGAATGATATGCTTCAACATGCAAATTTTCTTTTATCAAATCTTCCAAAATATTTGTATAAGTAATAGCCTTGAAGACAACATGCACAAATATCAAATATGATCTTATGAAAAAGTTTGTCTTGAATATTGTAAAGAGCTAAATCAAAAATCTTTCTTTCAAAATATTCAATCACACCACGATCTTTGTAATATGCAAATATATATATATACGATATGTATTATAAAGATCAAAAACCCAATGTAATATCTTTCAAAAAATATCCCTTAAATAATATATCGTTATGAACTCCAAGGATATTTAATCAAGTGTTTTAATATTTTAAGTATAAATCCTTTAACAGAACACACACTTGAATCAAATCTATTTAACTTTATCAAGTAGTGAGATAATCTAAATAATATATATATATATATATATATATATATATATATATATGAAGTATACTCACTATCCATCACTCATCCTATTTCAACAATAGATTTTGAAATGAGTAGTTCTTTGAGAAAAATATATATATCAATGGCAAAATAAAACTTTCTCAATTAACAAACTGGTCAAAAAAAAAATCTTTATATAGTTAGGAACGCTTAAGATCAAACTCTCTAACGATATTCAATAAGATATGATGATATAAGAATCTCTTGAAAAACACTAAATGGATTTACCAAACCTCAATACCAAGTTGAAATCAAGATGTGTAAATAGATTCCCTTTGATTTTCAGAGTTGATTTGCCCAAGCTTGATGATTGTAAGTTGAAGTGTAGGCAATCGTATATCAAGAAGTTCAAGTTTCTCAATTTTTTATTCAACAAGATGTTCTTTTCTTTTCTTGTTTTTTGTAGCTTCCACACTAGGGTTTAGATGTTCAACATATAGGTGCTTAACCCTTAGAATCAATCTTGACCGCCGGATTATAAAATATCTCGCGAGTTCTCTTAATAAATTTTTAAGTTTTCTCGCAAGTTCAAGCGACTGCAGCCGAGTGCCCAGGCGACTGAAGTTCCTTAGTTCTTTGAAAAATCAACTTGGATATAGGGTCAGGTGACTAAAGTTGAGTTCAGGCTCCTGAAGTGACAACTTCAGGCAACTGAAGTCTCAAGTTTAGGCGACCGAAGTACCTCGACTAGATTCTGTGTTTCACCATTAATTCTTCAAGAAACTGAACTTAATCTTCAAGCTTCTAAATAAATTCTTCAGGTGGTTGAGGTTGAGTTCAGGCTACCAAAGTTCCCATTTTCTGAATTATCTCTTTCTATTTTAAAAAATATGCTTTGCCCTCTTTCTTGGCTCTTTTATAAAAATATTTTCTAGGGTTTTAAAAATATTTCTAAGTCCATGAATGTCCCCTAATGATGTTCATGAAATGCATGTGTCTTAAAGTCATTCTAGTTCATGATTTGAGCCTTAAATTAAATTATATGAAAATTTAAATACATGAGTTCTAAGTACTCATTCCCATGATGCTCTTGAACTTGTTGCTTGCATCTTCATTCTTGTACTCTTTGAGTTCCACAGATCTACCAAGTTGTGTATACTCTATTCTTTATGGCTTTCATGACTTGTTATCCTTCTGTACCAAGTGATTTGTCATTATCAAAACAAGATTAGACTCATAAAGTCAACATGAGACTCTCCAATTCAATTTTTGGGCTGAACCGAACAGGTCTCACTCACGAGGCTGAGACTCCCTAGTTCAATTCCGAGCTAAACACAACCGATACAATAAAAATATTTTTGTACATGAAAATGCTTCTAAAAAATACAAGTAGAAATGACAATGTTAAAGCTCTAAAACATACACTCTCTTATGATATGAAATGTGCTCAGTGGAGTAAGGGTGTGGTTCTCAAAATATTTTTGCAATTTTTGAACATAATATGTTGATGAAGACTTCAAAGATTTAAACCATAAACCAAATATTTCTCCAAAGTATTTTCAATAAGATGTAGGAGAACCTAGCGTTATAGTTTAAAAAGCTTTACACAAAACAAAATATATGCATTTAAAGATCTATGTGCAAATCAAAGCAAGTAAAAACTCAAATAAAATATTCTCTTGTAAAAATGATTTATAATAATAAATGAAAGAGAGTTTTGGAGAGCAAAAGATTTGCCCTAAGAAATAGTTTTTGCAATAAAAAAAAAGTTAAGAGAACTTTGATTAACAAGAGGTTAAAAATATTTAAGAGAAAATATTTGCTAATCAAAACAAATATGGAGGTATTTATAGTTTTTCAATAAAATATGACCGTTGGGGATCAATTGGGAATTTTAGAAAAGTTTAACTAAAATTTAATCCTAATTACGCTTAATTACCCGCGGTAAAAACCCGAGAGTTTTTGTCGCCCGAACCATAGGGTTGGTCACGCGAACACTCACAGAAAGAAAAGTGCATTTTACGCATTTGGGTGCCCGATGAAAAGTTCAGGTGGCTGAACCAAGGCAATTTTCAAAAAGACCGAGATTCGATCTCCTGATGATAAGTTCGCTCTTCCATGCTTCATGGTTCAGGCGTCCGAGCCTATTTTGAACTGAGAGTTCAGTCTCCTGTAGACAGTGGGAAAAGTTACTTTAAGCATTCGGTCGATTGTGGACAATCAGTTCATTTTTTGTTCGGTCATCCGGAGCAAGTCAACATGTTGACTCTCTACATATTTGGTCGCCCAAACCTATTTTGAACTTAAGAGTTCGATCACCCGAACCCCTTTTATTTTCAAGTTAGGTTCAGATTGGCCTCATAAGATTTTTCCCTATAATTGTAAGGGTGATGCATGGGGGCCTACGGTTAGTCTACGGCCAAGGCTTTTCAATTAAGCCCAAAAACTTGGCGTCGGTCAACCAATTTGGCTTCCCTACGGTCAATCTATGCTCCTGTCTGAGCACTAAGATATATCATGCACGATGTATGTAGGTATTATAGACCAAATAATAAAAATTAAATGCATATACAAATACAATAAATGTCTTCATCTTTTGCTCTTTCTTCATGGGATACGCCAAGTTGTGTGTATGCTTTAAGTCTCATCTTGGCTTCCATTTTCCAGTATCTTATGTTCATACTGAAATGAAAACCTGTTCACACACTAAATGCATACATAAGATACTAGTGGTTTGTCAGCATCAAAATAGGGATCAGACTAAAAAAGCCAACAATCTCTCATTTTTTGATGATGACAAACACCCAAAAGCAAAATGGGTACAGCCTAAAAAGGCTCCCCTAAGAATATGCATAATGTAAAAATAAACATAATAGCTCAAACATATTCATGAAAGAAGACATTACAAGAAATTATGTATTTAAATTTTTGCATTAAAGCACAACTGCTCAGAAATTTGCCCCTACCTAAAAAACTTCCCTTTCGGTCATTATTATTTTACTTAAAAACATTCTCCCCCTTTTGGCATTAGAAAAAGGGCTAAGTTAAGTAGAAAACATTTTAATTATTTAGAAACAAACTTAGCAAAGAGAACTCCACCTTTTAAAATAATTTATATTTTGATTATAAAAACTCCCTCTTTTTGGCACAATATTTTGGGCAGAGAAAATCCTTCTTATATTTTTTTGAAAAGTTATGGCAATAAAGCACACAACAGTATAACTGATCAATAAAAGATTAAAATACACATGACAAACAAGATCAGACTAGGATTATCCACAAACCATGGCAATTTAAACATATTATAAGACCCGTGAAAGATTTGAGTTCAACACGCACGTCATATGATAGCAAATGTAGGTTTGAGCATAAAAGCGGTCTCACTAGTTCATATGCATTTCATATATGATCCATGAACCAGTTATACAACACTATTAAAAAAATTTATAATTTCATGATATAAAATTTCAATACATAATAGCACAAGTCATGAAAGCATTTAAGCACACAAGTAAGACATAAAATATATTCCATATAAGTTCATTTCTTCTTTTTAAAAATATGTATATATATATATATATATATATATGTATGTATGTATATATCACCTTATGATTTTCAATAAACGTTGGGTTATGCTTGTTGAAAAAGAAACTTTAATTGAAAGACCAAGCAAACAATGTTTTTCTAGTTTAACATTTAAGCGTATTCTAGAAAGATATGACCAGAAAAATAACTATATAGATCCCAAAGATATCAGGAAATTTTAGACAAGGATCATATGGCCAAATCTAAGACACTATGGCTAAGTAATATATTTTAAATCAAAATTTTCAATAAGCTTATCTCGATTAAGCACATGCCACAGAAAATTCAAAAAACAAATCTAAGCCTAAAAATGTTGGTGAGAAACACAAGATAGGATTTTATATTTAGATGCTCCCCCTATCAATTTGAATATGTGCTTAGATGCTATGGATAACACATGCACCAAAAAATGCAGACATTAAGTTATATGCAGTGTTCGTGTGTACCAAGAACAATCCATATCAATGATGATTCAATAAATACAGGATATGATGTTTAGGGTACCTCAAAAGCTTCGGACTCAAAAAGTAGAGACAACAATAGCATGAGTCCATAGGGCTGGTGAATTTAAATATTTTCTTAATAATGGGGCTTAAGCTCCCCAGTATACTCTCAAGCACACATAAGTGCATTTATGAACAAGGATGAATTTTCATTTAACCACATTTAACATATGGTCATCCTTTACGACAAAACTCAGTATGCAAGAGACTATTGACGTTAAGTACTTATTTATTTTTATTATGAGTTGGGCTTAAGCTCCTCTTGTATATTTGCGTGCACACATACTTACATTATGATTCAAGGATGATAGTCATTTAAGACCATTCCTCATATATTCATCATATCAAGGGATTTCAGTATGTAGCAAATATTAAACATTCAGCATATAAGCTTGACGTATTGCATTTCAATTTGAAATACGATAGCCCATCAAGGCTATACTTAAGATAATGCAATAGGGGTTCAAAGAAAGAATGACACAACTCAAACTCTACAATGAGTTTGTGTGAAATGAAAACTCCCCTAAAGTCATGTAATTCCCCTAGTTTATAGACCATCATTAGAACATGCGATGGTTAATCTCAAAGATGATGACCATTTAGGTCCCAAGTGAGAGTACATAACCCAAAGATTTGGACCAATTGGTGTCCATGAACTAAGTTCATCCTAAGACATAAAGAAAATGTGTACATGTTTTCAAAATTCATAGCGGTTTGGATTTTACATGTACATAACTATTTGGTTACTGTGCATCCTAGGAAGGGACATGTGTTGCTTATACTAATCAAAAATTAATTTCACTAAATAAACCAGACAGTACAAGCACTCCTTTTAACATAACTACACTAGTTTTCTATTAAGGCATTTTATCATATGACTAGTGCAATCTTCCCTATATGTTTTTGTGCATGCATTTTCAACTAACAATAAGAATTAATATTCATTTATTATTCACTCATCCTTTCAAAAATATTTTAGCATGCATTAACTTATTATCCAAATACATGGTTTTATTTTTTAGAAAAGTTCTACTGAAATTTTGGTAGCATTTCATCTATAAATAGGACATTTCCTAAAAATTTTATGCACAAAAACCTGATAGATTCACACATACAATTCATAATAATCCAATTTAAGCATGTGAGAACCTATTTCCACTACCAGCATGCAATTCACATCACTACATCAGTCATGCAGGAGGCATTCAGACCAAGCTTGCAAAACAGTAGTATAATCAGTATAGACTATCGATTAAATAATAAATTTATCTTACATGCAATGGATAGTGGCATTCAACTCAAACATTTGATTTCAAAAATATAATCCATCCATTTAGTATGATCAAACATTTAAGCGAAGAATGGATTTTAAGCGTTCAGTTCAGATAGGAATACAATAGAAGCTCAAATAGTAATATATGTCATAAATTATTCATCCACAATATAGTCTTTCAGCAAAGATGGATATTAGCATTCAGCTCATATAGATCATCCAAAAAGTATAACCACACATTAAAAATGCTCATTGGATGAATTTTAAAGAACTCCCCCTCAATTAAATAGCCTAAGCATTATTGTCTTATGCTCTCAATTTTCATCATTTTATGCTTAGCTCTAGTCTATAAAATCTAACAGGGGATGAGCTATAGATGCATTTGAAGATGTTTAAACATTCAAGTTTCATTATTAGTTTAGGGTTATGATATAGTATAAATATTAATTTCCTAAGACTCAATTCTGTATCATGGATGAGATATGTTCTATTTAAGAATTTTAAACTTTAAGCATATATATATATATAGCATCATGAATCTTATAGCAATTAAAAAACATTTTGTCCATTCAAAGGGGATAGCCAGTATCTTCAAATGTTCACCAATCAAAATAATATGTATATGTATAAAGCTTTGATTGGATATGATCATTAAAACTCACATATTGACTAGAATTTCCTAAGGTTCTTAGTATAACAATACAATATACTAAAATATAATCTTTTAAGCACGGAACTCTATTTAATCATTTAAAGCATTTTGATTCCTTATATATATCCTAAAATTTTATGAGTATTGACAAAATTTTCTTCTTAAGTGCACCTTATAAGATGAAATGTTATAATCATAGAATATCATATGATTCACATAGTAAGAATAATCATAAACCATGCAGCATATGAATCAAGCATCAAATAAAGTAGAAGAAGGAAGATATACCTTTCCAGTTTACTCCTTCTTAATTGATTAAGCTCATAGTGGCTTTCACCACACTCTCAATTTTTCTATATTTTTCAGATATTCCCAAAAACCTTAGCACTACAACAAGACATGAACTTTTCAATAACATTAGTAGCTAAAGCCAAGAAAAAGTATGCATGACACTCAAATGTGTTGACTCTATAAGTCCAATCTGGTTTTGATAATGACAAATCACTTAGTATTTGATCTGTGTATTGAGATTGTGAACATGAAGTATATTAAGCATGCACGGAAGGATAACAAGTCATGGAAGCCATGAAGAGTAAAGCATACACAACTTGGTAAATCCATGGAACTTAAAGAGTACAAGAATGAAGATGCAAGCGACAAGTTCAAGAGCGTCATGGGAATGAGTACTTAGAACTCATGTATTTACATTTCATATGATTTAATCGCTCAAATCATAAACTAGAATGACCTTAGGACTCAAGCATTTCATGAACATCATTAGGGGACATTCATGGACTTAGAAATATTTTTAAAACCCCGAAAAATACTTTTATAAAAGAGCCAAGAAAGAAAGGAAAACATTTTTTCAAAGTATAAATAAAAAAATTCAGGAAATAGGAACTTGAAACGACCGAACTCAGCGGTCAGTCGCCTGAAGTTGCCATTTTAGAAGACTGAAGTTAACCTCAGTCATATGAAGAATTTCATCAGAAGACCGAAGATTAAGTTCAGTCGCCTGAAGAATTAATGGTGAAACATAGAACCTGGCAGAAGCACCTCAGAAGACCGAACTCAGACTTTAGTCGTCTGAACCCCAAACTTCAGTCGTTTGATCTTGTGTCCAGGTTATTTTTTCAAAGCTCTAAGGAACTTCAGTCGTCTGGGCCTTTGACCTCAGTCGTCTAAACTTGTGGGAAAACTAAAAAATATAATTTTTAATAAGTGAACTCATGAGATATCTTTTGATCCAACAGTTGAGATCTATTCTAAGGGAAAGATACCTATATATTGAACATCTAAACCCTAGTACGTTAGCGAAGATCAAAGAGAAGAGAAGAGAAGAGAACATTGCTTTTGAAAGAAATTTGTGAGACTTGATCATATTGCTATATGATTGCCTGCACTCCAACATATACTCACTAGCCTTGGGCAAATCAACTCAGAAAATCAAAGGGAATTCTTTTACACATCTTGATTTCAACTTTGTATTAAGATTTGGTAAATTGATTTATTATTTTCAAGAGTTTCTCATCTCATCACTTGTTATTGAATATCATTAGAGAGATTGATCTTGAGTGTTTATATACATATAAAGATTGTTTTTGACAAGATCATTACATGAGAATGGTTTTAGCTATTGGTTGAAGAGTTTTTGATTCACAAGTATATCTATTTTTGAAAGAGCTTGTCATTGCAAAATCTATTTTTGAATATGTGTCAAGAGGTTGATCTTGAGTGTGCATATATTAAATCATTTTGATAAGATTACCACTTGATAAAAGTTTTTTTTTTTTATTGATTAGATATTTGTGATTCAAATGAGTTTTCATTCAAAGACTTGATATTTTTAATATTCCAAAATCTACTTGATTGACAAGTCTAAAGGTTATCTATATACACTTGAGAGAAACAATGTTGTGACAAAATGTGTTTTCAAATCTTTGCAATCTTCAAAGCTTTTTTTGTATTCAAAGATTTAACCTAAGTTCTCCAAAGCATTGATTTATATATATATATTAGGGAGATTTGATTAAAGGGATAGTTAGTGAATCATATTCTTGCATATAACGATTATAACGTTACATTCATTTTGAGCTTCAAGTTTCATCATATCATTATGTATTAAGAATTTCAATTGTACTCACTAGCTTTGTTGGAAGCAACTTGAGTGTTTTACAGATTTGATTGTAATCATGGTTGGGTTGTGAACCGGGTGTGAGGAGAGAGTTGTATCTCTTGTAAGCAATAAAGTAGGGGGAAGTTGTACCTCTTGTAAGCAGCAGATTATAAGGGAATTTCTGTTCCAATTTAAGGAGCAGGGATTATAGTGGAATCCTTGAGTGTGTTGCTCAAGGTAAGGACATAGGTCGGGTTGAACCTCGTAAAATCGCATTTGCATTCTCTCTTCCCTTATCTTTTTAATTTCTGTAATGCACCTCATTACTTATATTGCATGTATGTTTGTTGAATAATCTCACACGAACTTGATAAGTAACTTGTGAAATTTAGACATAGGGACTAAGTGGTAAATAAGTTTCCAATTTTTTTTAAAATACCCAATTCACCCCCTCTTGGATTACACCTAAATCAACATTTGGTATCAGAGCGGGTTTACATAGACTTAATAGTTTATTCGTAAAAAGATCGCATGGCACACATTGGTGTAACTCCATTCGGTGAGGGACACTCATCCACTAGACCACCAATTTTCTATGGTGTAAATTACACCTATTGGAAATGTAGGATAAGCATATACCTGTTAAATATAGATTGGAAGGCATGGAAAATAGTCACTAAGGGAAATCATGTTCCCATGAAAGTAATTGCTAAGGTAAATGTACATAAAATCGAAGATGAATATATTGAAGAGGACTGTAAATCAGTACAAATAAATGCTACTGCGATGGACTTGCTTTTTTGTACATTAGATGTAAATGAATTTAATAGGGTAATGGCATGTAACTCTGCTAAAGAAATTTGGAAAAAATTAGAAGTTACATATGAAGGCACTAAGGAAGTCAAAGATAGTAGGATGGACATACTCACCAATGAATATGAATTATTTAAGATGATAGCTGATGAATCTATTCAATCCATGTACACTAGATTCACACACATCACAAATTCTTTAAATGCTCTTGGAAAAACTTACCCTACTTATGAGTTGATCAGGAAAATACTTAGGGGATTACCTCCAGTTTGGGAAGCAAAAGCTACAACAATAGCAGAAGGGAGAAATCTCAAGGAGATTTCTATTGATGAACTCATCGGATCGCTCATCACCTATGAGCTTGCAATAAATGAGAGGAACAATGAGCAAAGCAAAGCAAAGAAAGCCACAACACTTAAGACATCGTCAAACAACTCTAGTGAAGAAAGTGATTCAGAATTAGATGATGACATGGCCTTGCTAACAAAGAAGTTCGAAAAGTTCTTGAAGAAGAATAAGAAGTTCAATAGAAAATTCCGGAACTCAAAATTCAAAAGAGGAGAGTCAAGCATGAAGAAAAAGAAGGAAGATCCACCAACATGCTACAACTGTAGAGAGGTTGGACACATCAAGCTTGAGTGTCCCAAACTAGTGAAAGCCTCAAAGAAAAAGAAGAAGGCGCTGAAAGTCAATTGGGATACGTATAACACAAGCTATTCAAAATCTGAATCCAACGATGATGAGATTGCCAATCTGTGTCTAATGGCATATGATGACCTTGAGGTACAATCATCATTCTCATCGTCTTCTTATTATTCTAGTGAATCTGAAAATAAAGATGACATGCTTTCATATGGTGACCTCAAACAAGATTACTTGTACTCTATTAAAATTCTTGAGAAGAAAAAAAAGAAAATTTCTAATTTGAAAAGTAAAGTCAAAGAACTTTCAAGTTTAGTTGAACGTCAAAATGAATCTCATGCATTACTCATGAAAGACAAGGATTTAAAAATTGAGGAGTTAGAAAAGGATTTGAAAGATAAATATGAAATTATTTGCAAATTTTCTGAAGGAAAAAATAATTTTTATAAACTCCTAAGAGTTCAAAAAAATTCCCTAGAAAAGGAAGGTCTTGGTTTTAATGGAAAGAAAATCTAAAATAAAGACATCTTCACATGGGATATTTTGTAAGAGAGTGAAAATCATATGTTCCAACTAAGGATTATCATATAAATATTACATGTTTTAAATGTAAAAGGTTGGGTCACATAAAATTTGACTGTCCTTTCAAAAATAAAGATGTCAAAATTAAGAAAGTATGGAAGGTCAAAGGAGAATCTAGCACTAACCCCACTGGACCCAAGAAAATCTGAGTACCAAAGCTAGTTGTATGATTGTGTCTTTCAAATATGCTTAAGATCATCATCCTCAAAAGACAGATGGTATATGGATAGTGGATGCTTACGTCACATGACACATCCATCACACCCAAGGATGAAGGATTTGTCACTTTTGGAGATAATGCTAAGGGTAGGATCACAGGTGTAGGTAAAGTGGGTAATGATTCATCATTAATTATAGATGATGTTTTACTGGTTGATGGTTTAAAGCACAACTAATTGAGTATAAGTCAATTGTATGATAAAGGTTACAAAGTGTCTTTTGATGACTAGTACATAGTTGAACACAAAACTGATAATAAGATACTATTCATAGCTGAGCGTCATGAAAACGTATATACCACCATTTTTGATAACTTAACCTCACAGAGTATGACATGCTTCTCTGCTATGAATGAAACTAGTTGGATTTGGCATAGGAGACTAGGACATGCAAACATGGACTTAATATCTAAACTAGTTGAGGGAGACTTAGTTAAGGGTTTGCCTAAGACAAAATTCGTCAAAGATAAAATCTGTAAGGCTTGTCAACTAGGAAAACAAGTAAGAACAAGCTTTAAGAAGAAGAAAGAAATCTCTACTACTAGGCCACTCCAAATGCTACACTTAGATTTATTTGGTCCAAACCCAATTCATAGTTTAGGAGGAAAATCACACGCATTCGTCATAGTTGATGATTTTTCAAGATATACATGGGTTATATTCTTAGGTCACAAAGATGAAGCATGTGAGCAATTCATAAACATGTGCAAGAAAATCAAAAATGAAAAGGGATATACTATCACTAAAATTCGAAGTGATAGGGGTAGAGAATTTAAAAATCAAGGCATGGAAGACTACTTTAATTCATTAGGAATAGCTCATAATTTTTCAACTCCTAGAACACCACAACAGAATGGTGTAGTTGAGAGGATGAATAGGTCTATATAGGAAATGGCCAGGACTATGCTTAACGAACATAAACTACCTAAGTACTTCTGGGCTGAGGCAGTGAATACTGCCTGCTATGTTCTAAATAGAGTTCTGATTAGACCATCACTAAATAAGACTCCATATGAGTTATGAAATGGTCATAGACCAAACATATCATATTTTCATGTCTTTGGCTGTAAATGCTTTGTGCTTAGAGACAATGAACATCTAGGAAAGTTTGATATGAAATCAGATGAAGGTATCTTCCTGGGATATGCCTTAGATAGTAAAGCCTATAAAGTATATAACAAACGAACATTAACGGTTATAGAATCTATTCATGTAGTGTTCGATGAGTCAAATCCCTTTTCCAAAAGAACTGATGAAGATGAAATTGAGATAAACAAGGAATTTGAGAAACTATCCATTGAGAATGATTCAGAAAAGAAAAATGAAATTAAGGAACCATCCATTGAAACTAATCAAATTGAAAATGAGGTTAATGAACCACCTAGAGAATAGAAGTACATAAAGAATCATCCTATTGATCAAATAATTAGGTGAACCATTACGTGGAGTAGCCACTCGATCCGCACTTAGGAATGTGATAAGTCATTTTGCCTTTCAATCTCAAGAAGAACCTAGGAATGTGAGTGAAGCAATTGAAGATGAATCATGGGTGTTGTCCATGCAAGAAGAGTTAAATTAGTTTTAGAGAAACAAAGTATAGACATTAGTTCCTAGAACCGAGGATAAGTCAATCATTGGAACAAAATGGATATATAAGAATAAGAAAGATGAACATGGGATAGTTGTGAGAAATAAGGCTAGACTAGGAAGAAGGAATAGATTTTGAAGAAACCTTTGCACTAGTAGCTAGAATGGAAACCATTCGAATGCTTTTAGCCTATGCTACTTATAAGTATTTCAAGCTATATCAAATGGATGTCAAAAGCGCATTTTTAAATGGCTACATAAGTGAAGAAGTATATGTAGAGCAAGCCCCAGGTTTTGAAAACCATAAGAATCCATATCACGTTTATAGACTGACAAAAGCCTGTATGGTTTAAAGCAAGCTCTTAGAGCTTGGTATGAAAGGCTAAGCGGATTTCTACTAGAAAATGGATTTATCAAAGGAAAGATAGATACAACTCTGTTCATAAAGTCTAAGAAAGATGACATTCTCCTAGTTCAATTATATGTAGATGATATCATATTTGGAGCTACAAATAAAGAATTTTATAATGATTTTGCAAGTACCATGAAAAATGAATTTGAAATGAGCATGATGGGTGAACTAAATTGCTTCCTAGGACTTCACATTAAACAAGAGAAACATGGAATATTCATAAATCAATCGAAGTATATTAGAGATCTACTCAAAAAGTTTAATATGGAAGATGAAAAAATACTAGGTACACCTATGAGCGCTTCTTTGAAATTAGATAAAGATGACCAAGGTATACCAGTAGATGTCAAGCTTTATCGTGGAATGATTGGTAGCTTATTATACCTAACTGCCAGTAGACCTGACATAATGTTTAACGTATGTTTGTGCGCAAGATTTCAGGCTGCACCATAAGAGTCACATTTTCTAGTTGTTAAATGAATACTTGATACCTGATAGGAATAGTTGAACTTGGGTTATGGTATCCTAAGTATACATCTTTTGAGATTATTAGCTATTCAGATGCTGATTTTATTGGTAGCAAAGTGGATAAGAAGAGCACGAGTGGTTCATGTCATTTCTTAAGACATTCATTATTCTCTTGGTTTTCGAAGAAGCAAAATTCAGTTGCTTTTTCCACAGCTGAGGTAGAATACATAGTGGCAGGTAGTTGGTGTGCTCAAGCACTAGATATGAAGCAACAACTGATGGATTTTGGATTAAACTATGAAACAATTCCTATAAGATGCGACAATACGAGTGCAATAAACATCTCAAAGAATCCCATATTACATTCACGAACTAAGCATATAGAAATACGACATCACTTTCTTCGTGATCATGTGCAAAAAGAAGATGTGACACTTGAGTTTGTATGCACGGATGAACAATGGGTAGACATATTTACAAAACCACTTGTGGAGGATAGGTTTATCCAAATTAGGCGAGAATTAGGCTTGCTGCATAGTTGAGAGGTTGCCTAGAATTATAGTAAATGACATAATTCAGGGGGAGCAATATCACTTAATACTCACAATTTGTCAAAAGTTTCATATTTAGCTCACTTGATCCCTTTCGATATCACATTAATCAACATTTGGTATCCTAACATTTATCAATTTAAAATTTGACACACTATGTATGTTCACAATGCAATTTACATTTCACAACACAGATTTATGCATTAGCAAGGGGGATGGTTGATGTCAAAAAAGGGAGAAGTAACATTTTTCAAATCTGATGGTTGAATAAGTTCAAAACTTTAAGACTTAAAAGGGGAGAAAAATATAAGACTATGTCCACTCATGTATTAATATTATACATCCTTTTGTTGATGTCAAAAGGGGGAGAAGAATCTGGATTTAGGCAAAAATAAGAATCTAGCTTTAGGAAAAAATGGGCAAAAATGGTTGACAACACTAATTGTGTAAAGGGGGAGAAGAATTAGGTCATGAGAAAATCAGACTATAGGAGAAGAATCATGCTAAACAACGTGTGTATGAACATGAGCATATTTCATTGGAATCAGGCTAAACAACGTATATATGAACTTGAGCATATTTCACTTACTGAATCTTTGATGCATTAATTGAGGGGGAGCCTTGTTAAGCATAACCCATTTTATTCTATATTTATGCTCGTATATTTGTCATCATCAAAAAGGGGGAGATTGTTGACTCTATGAGTCCAATCCAGTTTTGATAATGACAAATAACTTGATATTTGATCTGTGCATTGAGATTGTGAACATGAACTATATTAAGCATGCACGGAAGGATAACAAGTCACAGAAGCCATGAAGAGTAAAGCATACACAACTTGGAAAATCTATGGAACTCAAAGAGTACAAGAATAAAGATGCAAGTGACAAGTTCAAGAGCGTCATGGGAATGGGTACTTAGAACTCATGTATTTATATTTTCATATGATTTAATTTGAGGCTCAAATCATAAACTAGAATGACCTTAGGACTCAAGCATTTCATAAACATCATTAGGATACATTCATGGACTTAGAAATATTTTTAAAACCTCGAAAAATATTTTTATAAAAGAGCCAAGAAATAGAGGAAAGTGGTTTTTCAAAGTATAAAGAAAAAAATTAGGAAATAGGAACTTCAGGCGACTGAACTTAGCGGTCAGTCACCTGAAGTTGCAACTTCAGAAGATCGAAGTTAACCTCAGTCGTCTGAAGAATTTCTTCAGAAGACCGAAGATTAAGTTCAATCGCCTAAAGAATTAATGGTGAAACACAGAACCTGGCAGAAGCACCTCAAAAGATTGAACTCAAACTTCAGTTATCTGAACCCGAAACTTCAGTCGCCTGAACCCCAAACTTCAGTCGTTTGACCCTGTGTCTAGCTTATTTTTTTGAAGCTCTAAGGAACTTCAATCGTCTAGGCCTTTGACCTCAGTCGTTTGCACTTGTGGGAAAACTTAAAAATATAATTTTTAATAAGAGAACTTGTAAGATATCTTTTGATCCAACGATTGAGATATAGGTGTGAGTTACAGTTTATTTATTCAGTTTTCCTTTAAAGTGAAATTAATGGTTATATTATATCTACACTGAAAACTCATGCTAGCCACACACTGATGATAATGTTTTCCATCTTACTGAAATGTGTCTCACCCCATTATTATATATCATTTTTCACATGTCCTGTGGAGTAAGACAAAAATTAGAGTAGCGCAGTGGAAGCATGGGTGGGGTTAGATAGAGGGGTTTAGATTAATTGTTAATCTTGTTATTCTAGTTTATCTTGAAATTCCTAAGGATGTATTAAATTGATATTGGAGATATTGTTGATATTCTATTTATGTTTTTGATAAGTTCAGAACTTTGTTGTGTTACTGGGATGGATTTATTGTTATATTGGGATGTTTTAGTTACTTTGGTAATTGTTGTGGAGATCTTCCGCTGTGTATTTATGTGATATCAAATATTTATTTAGAATGACACTCCAGACCCTAGTTTCAGGTTTAGGGTGTCACATAAGATATCAGAGCTTAGGATATAGATTATGTAGTTTCTAGGAATGATTATTACCAGAGTATAGGTATGAGCTATGATGAGGATAGGAATGGGTAGACTAAGTGTTGTAAGGTTGATTGGGTATAGGATGCATAATGGAACAAAATACAATAAGCTAATTGGAATTTTGATTTCTGTTTTGCAGTCTAGAAGCAGAAATCTATCGATGACTTTTTATGATTTTTCTAAAGTAGTCGATGATTTCAGAAAAGTCACGACAAAACCATAAATGGTTTTGTCTTAGAGTAGTGAGACTGAAATGTAAAATTGGAACGTGGATGTTGTTAGCTTTACCGTGAACCCAAGAGGGGGGTGAATTGGTATTTTTAAAAATTAATGCCCTAAGTTAATCCCCTAATAGTAGTATTACACAACCTTAAGGTCAATCTAATGCAGATAAATTAAATCAATTTAAATATGTAAGGAAAATTAAATTGCACAATAAAATTAATCAAGCATGCACCAGAAAGTAGTAAATAAGAGATCACACCAATAAATGTTATCGAGGCTCAGCAAACTGCCTACGTCCCCGCCTTGGATAATAAGCACAAGGATTACCACAATAAGGCTCACTTAATGGGTGGAGTGACACCTAAACAACTAGGTCAATCAGTAAGGGCTTACCTCAACCTTTACAACCAATCCTTACAGGGCTGGATTACCGCCCCCTTAGGCCACACCTGGAATACAACATTATTTTCATAGTATGACCGGTACAGTGATTATGCTTCTCAGTAAAGCAAATTTGTACCAAACATAATCAATTACATGCACATCAACAGTATAGAATATGTAAGCTCAGTGATGTGAATATTTGTACCAAACATAATCAGTCACATGCACATCAACAGTATAGAATATATAAGCTCAGTGATGTGAATATTTGTGAAAACAACACTCAACAAGTTATGATCACCGAAATGTTCAAGAGTGTTCTAATCAAGCTATATCTTTGAAATAAGTTATGTCAAATCTCAATAACAAATCATGGTTTCAAAGATGCTAATTAGATATTCAAACTATCTCAAAAAATATTTTCTTTCAATACAATGAGCACAAGAATAGTTTGAAAAATATTATAGCTTGTACAAAATATTTTTGCACAACAAAAACAAAGCTATAGGAATCTTGCAATGACAATGCAAAGATCTTTAAGCTTGCAAGTTTATCCTAACACAAGATTTATAAAGGTCAAATCTACGAGATAAAACTTAGCCAAACTCCTCAAAATCAATATCAAATAATCAATCAATACTATGGGAGTATTAGCAATATCTAGTAATCACAAGCACAATCAATAAGTTCTCATGCTACTAAGATGCATCAAAGAAATAAAGATTTGAGAGTATTTGGGCAAGGTAGGATTTTGAAAATAGAGAGAATTTTTTTCTAATGATTTTCTTAATTAGTTTCTAATTCACACAAATGAACCCATATATATAAACTAAGGTCAAATTATGACCGTTTAGGACATGTAGGGTATTATTAGGAAAGTTTTAAAATACATTAAAATTTTTAACCTAGTTTAATCCTTTTAACCTCGGTATATAATTAAATAACCCAAGAAGATTGAGGTGGTTGAACTTTAGTTCGGTCACCCGAATAGACTTAGCTAAAAAAGGCCTTTTAAATGGTTCGAGTGCCTAAGTTCAAACTCGGTTGCTTGAACAAAAGTCAGAAAGATTTAGTGCGAGTTTTGGGTGCCCGAATATATGTTTGGTTAACCAAACTGAGGGATTTGGTCACCCGAGGCCTGTTTTGAACTAAAAAGGTCGGCAGCCCGAGTTGGTGAAAAGTCACTTTCTAAGGGTTTGGTCGCCTGTTGACCTTATAGGTCACACCTGATTTTGATAATGACAAATACTCTTGGTATTTAATATTTTTCAAGTTTTTGTGCAAGTTCATATTAAATCAATTGATGGCTCACAAAGTAAAGCCTGAAAACCCTGAAGAATTTTTATTGTTGTAATTTATATCAGTCTGTAATAATCTCTGCATGTCATGCATGTAGGTTTTGTAAGCTCAAAATGACCATAGAATGAGCATAGGGACCAAATGACCCTAGGGCACCCTTTGGTCGACCAACGTCGGATTTTTGCGACTAACCCAAAACAGCCTTAATAAGACCCTAGTATGACTCTAGGTCCCAACACTCTCACATATATCATACAAAATACAAGAGTGTTAAAAATGTGCTTAAATTGAATATTTCTAAGGAATTTGAGAGAGCTCAGGCGACCGAACCCTAGGAGTTCAAAACTCCTCGGGCACCCAAATTGTTGAAGAGTCAACAGTTGACTTGGGCTCTCAGGTGACCGAACCATTTTGTGCGCACTGTCCACGGGCGCCCGAACCCTTCGAAAGGGACATTCCACCAACTCGAGCTACCGAGAGATATAGTTCAAAAAGAGCCCCGGGTGACTAAACACATGAGTTCAAGCGACCAACCCTATGACCAGGCACCCAAAGTTACGAACAAAGGCTACTGACTTTGATTCGGGTTGCCGAAGCATGGCACGAGCAATCGAACCTATTTAAATACCTTTTATTCCTGTGTCTATTCAGGTGACCGAACCATGGTTCAGCCACCCAAACCTCGCCGGGTTAAAAATTAATTAACTAAGATAAGATTGAGTTAATGAGGGTTAAATGTGCTTAAGCTTTTTGGAACTTTTTTTAATAATACCCAATAGGTCCCAAACAGTTATATTTTTTACCTTATTTATAAATATGGGTTCGAGGATTGTTTTTAGATTAGCCAAAATCATTAGTAAAAATCCTCTCTATCTCAAAATCACATTTTGCCCAAAATACTCTCAAATATTTATTCTCTTGATACATCTTAGCATTATGAGAGCTTATTGAGTGGACTAGTGCTTATTAAAGGTTGCTTATACTCCCATTGTTTTTCTTGATTGATTGTTATTGTTTTTGGGGAGTCAACCAAGAGTTTTCCCACAAATTTTTATTTGATAAATCTAGTATTGGGAAAAACTCATTAGCTTAAGGATCTTTGCATTGTCATTGCAAAGATTCCTATAGCTTGCTTTTGTTGTGTAAAAATATTTTTCTACAAGTTATATTATTCTTTCAAGCAACTCTTGAGCATACTACGTTGAAGAAAATATTTTTAGTTGTTTTGAATATTTGCAGCATCTTTGAAACCCTAATTATTATTAGGATTTGATATGTACTATTTCAAAGAAATAGCTTGATTAGAAAACACTTGAACACATTAGCAATCATATCTTGTTGAGTGTGGCTTGCACAAAAATATACGTCACTGAGCTTACATTACCTATATTATTAATGTGTATGTGATTGCGCGTATTGAGTACTTATCTGCTTTACTTGAGAAGCATAATCAATGTACTAGTTATTTTGCAAAGAATACTGTTATATTTCTAGTCGTGGCCTAAGGGGGCTTGATCTAGTCCGGAAGGATCAAGTTGAGGTCAGCCATGTGAATTTGACCTAGTGCCTTCTTCGCCCCACAAAGAGAATTTGTAAAGGTTGAGGTCAGCCCTGTGCTAATTGACCTGGTTGTAATCGGTGCCGCTCCACCCGTTAAGTGAGCAGTAGTGGAATCCTCGGGCTTGCGAGCTAGAGGCGGGGACGTAGGCACAGTTGGCCGAACCTCGATAACATTTCTTATGTGTGCTTTTAATTTCCGTATTTTAAATTCCAGCACATGAATGTTTATATTTTACTATTATGAATGATTGGGTTTATAATTGCATAGACAGACCCTAAGTTGAGTAATACTATTGTTAAACCGATTGACCTAGGCGATAATTTTTAAATACCCAATTCACCCCCCTTTTGGGAATGCACCAAACCTAACATCGTCTGAGGGAGGTAGGGTCATTTTAGGTTTGGTCACCCAAAGCCTGGTCAAACCGTTGAAAACCCAATGGTTCGGGCGCCTGAGGTGATATGAACACCTGGGGTTCGGTCACCTGACCTCTCTCATTTTATGCCTATTATGTTCAATCCATTTCAATTTGATCCCCTGTTTAAGCAAGTTATTATGGGGAGTGATTGTGTATTTGTGTTGGGACCTAAGGTCTCACAAGGTCTTATTGAGCTTACAGTATATCCTATATGCATGACATGTAGGTAATTATTATAGACCTTATATCCTAATTACTATTATAGTCTCATATTACATAAAATGAATTACAATATGAAACTAATCTGCAGGGTCTTCATGCTTTGCCTTGATGTAACATTACTTGATCTGTTAAGATGAACCTACACATACACTTGAAAGCCATCAAATACTAGAATAATTGTTATTATCAAAACCAAGTGTGACCTATAAGGTCAACATTCGCCCTCTTTTTGATGATGACAAATACATCGTACAAAAAATGGGTATAGCCTTAGAAGGTTCCCCCTAACAATATGCATAATGTAAAACTTTATCAATGCAAATAATTTTTCATTTAAGTTCAATTCAACCCAATTTTCAAGTCAACCCAATTTTTGCCCTCTTTTATACATCTCCTCCTTTTGGCAACAACAAAAAGGGCCATGAAATTAATAGCCTTATGCATTAGGTATAAAACATTAGTATACAAGAGAAGTCTGGGAATTTTAAAAATTTTGGCAACATGCCGTTTGAAACTAAGACATTTCCTAAAAATTCCTGTATAAAAATGACTTGTTTTGAGTTTTAAGATCTAACAGTTTATCCACAACTACTCAACTCAAACAGTTCCGGTATGATCAAGACATAAAAAATAAATGGAATCATTATCATGCAATAGATATGAGAATTGTGCATTGCAAAACATAACTAATTTCATAAAGTTCAAGCCAATGAATGATACCAAGTGTTATATTAATTATTAGACTTTGAACTTATTAGACAACCCCCTCTAAGTTTAAGAAAACTATGAAATATCTAGGAAGCATCTCTACTATGCATGAGACCTGGTTCACGTATAATTTGTATGAACCTATCTTCTAGAAGTGGTTTAGTGAAAATTTCAGCCCATTGTTCATTTGTGCATACAAACTCAAGTGCCACATCCCTTTTCTGCACATGATCATGAAGGAAGTGATGTCTAATCTCAATGTGTTTAGTTCATGAATGTGAGATAGGATTCTTTGAAATGTTGATTGTATTAGTATTATCACATTTAATCGGTACTGTATCGCAATGCAACCCAAAATCCATAAGTTGTTATTTCATATAAAGAGTTCAAGCACAACAACTTCCAGCCACGATATATTCTGCTTCGACTGTAGATAGGGCAACTGAGTTTTGTTTCTTGAAGAACCAAGAGACGAGAGATTGTCCTAAATAGTGACAAGCGCCACTAGTACTCTTCCTATCAACCTTACTACCGATAAAGTTAGCATCAGTATAACTAACAATCTCAAAATTCGTATGCTTAGGATACCATAACCCTAACTCTATAGTTCCAACTAGATACCTAGGAATTCGTTTTACTGCCAATAGATGAGATTCCTTAGGAGCGACCTAAAACCTAGCATACATGCGCACACTAAACATAATATCAGGCCTATTAGCTGTAAGGTATAGAAAAATCCCAATCATGTCATGATACAATTTCACATCAACAGGGATTCCTTGCTCATCTTCATCAAGTTTGATGGAAGAACTCATAGAAGTACCAAGAAATTTATTATCTTCCATATTAAATTTATTTAGCAAGTTCCTCACATATTTAGATTGGCATATGAAAGTTCCATATTTAGCTTGTTTAATTTGCAGCCCTAAAAAGAAATTAAGTTCACCCATCATGCTCATTTCAAATTCACTTTGCATGCATTTGGCAAACTCATTACACAACTCATCATTAGTGGCTCCAAAAATGATATAATTAACATAAATTTGAATGATAAGCATATCTTCATTTTTGGATTTGATGAAAAGTGTAGTGTCAATCTTGCCACGAGTAAACCCATTTTCTAGTAGAAACCCACTAAGTCTCTCATACCAAACTCTAGGAGCTTGCTTCAAACCATACAAGGCTTTAGATAATCGGTATACATGATTTGAACATTTATGATTTTCAAAACTGGGTGGATGTTCTACATAAACTTCTTCATTAATATAGCCATTAAGAAAAGCACTTTTAACGTCCATTTGAAACAATGTAAAATTTTTAAAAGCAACATAAGCAAGTAGCATACGAATGTCTTCCATCCTAGCAACAGGAGCGTAAGTTTCATCAAAATCAATTCCCTCTTCCTGATTATAATCCTGGACAACTAGTCTAGTCTTATTCCTAGTTACTACTTCATTCTCATCTTTCTTATTTCTATACACCAATTTGGTTCTAATAATTGTATGATCACTTGGCCTAGGAACTAGGGTCCACACTTTGTTTCTTTCAAATTGATTAAGTTATTCTTACATGGACATCGCCCAAGACTCATCCTTTATGGCTTCTTTAATATTTTAAGGTTCTTCTTGGGACAAGAAGGCGGAATGACTCACAAGGTTTTTCAAGGAAGATCTTGTGGCTACACCATGGGAAGGTTCACCTATGATTTAATCTAAAGGATGGTTTCTAATAAATTTCCAATCTGTCGGCAACTCCTGAACTTCATTTTCATTGTCATTATCTTCATATGATTTATCATTTATTTCTGAATTTTCACTTGCTTTGTTTTAAACAGACAACTTCTCTAAGCATTTTCTAATGTCAATGTCATCTTCATCCATCTTTCTTAGAAAATGGATTAAATTCATCAAATACAATATGGATAGATACAATGACAGTCAATGTTCTTTTTTTGAAAACTCTATATGCTTTACTATTAAGAGCATAGCCTAGGAAAATGTCTTCATCAGATTTAGAATCAAATTTCCCTAGATGTTCATTATCCCTAAGCACAAAGCTTTTACAACCAAAAACATGAAAATAGGAAATATTAGGTCTATGGCTTTTCCACAATTCATAAGGGGTTTTATTAAGTGATGGTCTAATCAACACCCTATTCATGACATAACATACAGTATTTATGGCCTCAGCCCAAAAATATGTAGGTAGTTTATGCTCATTCAATGCCTCTATTACTTCTTATGTGAGTTATCTTATAGCCTTTTTTATTTTGAATTCTCATGCAAAGCTTAGTAAACTATTCACATGATTCATTTTTATGTGAGAGAAATAACACCCATGTGAACCTAGAAAAGTCATCAACAATGACAAAAGCATATGATTTACCACCAAGACTTTACATAGAATTAGGACCAAACAAGTCCAAGTGAAGCATTTCAAGTGGTCTAGTGGTAGATATAAATTTCTTTTTCTTAAAGTTTGATTTTGTTTGCTTACCCATTTGACATGCATCACAGATTTTATCTTTAACAAATGGTGTTTTAGGTAAGCCTTTTACTATATCCATTTGTCATTTTCAAATGAACCTTATATCTTTTATCACACAATTGACTAATGCTCAATAAATTATGCTTCAAGCCATCAACTAATAGAACATTATCAATAATTGGAGAAGGATCCTTACCGACCTTACCTACGCCAATGATGCGTCCTTTTGCATTATCGCCAAACGTCATTACCCTCTATCCTTGGAAATTGAAGCAAATTTTGCCTTGTTGCCAGTCATGTGTCATGAGCACCCACTATCCAGGTACCACCTGTCCTTAGAGGAGGACGATCTCAAACATACCTGCAAGATAAACTAAGTAACTGACGCTAGTCTCCAAATTCTGTTGGGTCCATGGGGGTTAGTGACTGGATCACCCTTAACTACCCACACCTTTTCTAATTTTTATACGTCTATTTCTAAGTGGGCAATCAAATTGAATGTGGTCGATTTGTTTGCATTTAAAACGTTTCATTCTACACTTGGGATCTTTAGGTGGGATTTCAGATTTTGATTCACGAGAGAAATGTCCTAAGTAAAGATTAGGTCGTTTAACATTTTCAACATCATTAAAATTAAGACCCTCTTTACTAAGAGAATTTCTTTGGGCTCTAAGTAGTTTTTCAAAATTGCGTTGGCCCTCAATGAATTTAAAAACAATTTTGGAGCTATCCTCCAATTTTCTCTCAAGCTCAACAATTGTCAAAAACTTTTTCTTTCAAAATCAAAGCATGAGAGGTTTTTGCAATTCCAACAATTTTGAACAATTTTAACATTTCTTTCTCAAATCATTATTTTCTTTGATCATTTTATTCAACAGTTTAGAGACAAGAATATATTCAAATTGCAATTCTCTAAAGTAGGCATGCTATCAGATTCACAATCATCAGAAGAATAATATGAAGATAAAGAGTAAGAAGACGATACCTCATCATCATGTGCCATCAAGCACAGATTAGCAACCTTTGAGTCGCTCCGATCCGAGTCTGAGTCGCTGCTACTTAGTTTATCTCATGAAGTGCCTGTGTTCATAGCTTTCTTCTTTTTCCTAGCATCCTTTTTCAGTAGCGGGCAATCCGGCTTGATATGCCCAACCTTGTTGCAGTCATAACATGTAAGAGCATTTGACTTATCCTTTCTTTTACTCGACTCTCCCTTATCAGATGCAGACTCCCTATATCTTTTGTAAGGTTTTCTATTCTTCCCGAAAAATTTGCTGAATTTTCTAGTTAGCATGGTCATATCATCCTCAGAGTCAAGTTCGCTGCATTCACTAGATGTATTAGTGGAAGTTTTCAATGCATTCACCTTTTCCGCCCTATTATGTTCATTGAGTCTCTCATTTATAGCTAATTCATAGGTAATCAGGGAACCTATCAATTCATCTAGAGTCATAGCCTTAAGATCTCTACCCTCAGAAATGGTCGTAGCCTTTGCTTCCCAAACAGGAGACAGACCTCTAAGGATCTTCCTAATCATATTAAATGTAGGGTAGGTCTTTTCTAATGCATGCAATGAGTTTATAATGTGTGTGAATATAGTGTACATGCTCTGAATGGACTCACCTACATTCATCCTAAAGGCCTCATATTCACTAGTCAGCATATATATCCTACTATCTTTTACATCTCTAGTACCTTCATATGTGACTTCTAATTTATCCCATATTTCTTCTACAGTAGTACATGTCATTACTCTATTAAACTCATTTACATTAAGATCACAATACAAATTATTCATAGTAGTGACATTTAAACTAATAGCTTTCATGTCACCATCATTATATTCTTCCTTAGCTTTAGGAACTCTAGTTGTACCCTCTGTTTTCATAGGAACATAATTTCCCTTTGAGACAACCCTCCACACCTTCCAATCTATATTTTGAAGGTAGATACACATCCTTTGTTTCTAGAAGGTGTAATTAACACCTCTGAAAACCAGAGGTCGTGTGGAAGATGGTCCCTCAGAGAAAGGGGTCATGGTGCTATGAGCCATCTAAGATCTTTTGCAAATTAACTATTGAGTCTACGCTACGTGGCTCTAATACCAATTGTTTGCTTTACCGTGAACCCAAAAGGGGGGGGGGATGAATTGGTATTTTCAAAAATTAATGCCCTAAGTTAATCCCCTAACATCAATATTACACAACCTTATGGTCAATCTAATGCAGATAAATTAAATTAATTTAAATATGTAGGAGAAATTGAATTGCACAGTAAAATTAATCAAGCATGCAGCAAAAACCGATAAATAAGAGATGACACCCAGAAATGTTATTGAGGTTCGGAAAATAGCCTACTTTCCCACCTTGGCTAATAAGCACAAAGATTACTACTATAAGACTCACTTAACAGGTGTAGCGGCACCTAAACAACCAAGTCAATTAGCATAGGGCTGACCTCAACCATTACAACTAATCCTTGCCGGGTTGGATTACCGCCTCTCAGGCCATGCTTAGAATACAACAATATTTTCATAATATGACTAGTACAGTGATTATGCTTCTTAGTAAAGTAGATATGTACCAAACTTAATCAATCATATGCACATCAATAGTATAGAATATGTAAGCTTAGTGATGTAAATATTTGTGCAAATAACACTCAATAAGATATGATCACCAAAATTTTCAAGAGTATTCTAATCAAGCTATATCTTTGAAACAACTTATGTCAAATCTCAATAATGAATCAGGGTTTCAAAGATGCTAATCAGATATTCAAACTATCTCAAAAAATATTTTCTTTCAATACACTGCGCACAAGAGTAGTTTGAAAAATATTATAGTTTGTACGAAATATTTTTGCACAATAAAAACAAAGCTATAAGAATCTTGCAATGACAATGCAAAGATCCTTAAGCTTGCAAGTTTATCCTAACACAAGATTTATAAAGTTCAAATCTGCGAGATAAAACTTAGCCTAACTCCTCAAAATCAATATCAAATAATCAATCAATACTATGAGAGTATTAGCAATATCTAGTAATCACAAGCACAATCAATAAGCTCTCACACTACTAAGATGTATTAAAGAAATGAAGATTTGAGAGTATTTGGGCAAAGTAGGATTTTGAAAATAGAGAGAATTTTTTGCTAATGATTTTCTTAATGAGTTGCTAATTCACACAAATGAACCCATATATATAGACCAAGGTCAAATTATGACCGTTTAGGACATATAAGGTATTATTAGAAAAGTTTTAAAACATATTAGAATTTTTAACCTAGTTTAACCCTTTTAACCTCAGTAAATAATTAAGTAAATCGAGAAGATTCAAGTGGTTGAACTTTAGTTCGGTCGTCCGAATAGACTCGGATAAAAAAGGCCTTTTTAAATGGTTTGGGTGCCCAAGTTCAAACTCGGTTGGCTGAACAAAAGTCAGAAAGATTTAATGTGCAGTTTAAGTGCCTGAAAATATGTTCGGTTCACTGAATTGAGGGATTTGGTTGCCTGAGGCATGTTTTGAATTGAAAAGTTCAGTAGCCCGAGTTGGTGAAAAGTCACTTTCTAAGGGTTTGGTCGCCCGAGGGAGGTAGGGTCATTTTAGGTTCGGTCGCCCGAAGCCTAGTCAAATCATTGACAACCCAACGGTTCAGGCGCTCGAGGTGATATGAACACTTGGGATTCGGTCACCCAACCTCTCTCATTTTATGCCTATTATGTTCAATCCATTTCAATTTAATCCCTTATTTAAGCAAGTTATTATGGGGAGTGATTGTGCATTTGTGTTGAGACCTAAGGTCTCACTAGGGTCTTACTGAACTTACAGTATATCCTATATGCATGACTTGCAAGTAATTATTACAGACCTTATATCATAATTACTATTACAAACTCATATTACATAAAATGAATTACAACATGAAGCTAATCTTCGGGGTCTTCATGCTTTGCTTTGATGTGCCGCTACTTGATCTACTAGATGAACCTACACATACACTTGAAAGGTATCAAATACTAGAGTATTTGTCATTATCAAAACTGAGTGTGACCTATAAAGTCAACAGACGTTAAGTTTGGGTTCATTTTCGATTAGCAAGTTTCGCGGACAAAATTTTAATTAGGAGGAGAGAATGTAATGACCGCAAAAATAATATATGAGTAAGTGTGATCCTAAAAATAATTAAATAATTAAATAATTAATAATTATTATTAATTAAATAATATAGTATAATATAATAATATATTATTATAATATAATTATTAATATATATTATAATATATATATATATGTATGTATATATTTATAAAAGCTTCTGGAATCAAAATTTCCTAAGAGTTACTAAGAACCCCCTTGGCGTGTTCTTCCTCAATCTCTCTTGCCACTCTCTCTCTCTCTCTATCTCTCTCTCCTCCGCCCAACTCTCTCTCTCTTTTGATTTCTCGGTTAATTTTCGGCCAAATCAAAAAACAAATATCATTAGAGGGTCCTGGCGACAATCCTTAACAAGTTAACCGGAGTGGAATCGTCATTTAGGGATCCTAGGCACCACTCCAAGGTTAAGGTAAGAGGAATAGAATATGTTAGTTATTTTCAAAAATATTAACCGGTTAAATTGTAGTATTTGATTAAATTAGATTTTTGAAAATATTTTAGAATTAAGTTAAACTGCAAGGATTTGATTAAATTAGATTTTTGGGAATATTTTGGAATTAAGTTAAACAATAGGGAATTTATTATACCAGAATTTTTGGGAATATTTTGGAATTGAATTAAATAAGTGAAATTAATCCTACCTTTATTTTCAACAAAAAAATATTTTTCTCAGGCGGTTATTATATTATGGATTATCACTCAAATTGTGTGGCATGAGTGTAACTCTCTTTATTAAACCTGTTGAAATATGTATATGGTATCATACAAGAAAAGTTAGGGTATTATATTGGGTTTTCTGGAATATTGAGAATAATTTGGAATTTTTGAATATGACGGCGTTACACCAAGTTGCGTTATGCCAGTTTTATACCGAACAGGAAATGATAGTTTTATATAGTTTTATGAAAATGGAATCAGGTGGTGGATTTATTATTGAAAATGCAATATATGGTTTAAGTATCCTAAGGGCTAGTTGTAATGAAAGCTCGGTACCAAAGCTATAGAGAGGAAGCATAGTGCAACCACACTGGTGTGATAATGTTGGTATGGAATGGTCAATTTTGTTTGAGTAGAGCTCCTCCTGAAGGGGTATTCTAAGAGACCCCTCCTGAAGGATTTTTTGGGACGGAGTAGGCAAATCGTACTGATAGATGGGATTATACTTGACTTAGCACTGGTCGGCCGCCCTATTTATAAGTCCAGCTTTTGGCCCGCACAACTCGTCATGAGGGTGAAACATGTCAACAGCCCAATAAGGAAGGTACTTCTATGCAAATATGTGAATTAATATATAAAATGAACTACATTAAGACAGATTTATGAAATAAAGGAAAGCTAAGTATTTTAAATATAGGTGTGAGTTACAGTTTATTTATGCAATTTTCCTTTAAAGTGAAATTAACGGTTATATTATGTCTACACTAAAAACTCATGCTAGTCATACAATTATGATAATCTATTTCGTCTTATTGAGAGGTGTCTCACCCTATCATTATATATCATTTTTCAGATGCGCTGTGGAGTATGACAGTAATCAGAGTAGCATAGTGGAAGCGTGGGTGGAACTAGATAGAGAGGTTTAGATTAGTTGTTAATCTTGTTATTTTGGTTTATTTTAAAATTCTTAAGGATGTATTAAATTGATATTGGAGATATTGTTGATATTTTATTTATGTTTTTTGATAAGTTCAAAACTTCATTGTGATACTAGGATGAATTTATTGTTATATTGAGATATTTTAGTTACTTTGGTAATTGTTGTCGAGATCTTCCGTCGTGTATTTATGTGGTATTAGATATTTATTTAGAATGACGCTTCGAACCCTAGTTTCATATTCGGGGTGTCGCATAAGATGTCATTTTTTTTCATTTATTTCAAAAATAAAATTATTTGCACAAATAAATAGTATCAAAATTTTTTATTATTATTTTTCTATTTCTTATAGGTATTCTAACGAATCTTTTGTAATTTAGTTTTAGTCCTTTTTACAATTATTTTTAATTTTTTAATAAATCACCAAAAAAATACAAAAAGAGGAAAAATATCAAAACAAAAATTTCAAGGAAAAAGAACAAAACAAAAATTTGAGGGGAAATATTTTTCAGAATTAAATTAGAGCATGTAGCATGCATGCATGGAAAGCATAACCGACTTTAAAGTCGAGTGAAATCGACTTTCCAAAAGTTGGTTATGCCTGCCATGACAAGAGCCCAACATTGACTCCTTTGCACCGAATAAATTTCAAACTTAAATTGACTTTTCAATATTTGATTTTGTTGTGAAACGGAATTACGAAAAGTTAGTTGTCTCATCTATTTTACCAATTACCCAATAATTGTGTTTATTATTTTGCAAATTAATTACTTTCATAAAACAAAATAAAAAATAAAAACTAAAAAACTCCCAAATTTAAAATGTGAATAAATTATATAATAGAATTTTAAGGGTAGTCACTTTGATGGATGTCACAGAAAAGATGGGCTATGGCCAGTGGCAGGGCCAGGCTGCAAGCCCATGTGTTAGTGTCCCCTCCCTATGCCCTAGCTCTATCTGCACACACTACATATGCCTACTTCTGTTTGGCAAAATATTCTTAAAACAAAGCAGCAGCACAGCATGACATGGGAAACATTATTATACTAGTTTTATATATAACGAACAGAGGGGCTGACCTATATATATGCCCTATGTGCAATGTGTCGTCCTAGCCCTTCGCTTCAAAACATGGGCGCATGGGTCACCCTACTGCATGCGTACCCCCCCACGTTTCCCCGCAATGCATATATTAATCCAGTGGCCGTATTCGCTGGGTAATTTTTTTTAGGGGTCTGTATTATATTATGAAGGGATTAGCGGGCAGGGTGAGTGTATGCTGAGGGAGCTAGGGTTCATTTCTCCATTGGGAGCATTGCAGGGGAGGGCAACTAGTTGCCTATGTGTCACGGTCCGACTATTTTCATACCGTTGTGAAGCGATGTGCGGCGCTAGTTAAAGTACTCTTATTTAACTAGTCAGCCTATCGTTTATCAACATTCATTCACGAAACACTTTCATCATAATTCAATCAAATAATAACGGAAATAATAATCAATTCATGAAAGTCGTGGCAAACAAACAATAAATATTGAAGCAAATGTAATTCATTAATAACACTTCCGTTGACATCGTGTGTTTAGCGAGAAAGGCAAGTAGGTTAAACACGTTGTCAATAGTTAGTGAGTTTTACAATGACTGATGAACACTCACTCTCTCCTAAAGAGGTTTTTAAGTAATTACAATCATGACACTAGGAAACATCAAAGTGACCGAGGAGTCATACTCTCTTATTTGACATAGAAAGACACTACTAGTAGAAAATAACCCTACACTAATATTTACATTATAGAAACTCATCACAAGCACGCGAGATAAGCGGTCACAAACAAGTATAATGTCCTGAATAAGCTTAACTCGTGACAATGCTTTTGCCGCATTTATAAATAACTAGGCAGTTTCATATATAAATGAAAAAGAAAGTAGCATCATTTTGTGGAGAGTTTACCCTTTTTTCTTTCATTTTAATTTTCTTTTTTTTTTCCCTAGTGTGTGCCATTGAATTGACTGTGGTTGAAATGAATCAAATGATAAGAAGAATTACTATTTTTAGGGAACATTTTAATTTTAAGAATATGAGATTGATTTTTGTTCTTGGGCTTTGTGGTTTTAGTTTTTAGAATGAGAGTGAATTACTTACATTACATACTTTAGGTTTCCTAATATACAAAATGAAAAAATTGATTCAACAATGGAAAAATTTAGGAAAGTCAAATGAAGAATTGAAGAGGGTTTAAATGCCTTTTGATATTATTTTTACTTTTTAGTTCTTAAAAAATATTTGTTGCTGCAGTAAAGCATTGAAATAATGGCAATCACATATTAATTTGCATTTTTAATTTTTAGTTTCTATGTATTATATCACAGCATGAATTGAAAAACAAATTTTTCTTCATTTTTTGTTGTTATGATGACCAATTGCCACAACACTCTAATATTCAAATTAAGATAAAAAAAAAAAAAAAAAACAAATTGCTATGTAACTTTTAAATTTTTTTTTTTAAAAAATATCCTAACATTTCAAAATTTTGAAGAAACAAAAAGTTTTCCAAAGCTTTGCACCTCTCGATAGTCCTTTACTCTATAAGCTATTAAAAAACCTTTCTAGTTTAGTATAGCTAATAAGCTTTGATCAATCTCGAATCCAAGCAAAGATTTTATTTGTCTAATAGATACTAACGTAGAGATGTGAGAAGTTGTTAGTTCACCTAACGTAGAGATGTGAGAACTTGTAACCACAGTATTTCTCCGCCAAAAATGAGAGTTTATTAATAAATAAATGGAGGTGCTGCCCTCTCTATTTAAAAAAAAAAAAAAAGATCTTAGATAGTACTGTATAAATAAAGACCACCCTCACCTTAAGATTCCTATGTTAGGAAATTTTAACTTCCTATTGTGGGCTCATATATTTAAGAACAATTATTTTATTGGGTTATTTTAACATTTATTGGATATGAGTTTTGTAATGTGTAGAAATCCAATATTAAGTTAATTTAAAACTGATGGATTTCTAAAATTAACCTAGTATATAAAGAAAACATAATAGAGTTATGGTCCCTAAAGTCAAATAAAAAAAAGTTTCACTTTCTTTCTTCTCCTTATCTAAAGAGAAAAACACAAATGAGGCATTTTAGGAATTTGAGTGTAGAAGATCAAAACTCTTTGCTAAAAACTATTGGACAATCAAATTAGACATATTTATGAATTCAGATATTTATTTCGCGCTTAGTTTTTTTTTTAATTGAATAATATGACGATCTTGGGTTATTACATTTTAAGAATTAAAGATTTTCCCAACAAGTGGTAACAGAGACTAATCATGTTGTTGATTTAAGAAACTGGGTATGATTTAGGAATTATATTGATTGTATTAAAATCTTAGATCTGGGTTTAGCATGATAAAGTTTAAAGAAAACCTAAATTGGAAATGAACTTTATTTTTGGAAGAATCGGAATGCCCCATTCTAGTTTGATAATTGTTATGATTACGCTGCTATGATATTTTTCTCTTGCTGGATTGGATCTAGAAAGCCGTAATTAGAATTTAAAATATAAATCACTTGTCATTTGGGAAAGTGTGGCGTTTTCAATCCCCGTTTGGGGAATTTCATTCCCTCTTTTAGGGCAAAAACCAATCTTGAATGCAATAAATTTTACCTCCACGAATCAGTTGCTGCACACGACATGTGGTAACTTCGAAGCTCCTGATGGTCGGTGATGGTTTTTGAACTTCTCTTTGGAGATTGTGGTACAGAGCTTTTCATGGATAATTGTCTTTGCGATAATGACAAGTTCTAATCTTTTCAATCAAGCAAGTTCGTTTGAAGAATATAAAAAAACAAAGTAGCTTGATTATATAAAATTTGCTGTGAATTGAATTGCTAATAACAACTCTTTCCCCGGCTAGTAGGGGGTTTATAATTCCTTTGGGAAATTACTTGTTGGACATTTATTTCTTTCAGTGGTTTGCATTCTGCTGGTTTGATAGAAAGATTGTTTAAAGTCCCAACATAGGGAAACAGCTGAATAAGACAGAAGAGACTTCAGGGCTTAAAAAAAAAAAAAAATGATCGGCATAAAAAAACATTAGTCGTACAGGAAATTTTTTTTTTTTTTTTTCTTTTCATGAGATAATTTATGTATGTCTGGTATTTCAATATAGGTATATTGAAATAATAAGTTATCAAAATAACCTCAATTATATAGATGCATTTATATTGAAACATTAGGGAAGTATGTGTGTTATTTGTGCGAGTAACGATCGGCCCAAAAGAAAGTCATTGTTGGGTTAGATAACTTGCATACTTACGGTGATAATACGTTACAATTGTTAGGTTGTCCATGTGAATAATAAGTCGGTTCAAAGAAATACTTGTTGTTTGACAGGACTTATTATAAGTATTTGATCACTACATGAAGGATACCACTAACAAGTTAATATTTCTGTTCAAACATAGAATATTAATGTTATACTAGGTATCTTTAGATGGGGTCCACTTTTATTTGTTAATATACTTGTCATGTATATATGGAATTGATTTAGGAATTTAATATGACTTGTATATTATGACCGAGCATGTTGTTTGGTTTTGCTTTGTATTTAGTTACTACATCTGCTATTATGAATTTTGCCAACATAAATTCCATTCTGGTGCTTAACAGTTCCAACTTTAAGAACTAGAAGGAGAACGTCATGATTGTTCTAGGGTGTATAGATCTGGATCTTGCACTACGTACAGAACGATCTCCCACCCTTACGGATACAAGTATCTCTGAAATGAAGAGGGACTTGGAGAGGTGGGAGCGTTCTAATCACATGAGCCTAGTGATCATAAAAAGCTTTGTTTCAAAAGTATTTAGGGGCGCAATGTCTGATGAGGATAATGCTAAGGTATTCCTTGAGGCACTAATGAAACTTTTTGCGAAAAAAGTGACGAAGAAGGCTGAAACAAGCAACCTTTTGGCTAGTCTTGTTTCAATGATGTATAAAGGAAAATGTAATATCAATGAATACATTATGGAAATGTCTAACATCGCTTCAAAGCTAAAGGCACTTAAGTTAGAGCTGTCTGATGACTTCCTCGTACACTTAGTTTTGATTTTCCTTCCTACACAATACAGTCAATTCACTATGAGTTATAACACTCAAAAGGATAAGTGAACTTTGAATGAGCTCATTGCTCATTATGTGCAAGAAGAGGAAAAGATTAAGCGAGAGAAGACAGAAAATACTCACTTAGAAACTTCCTCTAAGGATAACAAAAGGAAGAAGAACAAGGATGCTGTAGTTGGAACATCCCAAGGAAAACTACAAAAGAAATCAGACCAAGAATTTGGTTGCTTCTTCTATAGCAAGGGAGGACTCGTCAAAATGGACTATCCCAATTACACCGTTTGGCGAGAAAAGAAAGGTACACTTCTAACTTTAGTTTGTTCTGAAGTTAATTTGACTATAGTACCTTTACATACTTGGTGGGTAGATTTGGGTGCTACTACTCGCATAAGTGTGTCAATGTAGGGTTGCCAAAGAAGCCGAAAGCTAGTTGATGCTGAAAGATTCATCTGTGTGGGCGACAACAATAAAGTTAAGGTTAAGGCAATTGGGACATTTAGATTGTTATTTAAATCTGGTTGTATTTTGGATTTGGAAGAGATATATGTGGTACCATTTTTAAGACGGAGTTTGGTTTCAATTTCTGTATTGGACAAATTTGGTTATTCTTGTTCTTTCGGAAATAGTAAATTTTGTATTTTTTAAAATTCAAATATGGTTGCAACATGATCTTTGGTTGACAATTTATATTTGTTGGATACTATTACCTCTAATAATGAGTCCTTGCATGTGAGGTACTAAACCCTACAAAAAAACTAATTTTTAGTGACAAATTTATTAGTGACGGATTCAATTTCGTCACTAAAAGTGGATATTAGTGACGGTTTTTAAGAAACGTCACTAATAGTGCAAGCATTAGTGACGGATTTAGCACCCATCACTAATACGACACTATTAGTGACAGTTTTAAAACCATCACTAATAACTTCATCACTACAAACCGATTTTCCTGCTCAAACTATCGCGGGAAACCATTTTTCGCGCAGAAATTATTCTGAAAAAATATTAGCGACAATTCTATGGGTATTAGTGACGAGTGAAATCCGTCACTAATAGTCATTCTTAGTGACAATTAGGTAGTCGTCACTACTATTATTGTATTAATATATAAAAATAATGTAGTTAACACTATTAGTAACGAATTTTCAAAATTGTCACTAATAACTTGTATTAGTGACGGTTTAGAGTTGTCACTAATGGTTTTTTTTATTTAAAAATAATTTTTTAAATAATAGTAGTGACGGTTTGGGAAAATTCAACACTAATAATAGGGTATTCATGATGGTTAGATTTGTCACTAATAGTCTTTTTATTTAATAAATTTAAAAATAATTTATTTAACAATATTTGTGACAGTTCGGGAAGATTCATCACTAATAATAAGGTATTAGTGACAGTTTAGATTCATCACTAATAGGCCCTTTATTTAAAAAAAATATAAAAATAATTTAGTTAAATATATGAGTGATGGTTTGGGAGGTATTAGTGACGATTTAGATTCATCACTAATACCCATAAATATATCTACCCGCGCCACTTGGGTTTCCCCCAAATTCCCTCATTTTCCTCCTTTCCCTATCTGTTTCCCTCCTTCCCTCCCGATCCTCCTTCTTTCCCTCATTCCCTTCCTTGATTTGTTTCCCTCCTCTCCTCCCGATCCTCCTCTCTCCATCGCAGCCCCACCTGTTAGCTTTGGTGTATTCCCAGGAGGGGAGGTGAATTGGAATTTTAAAATTTATCTCCTAAGTTAAACGAGATAGCCGTATAACGCAACCTAGGTTTTTTCTAATCATTCACCAACTGCGCAGATAATGATATGCGAAAATTAAATCATTCGCAGCATTCATAATATAACATACACGTGCGGTAAATATAAAGTGCAAAAATATAAATAGACACACGATATGTGATCAGGATTCGACCAATACTGCTTACGTCCACGCCTTGGCTACACTAGTACAAAGATTCCACTAATACTTATTTAACGGGTGGAGTGGCATCGGTTACAACTAGGTCATTTAACGGGACTGACCTCAACCAACACGCCTTACAAGGATGACGCACCTAACTTTCCTAACCAAACCTAAGTCAGTCCGGGACTATTCAACATGGCTAGTCTCCCTCTTTAGGCCCATGCCTAAAATATAACAAATGTGTCTAAAGTTTTGAGTACATGGAAATATTTCTCACACAAGCGAATATGTACCACTACACACAATATAATCAATACACCTCAATGATGTAAGAACTATAAGCTCGGTGCTCTACGTGTGCAATCAAGACTCAGAATAATGACTTTATCTAATCAAGCACAAGAGTGCATATCAAACAAGCTATTCTTGAAAAACCATATAAACTAAATCTCAATGTCAGATAAGGGTTTCAAAGATGTTAGTAATAATATTCAAACAAACTCAAAATTATTTTCTTTAATGTAGCAAGCACAATAGTTGTTTGAAAACAAGTTTTCAAAATAATTTTTACACACAAAAATATAGGCATAGGTTACTTGCAATGACAATGCAAGAACCACAACCTCCCAAGTCTTCCCACACAATATTTATCAAGTTAAATTAGTGGAAGAACTTGACGCTTCTACTCTCAATAAAATTAAATAATCAATATAATCTAATGAGAGTATTTGCAAGTATGAATGAAGCACAAGCATGCAAAATGTACTCACAACACTTGCAAGATCAAGAAGGATGATGTGTATAAGTGTTTTTGAGTATTATAAGCTAACGAAGGATTTTTGAATTTGAGAGAGTTTGACCCTAATCAATTTTGCTAATCCTTACTAATTGTTGCAAATGAATAGGTATTTATAGGCAAGGAAGATTTTTTGACCGTTGGGGACTAAATGAGGATTATTAGAAAAGTTTAAAACAAGCTTAATAAAATTAACCCTTTTTACCCATTTAAAAAAATCAATAAAATATTTTACCCCGAGAGGTTCAGGTGGATGAACTTAAGTTCGGTCGTCCAAACAGACTTAGCCAGAGAATCATGTTTAAAAGGTTTGTGTGCCCGAAATTATGCTCGAGTAGCTAAACCAAAGTCAGTAGCCAAATGTTTGTAGGTTCGGGTGCTCGGTTCTAAATTCGGTTAATGGAACTAGCCAATTTGGTTGCCCAAGCACATTTTGAACGAGAACGTTCGGGCGCCTGGGTAGTTGAAAAGGAACTTGACACAGGTTTGGGTGCCCAAGGGAGATACGCTCAATATAGGTTTAGGTGTCCGAAACATGAAGTCAACATGTTGACTTGTTCGGTCACTCGATCCGTTTTATACGGCTTGGGTTCGGTAGCCCGAGCCCTCTTAACCTCTTCAATTTAAGGTCTATTTTAGCCAAATTTAATTCCCCTAATTATGTAAGTGATATGGGGACTTTGTTAAGTTATTGTGCAAGACCTAGGGTCTTTTCTAAGGCCGTTTTGAGATAGTCCCAAAAATCTGGCATCGGTCGACCTTGCTCCCTAAGGTCTTTCTAAGGTCTTGAGCATGTAGTTCCTACATGCATGATATGCATTAAATATTACAAACTTTTTTCCTATTTACTATTATAGACCCGAATTGAATGATAATATAAATTACAACATCAACTAATCTTCAGGCTGTTCAGGCTTCAAGCTTTCATGTGCTATCAAATATGAACTTGCCAATACGAACCTACACACAAACTTGAAAGCCATCAAATACAAAAAGTATTTGTCATTATCAAAACTAGAAATGACCCATAGGGTCAACACCACCCCCTCGCCGTCGCCATTCGTTACAGCCCCTCACCCATTGTCGTTCGTAGATCGTTGCAGCCCCTTACCCATCACCATTCACAAACCGTCATAGCCCCTCACCTGTCACCGTTCGCAGAGCCCATCGCCATCGTTATCGCAACCTCTCGCCGTCGATTTTAGTGCCCAACGATTCCCAAAAGGTTCTTATTCTTCTTCTGCCTCATTCCTCTTTTTTATTCTATGCTTTATGATTTCATGGTTCCATATATCTCAAAATATTTGAGGGAGAAATTTTTTAATTATCAAGATCTTAATATTGGCCAAAATCCATATAATAATACAAATGCACAAACTAAGGTTTATGGAATCTCAAAAGTAATTTCGGCAAATTGATGAATGTGAAAATTAGGGTTCATCTTCAGAATTTCTTCAAAAATGAATAGAGTATTCCAACATTTTCATCTTAAATGTGGACATGAAGGCTAATTTGACATGTTTTTAGTGTTTTTTGTGTAATAATAATAATTATAAATGAAAATTTTTATTTCTTTTAATAATAATATCAACATTTGCTTTTTCTCTAATCTTTTTTCTCTCTCTAAATTAAGAACCTCTTACTCATTTAAACTCCTAAATAATGAAAATTGATACAAGGATAAGTGGTGGCTTCTTCCCCTCCCCCCCCCCCCCCCGCACCCTTTTTTTTTTTCTTTCATGCGAAGCCCACATCAAAAGTATTGTGCTACTGCAAAGTTTGGTCATGATATTTTATAAGAAAGACATGAAACAATATGGTTATTTATTTATTTATTGCGATCTTCCTCATCATATATGTCTAATGAGTTTGGTAATTGCCATGAACAATAAATATTATATAATAATTATTGATAAGTTTTTTGAAATTAGGTTTTAAATTCAAGGATTTGATTTTTTTTTTTTTATACCCAAATCCATCATTTGAATTTTTTTTTTAAATAGCATTGAATCAGTATCCTATAATTGGGTTGTTCAGGTAAGATAAATTTATATTAAAATATAATTTCATGATGGTTTATATATTACAAGTGGATTGGTTTGGGTTTCCCTTGATAGCTTAGGTATATATGCAAACTGTTAGCTTTGGTGCAATCCCAAGAGTGGGGGGGGGGGGGGTGAATTGGATATTTAAAAATTATCGCCGAGGTCAACCAGTTTAACAACAGTATTACGCAACTTAAGGTTAGTCTATGCAATTAATAAATAAACATACATGTGTTTTAAAGTAAAGTGCGGAAAGAGTAAACGATACACACAATATGTTATCGAGGTTCGGCCAAAGTGCCTACATCCCCAATTAATAAATAAACATACACGTGTTTTAAAGTAAAGTGCGAAACGAGTAAACGATACACACAATATGTTATCGAGGTTCGGCCAAAGTGCCTACATCCCCACCTTGGCTACACTAGCACAAGGATTCCACTATGACTCACTTAATAGGTGGAGCGGCACCATTTACAACACGCCTTACCAGGATGGCGCACCTAACTTTCCTAACCGGGTCTAAGCCAATCCGGGGCTATTCCACAGGGCTAGTCTCCCTCTTCAAGTCCATGCCTGAAATACAACAAATGATATGAAATTTTTGTACATAGAAATATGCTTCTTCACAAGAAAGATATGTACACCAGTATAGCTCAAGCAATAATGCAAGCACGAATGATATGTAAATATGCTCAGTGCTCTAATGTGTTCTAAACACTCAAATAGGTATAGATTATTAGTCTAGATCTAGAGTGTATATCAAAGTAAGATTTGAAACATAGTATGTGAATATCACAAAATCAGATCAAGGTTTCAAATATACTAGCTGGTTGATTCAAACAAACTCAATAAGGTATTCTAATGAGAGTATGAGTGGGCTAGATTAGACACAAGCACTTTAAAAATACTCACAACACTTGAAAGATCAAAGGAAATGAAGTGTTTGGGTGTGTTTTGGAGTAGTATAGGCTAAAATAGGATTTTTGATTTTAAGAGAGTTTGACCCTAATCAATTTTGCTAATCCTTGCTAATTATTGCAAATGAACATGTATATATAGGCAAGGGGAAATTTTTGACCGTTGGGGACTTAATGGGAATAATTAGAAAAGTTTAAAATAGGTTTAGAAAAATTAACCCCATTTAATTTTCAGTAAAAATTAATTTTTCCCGAGAGATTTGGGTGGCTGAACTTCAGTTTGGTCGCCCGAATAGACTCAGCTAAAAAATCAATTTTTGAAGGTTCGGGTGCTTGAAATTAGGGTCGGTTGGTTGAACCAAAGTCAGTAGCATTCTATCCAAGGTTCGAGAGCCTAAAGGCTTAGTTCGGTTAACTAAACTGACCAATTTAGTCACCTGAGGTCATAATGATCGTGATGGTTTGGGCACCCGGGTAGTTGAAAAATGTTCTGACATAGGTTTGGGTGCCCGAGGGAGATACGCTCAAAATGGTTAAGGTGCTTGAACACAAGTCAACAGTTTGACTTGTCTAGGGTTCGGTCACCTGAAGCGTTTTAAACGCAGTGGTTTGGTCACCCGAGCACCCTCAAAGTTTTCAATTTAAGTTCAATTTTATCCTAATTTAATTCCCCCGATATAGTGAATGTTGTTAGGGACTATAAGCACTAAGTGTAGGTACCTAAGGTCCAACTAGGGTCTGTTTGAGCATACCTACCTATCATATATGATACAAATTATTACAATCCATATGAGTGTACATTCCATAATAATATTACATCCCAGAATGAATAAAGTGAAAAAGAAATACAAATACAACACAAACTTCTTCATTCATCGGCACGAACACCGCACTCCATCATGATATGTCTTTCAGTTTGAGTACATGCGTAAAGTGAACCTGCATGCAAGCCTTAGTACAAACCATCAGTATCAAGAGTATCTTTCATGATCAAAACTGAGTGTGACCTATCAGGTCAACAAACTCCCTCTTTTTTATGATGACATATACTTTATGCAAAAGTGGGTACAGCCAAGAAAGGCTCCCCCTAAATTTATGCATAAAAATAATTAAAGCTTAATTTAAATGATTTATCAATGGGTAATTAAATTTGAATTTAGCAATGTACCCAGTACCCAGTTTTTCATCTTCTTCCCCTTTTGGCAACAGCAAAAAGGGTAAAGAAGTATAGCATGAAGGTAAAGAACATCATTTAGATACAAGAGGTATATTGGGAAGTTTTTTTAAAAAAAATAAAAATTGGTAGCATGCTATTTGAAAATGTATCATACCCAATCATAGCTTTGGACCTAAGTGACCTGTGTTGAGTTTCAATCAATAGTATATAGCACATTTCAATCAATCAACTCAATCAATACATAAGTCAAAGATAGATAATATCATGCAGCTCAAAGGACTTAGCAATCTTAATATTCTATTCTCCCCTAGTTGATGATTATGCACAAATGAAAATTAATTTTTCATTTGGATTTCATTCATCATTTCAAAAAGATTATAACATTTAATCTATCATAATCTTTTTGTTTATTCCCACAAGGCATAAAACAAGAGAAGATATGTGGGACTGATACCAATTGTTATAACTACATGGTAGAAAAAGATGACAACATTAGTTAGAGACCATTAGTTGTAAGAAAGTTTGATACCACTTGTTATCATGCTATGATAACAATTTAAATTTTATAGACATGCACATTCATACCATTTGTTAATGTATTTATATAGGATATAGAATTTGAGTACAAAATACATTTCATTTTCTTAGAGTCGTATGATTTTAAAGCGAAGTGGTTTCCCCTAAGAATATTCATTTTCTTTAAGATCAACTTGAGCACAATGCCTGTAATATTTTAGAAGCACAACTCAAGTTTTAAGAAATTTAGCACTTAGAGAAAAATAGAATATGTGCAATGATTTTGAAAAAGAAATTTTGGCAGCATTTTGTTTTGAAAATATGACTTATCCCATAAAAAAACCTAGCAATTTCAAAGCATTCAAGTATATATCCACAAGCAGCTCTAGAAGAGTTAAGTTTTAAAATGAGCCAAGTGCAGATAATTTAAAATCCAAAACCAAATTTTTATGCACATATATATTCAATTTTGAAAAATATTTCAATATTTTTGGGAAATGTCTACAAAAAAAATCGCCAACATGCCGTCTGTAAACCAGACATTTCCCAAATAAACTTGCACAAAAGAATTCTCAAACAAGTAGTATATCAAGAGTTTTGAGCATGCGAGAACCTAATTCTACCAGCAGGCCATTATCAATCACTGCATCTATCATGCAGGAGGAGGCTTTCATCATAAGCATGCATTTCAGTTAATCATGTAAGCATAAAAAATAATGCAAGCCTAAATACTATCAGATATATATGAATATAAGCAAAATTAGAATCACCACAAGATATTATCTGTGTGTGTGTGTGTGTGGTGAGTGTGTACGGCCAAAAAAAAAAAAACATAAAAAGTTGTTTAAGGTTATTACAAACCAGATGTAAGTGTATGTAAATAAAGCATAAGATAGATAAGATAAAAGACGGAATATGGAGGAGCTGATCCTCACAGTGCACCTTTAAGTCTCCCCATCATCGTGATCATCATCCTCCTCACCACTCGTCTCCATCGGATCCTCCTCAATATCCTCATCATTCATCTCTCTTAAGTGCTTACCGAGGATATGAAAGTTCGCCCGCACATCAGACCGGAACTCGGAGAACTCGCCATAGAGAGCATCAAGTCTAGCCTGAGAGGAGGATGCCTACTCTGTCATGGAGGTCCTGAACTCCTGAAATGATGCAGTGAGATAAGTGATGGTCACCATGATCTCGGTATTAGACGACACATGGGGTAACTCATGTGGGATCTCCTGAGCTCCTAGACCTCTCTCAGGAACAGTGGGCAACCACATGTTGCCAGCGAGCTCGTACCCCATTAACTTCAGGGTAGTAGAGTTAAAGATGTCAGAGGGCCTAACTTTCTTAATAGTCACAAATGTAGTCCTGGTAACCCTCTCCCTAACAAACAGTCTCGACATAATACCACCATAGGGCAGTATGATCCTTTTTCCCACAGTCTTAACAAATATCCATCGGAGGATCAATCTAGGGAGATCTAACTTCTTTCTCGTGAATAGGCACAACATCACAAAGCAATCTAAATAAGACATATGATCCCTAAATCGTGACTTTGGTAGGATATTGAATGAAGCCAGGTGGTGTACCACCTTTGCCTCCAAAGTCAAGGATCTATAGCTAGGTGTGTGTGCTAGGTCAGCTACAGGGTGCGACATAACAAGGTTCATAAATGTGTTCATTGTAAAGTCCTGCTCATTAATCCAGGTGGAGGACGAATCAAGAAAAAAAAAGTCGCCACGCTGGATGTCAAATGTCTCTACCAGGTATGTGTCATCGAAGCAAATGTTAGTCTCGAGTACCCTAGAGTAATAACCCTGGCCATCCTGCCCAATATTGGTGTAGAATAGCCGGACGAGTAGAGGATACATGCCCCTGGGCTGGAAAGTGATGAACTCGTACCAACCCTGGTACCTGAACATGTCCAATACATTGTTGAAATGAGCTTGCATAAATTTGATGTCTATGATCTTTCTGAGGATGGGATCCTTAAGGCAAAAAACTCTATCATATTAAATCCGTCTCTCGGGTGTATGGAACCACTGCTCAAGTGAAATGCCTACCGCAACGCTTCTATGGTCTCTAGTCATGATGAGAGAAAATTTTCCTGAAAGACACTAGGTTCGAAATGAGTAAATGCAAGGGAGCTCTCAAGAGTGGATGGAAAAAATAAACTGTTTGCGGGGGATTTCTTATATAGTAGTGCGGTTCAGGCACCTGAGAAGGAGTTCGGTCACCCCAACTGCAATAATTACAGAGCCCTATTGAGTATGCTCGGTTGACCGAGAAATGGTTTGGTTGGCTAAAGTTTAGGCGCCATTTTGTGAAATCGAGGCTCGACAACCTGAACTCAAAATGAACTACATCGATATTGTTAGCTTTTGTGCAATCCCAATAGTGGGGTGAATTGGGTATTTAAAAATTATCGCTTGGGTCAACCGGTTTAACAACAGTATTACATAACCTAGGGTTAGTCTATGCAATTAATAAATAAACATACACGTGTAGTAAAGTAAAGTGCGGAAAGATTAAATGATACACGCAATATGTTATTGAGGTTTGGCTAAAGTGCCTACATACTCGCCTTGGCTACACCAGTACAAGGATTCCACTATGACTCACTTAACGGGTGGGGTGACACCATTTACAACACGCCTTACCAAGATGGCGTACCTAACTTTCCTAACTAGGTTTAAGCCAATCTGGGACTATTCCACAAGGCTAGTCTCCCTCTTCAGACCCACGCCTGGAATACAACAAATGATATGAAATTTTTGTGCACGAAAATATGCTACTTCACAAGTAGATATGTACACCAGTACAACTCAAGCAATAATGCAAGCACGAATGATATGTAAATATGCTCAATGCTCTAATGTGTGCTAAACACTCAAATAGGTATAGATTATCAGTCTAAATCTAGAGTGTATATTAAAGTAAGATTTGAAACACAGTATGTGAATATCACAAAATCAGATCAAGGTTTCAAATATGCTAGCTAGCTGATTCAAACAAACTCAACAAGATATTCTCAATGTGCTAAGCACAAGGAGTGTTTGAATGCAAGTTTTGAAAATGGTCTTTGTTGGCCTTACAAGGCTTAATATTCCTTAATATCTAGCTTTGATGCTAACAAACAAGTAGAACTTAACATGCTTTGTTTAAGTGAAGTATTTTCGGGACTCAATGATGAATGTAAGGTTAAAGAATTCATGAAAACTTGTACTTCAAATAAGGATGATCAATATGAAGCTCAAAGCATGGATTCAAAAATGGATTTAAAGATAAAGCTTGAAAATCATGAGAGCATGAGTATTAAAGAGAACTTGATGAAAACTCAAAGAAAGATGAAACAAGCATAAAGACCTCAAGGAATTCAAGAATTGAAAATTTGAAAGAGTCTATAGGAAATTTCATGTAAGTACTTCAAAGAATTTCAATGTGGATGCATGAAACTCTTAGGTTAATTTTTTGGACCTAGATACCTTTTAACATACTTGGAAAATATTTTTATAAGGTCAAAAATTGTTTCAAAAAGGTTAGAATCATTTTTGGAATGAAAAACACCAAAAAGAGGATTTCCCAATTGCTGACATTTTTTCTACTTCCGCATTGATGTACATTTTTATCTATCAAAGAATCTTTATTTTAAAATGTGTTCAACATGAAAGTTTTATGATTTTCTCTTAGATTTATTTTGACACAAAGATCATCAAATTTGGAGTTACACATAAAACTTTATAACCAAACGACTGAAGGGTGCTCGAAGATGACAGCCTGACAGCCGACTGTCCATGTTTGTATAAAAGCATGTCTTTGCACTATCATATGCCTTGTTGACCCTATGAGTCATACCCTGTTTTGATTATGACGAATAATATGATATTTGATGTCTGTCAAGTTTGTGTGCAGGTTCATAATAACAAGATCATTTGATAGCACGTGAAAACTTGAATACCGAAGACCCTGAAGAACTTTTTCTTGTTGTAATTTATTTTATTTGGCTCTGTAATAGTAATTTAGGGAACATGGTCTGTAATAATTAATGCCTTACCTACATGATAGTATGGATAAGTTTAAGACCATAGATGGACCTTAGGGAACACCCTTCAGTCGACCGACACCAAATTTTTTCAGTGTTCTTAAACTAAAAAGGACCTAGAAATGACCCCAGGACACTCACTCATGCATATATATGAATGGTCATTTGAATCGGGTGTTTGCATACTTAAACAGGACTAAAATGCTTTAAATAGGCACTTTTGGTCGACTGTACTTCCATGTACAAATACGCCCGGTCGACCGAACCTGGACCAGGTCAACAGTTTGACCACAGTCCAGTCGATCAAACTGATATAGTTCATTTATGCCCGGCCGACCGAACTCTCTTTGAGTCAACACTTTGACCTCCTGGTCGATAGAGCCCAAAATGAATGCCAATGCTCTGGTCGACCAAGGGTCCTCGAGAGATGCCCCAATCATCTGGTCGACCGAACCATCTAGTTCATTTCTTATCGGTTGACCAAACTGCGCTGTTTGGAAAAATCGCCCTTTACGGTCAACCGAGACCATAGTTCATCTTTCTCCTGGTCGACCGAACCTCAAAAAACTGCCCTCGACACATATATCCGGTCGACCGTATCCCCAATTCATTTTCGGTCTAGTCAACCAAACCATATGAACTTGGATTGACCAAAAATGTTTCTGGTTGACCGAACCTCTTGGGTTGCTTTGAATTTTTTACTGTGATTAAATATTTTAAATAGGGTTAATTATTTTAAAATGATTTAAAATTTTCCTAATTATTCCCAATAGGTCCCTAACGGTTATATTTTAGGGGTTGTCTATAAATACCCTTTCATTTGGAATAATTAGTAACAAGATTAGAAAAACAATTAGAAAAAATCATCTAATTCTCAAAAGCTCTATTTCTCACATCCAAGCCTTATTTCTTCATTCTTACTCATCCTCATTGCAAATCGTGTTAAGTAAGAGTGCTATTGTGAGTATCTAGTTAAGCTTACACTCTTATTTGTTCTAGTTGATTGATATATATTGTTATCCAAGAGTAAGCTTGAAGTTTTTCTAAGAGACTTCATTAATAAGTCTTCCATAGCAAAACTTCGTAGAGCTTGTGAGTTTTGCATCATCATTGCAATACTCAAGAGTTCGTATTGTTTTTTGTTTGTGCAATAAATTTTTGCAAATCAATTTCAAATATCTCGTGTGATTTACTTTGAGAAATATTTTGTTGAGATATTTGTGCATACGCAAAAATATCTTTGTTAAAATAGCCTTTGATTGATTTTATCTTCTTGAACACAAATATCAAATTACTTTATAAATTAAATATGAATATCTCTTGTGGTTTATATTGAGAAATGTTATTTGTTGAGATATTTGAAGTGTGCTTATGATCTTTGGTTGTGCATTGTGATTAAAATATTATTTTGACACAAAGATCCTATCATTTACACTCTCATGCATTGATTGCTATATTTGCATAACTATTTGAGAGTAGACACTTCGACTACATCGAGCTTATCATATCCTATCTTTTGATAGTGCATTAGTTATACTATGTGTATTAGGTACATATCTGCTTTGCTCGAAAGTACAATCACTGCACCAATATTATTTGATTACAAATATAGTTGTATTTCCAGGCACGGACCTAAAGAGGGAGACTAGCCCTTTGAAATAGTCCCGGATTGACTTAGACCCGGTTAGGAAAGCTAGGTGCGCCATCCTGTTAAGGCCTGTAGGTTGAGGTCAGCCCCACTAATTGACCTGGTTGTAAAGGTTGAGGTTAGCCCTGTTCTAATTGACCTGGTTGTAATCGGTGCCACTCCACCATTAAGTGAGTTTTTAGTGGAATCCTCTAACTTGCGAGCTAAAGGTGGGAACGTAGGCATAGTTGGCTGAACCCTGATAACATATTGTGTGTTTATTTATATTTCCACACGTATATGTTTTGGTGTGAATGATGCGCATAATTTAAATTTTCGTATATTATACTTATTGGTGCATTAAAGATTGCTTAGAAAGACCCTATGTTGTAATATCCTGCTAACATCTAGTTTTACCTAGGAGAAAAGTTTAAAAATTCCAATTCACCCCCTTTTTAGGAATACACCAATTCTAATATGCCTGTCTATGTCCTAGCAGGTGACTGCCACCTTGCTGTCCCTTTAATTTAACTAGACAACCGACTGCCAAAAATGGACAGTCAACTGTCACGCGACAGATTTTGAATTTTCATAATAGACAAATTTTTTAAATGAGGTTGCTTGGAGCTCAAACTTTGTGAAAACTTGGGGAATACTTTAAGTCTTTTGGGGATCAAGTTACATACTTTTTCAAGTCTATAAATAAGCCTCAAGATCATTGAATTAATTAATTAAGAACTAAGAATCAAAATCAGCATTCAAAAATTCTCTCAATTGCTCTCAACACTCAAAGGCTCTTTCACTCTCATCTTGTCTAGGAAATTTGCTGAGGTCTTGCTAAGTCAATCACCAATATTGTGCTACAAATTCTAAATCTTTCAATCATTGAAAGATTAATCGGTGATATACTTCATTGAGCTTCAAGTTAAATTCCATATTGTTATTTACTTTGAAGTATATTATAGTGCTGAACTGTTGTACTAATCAGCTCTTTGTGTGAGCAATTCTTTGTACACAAATATTTGATTTGTATCTTGTAGATTGACGATTCCAAAGACTATTTGGATCATTAGATAAGTAAGGGGATATTGCTTAGAGAGGCGGACTCTAGCCTAATTGAAGGAGTGACCGAACAACGGTACATTGTTTGGAGAGGCGGGTTCTAGCCTACTGAAAGAGTGTGTAAATGGTATTGTTCCACCCAGAAAAGGAACTGAATTTAGTAATCCTTTGGTAGTTTGCCAAAGGTGAGGACATAGGCTGGGTATAAGCCGAACCTCGTAAAAATCCCGGTCTCACTCTCTCTTTCCCTTACTCTTTATTTTCAGCATATTTATATTGCATGGATGGATTAATTGGTAATCATACAAACTACGTAATTTAGAAGTTAAATAAACTCAATGTTCAATTTTGATTTGGGATTACGGAAATCGAAAGGGAGTACATTGGTTGATCAAACTTTTGCGGAAACCTTAAAAGGAAGTACGTTGGTTGGTTAACACCTAACAAAAAATTAACCAAAAGGTTATTTAAATTATGAGTTATTTGGGATTTGAGTTGTGGATTACATTGAAGAAACCATTTCATATATACAGGGCTTGATTCAAATTTATATACTCAGGGCTGACAACAAAAGCTGAAAGTTGAATCTAATATATTGTGGTTGAATGGTTTAAAGTCTGATATTGATTGGAATGTGTTTATATTTCAAAGAGTGCTGAATCTTGCAAGCTTTCATCAATCTAAATAGTGCTGTAGTTAACTTATTCTTGGCAAATCAATTGGTTGTTTGATTGAACCTTGTTTTGGTCATTTGTGTTGTAGTTATGGATTGAATTTTGTTTTTAAGTATTTATTCTGTATTTGATAAAACAACAAGAAAACAAGAATTCATTAAAAAAGACTTAAGAGATGTAATAGCTCAGAATTTTTTTTTAAAATTAATTAATTAAAATTATTAATCAATTAATTAGTTAAGCATTATTAAATTAATGTGTTAAATAAACAAATAAAAAGGAAATGGTATGAAAAAAAAAATTAAGAATAATTATTAATTACTTAATTAATTAATAATTAAATTAATAAGTAAAATAAATAGTATGATAAGGAAAAAAAAAAAAACATATTGAAATAAGATATATATATATATATATATATATATAGGTAAGTTATTATAATATATATATATATATATATATAATATAAATATATACAATATATATACATATATATAAGTTAAAGTTTATATATATATATATATATATATATATATATATAGGTTAAGTTAAAGTAAAAGGAAAAAAAAAAAAAAAAAGAGAAAAATGAAAAGAAAAGAAGGAAGCTAAAGCTTCCTGGAATTGCAGAGATCTCTCTCTGCGTCTCTTTGTGCTCTCTCCTGCTGCTCGTCCACTCTCTATCTCTGCCTCTCTCCCCTCATTTCTTGATGAATATTCGACTGATTGGGAAACGGAAGGTGTCGTTGGGTTTCTAACTCCGCTACCGACATTTCTATTAGAGCGGATTTATCGTGAGAGCGGTATGGGCACCATTCCTAGGAAAAGGTATATTTTCCTTAATTTCTCAATTTATGGTTAAATCTACTATTGAATTGACGATCAGACACCACCACGGGGTCCTAGTAGTCGTCGTCGTCATTTTGACGTAGGTAATTTTTCAATTGGAGTTTTCTAGGTCCTACTCCGAAGCGAGAGTGGGATTTGAGAAATTTAGTAATTTGACTATATTTAAGGGTATATTTATTTATTTAGAATTTATGAGTTTAGGAAATATTAAAATAACATTTTATTCATGATTAATTACATGGAATTAGAATTTTTAATTTTAGGGTTCAAGTGAGTGCCGCAGGCATCTTTTTGGGGTCCCTATTGATGTAATTCAAAAAACCAGGTAAGGGAAAAAATATATATTAAGCCATAATTTTTATGAACTTAATGAAAAATAAATTGTGTTATATATACATGTATATGTTTCGGTATGGGTTTAAAATGCCAACCATTTAAATTATGTTTTTCCGAGTTTAGGGCTGTTTAGTAGATACGTATATGCCAAAATGAACTGATGAAAGTGGAAAAATATTTTCAGGATAATTATGTAAGAAATTAAATATATCTTTCTAGTATATGAATGTTAAATGTGGGTTGGCTTATTTTCAGGCAATGTATGATTTTTACTGTTAAATTGTGCGGCATGAGTAAATAGAATTTTGTGTGAAATTATGTTATATATACGTGATGCAAGATATACAGAAAATGAACTGAGTATGAAAATGATATATGAAATATGCTGCATGTGCGTGTTAATACAATCATGGAACCAACCACGGCTGAAAAGATGCCGACCACGACTGAAAAGATGCCGAAGCTAACCAACCACGGCTGAAAGGATGTCGAAGCTAACCAACCACGACTGAAAATATGCCGACCATGGCTGAAAGGACGCCAAAGCTAACCAATTATGGCTGAAAAGATGCCGACCATGACTAAAAGGATGTCGAAACTAATCAACCACGACTGAAAAGATGCCAACCACGGCTGAAAGGATGCCGAAGCTAATCAACCATGGCTGAAAAGATGATGAGTATTTATGAATTAAAATAAAAATAAGCATGAAATAAAAATGGAAATGAATGAAATGGAAATGAAATGTGAAATGTGAACGATGTAAAATGGGAAAGAACCATGTAACGTGAAACGCTACGAAATGTCAAGCTGAGAACATGAACGGATGAGAATTACATAATAATGATAGACAAAATAATGTATAATGGTATTATCAGTATTTATGCTAGTAGAACATGTTACGTTTGGGTAAGGCAAACTCTTCGCCCAAGGGCTTGCTGAAAAAGGCGAGTGCCCTAGTTGTATTAGGTATAGTAGTAGGCTGCATAACGTGCTATGGTAGAGGGAAACTACTTGTATGGGCGGATAGATTTCCCTATTCTTGGGCACCTTTGCCGGTAAGCTATTGTTGAACTATGTGAGTACAAGGTCAATCTAACACTTGAGGGCTTACTGAGTAAGGTGAGTGCCCTGATATACTTTATTAGTGACCTTAGGGTTGCCTAAATATCAAAGCAGAGGGGTGCTACTTGTATGAACGGGTAATCACCCCTATCCTCAAGTAATCTCGTGGGTTAAATCTTTTGCATGTGATTTAGTAGTTTCAGAGAATGATTTCAGAAATTATGTTAATGATTTTCAAATGCTAAATATTTTGTTGTTATATAGACTCATGTTGGCCACACACTGTTTTAATATATGGTTCTTCCCTTACTGAGATGTGTCTCATCCGAATATGAATTTATCTTTTTCAGGATTTCCTAGAGCTTGAGGTTTTTATAGCATTATTAGAAAATAGAAAAAGAAAATGGTATATTTTTATGCTAACTTTAGGGAATGTAAATATTTTATATTTTATGTCTTATGTTTTAAGGATGGTAAGTAAGGAATGATTGTGAAAATATTGAAATGTTTTGGGAGTTATGTAGATTTATGGAAATACAGGTGATGGATGATTTATTATGAATTATAGTTATAGTTAGTAAACTCTGTTTTTATGTTATATGGAGATTATGTTTATGTTTTCCGCTGCGTATATATTGATTTATGGATTATCAGGTATAACACATCAGACCCATGTTTAAGGGTTCGGGGCGTTACAAAAGAGGTAAAGGATTCTTTAAGAGAACTAAAAGAAATTTTAAAACCCAATTCACCCCCCCTTTTGGGACTACACCTTGCTTTTCAATTGGTATCAGAGCGGGGTTATAGCAAATCTTAATTAGTAGCTATAAAAAGATCAAAATGGCTCACTTAGGCGTAGCTCCCTTTGGAGAGGGACAATCTTCAACTAGGCCACCCATCTTTTGTGGTTTGAACTACACTTTTTGGAAAAAAGAGAATGCAAATATATCTTCAAACTATGAATTGGAAAGCATGGGAGGTTGTTATGGATGGAGACCAAATTCCTTTTAAACTAGTCGATGGAAAACAAGTTCCCAAAGAGAAAAATGATATGATAGACTTAGATCATAAGATGTTGCAAGTTAACTCTAGTGCCATGAATGCCTTATATTGTGCTTTAGATGCCAATGAATTTAATCGAGTAATGACTTGTAAATTAGCTAAGGAAATATGGGACAAGCTAGAAGCCACTTACGAAGGCACTATAGATGTTAGGGATAATAGGATTGATATAAGTACAAGTAGTTCGGAATATGAATCAAGCGACCAAGAGGTTGCTTATACTTGCTTTATGGCTTGGGACAATGAGGAAAGCTCCTCATCCAAATCCTTAAATAATTCTTGTAGTGATTCATCAAATGAATCTAATCATGAGTACATGACATCTTATGATGAATTATAAAATGATTTATTCAAAGTTCATAAGATGCTAATTAAAGTAACTAAACAAAATATTTCATTAAAAACTAAGAATGAAGGTATAATGAAAGAGTTAGAATCCCTTAAAACTCCTGAAAGAGAAAAGGATTCAAGAATCAAGAAAATAGAAAGTAAGAATGAAGCTATGATAAAGGATTTAGAATATAAAAATCTTGCTGAAAAAAGAAAAAGACTTGAAGATTAAAGAATTAGAAAGCAAGAATGAAAAGATGATAGAAGACCTTCGATCCCTATCCTCTATAGAATATAAGAACGATATATATATTTCTGAATTAGAGGATAAAGTAGGAAAATTATCTCAAGAATTAGAGATAGAGAAATCACTAAAGAAGGTTAACAACAAGAAAGAGATAGAGATAAAAGATCTCAAAAATCAAATTGAAGATAAAGAAAAGATCATTCATAACTTCACAAAAGGAAAGACAAACTTTTACAAGATGATAGGCTCACAAAGGATGACTTTAAATAAAGAAGGCATTGGATTTAATGGGGTTGAAAATAAAAATAAATAAAATCTTTAGATAGGATATTTTTCAAAAGCATCCAAAACTATGCTACCACATCCTCTAATGCCTACACTAACAACATATGCTATCAATGTAAGAAAACAGGGCATATAAAGTTTGAATGTCCATTTAAGACAAAGGGTGTGAAAATTAAACAAGTATGGAGAATTAAGGAAACATCCTTTATTAAACCAACTAGACCCAAGAAAGTATGAGTACCAAGATGAAAGACTAGTTTATAAACAAAAAACTCCATGGATTAAGCCATTCCCCTTTAAAAATTGAGAAAGTAACTTAATTTATGATCAACAAACAAACTAGTTGAAATAGAAAAATTAAAAGATGAGTTTAAAGAGCTTATTATAACAAATTCAAAGTGACATTGTTGGCCAAAATCATAGGATGATTTTTTTTTTTTTTATAAGGCTTAACTTAAGAAAATATCAAATTGAGCTTATTACATAAGTACCTTGATTAAGAAAAAGATATTTGAGAATGAACGCCTATATGCTACATGCTTACATGCCTATATGAGATGCTATATGCTACATGTGTGTGACTTGACTTGGCTTGACTTATTTTAATAATTTAAGGCTCACTATGTTGAAAATTTGAGCATGAGATTATTAAGCATAAACATGAATTTTGATATGAGATTAATTATAGATCATGCATGCTATTCATAAATCACATGGATAAACTTACTGCTCTTTATATTGATATCTATGAGCTATGAAAGATATTATAGTTATATTGGTATCCATGAGCTATGCATAATGTGATAATGATTTTGGTATCTATAAAGTACTTTGGTAATATTTTAATTGATATCAAAATTTAAAAGCTCACTTGGTATCACAATCTAGAAGTTCAATTTGTTTTTGAGCATGACAAGTATGATTGTATCTATGAGCATGGTATGACATTAATGATATTGGCATGATATTGATATTTGATACATGATGTAATTCTATGTTTTGAAACATGAGATGATAAAAGCATAAATGGTAACAAAACTGAATGCATTGAATTCAGGGGAAATGTTATGACTTATTGCTTATATTATGATTGTTTCCATATTAATCAATTGATATCATGAATTAATAAAATTTTAAATTGATATCATGAATTAAATTTTAAATTGGTACCATAAAATAAAAAAATTGGTATCTTAACTAATGTCAAAGGAGGAGAGATGGTTTAGAAAGAAAAAATATATGGATGATTTGAAGCTATGCAAATGCTAGCTAAATGCTGAATGGAATATGCATGTAGCTGAGTGTTAAAAATGCAACTAATGTTAAAAACACAGATGAATGGTGAGAATGTAATGTTGAACTGAATATATGAAATTTATGAAATGGTTTAGAGAAATGCTGAACTAAAGGGTTTAGAGAAATACTGAATGCTGAATGCTATATATATGACTATTCAAGCATACTACACATGCTATATTGAAAAAAAATAAATTGAGTGTGTACATATGCTTGATATGCATGTTTGATGATTGCTCAAAATGTGATTTTATTTGAACTTAATCATTTTTTTCTCTTTTTGATTAATGTTAAAAGGGGGAGAAGTTTTAAGAAAAAAATTGAGCATGGTATTGCAAAAATTGAGCATGAACATAATATTTATCAAAATGAGGAGAAGTATTTGATATTGATTGATACACTTAATGAGGTGATGAGTATAACTGCAAAAGAGTTTTTGAAATTAATATTGATCTTGCGAATATTGTTAAGATGATGCTTATTGAAAGGGGGAGTCTTTTTCAGGCTCAGTCCAATTTTTGCTTCTTATTTGTCATCATCAAAAAGGGGGAGATTGTTGGCCTTACAAGCCTTAATATTACTTATTATCCTATTTTGATGCTAACAAACAAGTAGAACTTAACATGCTTTGTTTAAATGATGTATTTTCAGGACTCAATGATGAATGCAAGGTTAAAGAATTCATGAAAGCTTATACTTCAAATAAGGATGATCAATATGAAGCTCAAAGCATGGATTCAAAAATGGATTTAAAGATAAATCTTGAAGATCATGAGAGCATGAGGATTAAAGAGAACTTGATGAAAGCTCAAAGAAAGATGAAACAAGCATAAAGACCTCAAGGAATTCAAAAATTGAAAATTTGAAAGAGTCTATAGGAAATTTCATGTAAGTACTTCAAAGAATTTCAATATGGATGCATGAAACTCATAGGTTAATTTCTTGGACCCAGATACCTTTTAACATACTTGGAAAATATTTTTGAAAGGTCAAAAATTGTTTCAAAAAGGCTAAAATCATTTTTGGAATGAAAAACACCAAAGCGAGGATTTCCCAATTGTTGTCATTTTTTCTACATCCGCATTGATGTACATTTTTCTCTATCAAAGAATCTTTATTTTAAAAAGTGTTCAACATGAAAGTTTTAGTATTTTATCTTAGCTTTCCTTTGAAACCAAGATCATCAAATTTAGAGTTACACATAAAAAATTTATAACCAAAATACTGAAGGGTGCTTGAAGCTGACAGCCTGATAGCCGACTGTCCATGTTTGTATAGAAGCTTGTCTTTACACTATCAGATGCCTGTCCATGTCTTGGAAGGTGACTGCCACCTTTCTGTCCCTTTAATTTAACTAGACAACTGACTACCAAAATTGGACAGTCAACTATCACGCGACAAATTTTTAATTTTCATAACGGACAAATTTTTTAAATGAGGTTGCTTGGGGCTCAAACTTTGTGAAAACTTAAGGAATACTCCAAGTCACTTGGGGATCAAGTTACATAATTTTTCAAGTCTATAAATAAGCCTCAAGATCATTGAATTAATTAACCAAGAACCAAGAATCAAAATCAGCATTCAAAAATTCTCTCAATTGCTCTTAACACTCAAAGGCTCTTTCACTCTCATCTTGTCTACAAAATTTGCTGAGGTCTTGCTAATTCAATCACCAATCTTCTGCTATAAATTCTAAATCTTTCAATCATTGAAAGAATTAATAGGTGATATACTTCCTTGAGCTTCAAGTTAAATTCCATATTGTTATTTACTTTGAAGTATATTATAGTGTTGAACTGTTGTACTAATGAGCTCTTTGTGTGAGCAGTTCTTTGTACACAAATATTTGATTTGTATCTTGTAGATTAATGATTCCAAGAATTGTTTGGATCATTGGCTAAACAAGGGGATATTGCTTAGAGAGGCGCGCTCTAGCCTAATTTAAGGAGTGACCGAACGAGGGTACATCGTTTGGAGAGGCGGGCTCTAGCCTACTGAAGGAGTGTGTAAATGATATTGTTCCACCTGGCAATGGAATTGAATTTAGTAATCCTTTGGTAGTTTGCCAAAGGCGAGGCTAGGTATAATCCAAATCTCGTAAAAATCTCGGTCTCACTCTCTCTTTCCCTTACTCTTTATTCTCAACATATTTATTTTGCATGGATGGTTTAATTGGTAATCACACAAACTACGTAATTTAGAAGTTAAATAAACTCAAGGTTCAATTTTGATTTGGGATTACAGGGACCGAAAGGGAGTACGTTGGTTAATCAAACTTTTGTGGAAACCTCAAAAGGAAGTACGTTGGTTGGTTAACACCCAACGAAAAATTAACCAAGAGGTTATTTAAATTCTGAGTTGTTTGGGATTTGAGTTGTGGATTACATTGAAGAAATCATTTCATATATACAGGGCATGATTCAAATTTATATACCCATGGCTAACAACAAAAGTTGAAAGTTGAATCTAATATATTGTGGTTGAATGGTTTAAAGTTTGATATTGATTGGAATGTGTTTATATTTTAAAGAGTGCTGAATCTTACAAGCTTTCATCAATCTAAATAGTGCTGCAGTTAACTTATACTTGACAAATTAATTGGTTATTTGATTGAACCTTGTTTTGGTCATTTGTGTTGTAGTTGTGGATTGAATTTTGTTTTTAAGTATTTATTGTGTATTTAATAAAAAATAAAAAAAAAACAAGAATTCATTAAAAAAGACTTAAAAGAGGTTAAGGATTCTTGAAGAGAACTAAAAGAAATTTTAAAACCCAATTCACCCCCCTCTTGGGACTACACCTTACTTTTCAGTTTTGCACACAAAAATATAGGCTTAGATGTCTTGCAATAACAATGTAAGAACCCCAACCTTCAAAGTCTTCCCGCACATGATGTATCAAGTTAAATCAGTGGAAGAACTTGATACTTCTACTCTTAATAAAATCAAACAATCAATATAATCTAATGAGAGTATAAGTAGGCTAGATTAGACACAAGAACTTTAGAAATACTCACAATACTTGAAAGATCAAAGGAAATGAAGTGTATGGGTGTATTTTGGAGTAGTATAGGCTAAAATAGGATTTTTGATCTTGAGAGAGTTTGGCCCTAATCAATTTTACTAATCCTTGCTAATTATTGCAAATGAACATGTATATATAGGTAAGTGGAAATTTTTGACCGTTGGGGACTTTATGGGAATAATTAGAAAAGTTTAAAATAGGTTTAGAAAAATTAACCCCATTTACTCCATTTAATTTTCAGTAAAAATTAATTTTACCCAAGAGATTCGGGTGGCTGAACTTTAGTTCAGTTGCCCAAATTGACTCAGTTAAAAAAATCAATTTTTAAAGGTTCAGGTACCCAAAATCAGGGTCGGTTGGCTAAACCAAAGTCAGTAGCATTCTATCTGAGGTTCGGGTGCCCGAAGCTAAGTTCGGTTAATTGAACTGACCAATTCAGTCGTCTAAGGTCATAATGAAAGCGAAGGTTCAGGCGCCTAGGTAGTTGAAAAGTGTTCTGACACAGGTTCGGGTGCCCGAGGGAGATACGCTCAAAATGGTTTTGGTGCTTGAACACAAGTCAACAGTTTTACCTCTCCAGGGATCGGTCACCCGAAGCATTTTAAATGCAGTGGTACAGTCACCCGAGCACTCTCAACATTTTCAATTTAAGTTCAATTTTATCCTAATTTAATTCCCCTGATATAGTGAATGTTGTTAGGGACTATAAGCACTAAGTGTAGGTACCTAAGGTTCAACTAGGGTCTGTTTGAGCATACCTACCTATCATGCATGATGCAAACTATTACAAGCCATAAGAGTGTATAGTCCATAATAATATTACATCCCAGAATGAAGAAAGTGAAAAAGAAATACAAATAGAACATAGAATTCTTCATTCATTGACACGAACACCGCACGTCATCATGATATGTCTTTTAGTTTGAGTACATGCGTAAAGTGAACCTGCATGCAAGCCTTAGTACAAACCATCAGTACCAAGAGTATTTGTCATGATCAAAACTGGGTGTGACTTATCAGGTCAACACAAATTTTACATCCAAATTAAATCTCTTAATATTTCTTTCTTTTTATTTTTGAAAGATATTTATATCATGTGATCACTTACATTGATAGGCTTGGAAAGTAATATGATTTGATTAACTTCATTTCATTCTTTATTAAATTGCTTGAATCAATATTTTTCGTCATCTTGATTAATTTTCACTTTCTTTAACAACTATTAATAAATGATATAATTCATGAAACGATGATTAACATTTTTACCATCCATAATGCACCAAATGATTAAATCTTTTTTATGGATGTTGGCGTTTGTGCCCCACCTTGTGCGACACCCCATCCCTGTGCACTTAGGGTTTTGTCTTTCCTTGCCAATGCCTCGGCGAACGGAGCCTCAGGTTGCCTCAAAGCATGATCACTCGCCACGATGTGCCTCCAAGCGGTAGAGGGTCCAGGACCCGCCAAGTGGAGAGTCTTCTTCCAGGGGCTGAGCAGCCCTGAGCAAGAATGAATGGATTTCAGAGGAGACAAAAGCACCAAGGGTGACTCTTGAGGATGTGCAGTTGCCCCCGCATGTTTTGCTACACCTCCCATTAGAGAGCAGTCCCCAAACGTTACCCCAGGGCTTACAGAGGACATGCCCACTCAGTCAGTGCTATACCATATGATTAGGTTGACCATGACATTGGATGTTACCACGGGGCCTCCGGCGGACACGTCTGATCAACTGGTGTCGCTACGTATCCTCAGGCCACGCAAACTACCATCCTGCCCTCTTACCCCTAACTTGCATCATATTTTGCAGGAAATAGCATGGGTTATTTATGGATCTTATACTTTTGTTTTGACAAGTAAATAAGGAAGGAGGAAAAACATGAAGGGGCAACACAGCAAGACTCTTCGATGAAGGGCCTACACTCATCGACGAGGGAACAACAGAGGTTCGTCGACGAAGGCTCTAAAGCTTGTCGACGAATAATTAATGAAAGTAGGAAATTTCAGACTTTTGGCTTTGTTGACGAGAGCCCTGTATTCATCGAAGAAGGTTCCTTTTGGTCTCGTCGACGAAGCTCTTGTGTTCGTCGACGAGGGGCACTTAGGCTGCGACAGTTTGTTTGAATTTTTGAATGTTGAACGTTGAGTTGTTGGGAAAACGGGGGGAAACCTCTGAGGAAACTCTATATATGTCATCTGGGCATATTTTGAGAGTGATCATTACTGAAGTGTATTATGTACATTGTGATTTCTATAGTGAAATTTGTGTGCCTTTTGATTCCGTGGATAGAGGCTTTGCCGAACCACAAAAATCTTTGTGTTGCTATGCTTATTAGTTGTGTTATTTATTTCTTATTGATTATTCCGCTCTGCATCTTCATTATACAATCCATATCACAACAAATTGATATCAGAGCGATTGTTGTTATTGCATCTGGATCGTCTTCTGCAAGATTTGACACTATCAATTTTGATGGAACCAAAAACTTTAGTATATGGCAGAGAAGAGTGAAAGAAATTCTTGTGCAATAAGGAATGGCTAAGGATCTGCTTGATACTCAACCGGAAGGAATAGATGAGGCAATATGGTTAGATTTGAAAGTAAAGGTAGCGTTGACAATACGCTTGTGTTTGGCCAATGAAGTTCTCTATCGAATGATGGAGGAAGATTCTCTAGTGACTATCTGGCAAAAGTTAGAAAGTTGGTACATGTCTAAATCCCAAAATAACAAACTTTTTCTTAAGCATCATTTATATGGACCTAAGATGGTAGAAGGATCTAGTCTAGATCAACACATCAAGATGTTTAATAAAATCATAAGTGATCTTATGATAGTTGATGTGAAGTTTGATGAGGATAATAAGGCTCTGATGCTATTAAAATTATTTGCCCTCAACTCATACCTACGAAAATCTTGTGACCACTCTTACATGGGGAAGAAAAACACTTGATTTGGAAGAGGTAACGAGTCCTTTGTTAAATTTTCATCAGAGGTTGAAAATATGTGATGAAGGAGAAGGACTTGTGGTAAAAGGTTGTAATGAGCGAGGCAAAGGAAATTTTAAAAATGGGTCTAACCAGAAATCGTAGAATCAATCCAAGAAGAAGAAGGAAATCCAGTGATATAGATGTGGTAAAAAGGGGCATGTGAAACCAGAGTTTCTAGATTGTAAGAAGGGAAATGCTAATAAGCATGAGGGGATTTCTAAATCTGTGAATGTTATTCAAGAAGTGGATTCAGCGGATGGTGATGTTCTATCAGTTTCAGTATAATTGGATAATCTAATAGACTCTTAGATACTTGATTCGACATGTTCTTATCACATGACTTCAAACAAAGAGTGGTTCAGCACTTACATGTTAGTAAATTCTAGATCCATTCTTATGGGTAATGATGCTTCTTAAAAGATCGTTGGCATAGGAAATGCAAATATAAAAATGTTTGATGGTGCTGTAAGAACATTGTGTAATGTAAGACATATACCTGAGTTGAGAAAGAGTTTGATATCTCTTGACACTTTGGATTGTAATGACTTTAATTACAAGTCCAAAGGTGGAGTCTTGACGGTATGGAAAGGTAATCTGACTATAATGAAAGCACAGAAACTGGATGAAAATATTTACACAGTGCAGGAAACTACCATTGTAGGTGGAGTTGCAATTGTGGATGCTGAATCAAATGAGATCGTCTTGTGGCATATGCGCCTTGGACATATAAGAGAACATGGCGTGAAATAACTACACAAGAGAAAATTATTGAAAGGTTTGAAAACGTGTCAGTTGGAATTTTATGGGTTTTGTGTTATTAGAAAACAGAACAGGGCAAAATTCAGATAATTTACTCACAAGACGAAAGGAATTCTTGACTATGTACATTCAGATGTTTGGGGCCCAGTAAGAGTTGCATCAAAAGGTGGACATAAGTACTATGTGAGTTTCATTGATGATTACTCATGGAAGGTTTGGCTTTATTTCATGCATCACAAATCTAGTACGTTTGCTAAGTTTAAGATTTGGAAGGCTGAAGTGGAAAACCTGACAGGGAAAAGAATCAAATACTTAAGTTCAGATAATGGGAACGAGTACATTGATTCTTGGTTTATGGAGTTTTGTGCGGAGTAGAGCATCAAGAGAAATTTTATAGTTCGCTGGACACCTCAGCAAAATGGTGTGGTAGAACAGATGAACCGGACTTTTGCTAATAGGGCTTAGGGTTACTAAAGAATTTCTGGGTTGAGGCAGTTATTATGACCTGTTTTCTGGTTAACCAATCACCAGGGGCATCACTAGAAGGTAAAGTTATGGAAGAGGTTTGGATGGGAAATGTAGTAGACTACTCTGAATTGAAGGTATTCGGGTGTCAAGTGTATGTCCACTTGTCTAGTGAGGAGAGGTTTAAGCTTGACCTAAAGTCTTGTCATTGCATCTTCTTGGGATTTCTAGAAGGTGTGAAGGAATATAAGCTATGGGACCTAGTGGCAAATAAGGTGGTGATAAGTAGAGATATAGTCTTTTATGAGAAGGCTATGGTGAAGCGTACTCAAGAGTTTGATGAACAGAAACAGAAACCAGAAAGCTAGGGCAGTGATGAACATGTTGTGTAGGTGGAGTTGGAAGCTCAGGGCAACGAAAATAATCATGGTCCCATGGTTGCAGGGAGCTCTCTAGTTCGGGAAACTAGCAAGTCAACGATATTCCTATACGGAGATCCAGATGCACTATTAGGCCTCCATCAAGGTATGGTTTTGATGAGTTAGTATCTTATGCTTTCCTTACTTGTTGCAATGATCCAACTTCTTTCCAAGAGGTAGTGCAAGGCCAGGAGAAATATAGGTGGATGGGAGCAATGATTGAGGAAATGGAATCACTGCATATGAACAAAACTTGGGATTTGGTGGAGCTTCTAGATGGGAAGAGACCGATTGGGTGCAAATGGGTGTACAGGAAGAAGGAGGCAATATTAGAAAAGGAAGGAGAGAAATTCAAGGCAAAGTTGGTGGCAAAAGGAAACTCACAAAAGAAGGGGATAAATTATAATGAGATCTTTTCTCCAGTGGTCTGATATACTTCTATTAGAATTGTGTTGGGGTTAGTAGTTTATTACGATCTTCATTTGGAACAAATGGATGTAAAGATAATATTTCTTCACGGTGACTTGGAGGAGCAAATCTACATGGCATAGCCGGAGGGATTCATTGAACTAGGAAAATAAAATTTTGTTTACAGGTTGAAGAAATTTTTTTATGGGTTGAAACAATCTCCAAGGCAATGGTATAAACGGTTTGATTCATACATGATGAAGATTGGCTACAAACGGTGTAAGTATGATTGCTGCGTTTATGTGAATAAACTTGAGGATGGTTCTCTTGTTTTCTTGTTATTATACATTGATGACATGTTGATACCTGCAAAGGATTTAACTTAGGTGAATCACTTAAAAGACCTGTTGTATAAGGAATTTGATATGAAAGATCTTGGTTCAGTAAAGAAAATACTTGGGATGGAGATTCGCTATGACAAGACTACAAGGAGATGATGGTTATCTCAAGGTGGTTATGTTCAAAAGGTGTTGGAGAGGTTTAGCATGGCTGATGCAAGACCGGTGTGTACACCTCTAGCGAATCATTTCAAATTGTCTACTGCAGATTGCTCAAGTTCAGATAAGGAAATTCAGGACATGTCAAAAGTCCCCTATGCTAGTGCTGTGGGGAGTTTAATGTATATAAAGGTATGTACGAGGCCAGATTTGGCATATGCAGTGAGCGTGGTGAGCAAGTTCCTCTCTAATCTAGGAAAGCAATATTGGGAAGCTGTAAAATGGATACTCAGATACTTGTCGGGCACATCGAGATATGGCATCATGTTCGGTAAGCAACAGGGTTGTCCTTCAGTTAAGGGGTTTGTTAATGCATATTATGCTGGAGATATGGATGATAGAAGGTCTACAACGGGATATGTGTTTACCCTTGTATGAGCATCGGTATGTTGGAGATCCATGGTACAGTCTCTAGTTGCATTGTCCACAACTAAGGCGAAGTATATGGTAGTTGCCAAAGCTGCAAAGGAGGCCTTATGGCTTACTAGTTTAGTCAGAGAGCTGGGGTTATAGCAAGATGGTGTGGTGCTGCATTGTGATAGTCAGAGTGTCATTTACTTGGCGAAGAATCAGGTATATCATGCTAGGACGAAGCATATTGATGTGAGGTTCCACAGGGTTCAGGAATTGGTTGCTTTAGGTGAATTGTGTTGGAGAAAGTTCACACATCTGAAAATGCAGAAGATATTGTGATGAACTCAGTTACTTCAAAAAAGTTCAAGCATTGCTTGGACTTACTCCATGTCTCCAAGTGATAGAAGGGAGACATACCCAACCAAGCATTTTTAAGTTCAAAGTGAAGCAGTTCATGTTTCTGAGATTCTCCTAAGGGGCGTATAATCGCCAAGGTGGAAATTATTATTTGTGACTAATTTACTATTGTTTTGTTAAGCAAATAAATAAGGAGGAAAAACATGAAGGGGGCAGCACATCAGGACTCGTCGATGAGGGAATAGCAGATCTTTGTCGACGAAGGTTCTAAAGCTCATTGATGAATAATTACCAAGAATAGGAAATTTCATACTTCTGGCTTCATCAATGAAAGCCCTGTATTCATCGACTAAGGTTCCTCTTGGTCTCGTCGATGAAGCCCCTGTGTTAGTCAATGAGGGGCGCCTAGGCTGCAACAGTTTGTCTAAAGTTTTGAATTTTGAACATTGAGTGGTTCGGCAAATGGGGGAAACCTCTGAGGAAACTCTATATATGTCATCTGGGCATATTTTGAGAGTGAGAGTGATCATTATTGAAGTGTATTGTGTGCATTGTGATTTCCATAGTGAAATTTATGTGCCTTTTGCTTTCGTGGATGTAGGCTTTGCTAAACCATGTAAATATTTTGTGTTGCTGTGCTTATTGGTTGTTTTATTTATTTCTTGTTGATTATTCTACTGTTCATATTCATTATACGATCCATATCACAACAGCACGAGACCGAGACACCGCTAGAGCATCAACTGCCTTGCCTTGCTCAGCCAGTTCTGATTCTGATTCTGACTCTAATTAGGATAGGCTAGATGCTTGGGATATTTTGATGTGCTTTCTATTTTTCTTATGTACTGTGCTTATGCACACTTTGATTTCCTTTTCTTTTCTTTTCTTTTTTTTTTTTTTTTAATTTTTTTCTGTATTCTGTTTTACCATGCTTTTGAATGGTTGTACGTGTGCTTTGATGTTTCTATCTACATTGTATTGCCTTTGAAATTAATGAAAATACATGGTGCTTATGGTTTCTACCTGTATTTTGTGCTTCACTATATCATTACCTTTTTCTGGCTATTTCTTGATTTTATGTGGATGTTACTTACATAGGTACACTAGATGATTATATAGCACCATACAGTGGAGATGGCTCACCAGATGCATACGGTGGAAATGGAGAACTGGCAATTGAAAGAGAAGGTGTGAACCTTTGAAACCCAGTTGGAAGCCATGATGAACAGGCAAGCTCAGCTCAAACAAATGATGCGCCAATCTCGACTAGACGATGCACGTGGCTCCTTCTCCCATTATAAGGTATGTAAAAGGTAGTTTATGTGTGTGTATGTATATATGTACATATGAATGTATGTATGTATTTATGTATGTATGTATGTATGTATGTATATATGTGTGTGTGTGTGTGTGTGTGTATATATATATATGTTTAAATAGATCATAGTGTTTCAAAGCTTACTTACATCTTCTTCTTTTTTTCATACCACTTATATGAAAGTTTACAAATATTGCATGCTACATTTGATGTCATGTTCTGTTGAATCCTAGATATGAATAATGAATTTGTGTAAGTTTGAAATAGCAGTAAGTTGAATTGTATAGGAAATAATAATTGGTTATTTATCTCAAGTCAGTTATTTTGTACTATGTATTGGAGGGGCTAACCTTCACCATAAGATTGTTTTATGACTTGATGCAGTTATTTATGGTTGTGGCTAGTTTTTTTTGTATTTATAAAGTTAATTTTTGGTTGGTGCTAATGAATCTATCTAATGCTTAAGGCCCTTGGAAGCGAAAGAATCTTGCTGATTTTGGAATTGTTACTGCATGTATTGCTCCTACTAGAGTTAAAGACTAGTCTCTTACAAATGTTCTGCACAAGATCAACGCAAAGGTGTATCTTACCAACTCTCCAATCGCCACTTAAAAAAATCACCCTAGCTTCTAATTCCACAAAGCGCTTCTTCCAAGCCTCAACCCTTGCCTCAGCTCTCACCTTCGCACACTCCAAATCCTTCATCTTATTTTTCAGATAAGCAACAACCTCGTTCTCACCTTCATGAGAACTCCTTGAAGGCCCCAATAACCTCTCGCATCCCTTCTTCCTCCTCTTTTTCCCTATCGCTCATTACTTTGTTATCTTCTCGCAAATGATTGATCGTATCTTTAGTGTATTTGTACTTTTTCTTCTAGTTTTCCAATTGATCTTCAAACAAGAATTTATAGAGTGACAGCTCTCAATTCTGCTCTCCATTCAGCATTTTCCTAAACTTGTCTTCAGAGACATACATGAGGGGAATCATTGTGTTGGATTCTAAAGAGAACTTTGAAAAATTATGGGAATTTTTGGACAATCCAAATCACATTATAACATCTTGAACAAGAAGGTATCAACTTAATGCATTATTATTGTTGATTGTACAGTGTCCGCTTTTTCCTTTATTTCTATATCGAATTATATTGGATTTGGAGTAATTGCTTTCATTAGAACTTATATTTCCCTTGTCAGTTAGCTTTCATTGTTTTGTTCATTTTCTGCATGCCATGGGTGATAACTGAAAAGATACCAAGGCATGGATAGTTTAAACCATTAATTGGGAACCTGAAACCGAAGTCCTTGGCAAGTTCTTTCATTTTTATTTTTATTAATTTTTGAGGAAATATCATCAACTATAAAAGTGAGATTTTGTGCTACTATTGGAGCTCTGTTGTCGAATTGCATAATTGATTTTATGATTCTCATATTGTAGCAAGATTTACAGAGTGCAAATGCTATAATTGGAGAAGAATTAAAGTTTTGTCACTTAGGAACTGCATAATACCTAATAGCTAAGAAGCTAAAGGATTTTATTCATGGAGTTTTCATATCATCAGAAGCGTCTGCACAAGAGGCTTGCATTGAAAAAGAGAAAAATCCTGCACACGTCTGCCCCATAAGTGCTTGCAGAGTTCATACGTGTTTTAGGATGGCCACTCAAATAAGTAGTTGAAAATTTGTGTCTCATTTTTGCAAACTGAGTGAATGATTACATTTCTTTGATGAATGATTTATATTTTGTATGACCTATTATTTGAGCTACTAGATTGCATGCCTTATTTGGAATGCTACCCGCATGACTGATGCAGTGATTTATGTTTATTATGCTATAGGAAACTGTTAGGCTATGTGGTATACTCTTTTTGATTTATAGATTTGGGAAATGTTCTATTTACATACGCTATGCTGCTGAAATTTTGTTAAAATTTTTCCCAAAATAATCAAAGTCAAAAAATCAAGTGCTAAATGTTTATAATATGATGCATGCTTAAATTGTTATTGAAAGGATGAGTGATTGCTAAATGAAGATTGATCTTCATCCTAAATTGAAAATGCGTGCATAAGAACATATATAGAGGAGTTGAGCACCATTCTTAGATCATTAGCAGTGGTAGCCCCTTATTTTTTATAATGGCAAAGGGGGAGAAATGGATGGTAATGTGGATGGTGTTCGTTTTTTGTGCTTGAACTGATGATGTTTTTGGAAGTTAAGAAAGTTTTTTTTCGTTGCTTCTCTTAAGGATGTTACTGACTATTTGCATCTATTTTGGTGTATTGATGCAAATCATCTTGTACATTTTATTTATTTTAACTTTGTAATAAAAAACAATTATGCTTAACTAATGCTTGCAAGGACCTACTTAACTTGATTGTTTGTATAAAATATTTGGATTGATCATACTGAACTGCTTGTGTTGAATGGAAAATTGCCAAATATTGAGTATACTAAACTGCTTGTGTTGAATGGATTATTAAATTCGTCAATAATACATGCACTTTAGTGACGAAGTTTAGCCGACCATATGTGCAATTTTATAGTGACGATCGTAGGCTATTAGTGGTTTTTTTTTTATCACTAATAATCCACTATTAGTGAAGATTTGAATATTTGTCACTAATAAGTATTAGTATCCACAGGTATGGTGACAAAGCTAAAATCATCATTAATACTGAGAGAACCGTCACTAATAGTACTAGTGACGATTTTTTGAGTATTAGTAACGGTTTAAAACTGTCACTAATACCCTTATTTCTAGTAGTGAAACGCAAATTAACTGAGGAGGATTCCGCCAACTTATGGCACAATCGGTTAGGACATATCTCTAAATAGAGAATGGAAAGGCTTGTGTTAGAAGGAATCTTGGGACGCCTTAACTTAACGAACTTTAAAGTTTGTGTGGAATGTATTAAGAGGAAAATGACAAACAAGACAAATTTAGGTGCCAATAGAGTCTCGAGTGTCTTAGAACTGATATATACTGATATATGTGGTACATTCCCTACGACTTCTTGGAATGGACAACAATATTTTATCACATTCATAGACGATTATTTGCGCTATGGGTAGCTTTATTTGATACACGAGAAGTCACAATCTCTAGACATGTTCAAGGCTTTCAAAGCCAAAGTTGAGAACCTACTAGGCAAGAAAATTAAGGTCGTCAAATCTCACCGTGGTGGTGAATACTATGGTAGATATTATGGATCAGGAGAACAACGTTGAAGACCCTTTGCTAAATTCCTAGAGGAATGTAGTCTCGTCCCGTAGTACACCATGCTAGGAAAACCTAGCATGAATGGTGTTGATGAGAGACGAAATAGGACGCTTAAGGACATGGTAAAAAGTATGATTAGTCATTCTTCTTTACTAGAATCTCTCTGAAGAGAAGCACTAAATACTGTAGCATATATACTAAATAGGGTGCCAAGTAAGGCAATAGCTATAACTCCTTATGAACTTTGGACCGACCAAAAGCCAAGTTTTAGGAATTTACACATTTGAGGTTGTCCAGATGAGGCTAGGCCTTATAGGCCTAATTAAAAGAAACTAGACCTAAGGACAATTAGCTGTTACTTCATTGGGTACCCTGAAAGATAAAGGGGTTATAAATTTTATGATTCCTTGACAAGGACCTTCTTTGAGATGAGAAACACAAGGTTTCTTGATGAAGTTAAGTTTGTGGGGGAGATAAGGTTAAGGATATTGTCTTTGAGGATGATTTTATTTCTCTTGCTAGTATTCCTATTGAACATGTTCAAGAAACAACACAAGACAATATCATTGTACTCCCTACACAAAATGAGGAAATGGCTTCAGAAGAGCAAACTTAACAACCTCAAGAAGTGATGCAATTAAGGGGATCCACTAGAAAAGAAGTGCAATTTCGGATGATTATATTGTCTTTCTCCAAGAACATGAGTTTGACATAGGTGTGGTAGAAGATGATCCAATCAACTTCCATCAAGTCAAACAAAATTCTAATTCTCAAAAGTGAATTGATGCTATGAATAATGAGATGAATTCCATGAAAGAAAATGACGTTTGGGACCTCATCAAATTACTTGAAGGTGTGAAGTCCATTGGTTGCAAATGGATATTTAAGACCAAGAGGGATTTAAGGGATAATATTGAGAGATACAAGACACGTCTAGTTGCTAAATGATTTACTTAGAAGGAAGGCAATGATTATAAAGAGACTTTCTCTCCAGTTTTATCGAAAGACTTTCAGGATTATAATGGCATTGGTGGCTCATTTGGATTTAGAGCTTCATTAGATGGATATAAAGATAGCGTTTCTCAATGGTGACATTGATGAAATGATTTATATGGTGCAACCTGAAAATTTTATTTCTGGAGATCTAGAAAATATAGTTTGCAAATTAAAGAAATCCATTTATGGGCTCAAATAGGCTTCTTGTCAATGGTATCACAAGTTTCATCAAGTAATCATATCGTATGATTTTAAGGTAAATTCAGTTTATGATTATGTATACCATAAGATTAGTGGGAGTAAGGTTATATTCCTGGTTTTGTATGCCAATGACATATTACTAGCGAGTAGTGATATAAGCTTATTGCACAAAACCAAGAGATTTATGACCAAAAATTTTTAGATGAAAGATCTTGGGGACGCCTCTTTTGTGTTAGGAATTTAGATACATTGAGATCGCTCTCGAGGTATACTTGGGTTATCACAAAAGAGCTATATTGAAAGGGTACTTGCTAGATTTGGTATAAAAGACTGACATCCAAGAGATACACCCATAGCTAAGGGAGAAAGGTTTAGTCTCAGTAAGTGCCCCAAGATTGAGGTTGAAAAGAAGAAAATGCAGATGATTCCTTATGCGTCAGCTATAGGGAGTATTATGTATGCTTAGGCATGTACGTGTCCGAATTTGGCGTACATAGTTGGAATTTTAGGAAGATATTTGAGTAACCCAAGATTGGATCATTGGAAGGTAGCCAAAAGGGTTAGGCGGTATCTTCAGAGAACAAAATACTACATGCTCACCAAAAGGAAATCAGATAAGCTTCAGATCATTGGGTATTCTGATTCTAATTTTGCTGGATGCCAAGTCAGCAAGAGATCCACATCGGGCTATATTTATTTGCTAGCTGGAAGTGCTATTTCCTAAAAGAGTATTAAGCAGACTCTCATAGTTCCGTTGACCATGGCAGTAGAATTTATAGCATGCTACGAGACATCTAATCAAGGAATTTGGTTGCGGAATTTTGTCACAGGGCTGCATATCTTGGATGGGGTTGAAAAACTGCTTAAGATCTATTGTGACAATAAGTCTGTGGTGTTGTATTCAAACAACAAAAGAAGCTCCACTAAGTCAAAGCATATCGACATCAAGTTTCTGGTGGTTAAGGAAAGGGTTCAAAGTTGTCAAGTGTCGATAGAACATATTGGGACAAACTCCATGGTTGCAGATCTACTCACCAAGTGTTTACCGCCCAAGGTGTTTCATGAGCACATTGCTCGTATGGGTGTCGTCTCATTTGACGATGTTGTTGTTTAGTAGGAATTTGTATCTGTTTTTATGTTCCTTTTTGCAGACACTTGTTTCGGATTATTTTCTACAAAAATAAAGTAATAAAGGAATGCATTTTTTTTTTTATGTATTCGTGACTCTGAATGTTATGTTCCATTTGGAAGCCCTAAAAATTAAGGAACTAAGGTTGATCTCATAAGGAATAAGGTCAGACCAGTTGGGATATGCATGTTAAGGTTAAGAAGCATGCATACTACCATACTACACATCCATACTCGATCTATGCCATTGAATATATTAGTATGATGAACATTGATGGGTTTAGTTATGAATATAAGTGTAACAAATGCTGCTTTGATCCCATGCTAGCATATGAGATGAACAAGATTGAATTAAGGAGATGTTATAAGGATAATAGCCATATTGTCAACACTTAAGGTTTGGCTGATATAATTGTTTTCGATATTTATGTGTCACCCAAGTGGGAGATTGTTAGGAATTTTTATTTCCTATAGTGGGCTCACATATTTAAGAACAATTATTTTATTGGGCTATTTTAACATCTATTGGGAATGAGTTTTGCAATGTGTAGAAGCCTAATACTAAGTTAATTTAGGACTAATGAGCTTCTAAAATTAACCTAATATATAAAGAAAACATAATAGGGTTATGGTCCCCAAGTCAAATAAAAAACAATTTCACGTTTTTTTTTTTTTTTTTCCTCATCTAAAGAGAAGAACACAAGTGAGACACTTAGGGATTTGACTATTGAAGATCAAAACTCTTCACTAAAGGCTGTTGGACAATCAAATCAAACACATCTATGGATCTAGGTATTTATTCCGCATTTAATTTTTCTGAATTGAATAACATGATGATCTTGGGTTATTAGATTTTATGGATTAAATATATTCCCAACATCCTAAAAGCATGCATCTACATAACTTGTGAGATATGCTAGTGGATTGATTTTAAACTTTTTACCATTTTATTTTTTTACCATGCTTTATAATATTGAGAGGTTCTACACAAAGAAAGACCTCTCTCTCTCTCTCTCTCTCTCTCTCTCTCTCTCTCTCTCTCTCTCTCTCTCTCTCTCTCTCTCTCTCTCTCTCTCTCTCTCTCTCTCTCTCTCCTTAGGAAGCCTAGAAGCATGCTATGATATATATTTGGGGATTCTTCATTGAATATATCATACGTATGGTCAACAAAAATAAGAAAGGGAGCAAATAAAGAAAACATGGAAACATGTACATAAAATCGGGCAGTATAATACGGTAACAGGGTGAATATGATGTGATTCTCCTACACTAAGTATCCTTTAGTTAGATAACTAAATGAGGTGTAAGTATCTTGTCCTCGATTTTCATCACATGAGAGTTGCACATGCACATGCACATGAAGCACGGGGATGACGCAACATATGTCAAGCAAAATTAACAAAAAGATATTCAGAAAATCTCAAAATACTTAAAAAATAAATCCAAGAGAGTTGGGGAATTTTCAAAAAATTTCCGTAAAAGTGTTAGTGATGAAGACGGACCATGACTAAAAGTGTAATATTGTCACTATAACTGACACTATTTTTAGGCTGAAAGTCGTCACTAAAAGCTTACCGTTAGTGATGGTTTGGAAACCGTCACTATTGTTAACTTTTAGCAGCGATTTGCAACGTCACTATTGTCTTACTTTTACTAACGATTAGCAACTGTCACTATTGACACACTTTCAGAAGGCAGAAGCAGCAGTGGAAGAGTTCAAGAAGGCTCGGTAATAAGAACAATTGCTTTGTGAAGAATTCAAAACAACATGTTAGTAGTTAATTTCACATTGTTTTCTTTTAATTTTTTTTTAGCAAATGTTGAGTTTCAAATTATGTAGTTAGTGTTTTAATATAATATAAAATAATTTCTTTCCTTACAATATATATCAAATAAAATTCGGGTATTTGACCCAAATTTAGAATGCTCAATCCCGAATGTTGATCCTGACCCAAATACCCATATCTCGAACCAATAACCTAGATTTGAACCACGTTTTGCCACATGGTAGGTGACATCATGTTGATGTCAACTTGCTACAGAAAATTCAAAAGAAAAAAAGATAATAAATAAATAAATAGTGTCATGTGTCACCATTGTTAGTTGAAATGTGGCCAACAATCATTTCCCAATCTGCCACTGACTTGGTTCAAACCGATTGGATTGGTTTGACTTTTTTCGAACCGCTAGTTCATTTATTTAATTTTAAAATTAATTTTTAATTTTTAAAAATTGGGAAAAAATAAAAAATAAAAAAATTATTTGAGTTATTTTGACTCTGGTATGAAAAAGAATAGAAAAATAAAAATATCAAAAATGAAGGAAAAACTCTTTAAAAATCCCCAAAAATTTTAGAAAAAATGTGGAAAAAATTTCAAAAAAGTCTCAAATAAATTTTAAAAAAATTGGGAATGTTTTTAAGATTCTTTTGACCAAATTTGCTGAATTTATTATCTATATGTATTTTTTTTTTTTGGTGTGTGTGTGTGTATCCCAATGATTAAACAAATGGTAAAGAGGTATTTCAAACTTCACCTATATTAGTTCTGAGAGGGATTTATCTAATAAAATCCCCTTATTTAAAAGTCTTATTAGATCAACATTCCTAAATCGCACCATATTTCAAATTTTATTTTTAAATTTTAAATATTTATTTATTTCTTGAGGAGTTAATTAAAGATCATTATATTCAGTTTTGGGATAATTCATAATTAATTAGGTGTCATTTGCAGAACGGGTGTGTAGGGGCTGCTAGTACCTTCCTTTAGTATAACTGAACTGCCAATCCCAACTCTGGTAAATGCAGATTCAGGCTATTGGTTCCTTAACCTTAGGATTAGTCTAAAGACCAATCAACAACTAGTAATTAAAGTGAGCTAACCACACCTAGGAAAATAACAGGTTAGTGGCGACTCCATCAAACTTATAATATTATTATTTCTCGCCATTTTAGACCCTTTTCTTCGGAATGTTGCAATAGTACCAACAACATCAATTGCGGGATAAGGGATAATACATAGTCGATGCTGTTGACCTTATGGGTTATATCTTGTTTTGATTATGGAAAATATTTTGGTATTTAATGTTTGCCAAGTTTGTGTGTATGATCATATAGACGAAATTATATGGCGGCACATATTGACTTGAAGAAAAAGAAGACCCAAAGTGTTTAATTTCTTTTTTATTTTTATTCGGGTTTGTAATATTATTTAAATTCCAATAGTTTGTAATAATTGATGCATATTATGCATGTAAGATTCTACAAGCTCAAGACCGTTGAATAACCTTAGGGATCACCCTTGGTCGGCCGACACCGGATTTTTGGGTATAGGTAAAAAGACCTTAGAAAGACCCTAGGACCTTGCACAGACACTTAGAATAAGTCCCCACTATCATCTATGCAATCAGGGGTACAAATTTAACTTAGGTCCTAAAATGATAAAGGATTCGGGCGACCGAACCTTGGTGTCGAAAACGCCTCGGTCGACCAAACCATTGGATAGTCAAAATATTGACCTGACTTTGGGTGACTAAACCGAAAAGAACTGAGCGTTCTCAATTGACCGAACTTATACTGAGGACTTTTCCAACAACCAGGGCACCCGAACTTCACGGTCATTTTGGCCTTGGGTGATGGAATGCGCAAGTTTAGCAGACTGAACTTATGCCCAGATGACTGAGCCTCGAGCAGGTTGGAAAATTATCTTTTTTAGTCAATTAAACTATTTTACAGGCACCCAAACCTCAAAATACACTTTTCCTTTTGTGTTTGTTCGGGCGACCGAATCTAGGTTCAGTTGACTGCAACTCTCGGGTTGGAAAAAAATTACAGCGGGTTAATTAGGATAAATCAGAGTTATTTTTATTAAACTCATTTAAAAAATTTTTAATAATTCTTTTGATGTCTCCAACGGTCATAATTTTGGGTATTTCTATAAATGTGTGCTCATTTTCAAAATTAAGATATGATTAGCTAAAATTTTTTCTAAATTTTTGAGACTCCCTCTTCATACCCAAAGCCAAAACACTCATCATTTGTCATTCCTTTTGCTAAATCAAAGTATCTTTGAGTGATTTTAAATTGTCTCACTTGCTAGAACTCTCATTATATTGATTGTGTATTTGATTTATGATTGAGAGTTTAACCAAAGTTTTCCCCCCCGGTTTAATTAATAAATCGTTGTGTGGGGAAAACTTTTAGCTAGTGAGTCTTTGCATCATTATTGTATTAATCATTAAACTTTTGTTTTGATTGTGCAAAAATTATTTTGACAAGCTTATCCTACAAATATCTCTTTTGCTAGATTTTTGAGATATTTTAATTACACTTGTTGGATATCTTTGAAACCATACTTGTGATTGAGATACTTTGGTATATTGTTTGAAAGATTGTTTGAAAATACACTCTTGCAATTAATTACCTATTGACATTAGAGTGAGTGTTATTACACATCGTTGCACTGAGCTTATAGTTCTTATCTATTTGAGGTGCATTGATTATACTATGTTGTATCAGTACAAATCTGCTTGTGTTTAAAAGCTTTAAAATTGTATGCAAATTTAAATTGTCTGTTGTATTCCAGGCATGACCTAAGGGGGCATTGATCTAGCCCGTAAGGATTGGTAGGGCCTTCTTCGCTTTGTAAGGAGAACTTGTAAGGTTAAGGTCAGCCCTGGTGTAATTTGACCTGGTTGTAAACAGTGCCATTCTACTTGTTAAGTGAGTAATAATGGTAATCCTTGGGCTTGCGAGCTTAGGTGGGAACGTAGGCACAATTGGCCGAACCCCGTTAACATTTCTTGTGCTTGCTTTTAATTTTCGTATTTCAAAAACTAGCACTTGAATGTTTATGTTTTACTATTGAGATTGATTGGGTTTATCAATATATAGAAAGACCTTAGGTTTGTGTAATACTAGTTATGGAATTCGGACCAAATTTAGGAGGAATTTTTAAATATCCAATTCAACCCCCTCTTGGGAATGCACCAATTCCAACAGATGCTTAGCTAGGGATCATCCATTGATATTGTGTTGACATTAGCAATTGAAGCAGGAGATTGGTGATGAGTGATGTGTGGTAGTTCATCTAATGGTCAAACACAAGATGGTTTCAATCACTCATCTATGAAGAACAACATTTTTTACCACGTTCTCTGAAAGGTGTCCTTTGGGTGGATATGTTGGGTCTCATTTCGTTTCGTCATTAGATCAACCTCTCAGTTTTTGTTTGGTTGGTTTAGATTTTTTTAATTTTTTAATTTTAGTTTATTTTTATTATTTTTGATTTTTTATAGACCTGTTTAGATTTGTTTCTTATTTAACTTTGTTTGGATTTGTATTCAATAAATAAATGGAGGTACCGCCCTCCTTTAGTAAAAAATAAAATAAAAATGGTTTCAATCAATGACACTTGTCACATTCAACAACTGAAACAAAGTGGCTTTGATCGAACTACATGCCAATCAAACTAGTGGCTAAAACAAGGTTGCTATGATTGGTAACACGTTGATACAACAACTTCATTTGGTCAAGTTTGTTGCAACCGATACAACTCAACCAATTAAGAACTTAAAGAAAAGAAAAAGGGGAGGGGGGAGGGGGTTTCTTCTGTTGTTTTTTTGTCCCACATTGGTAGAATACTTACACCTTAGTATAAAAGGTTGTTTTGAATTTTATATATTAGTTGTCCCACATTGGAGAGAAGTGTTTTTTAGACTTGAGGTTGAAGCTATATAAAGAGCTCAACTTTTCATTTGTAAAACACACCTCAAAGTTGTACTTTGTCAAGAAGTAGTGGATAGATCATCGGCGCCCGAGGACGTAGCAATAGTTGTAGTATTGGTGTTTGGCATAAGTGGGGTGCCCGGCACAACAATTGGTATCAGAGCTAGGTTGAATAGTGTTGATACGGAGGTGTTCCTCTGTTAGGATCCTTGATTTCACGTTTGATGCCTAAGAAAGACCTTGTCTAAGCAAGTGCTCAGAGACCATTGTGGCTCAGTCGCTCCTTGGAGGTCGGCCTGGTCAAAGTGGAATTTCATAGGATAAAACAGAGTAGACACAGTTGGTACGTACTATTCATCCTAGGCCTTTTGCTTTGTTGGTTGCTATTGAATATATAGAAGATGGTAGAAACTAGTGCAGCAGTAGAAGAAACTCTGTCCACATGAACTGCAACCCATTCGACTTCAACATCATCATCGAAGACGATAGCTAATGCTCGGTTTGAGGTGGAGAAATTTGATGGTACCAATAATTTTGGTATGTGGCAATGTGAAGTGATGGACATCTTGTATCAACAAGAACTAGATATTGCTTTGGATGATAAACCGGTAGATATGGTTGACAGAGATTGGGAAAAGATCAATCGTCAGGCATGTGGTACGATTCGTCTATATCTCGCCAAAAATCAGAAATACTGTGTTATGAAGGAGACATCTGCAAAGAAATTGTGGAAGACATTGGAAGATACATTTATGACCAAGAGTCTAGAAAATCAGCTTTATTTGAAAAAGAAATTGTTTCGCTTCCAGTATAAACCAGGTATTTCGATTAATGACCACATAAATGCTTTCAAAAAAATTTTGGCCGATTTGTTAAATTTGGATGAAAAGGTGAAAGATGAGGATAAAGTCATATTGTTACTGAATTCTCTCCCTGATGAGTATGAACATTTGACCACCACTTTATTGTATGGGAAAGATAAAGTTACTTATGATGCTGTTTGTACTGCATTGATTAATACTGAATGCAGAAAGAAGGATCAGAGGGTTCATAAGGAAACAGCAGAAGCACTAACAATAAGGGGACGTTCTCAGAGTCATATGCCTGGAAGGAAGAGTAAATCTCATGGGAGGAGTAAATCTCGTGGGAGACCTGCTAAAGATGAATGCGCCTTTTGTCATGAGAGAGGGCATTGGAAGAAAGATTATCCTAAATTACAGCAGAAGAATAAGGGCAAAGCACATTCTAATGCCAATATAGCCAATGATGATGGAAGTGAGTCAGATTTTTCTCTTGTTGGAACATCTTCGTCACATTATTTTGGTGAGTGGATTTTGGATTCTAGTTGTTCCTATCACATGTGTCCCAATAGGGAATGGTTTTCTAATTTTGAAGAATTAGATGGTGGGGTTGTTTTTATGGGAAATGATAATACTTGTAAAACAACTGAAATAGGATCAATACAATTGAAATGTCAAGATGGAACTATTAAGACCTCGACTGATGTTAGGTATGTTCCAAGTCTAAAGAAGAATCTGATTTCATTGGGTGCCTTAGAATCTAAAGGGTTCACTATCACTTTGAAAGATGGAACCTTAAAGATTAAATCAGGTGCCCTGGTGGTGATGAAAGGAATAAGGAAAAATAACTTGTATTATTTACAAGGTAGTACAGTTATTGGCTCAGCAGCTGTTGTTTCTGAGAAAGATGCAGGTTCAGATACAACCAAGTTATGGCATATGTGATTAGCACATGCAGGAGAAAAATCTTTGCAACAATTAGCTAAGCGAGGTTTTTTAAAAGGTGCAAAGGTGTGCAAACTTGAATTTTGTGAGCATTGCATTCTGAGAAAACAAACTAGAGTGAAATTTGGCACAACAATCCACCAGACTGAAGGTATTTTAGACTACATCCATACATATGTATGGGGGCCCACAAAAACGGCTTCGTTGGGTGGTATGCATTATTTTGTCACTTTTGTTGATGATTTTTCTAGAAGAGTTTGGGTGTATTCTATGAAGCATAAAAATGAAGTGTATGATATTTTCCTTAAATGGAAAAAATTAGTTGAAACTCAAACTGGCAAAAAGATTAAACGGCTCAGATCAGATAATGGTGGTGAATACACGAGTGACCCGTTTATGAAGGTATGTCAGGATGAAGGTATTGCTCGACATTTCACAGTTCGAAATACACCACAGCAGAATGGGGTGGCAGAGCGTATGAATCGAACTTTGCTGGAGAAAGTTCGATGTATGTTGTCTAATGCTGGGTTAGACAAAAGGTTTTGGGCTGAGGCTATTAGATATGCGTGTCATCTCGTCAATCGTCTACCATCATCTGCAATAGGGGGAAAAACACCCTATGATGTATGGTCTAGAAAGCCTGCTAGTGATTATGATTCTTTACATGTATTTGGTACTATGGCTTATTATCATGTTAAAGAATCTAAGTTGGATCCAAGAGCCAAGAAAGCAATATTCTTGGGGATAAGTGCAGGAGTCAAAGGATACCGTCTTTGGTGTCTAGAGACGAAAAAAATAATTTTAAGTAGAGATGTAACTTTTGATGAACTTGCGATGATGAAGAAAACAATACGCAAGGAGTCACGAGTTGAAGAGAAGACCAGTGGTACTCAACAACAAGTGGAGGTTGAGACAATTTTGGGAAACCCAGTGAGAAATGAGACTACACAAGTTAACTCTCCAGTTACGGTGGGGAATAGTGTACAAGAAGAGGAGATTTCAATTCGAGAATCTTCACAGCAACAAGAATCAATTGTTTCTCAAAGGCCAAGACAAGAAATTCAAAAACCTGCTCGGTACACTGATATGGTGGCCTATGCACTTCCAGTTTGGATGACAATGTTCCTTACACTTTCAAAGAAGCAATGAGGAACTCTGAATCAGACAAGTGGAAAAAGCAATGGATGAAGAAATGCAGTCTCTTCATCAAAATTAGACTTGGGAGCTAGCCCAACTACCTAAGGGTAAGAAAGCAATTGGTTGTAAATGAATTTATGTAAAGAAAGAAGGATTTCCAGATGCAAATAATGTTCGCTTCAAAGCTAGATTGGTAGCTAAGGGCTACACACAGAAGGAAGGCATTGATTATAATGAGGTATTTTCTCGGGTTGTTAAACATTCTTCCATTCGAATTTTGTTGGCTTTGGTAGCACAATTTGATCTTGAACTAGTTCAACTCGATGTAAAAACTGCATTTTTACATGGTGATTTGGAAGAGGAAATCTATATGACTCAGCCAGATGGATTTCAGGTTGCTGGAAAAGAAAATTGGGTATGTAAACTGGGTAAATCATTGTATGGTTTAAAACAGTCTCCAAGACAGTGGTACAAACGATTTCATCAGTTTATGATGGGTCAGAAGTACATTAGAAATAAACATGATCATTATGTTTATTTTCGTAGACTACAAAATGGATCTTTTATATATTTACTCTTGTATGTTGATGATATGTTGATAGCTTCAAAGAATAGGGAAGAAATCAATAAGTTGAAAAGTCAGTTAAATCAAAAGTTTGAGATGAAAGATCTTGGTGAAGCAAAGAAGATACTTGGCATGGAGATTTGTAGAGATAGAATGAGAGGAAGAGTTAGTTTGTCTCAGAAACAGTATTTGAAGAAGGTAGTACAGAGTTTTGGCATGTCTGAGCAGTCAAAACCAGTAAGCACTCCTCTTGCTCCTCATTTCAAACTTAGTGCTGCTTTATCTCCTAAATCATATGAGGAACATAAGTATATGTCACAGGTTCCTTATGCAAGTGCTGTTGGTAGTCTAATGTATGCAATGGTTTGTACTAGACCTGATATTTCACAAGCTATTAGTATGGTGAGCAGGTATATGCATGATCCGGGTAAAGGACATTGGCAAGCTGTGAAATGGATTTTGAGATATATTATGAATACGATTGATATTGGTATAGTATTTGAGAAAAATAATACTATTGATCAACGTGTTGTTGGATATGTGGATTCGGATTTTGCAGGTGATTTGGATAAACGTCGATCAACTACTGGATATATTTTTACATTTGCTAATGGTCCAGTGAGTTGGAGGTCTACCTTACAGTCTACCATTGCTTTGTCTACAACAGAAGCAGAGTACATGGCAGCTTCGGAGGCTGTTAAGGAAGCTATATGGTTGCAGGGTTTACTTGAAAATTTGGGAATTGTTCAGAAGCACATGGTTGTATTCTGTGAAAGCTAGAGTGCTATTCACTTGGCAAAGAACCAAGTCTACCATGCACGAATGAAGCACATCGACGTTCGGTTTCCTTTTATGCGGGATATTATTGATGGAGGCAAGATACTTCTTTAGAAGATTGCTACAATTGAAAATCCTGCAGATTTGTTGATCAAGATTGTGACAACAATCAAGTTCAAACATTGTTTGGACTTGATCAATATCCTGCAAATCTGAGTATTTTTGGAAGGCGCCGATGATGTGGAACTCCAGAAAATGTTGGTGACTGAAAATTTTGTTAAATTTATCGTCAAGGTGGAGATTTGTTGTTTTTTTGTCCCACATTGGTAGAATACTTACACCTTAGTATAAAAGGTTGTTTTGAATTTTATATATTATTTGTCCCACATTTGAAGAGAAGTATTTTTTAGACTTGAGGTTGAAGTTATATAAAGAGCTCAACTTTTCATTTTTAAAACACACCTCAACGTTGTACTTTGTCAAGAAGTAGTGGATTGATCATCGGCGCCCGAGGACGTAGCAATAGTTGTAGTATTGGTGTTTGGCATAAGTGGGGTGCCTGGCACAACATCTTCTATGTATTTCACTTCGATCTACACTCAATCTCTTAATTCCTTCGCAAGAATCTTAAAAGACAAATGTCTCTCTCATATTATCACCATAACCACCACTTGCAGTGCCATTGTTGACACCTCAAAATTTTGTAAAACCGTTATGGGGGCTTTCCCTTAACCTCCAATACATGCACAGATAGATGCACAATTAGTGTGGTTTGGCAGCATGCCTATGTCCTTGAAACTTTGTGTAACTTTCATTATATAGTGATGAAAACTCTCTTAAGGTTTCAAACCTATGCTACAAGCATGTGTAATATTGTTTGCATGTAAAACCCCCAAAATATCTACATAAAACAATAAAATGATTATGTGCATCCTAACTCAAATTATCATATCATATCATGGTGGTGCTTTAATTTGCCCCATCTCTAGAATTTAAATGAGAGGGAGGTTTCATGCATCATGGCGATGGGACCCTTCACATAAAACATCCCATTTAGAATATATTTCAAGTGGAAAACCAATACGAGTCACAATATATTTCAAGTGGATAACCAATATAAGCCACAATCAACATTTACATTTTTTGTGATTTCTCCAATTTTTTGTCTTTGATTTTTTGTGATTTTTGTGAATTTCAGGGTTTTCTTCACTATTTTTATGTTAAAAATATAATTTTTAAGTTCATTATCTTAGCCATCTAATGTATACATGTTGCTAGTCTTCTTCTTCTTCCTCCTGTTTGCATTCCCTCATTCTTTTGGTTTTGTCATTTTCCTCTCTACCTTTATGTTTCTCTCTAGTCATTCATTCCCTATCACTTCTGTTTCTCTTTGCAACCCTTTTTTGTGCACTTCAATTTGACATCTTTTCCTCTTCTTCTTGTTCTTCTTCGTCTTTATTTCTATTCTTGTTCTGTTTCTGCCGAGGTGACTTGGACCTTTCACCTAGCTAGTCCATTTTTTCTTTCCAATCTTCCTTTTAATTTCCATTTGCACCCACTAAGAAAGGTTATTCGCAGCACGCAAAAACTGACCTAAAATATTTCAAACCAGTAGGAATAATCTGCACATCGAATCTCGTTAATCTGTTTTGGAAAGCAGTAATTATAGGATGCATCAGCACATGATGCTGCTGGGTATGATGTTAATTTCATGACTAGGAATTAGCAAAGCAGCTAGCTAGCCAGCAAAAAGAGTCAAAAAGGTAGTTCCTCCTGAACGCATAATATTTCACGCCTAACGCCGTGACAAGTCACGTCTAAGAGACGAAGAAGCTAAGCAATTGGACAGCTGATGTTATAACTCAGGCCGACGCATGGTGGTTGACAGAAATTATCCTCTCTTTCTCTAATCGATCAGTTTCTTTATCCAAATTATTAATTTAGTGCTTGTTGCTACACCAACTCTTTAGCTTGTCCACTCTGATGACCCATTAACATTCACGCTTCAATTTGAGTGAAGCCAAGTACACGGACAGCATAATATATATATATATATATATATATATATTTCATGTTTGACATGATGTATTTGTCGTTGATTCAATCTGGTGAGCTTTTCAATCTGCAAAACTGTGGAAAGAGATAACCATGCACGTAACCCTCTGGGTATGCGAAAAAAAAAAAACCGTGTGTCATATACATAGCATGCAAGCAAGATGCCATTAATTTTTGTCAATGGGAACACTTGAACGTGATTTGATCATTTCAGGATAGGCTATATATTCATTTGTGTTGACTCTTAGTTTCACTGAATTTAAGTAATTAAGAGGATAGGTTACCCTTTTGAGTAATTCCAATACAACATTCTTTGTTTTTTTGACTCAAGAAAAAGGAAAAAATCCAAGTCAATTCAAAAACTTGCAATATGTAATTTGATTCCATCTTGCTTAAATGTTTGAATTTTCATCTCAAGAAGATATAATTAACACGTTTGGGTCCACTTTACAAAACCTCATCGCAATCTGTCATATAAAATTGAGCTTTTGAGCACAAACTCCTATGGTATATTTGATTTGTGAATAAAACTCAGTTTGGATTAGCATGACCCTTTGGTCAATTACCATATCAACTGCACCTAACAGGATTTGCATATAAAGTGTTTAAAATAATATCATTAAATAAGAAGAATTGATCGAATAATCATACTAATACTTCAAAAAAATATAATCTCACTTCATAATCTATCAAAGTGAATTAGAACTAACTTTACTTTTAACCTACCTGACCCATGCACATAAAAATAGATAGTATTGAAGGACATGACCTCGCTTTGCCGTGGGTCAGCCACGGCATGGGACGAATGTATTAATATAACACAATGAATCACAACAGCTCACAACACCTACCCTACCAAAAGTCGTGGGGCGAATGTATTAATATGACACAATGAATCACAACAGCTCACAACACCCACCCTACCAAATGTTTATTATATACACAAACCATTAAACTATACAAGTATATAGATAATATACCTACGTAGGTGCATGTCCATGCATCTGTTGTGATTCGTTTATTGGATTGTGTCCCACGCTGTAGCTGACATATACATCATATGCCTTGAAGATACAGATCCATTCATTCAATTAGCATATGGATGGATGGGGTGGTGTTACGTAGCAAGCTAAGATAGCTGGACTTCATGTCTAGATGCCTTTGGAAGGGCCGAGATGTGTTCGGAGACATGATGGCAGACGTGTTTGGCTGACCTACCCCCATATGCCATGTCTATTCTCAGCAACCCCACATTATTCAACATGTGTCTACGTGTCCCATTTGTTATCAAATCCATCACGACCCCTCTGGAGGGTACACCACGGTAGCCTTGTCTTCTCGATCCATATGGGTACTGGATGTGTCAGAAATTAGAACTCATCTATGTATATTATATATTTTGTAGAGTAATGATTTGTTGATTTGCATCATGAATATGAAATCCTGAGATCACATAATCTTATAAATTCATATACTATGTTATGCTCATAACTCATACAAATCTAAGTTTATGATGTGAAGTTCAAAGTCAATGATTTCCATGCAAATAAATTTTTAATCGTCACTGCAAGGGGAAACAATTTGGCAAATTATTCAATCTTAATATATAGGTCATTCTTTGGTTGATTAATGTTGCTGTCGAAAATCGAACGACTTTTGTAAATGATCATTCGACCGCGACCACCTACTTAAAAAGAGTCAAATGTGAATGGTTTGGAGGACTCGGGGTGTACTTTAGGGATCACTCTGATGCTTAAGTTAGTGACTTATGAGAGGTTTTGGATTGCAACAGTAGAAAGAAGTAATTGAGAATAAGATACTTAACTCCTCTCGGAGTCCCCTTTTATAGTGGTAGAGGTTGACCCTCTTTCAATTCGACATTGATGAGCGCATTATGGTGCTTATGGGGGTTATGAAGACTTAAGTACATTTATGTTGAGGTTTCAATTGCGGTATTATAACTGTTTCCTTTCATGATAATCATATTAAATCCAACATGTCGTTTAGGCAGAGGTGTTTAGTTGCTCTCATTTGGTTTCGAATTTTTGAAACAAGTTTTCTAAAGTTCAAATGTTTCAGCTATTTCAAACCGAGCCACATTTTCTATTTGCCTCAATCTGAGCCACATTCTCTTTTCCACTCAATTCACTATTCGGCTCAATCTGAGCCGGACTGCCCCTCTATTAGACTCAATCTGAGCTGGACCGCCTCTCTATTTGGCTCAATCCAAGCCATATTGCCCCTCTGTTCAACTCATCCAACCCGCGTTCTCGATTGCTCAATCTGAGTTGCACTGTCACTTTGTTTAGATCAATCCGAGCCTCCGAGCCGTGTGTTTCTCATTTTGACTCCATCCAAGCAGATGCTTTCTATTTTTCAACTTAATCCAAGTCGCAAGATGCACTCACGTACATTTGGCTTAATTCGAGCTAGGTGTTTCTCCTTTTGGCCTTATCAGAGCCGACTGTCTCACAACTAGGCTCAATCTAAACCGATTACCTTTACTTTGGGTTCAATTCGAGCCGGGTGTTTCTCCTTTTGGCACTATTCGAACCAACGATTTAATAACTAGGTTCAATCCGAACTGATTATCTCTACTTGGGGCTCAATCTGAGCCGGTTATATCTCCTATAGGCTTAATCTGAGCCGGTTATCTCTCCTATAGGCTCAATCCAAACCGGTTATCTCTTTTTTAGGATCAATCCAAGCCGGTTATTTCTACTTTAGGCTCAATCCGAGCTGCATTGCATTATTCTTGGCGAATGTTTTATCGCATTATGAGTAATGCCCATTCTTTGTTTTCCTCATGAGTTATGCTCACCAAGTAGGCTAACTCGCAGTCCTCATGAGTTGTGCTCATCAATTGGGTCGTTTCTACTGAGCGATGCCCATTCTTTATTTACCTCATGAGCTGTGCTTATCAAGTGGCCTTGTCTTGAGGTTTCATGAGTTGTGCTCATCACTTAGGCCATTTCTGTTAAGTAATGATCACTCTTTGTTTGCCTCATGAGCTATGCTCATCAAGTGGGCAAGTCTTTAGGCCTCATGATTTGTGCTCATCAATTAGGCCATTTTTGCTAAGCAATGATCACTCTTTGTTTGCCTTATGAGTTGTGCTCATCGAGTGGGCTAGTTCTCGAGTCTCATGAGCTGTGCTCATCAGTTGAGCCATGGTGATCCGAGTTGTTCTTTAAATTTCCCATCGTTTCAGATTCACGCCTTTGGGATTTTCACTACTGGGGATATGTGTCGTTAGGATTCCCACCATCGATACTCATGCCATTAGGATTCCCGCCACTAGGATTCACGCCATTGGGACTCCTTCCCCTTTTTTTCTTCTTGCTTTATTCATACATTTGGGACTTTGCTGCTTTTTTGGGTGTATTTTTGACATGTTATTCATAGTGTTCTTAGTGTTCTTTTATGTTCTTTGCATTCTTCGTGGGTTTTTTTTTTTTAAAAAAAGAAAAATCTGAAAAGGAATTGCTTTCAATCTATTACCTATTGAAATAAAAGTATCATTTTCTGTTTACGCTTCTTTTAGGAGCCTTTGAAAGAATGTAAACTTTTAAGGCTCACTCTTTAATAGTAGTTAGTATAAGGAATCCTAGATCTTGTCTTTCTATCGATGATTTGCAGAGCTTGCGTAGCCTATACTTTGTTTCGAGTATCATCTGGCTCAAGGTTCCCAACGGGTCAGAATTAGCCCTACAACGTGGTCCAAATGAAGTCTACTTGTATGCCAACTACTTTGAGACTAGGCTTAGGTGGCCCTTTCATCATTTCATTTACGATGTTCTGTGGTTTTACAACTTATTACCTATCCAGCTGGCCCCAAACTCATACCTTACTTTGGTGTGTTTTGTGGCTCTTCTCATCCGCATGGCCCACTAACCTTCAGTTAAGCTATTTCGATCATGTCATGAGATGAGAAAGTATTTTGTTCAAAAGGAGGTGTTTTATTTTAACTACCTCCCAAAATTTAAGCTCTTCACTCATGACATTTACTCCATACATCAATGAAAGTCCAGATTCTTTTTTTGCATCCAGGGAATTGAATTTTTATGGACCTCGCACTTGGTCGACCCCTCTTGATAATGATATATCTTATCCTATCCTTCCTTTTTTTTTTTTCATTTTCATTTTTCTTCCACATCTAATTCTGCTACCTTTGCAGCTCGACAACGTCACCTACTCCCCAGCTTATCCCCTATTGAGTAGGCCATCATTGAATAGCTCCGCCTCGAGGCTCGTCAGGGAATCGTCCCCTATACCAAGCAGCTCAAAGAGAAAAATCTCAAGCATTGCGGATTTAGTCTTATCCCCTATGGTCCTCACTTTACTTCTTTTCACAGTCTAGATTTCCCGCCTTACCATATATACATATATATGATCCTGATGTTTGTTCCTTTTTTAGACATGGATTGGATGGAGTTCGAGTAGATACTAGCCAAGAAGAAGAAAAGGAAGGGAAGCACCAAGGAAAAAAAGGCATCACAAGGGGAATCTTTCTAGGTGGAGGATGATTGTGCAGTTTCTGAGGAGATTCCTACTCCTCTGCCTCTGTCTTCTGTTCTTGAGGCGTCTAAGTTGCATGATCTGGTCATCTCTGGTATTGCTCTTCGGCATGTTGTGCTCTCGTAAGACTCTTATAAACTGAAGATGATGCTTCCTGAAGCTTTTACGTTTGCTACCCACCATGCGGCTTACTGGATATGTTTCGTATGTTTGTAAATATGTGTTTTGTTGCTCATACACTACTTATCTGTGTGTTTTTTTCTAGCTTGTAGCCATCAACCTTACTTTGGAGACAATGTCAGTAAGATGCATAAAGTTTCCTTACAATCTCAACAATGGGTGGTGGACCTGCAAGCATAACTGAATTCCTGATTAGTCCCTGAAATGCATGATTTTAGACCCTCATCTACCTTTGTTTATCCTTATTTTATTAAGTATTTACCCATTGTTATCATTGTTTGAAGATATGCAAGGTTTGTTGGTCTTTTTCAGGAAAACAGGTTAAAACCAAGGAGTTAGGAATACGAGAAGCTTAAAGAGTATTTGGAGTACACAAAGCTCGAAGTCAAATGCTCAGCCAAACTCCCAAAGCCTCAGAGCATTAGAGAAGAGGACCTCTTTGTTCGATCGAGTGATGCTACCAACAACACAAGGAGTGACCTAGTCCTCTATTGCAGACTCCGAAGTTTAGATTGAGATCGAAATGCTACAAGGGTTGACCAAGTGGTCGACCATATGACCATTAGGGGTGACTAAGGCGAGATACTGAAGTCTCCTGAGCCTAAAAATATTGAGAGCATTGACCAAGTGGTCGACCAAGAGACCTTGAGGGGCACCTATGTTGAATTCCTAAGAATTCCTGAATATCAACATCCTGCAAGTCTTGACCATCAACTCAACGAGAAAGACCCTGAAGTGCAACTTAGTCATTGACACTGAAGATTCAAATTCATGATTTCCCATGAGTCAAGGCTAGGGAACACACAAGAGGAGCATGGGAGCAACTTGGTCGATGGTGACGATCTTTTATGCAATATATGTTGCAGACTTTCCTAAACTGTGAAACAAACTTTGTAAACTCTAGAGTCTATAAGTATTCGCAATGAACATGAGCTGTGGGTTCCAGTTTGGCCTAGTTTAGGTTAGTGACAGGCCTAGAACACCATTGAGAGCCATCACTTTGTTGTAGGGATAACCTTTTGTGAGAGACAACTTGAAAAACAAGGAGTGATTTTTATTTTCTTTGTTAAATTAGATGATTATTCAGTTGTGCTAACAGTCGTTAGTGATAGATGATTCAAATACAAAGGATTGATCTTTTTACTTGCTTTCTCTTTACTGCTTTCATTTAACTGCTTTTGATTTACTACTTTGTGTATGATAAAAGGCTGCATGTAAGGAGAAGCACTACTACCGTTTCAGTTAGGTAGAAGTAGTTGGCTACGGATCCACAGAGGTGTTCATATGATCGTTGAGACAGGGTATACTCCGGTTCCCGACTGTACTCTAGATGGTTGGTGCACCCTTGCGACCTTATGCCCTCTAATGACCCTCTTTTCTTTGGCTTAAGAATCTCGGGTTAGTATTCTTATGTAAATTTGCTTGAACATAGTCAGAGGCACAATGTCCAGCGTCTGATTCATATCTAAGCATCGCTTTGTAGGAGCAAGGTAACATAGATTTTATATGCTTTCCAGTAGTTGTTAGCACACTCACTGCAAAATACCATCCTTTTCACATTCATTGTAAAAGACCACCTTTTTACTTTTCTTGTACACAAGGCTATGATAAACTGATTTGGAAGTGGTTTGATAACTGTACTTCAAGTCCCTGTGGATCGACACCCAACTTTCCTCACTTTCAAATGAACTTGGGATTAGTTATGTTTTATAAATATTATTTTTCGTAATTAAGGACCAAGCCTTGGTGGGCCTACCAAATTTTGGCGTCATTGCCGGAGACTTGGCTAAGGTTATAAACTAATTCCCATTTTAGAGTATTGTTGCTTTGTTTTCCCTTGTTTTCTTTTCACTTTTATTTTTTTTTGTTGTTTCTAAAGTCTTACATTTGTGTGCTTCAAGTGTTTATATTTGGTTTGCGTTCTTTGGAGCCTGAGATAGTTCCTTTTGATCCTGAGATTAAAAGAACCCGTAGGTTCTCTAAGAAACCTACCTCTAATCCTGAGTTTGCAGAGTTGTCTAAACTTAAAGCAATGGCCGAGCATCCACCGGTTCCCGTTGACCAGATCCCGGAACCCCAAGATCCCCACCTACTTGTGGTGGGAGAGCAACCCCTTCGGCTTCTTAGAGACTATTTTGTACCTAATACATACACGTCACCATCGTGCACCTGGTTTCCAAATGCTCAAGTGGCACAATTTGAGATTAAGACTTCTATCATCTTGATGCTACCCAACTATCATGGGAATTCTAAAGAAAATCCTTATCAACATCTAGATGAGTTTTTGGAGATTTGCTCCACCATCCGTATACCTAATTTTAGTGACGATGCTCTCTGTCTTAGGCTTTTTTCGTTCTCTCTTAAGGATAAGGCCAAATATTGGTTGATGTCCTTAGAGCCGAACTTGGTAACCAACTGGGCCACTATACAACACGAATTGCTAAAGAAGTACTTCCCAATTGGGAAGACAAACCAACTTCAGCTATCACAAGTTTTTCACAAATGGATGGGGAACTTTTCTTTGAGACCTGGGAGCGATTTAGGGACCTCCTTCGTAAATGTCCACATCATCAAGTCCCCAAGTGGCAATTAGTGCAAACCTTTTATGAATGGTTAGCTGAAAGAGATAGGTTAATGGTTGATGCATCGTGCGAAGGTACTTTCCTCACTAAGCATGAGAATGAGGCTTGGGTTCTCTTTCAGAACGTAGCTGAGAATTCCAAGTAGAACAATGTGGTTGCTCATAGACTCTCCGATCCATGCACTTCCAAACCTAAGGGAGTTTACAAGTTGCACAGGAGGAAGTGAAAGCCACCCATAATTGGTACGATAGGCCATCTAATGACCCTTATTCCAACACAAACAACCTTAGGTGAAAAAAACATCCCAACTTCTCCTAGAGCCAACAAGCTTCGGGTTTTCAATCCCAAATATCTCCATAAGCTTTAGATGCTCAACCCTCTCACCATTACAATTCTTAGAATCATCCCATGTCTACCCCTAGACCATCATCATTTCAGGAGCCACCTCCTCCTCAACCCAAATACGATTCTTTCTAGGAGACGGTGTTGAAAGCCTTTAAAAGCATTAAGGATGATCGTCAAATAGATCAAAAACTTCTTCAGTCCCACTCCCAGTCCATCACAAAGCTAGAAGCCACCCTAGGGCAACTAGCTACTTATTTGAGTCGGAGAGATGAAGGAAAAGTGCCAAGTCAGCCCTTAGTGAACCCAAAGCGACAATACACGGAGGGATGTGAACCGAACGTTGACCCCTCAAGTGAGTCCGTATGGGATATGTTTAAACAAGTAAGGGTTGACGAGACTCTCCTAGATGGTATCAAGCAATCACTTGTCTTCACCGAGTTCCTTAAGGACTTGTCAACGCAGGAACAAAAGTCCAGGGTGCATACGGACAAATTAGTGAAGCAGGTAGAGCACATAGACTTAATGATATTAGGGCACCTCCTCCCTAAACTAAAAGATCTCGGCTCACCCATTATTTCATGTGTAATTGGCGGTTGCACCATTTTTAGGGCTCTTTTAGATTTAGGGGCAAGTGTGAATATCCTCTCGTACTCAGTCAACAAATAACTTAACCTCAGAAAGCTGCATCCCACTCTGGTCACATTGTGTCTTACTGATCGATCCATAAAGAAACCCCAGGGTATGGTCAAGCATATAGTGGTCAAGGTGGAAGAGTTCCATTACTCTATTGATTTTATTATCTTAGATATGGAGCCTTCCACAAATTTGATTCCTATCATTTTGGATCTACCATTCTTAGCCACGGCTAATACGTGCAGTCAATGCAAGATAGGGATTAGGGACATATCATTGGGCGACAAGAAAAATAGGTTGAACATATTTAATGTTTCACAACATCCACTTAAAGTCATCCAAGCTGTGGATAAAGATGTGATTGATAAAATTATTGGGGAAGCAGCTCTCTCAATTCTGTGGAGGGACCCTTTGGAGAGTGCACTTCAGCCTGAGAACCCCTCCACAGCTGAATTGGGGATCCTTTTGAGCAACCTTCTACACATCATGACTCGATCTCCTGTCTAGCAAACAAGTTGGGGGTAAGCAAGAATGGGTGTGACAAGGAAAAGTGGGAGGAAAACTTTAACTTTGAATTAGGATGAGTTTGAAATGAGCTTAAGTACGTCTGGCTAAAGATGGTAAACTTAGCGCTTCCGGGAGGCAACCCTAAGCATCTAGCTGAAGATGGTAAACTTAGCACTTCCAGGAGGCAACCCAAGATATTGTAATTTCTTCTTGAGTCCATAGGTTGTAGACATTAGATTAAGTAAGATTAGAGTCTTTAGAGTAAAGTTGGGGAGGCAACTAAAGGGGCAACTAGCACACACAAAGGTGACCCGGTCTAGCCCTTGATTTGTTCTGAGATTGGAAAATACCGAGAGATTCGACCATGGTCGTGGCCATCACTGAGATGGCATGTGACCTGGCCAAAAGTTAATAGCTCCCTGGCCACAATTTCGAGAAGCAACAAACACTTAGTAGGGTGCTACTAGGTTGGAAATATGAAAAGCCATTTAAAACAATGGTTAGCCCTCAACCATCCTATTCCCGCTTGTTCCCATTCAAGGTCTATCCTCATCGCCCTGCCCCCCCATCAACCTAGTTGCTAGACCTCCCTCCATCGTTCTTTCACCTCCGAAGGCCCCCTAGTCATCTGGACTAATTTCGGTCACCCACCATCTGTCGATAACTCCATTGCACCATGTAATATCCTATGATTCCTAGGGTATTTCTTTTTACACTTTAGTGAGGACACTGAAGTCTTAAGTTGGGGTTACGGAGTAGGTAAACACTACATGGTATTTTAAAGCACAAAAATGACAAACTTTAAAAAATTTTCAATAAACATTGTTTATTTTATGCCTTGCTTGCTCCATTTACACTCTTCATATACTTTTATATCACTTACATGTTACATGCATAGGATTAACCATTATATGATTTTATTATGCTCGCTAACGAAGTCATGAGTTACTCGTGTGTTAGTCTTACATAATGTGGTCCATTTATGCTTTGAAACACTAGGATAATTAACTAATGATTCATTCGTGTTAATATGATGGTGTAACGACTGGTATTTACATGGTATCTCATAAGGCTAGAATGCACTTACATGTGATTTGTAGCACTTAGGGTTCTTTGAGAGAATTAAGAGAACAACCATGGAGACTATGACACCTTGTGAGGTACTGTTTAGCCGTACGTTCATTTCTTGAGTTGTTGACGACAAACTCTAAGTTTTTGATACTTAACTTCCCTTTTCTAGATATTCTTTGTATACTAGTCCTTATTCTTGTATTTGCTTTCCCGAAGGTGACATCAAGTGGGGAGATAGAAGCTTAGGTCTTGTAGCCTACTCAAGATGTGAAGACTAAGCCATCCCTAGAGATAGACCGAGTTCATGGACTTTTGTTCGAGTTTAATTCCCATTGGTGGTATGAAGACAACAAAACAAAGGTTGCAATGATTGTCCTAGTTGACCAAGAAACGAAAGAAAATGAAGAATGAGTAGAAGAAATAAAAAAAGATACAAAAGAAATAAAAAATATTTACCTCCTCCAAATGAATGTTGAAAAGGTCAAGCTAAGGGCACAACACCATGCCATTACACATATAAAGAGTCTTCAGCTTACCAATGCACTTGCTGTATTCACGCTAAGTTTATGAATAAAGTTGATCTAGGGTGGTCTTGGTTGGATGTGGCGAGTAGGTGAGAAGATACTAGGGCGAAGGACCCAACACCTCATGCATAGGCTGGATTCCTTTCGAGACTAGTTCACTCCATACTTTTAACGTTTGTTCCTTAAAGTACGTGGGATGTTTGATCATGACACTCCTCTACACATATGAGGACAGAACCTATTTTCTTGAGTATTTTTTAGGGTATACCAGTGAGGCTGAGTCAAAACGACCATTCTGTAGGTGTCCTATGGTTTCTTGAGTGTGGCAGCTTATGCACCTTACACATGCCTTATGATATTACCTATCTATATGTAGACACCCCAATTTTAACCAAGCCGCCCCAAGGAAACCCGGTGTAGAAAAATTAGCTTTGAATCCTGAATGAAACCCTTTTTCAACAAAAAAAAAGAAAAAAAATCAAGTCCTTGAATTTCATACTTGTGTCCTAGTATTTTTATTTCAAGTCCTAGGAATTTTTTTTTTTTTTTTTAAAAGAAGAAGAAGAAGAAGAAGAAGAAGCTAGAGTCCCATTTAGAGTCAATGCCCCTTAATGTCAAATTTAATTATGGATTAACCCCCATAATTTCAAAAAATAAAAATAAAAATTGAGTCCTTAATCTTAGTCTGAGTTTTCCTAATTTTTAGTTAAATTCTTTAAATTTCAAAACTGAGTCCTTTATTTTTAATTGGAGTCTTAGACCCTAAAGTGAGTCTTTTAGTTGCAAAATTAAGTCTGTCAATATTTGAAATTGGGTTTCAGTGGAATCTCAAAGTCAAGCTTTATTGCCTTGGCAAGGTTGGTCAAATCTTTGGATCAAAATTAAAATGAGTAGTCAAAATGCATTCCCAAGTATAGTGCCTAGCATACACATACAGAAAAAAAAAATGGACAAAAAGAAAAAGTGCAAAAGTATATTAGGTCATATTTCATTAAAGTAAAGAGGAAGGGCATGTGCCCAAGCCTTGTGAGGTACAGGATGATGCAAATACATGAAATGAAGGACATAATACGGAAATATAGAAGTTACAAATGAAATAAAAAATTACAGGAAATGGTACAAAGAGAAGTTGCAAGGGGAACAACTCAAGGGTACATACATACTCCACTTACAAAAAATAAACACAAAATAAGCAATAAAAACATAGGTAAACATTTCATGCCCTCCATTCCAGAGCAGCCACTCGGATCTTCTAGTTCACTTATGTACAAAGAGCAATGAAATTAGTTGACTGGAATTCGAGGAAATAAAATAAAAATGCAAAAAACAAAAACGTCACATGTGGAGAGTAGAAAGGGAATTATTTCCTGCTAGGTTTGTTAGAGGGGATTCCGTTAGCAAATTTTGGTGCCAAATCACCCCCAAGCCTCCCTATAAATAGGAAGGCTCACACTGTAGCTCGAACACCACAAGAGAAGGGGAGCATCAGAGAAACTCTATGGAATTGAAAAGAGAAAGGAAAAGATTGAGAGTTAGAGGAGGGAAGTTCTACAAAAATGGAGAACAGAGGGAATTAGAAAGGAAAGGAAAAACTTTGCATAACCATAGTAGCAGAGGAGAAGATAAGAAGAGCAGTAGAGATAGGAAAGCAGAGGAGCAAAGCACCTGAGAAGCAAAAATTTTAGAAAACTCCCTACACACTCAGAACCCCTCAACCAGGTTTTCAAACGAACCCAGAGGAGAAAGAGAAGAATACAGGAGGAGAGAAGAAGAGGAGGTAAAACATACAGTTCCCCCTTGTCTCATTCAATACCTATGTCCATTGCTAGATACATGTGTGTGTGAATTTAGGTACCCCACCATCTAAGCCTCAGGTTCACATTTGAACCCGAATAGAGGTTTGAACCCAAGATCTGAATCCCTGTTGAACCCTTAAACCAGACCTAAGCCTTGAATTGAAACCTGAACTCGAACCATGGGCTGGGACTTATCTGAACCCTTTCTTTTAAACAAACCTAAGCCCCAATTAATTTCTTAAAATTGAAGCCCACGAACATATTAAAATTTTAACCCCTAGAACCATTGGCCCATATGTGGTTTTTTTTTTTTTCAAAACAAAGCCCAGTTTCGTTTTCAAAATTAGATTGGCCCATGTGTTTTTAAACTTAAAACCTAGTCTCGGGTCACCTTTTTTTTAAGAAAAAAAAATTCAAACAAGCCCACCTATTTCAAACCTAAGCAAGCCCATCTGTTTTAGAAATCAAAGCCCAAAACCCATTTTTAGTTTTCAGGCCAGCCCATTTGTTTTTAAAAATTTGACCAGCCCAATTCTAAATTCACTCGAATCCTATTAAGAGTTTTTCAAACCAAAGCCCAAAAGCCTAATCTCCCTAACCCACACGTAACTGAGGTCATGTGACTCACTTGGGTTTACCCGAGTCCCCAACTCACATTGGGTTGGTTCATGTGAGTCAACCCTCACTCACTCACTTACTCATTGGTTGAAGATGAGTTGACTCATCTTCACCACTGATCTTGAAACTGAACCCTGATCCCCTAACCAAAAACCCCAGATCTAATAGATTCGAGCAACACACTCAGAACAAGAACAACAATAACCAGATTATTAAAAAATTAGAGTAACAATCACCAAACCATCACAAATCAGAATCATAATGTTCAGACCACACACTCAAAGAACACAAAAAAAAAAAAAAATGATAAAAAGGGAGGAGTTTTGAAGTTAGGATACTTATCTTCCATACTGCCGACATGAGTGGATCTCCTCCAGGTCAAAAATTTGAGCACCAGCCCGAAACCTAAGGGTATTAGGAGTTGTAGAAAGCTAGGGAACTTGAACCTTTGAGATCTGAGCTTGAAAAAGATTTGAACCTTTCAAGAACAATGAAGTCTCAATAAGACCTTGATAGAAGGAAGTGGAGAATCAAGAGAGTTAGAGCTTTGCTTGCACGTTGCTGAGGGGAGGGGGGTTTGAACTTTGAACGAGAGAAGAGAGTTGTAGGTGAGGTTGGGTTTTTCGTTAGTATAAGAAGATTTCGAGGAAGAAAGAAATGAAGGAAGAAGAGCAAAAAGGAGAGAGAGTGGGACTGGAGGTCTGGAGGGTTGCAGAGGAACAAAAGAAGAAAAAGGAGAATGGATGAGGAGAAGAAACCCTAGGGTTTCTGTTCGCTTAATTGTAGAGGAACGAGAGGAGAGAAGGAAGGAGAGACAAGAAGAAAAGAGAGAAAAGAGGGGGAGGGCCTTCGAATGAAAATGAGAAAAATGAGAAAGAGAAAAAATTTGGTTTAACTATGTTTGCCCTTGGTGCCACAGGATCCCAACACGTGGTATGTTTATGACCGTCTGATTAAAAGGCTACGTGGCTCCCCAATCACCGCACGATCGGTGCTTCCTCTCAGCGGCTATTATTAATCAAGGTCATCAATTCGTGCATGCACAAGTCTCCACCATCATATCCTTGTTCCTAGCAACAACCAATATTGCCCCATGATGAATACCTCTTCGAATACCCACCCCTCTCTATGCTAGGTGACACGTGGATCACCTGTTTTCCATGCACATAGAAGCATACGCATCATCCCCTCGCCGTCGGATCTCTGCTCTACATCAATGACTGCAATCATTTCGAGCCAAGAGCCGCCATCAATGCTTGTCCCCCTCAACTACGGACACGTGGACTCTCCTCCTCCACGCATGCGAAGGGACACGTGGTTGCCTCGGAGACTTTCGATCAACATCCCCCAATGACAACTTTGATGTTGCCACGTCGTCAATCCTACTCGCACTTGCCCAGTCAATCATAGCGCGCTACGCGCCATGGCCTTGAACAGGCCTAAAATAGGTTAACCAACCCTCCCTTTTGACCGATTCTCTCATGAATCGGTCTGGTTCTCTAAACCGGTGTGGAACTGGTTTAGCCTACTATTATATTATTTAAACTCTAAATAATTCATAAAATATTTAGGAAAAATCACAAAAATTCAGAAAATTACAAAAAAAAAGAAAAAAGAAAAGGAAGAATAGGAAAATTTTCTAAAAATGTTTATAAGCTAGTTTTCATTGCTTTTTCTGCTCAAAATAATTTTTATCTTCAAAATCACAAAAAATCAAAAAAATACAAAAATCCACAAAAATGTATTTTAAGGTCAGAAAAATATTTGCAGAAAACTCATGAAAAAATTCCAAAAATATTTTTGACTTGATTTTTCTTTAATTGTCTTTTTGTTATTTCAAAATTTGAGGAAAAAATATTATAAATTTTTTTTTTTATGAAAATTCAAAAGATTTACAGGAAAATATAAAAATATTTTTGAGGTTGAAAATTCATCTTTGCCAACTTTTCATACCCAAATGAGCTCCAAAAACCTCCTGAAATATTATTTTTCATACATAAAAAAAACCCTTAAACTTCAAAAATTCCGAGAGCTATTTTCATAACATGTTTTCTCAATGTTTCGATCTCAATGATTTCAAAAGGAGGCATGAGCTCTTTGGAGTATAGTATGCTCAGTTTTGAGGGAATACTTATATAGTATTTATCTTGTGCATTTATTTATAATTTTTGAAAGGGAGTAATTTCAAAGGCTGATTAAGTTAAATTTGTGGGATAATTTTCAACTAATTAGGTACCGTTCGTAAGAATGGGCGAGTAGGGGGGTGCTCATACCTTCCCCTCACGTAATGGAACTCTCGAACCTGACTCTGGTAACGCAGACCGATTCTACCTTTAATTAGGTAGTAATCAAGTGTTCTAACCACACTAAAAGGTTAGTGACGACTCCATTACACCATGTTTTTCAAGAAAATATTTTTCAAAACCACCTTTCACGACCTTGAACAAGTTCGCATCAGGAACGTCGCGACAGCTTGGCGACTCCACTGGGGATTTTGAGAGTCGAGACAGTAATTAATTGAGAATTATTCCAATTTCAAATATAATAAACCTTTTTTATTTCTCCACCATATTTTGAACATAGTGTTAATATTTGATTACATTGATTGTTTCCATGGTTATTTGAATAAGCATGTGATTAATTCTTTGTTAAGTATATAATTGATTGTGAATACTTTGAATAAGCATGATACTTTGTTTCCTTTACTGTTTTATTAAGCATGATATTACTTGTGAATATTTTGTTTGAAATAAACATGTGAATGAATGTGGAGTAAAGGGATCGGGTTAAAATTAAATAAATTCACACACTTGCGCACACTCTAGACCTGGGCTTTCCTTGCTAGGATTAGAAAGGAGGGTAATAGTGCCAGTCCCCATGTGGTAATTCTTGTTGGGGCCCGTGAACCACTCCACTTAGTTTGAACTCGGTCCAAACCCTTTTGGGAAAGTGCAGAGCTCAGATTGGGAACCTTTTTTTCAATAGGAGTTAGAGCCTAACCACACATGTTTTATCCAAATCCCTTTGTCTAGGATAGACCCTTATAGAATTCCATGTACATACAAACCTTCCTCGAGGATGGGATAGAAGCTTCATCCTTCTCTATATGGTTTCATGTTTGTACATGTTCTCTTAAACTGTGTGATATTATTACTAACATATTGCATCCGCATAGGCATCCCATGTACTTTACCAAGGTTTCGGAAACAATCCAATTCATCCATGGAGCGCATTTTAATCCATTAAGAGACAGAATTAGCATTCCAATTATATTCTAAGGGTCAGCAGAGGCAAGGGGGTGACACTGTGAGCAAAGAATCTATAATTGAGGCATTAGACCAGATCAACGTAAATACTCGGTCCAATTCTTTGGAGAAACTAAAGAACATCTGGAAAGGGTGGACACCTCGGCGCCACTTAAAAGTTCTATTAGTTGTATAGGCACATTGGCTTCTCATTGCATGTATTGGTAAACCCCTATGTAATCAAAGTACTAGTGGAATTTTGGAATCCGTCGTACTATTGATTTACCATGGATAGAGTAGATTTGGCTCCAACCATCAAGGAGTATTCCTCGTTGTTGCACATAGCCAAGCTTCTAGCACCCTAAAATACGTATGTGCACACCAAAACATGCTTTGCTAAAGAATTGCACGATGTCATTGGGGTTAAAATTTAAAAGACGGAAGATATAAAAATCATCTGACAACGTTTGAAGGAGCTAATGGGAAAAGAAGATAGGGAAGAAGCTCTTATACATATGCGAGCCCTTACCATCTACGACCTGGTTATATTTCCAAAGGAGCTAAGGACCATTGACCATGCAACTGTTTCTTTTGTAGCACAAGTGAAAGAAGAAGTCAATCCTATTCATGGGATTTTGGCCAAACTTTTCGATCTCTCCATAAGTGTTAGACCAAGCGTCGTGCTAGGTGCTACATACCACTACTGTATGTCTATATAATGAGCAACTGACCGAGTATTCAGGGATCTTTTCATTCTACCTTCTCAACACTCAACATTCGTTTGGTTGAATTCGAGATAGTTCGGTGGGAAAAACACGCCAATAAGTCTGAATGGAAGAAGTGGCTGCACTATATGGTCAGCAAGGGGCTCGTTTGGCAAGCGCCATGGATAGACCCGCCTAATGTCATATACAGGTGCGAAAATTTCTCGTGGGTACCATTGCTAGGTCCTTGGGTAGGGATAGCTTATGCACCCCTCATGTTTAGATGGCATGTAGGAGCAGTTCAGTTCATACCTATGACACACAGACATGCAGATGCTCAATGCACATATGAAGTGGGTGATATTGACTTACTCGAAAAATGAGCAGCTCGAAAGCTATCCCAAGTACAGGAGTTACGTCATGTAATATTAAGCCCAAGGGCTAGATCGTCTCCTCAGAGAATGCGTTTTAATCTCAGATTTTACGTTCTTCCAATCAAAATTAAGAAGGTACTGAACTCGGTTCAGATTCGGGTTTTCAAGATTGTTGAGTTCCACTTTGAATTAAATGACATGTAATTTAAAGTCCTAAACTAAAATGCACTAAATAAAAGAAAACAAGAATAGAAATCCTAGTTTACTTAAAGAAACATTGGGACACGTACTAATTAAAAATGGAAACTACAAATAAGGAATTAAAACACGCTAGAATGGAAACTCTAATCTACCTAAGGAAACATCGACACACGCACTTATTAACAATGGAAACTACAAATAAGGAGTTAAAACACGCAGGAAAGGAAACTCAATCAAACACACACACGCGCAATAAAAATCAAATCTTTAACATGAACTAAAAATTACGAATCAAAATCACAATTTAAACGCAGACAAAAAGCTGAACTTTTAATACGAGCCAAGAACTCGAACCGAAGGAACAAAACACAAACAAAGACCTAAATTTAAATGCTATCGAAACACAATAAAAATGCAAACTTTAATAAATTTGACCCTAATTAAGCTGAGCTTCAAAAAGAACCAAAAATTAAAAACATTCGCAATTCAAAATTTTAAATAACCCAAAGAAAATTAGTACTTAACAATTATCCGACTAACACAATATTCAAATTCAAAACTTTAAATAATCTTCAAAAGATAACATTTAACACTTATTCAACTAACCAAAAATTATATAAAAAGAAAGAAAAGATGAGAGAAAGAGAAAAAGAAAAGCCATGAAAGCTTTAGGCCGTGGCAGCAGGGTGCTGTGCTATGGACTGTGCAGCAGCTCGTGGAGGCTCACGGGTGGTTTGTTGATTCACGTACAGTAGAGAGGCTAGAGGTTGGGCAAGAGAAAGCAAAGAAATTGGAGAGAAGAGAAGAAGGAAAGCAGGGAAGAATAAGAGAGAAGAGACAAAGAGCAAAGCATAATTGAAAAGAACAAACAAAACAAACTAAAGAAGAAGAAGAAAAAGAAGAAGAAGGAGAAGAGGAGAATGGGGAGCCATGGGGGCTGCCTCCACAGGAAGAGAAAGAGAAGGGTTAAATAGGATAGGGGGGGAAAGCCCTAGACCCAAATAGGAAACCCGAATTGCTATATTTTTTCATTTTTTTCATTCTTTGTTCATCTCAAATTCTGCTCTTTTGGAGCCTGTATCTCACAAAACTCAAAACACAAAAGTTGTAGATAATCCTTTCCTCTTTCTCCAGAAATTTGAATTGTCTCAATCAAAGTTTGGATGGAAAAGTTATGTACAAAATACGAACAGGTGTTGGTTTTGATTCCCGGGAATTTTCCTGTGATAAAAAATTACCAAAACTTTATAAATAGTGCAATAAAGTTCAAGATTGATAATTTTGGCACTTTATTAAAATATTGAACAATTTTGGACATTTAATTAAAAATATAAACCATAAAGCCCGGGTTAAACATCCAATTACGCAGTTTTGACGCGTAATCAGATATCAAAATCAAGTCTGAGAATTTGCAATTTCATGGAAGCATGTGTACTCAGTAGAATAAAAAAATTAGAGCTCAGGTGTCTAGGGGAACTATGAACTATGGTTGGCAAATAGAGTAAATCCTTAGGTCAAACAAATGTTGAAAGTCCTCGTAGCTCAAACCAAAGCACTAGTGGCAAATATGTAGTTAAAATAAAGTATGCACACAACGGAGGGGGAAGCCATGGAAATAATGACAAAAGATCAGCGGACAAAACAAAGGAGGGAGGATTTAGTTGCCTTCTACTGTGGATAATTCAAATGACAGAAAACCCGCTACAAGCAATCAAAGGAAGAGGTAGTTGCTCTGAGGAAGGAAAGACAAGTGCTTCAGATGGCACTTAACCAGAAATCCCAAATGCTAAAAGTTGCCAATGATGAAATTGAGGAAATGTCCCTTTACATACAGGAGCTAGAAAGCACGAGGAATAAGCAAAGGGATACATTTAACCGGGAACTAGAAAAGATGGAACCTTGTTTGATGAAAGCTAGCTACTTGGAGGCCAAGTTCCAAGAACTAAAGCAAAAGATGGCCAATCCAGCACCTTAAGGCTTGAAACCGGCTTAAGAAGGCACGAGCCACATAAACAGGAGCAAGCCAGGGAACCCGAACTCCAGATTTACTTAAATCATTCCAAGCTTTTTATTTTGTATCTTTTGAAATATTGTATGAAGATGCCTTTTCTAGAAAAAATTATAAATGATGATAATCTTTCTCATGAACCGTGGTTAAAGTACAATAGGTTGCACACATAGTTTTGTTTTTGCTTGTACATTCCCATGCACTAATTTCATCCTTGCATAAGCATCCATTGCATATCGTGCTCATATATCATTGTTCTGAAGGAAAGATTTTTTTCTACACAGAAAGGAATCAAGGAGAAAAGTCAAGTTGCAACAATTGAGACCTCCACCCACCTTTACAATACTCGGAGGAAGGCGGAAGTTATGCTTGAATAAGTGGAAAGCAGAATTATGGGCCTTGAACAAGGACAGGAAGATTTGAGTGAAAAATTGAGTAAGATCTTGGACCTATTATTGGGCAAAGGAAAATATATACAAATACAGGATGACAAGGTGGACACAGATCCCAACCATGCTCTTGGGTTCACCCTGGTCCACGGACAAACCTTGGCACAACCTCCGGTCGCTACAAGATACCCAGTACCGGACATCTCTCTATTCATACCTATCACGTTAGTTAGTATGGGGATGTCCAGCGGTCGGAATACCTCTAGTGGTGATGACAGAGGTGGAAGTAAACAAATTTGAAATCAAGCATCATTATGATGTACTTAAAGAGCGCCTGAGAGCCATTGAAGGGACCAAGGCATTTGGTTCCATTGATCTGGAAAACCACTACCTGGTGCTAAATATAGTACTATCGCTGAAATTTAAGATCCCAGACTTTGAAGAGTTCGATGGAACCCGCTGTCCTCGAGCCCATTTACTGTTATACTGTCAAGCAATGGTAGCGTATTTAGACAATGAAAAACTAATGATGCACTGTTATCAAAACAGTTTAACTAGTGCGGCCGTCATATGTTGCATCTAGCAGGACAGCGCACGAATTTGCACTTGGAGAGATCTAGCCAATGCCTTAATAGCCCAATACCGCCATGTGGCAGAAATTGCACCAGACCTTATGACCCTGCAAGCAATGGAGAAGAAACCTACAGAAACATTCAGGAAGTACACCTATAGATGGAGAGATATTGCCATCCAAGTGAACCCTCTAGTAGACGACGGGGAAGCAATATCCTTGTTCATGAACGCGTTAAAAGATCCCTACTTTAGGCATCTTCTGGTAGTAATCCCCCATGATTTCATGGATGTTGTAGCCACCGGAGAGAGGATTGAGGCATCCATCAAGAAAGGCTAGGCCAAAAAAAGTAGCACTAAGACTAGTCCGAGCAAGAAATGGACCAATAAGAAGGAGGAGGAAGCCCATATGATCCATGGGCAATTCAATCAGATAAACTAGTATCCAAGATGCCGGAACCAATGGCCTAAAAGAAACTTTGTAGTTGAACCCAAAGTAAACCAAGCGATACACGCGGCCGCAAGGCCTCAGTTTATGGCTCCCGAGCCCATGCCGGCCTGCTAGAACGTGTAAACCCATGATAGAAGTACCCCCTAAAAAATTATCAAAGATAGATCCCATTCCCATGAACTATGCTGAATTGTTTCCCGAATTGCGGGAAAGAGGAATGGTGTCAACAGCACCGGCAGTTTCTGTTTTAAACCCTCCACCACACTAGTATGATCTCGAGGCTTGTTGTGAAGATCACGCAAACTCTCCCGCTCATGTTATTGACTGGTGTTGGGCCATTAAGCACAAGGTGAAATATTTGAGGGATGCTCGTTGGTTGGAAATTGTTGGCCCCAATAAGGCTTATAATTCTTATTTTGATGATAACAAATCGATGATGTGTTTAATATGCTTCAAGTAAAAGTTTTTCAGGAAAGTGACAAAGCTCAAGTGCATAAGGAAGCTTATGGATTACAAAGAATTCTTGAAGAACACAAAGTAAAGCTTATGGATTACAAAGAATTCTTGAAGAACACAAAGTAAAGTTTATGGATTACAAAGAGCATGAGGAATAAAGTTATATTGGTGAAAAACTCAAAGAAAAGATTGAAACAATAAAGATGATGGAAGAACAAGATTGAAGATTAAATAATTATATTTTTAAGGATGTTCTAGATGTAAGTACTTCAAAGTTATTTTCAAAGTATAGATTGGTTTGAAGCTCCTAGAAATTTAAAAATATGTTTTTATATATATACTCTAAAGAATATTTTTATAATCAATGAAAATAAAAGTTTTTGAAAAAGGAAAAATTTTCAAATATTGAAGGGCCAGGCGACTGCCATATTGAGAAAGAGTTTTTTTTAAAAAGTCAGTAGCTAGACAGGCGACTGCCTAAACCTGTCAGGCGCCTGCCTGAACAAGCCAGGTGACTGCCCTAGTTTTGGTAGGCGATTGCCAGCATTCTGTGTTGAGAGATTGCTCTGTGATAGGCAACTTCCAAGTCATGGTAGGCGACTACCACTCGAACGTTGGCCTTAAATCTCTCAACGGGAAGATCTTTTAAACCACATTTTTGGACATATTTATTTCAAAATACTTGAAAATGATTTTTAGGAATCTTTGGGAGTAATGAATGGCTTCTAAAACATCTATAAATAGTCTAAATCTTCAAAGGTTTCAAATTGAAGCAATATTCAAAGGTTTTTGAAATTAAGCAATCTTCAAAGGTTTTCAGATCCAACAATCTTCAAATGTTTTTAGATCAAGCAACCTTCAAAGTTTTTTAGATCAAGCGATCTTCAAGTATTCAAAATTCTCAAAGGATCTAAAATTCTCTTGTGTTCAAACTACTGATTTGCAATTGATTTATACTTTGAAGCAAAGCTTTCAAAAATCAGAATCTTTAATTTTCTTTGAAAATTATTTGGTAATTCATACTATGTATTGAGCTTCAAATTTTTTATATTTGAATTACCTTGAAGTATCATTGTGCTGATTATTGTACTAATCTTCTCTGTTGTGAGAGTTTTTCTTTTGTACACAAAATCTCTTTATCTTGATTCTTAGAGGATTCAGAGTTGTTGAATCATTGGACCAAACGAGGGATTGTTGTTTGGAGAGGCAGGCTCTAGCCTAACAGAAGGAGTGGTTGTAAACATGTGTTGTTCCACCCTGTAACGGAACTGATATAGTGGTACCCTTTGGTATTTTGCCAAGGGCGAGGACGTAGGCTGTGTTGAAGCTGAACCTCGTAAAAATTCTTATTTCTTTCTCTATGCTTTGCTTTATATTCTTTACTTGTTATCATTGTATGGTTTAAAAGTGCAGGTTGTAGGTTTTTAAGTGAGAAAGTAACAAAGATACTTGAAATTTAGAAAGTACGTTTTAATTAACCATTTGCGGGAACCCAAAAGGGAGTACATTGGTTAATCTGTGGAAATCTTGATCAAGAGAGTTGCATTCTAAGAGCTTTCAGGGAAATTAACCAAAGCTCTAATATTCTTGCTTGAGTGATTGAATTACTTTGATTTCATTAATTGACTTGTGAATTTAAATTCCAATATTTTTTAAGTGTGATTATCATTTATATATTTTGGGTGTTAAAATCGAAAGCTTAAAAATCATTAAAATTCAAAAGAATCCAATTCACCCCCCCTCTTGGGAAGCTATTCCTTATTTCAGAATTTGATGACAAGAAGCCAAGAATTCAAGAAAATCCTTTGCCAACTCACAGGGGAAACAATGTGGGGATGATAGAAGAAGGAACCAAGGGGATCTCAGAGAAAGAATTTGATCAGATGACATTAGACTAGGTATGTTGTGAGCTTACGATGACTGGCAAGATAGAGCAACAGGTTATCTGTCCCGATGGCGCACTGTGTGCATGCCGGAATGAAGAAATATCAGTGCAGCATTGTGCAACTTTTGGCGCATTCTTGCGAAGGTTGGTAAATAGAAAGTGCATAGAGTTTGGCCACATTTATAAAAGAAATGAGGTTTCAATTATCAAGGAGAATCACTTGGAACAACCCCAATATACAAATCAACTATTCATTCCTACTGTGAAAAGGACATTGCAGGTCCTTAAAGCACCCGCCCGTTTAGTAATCTCTGCCCCTAGGTCATTTCCCTATCAAAGTAACCAGGTAGTGACATGGAGATATAATTGTGAAGCGCATATCGATGGGGATACCAACAATATGGCAGGAGTAAAGGGGATTACCCGGAGCGAAAGGATATATACACTGGAGAACCTAGAAAAGATGAGCTTAGGAAAGGCAGTGAAGCAGAACAAAAATGTTAAAAAATCAATTCCGCCTTAGGCGGGAGAAGAATTCTTAAAAATAATCAAGCATAGTGAGCATAGCATCATCGATCAGCTAAAGAAAACACCTGCACACATATCCGTCTTGTCATAGTTACTGAATTTAGAAACCCACTGGGAGGCTTTGCTGAGAGTTCTTAACTAGGCTTACATCCCTCAAGACATCAACATTGATAACTTCAGTCATGTGATTGGGGTCCTCAAAACCACCAATTACATCACATTGCCAATGAGGAAATCTCGGCAGTAGGCCAAGGGCATAATCAAGAACTGCACATCTCTATTAAATGTCGAGACCACATGATTGCGTGTAATAACCCAAATAATTATTAGAATTAAATAAAGAAAAGAGAAGGGAAAATTTTTTTTAAAGGGGACATAGCAGGGCCTCATCAACGAATGCGGAGCATTCGTCGATGAACCCTCTACTTGGTCTCGTCGACATGGACGAGTGTCCCGTCAATAATAATTTACCAAGAGGCTATTTTACAGGGCCTGAAATTCACCGGCAAAGGCACCGTCTTCGTCAACAAACCACCTTCATGAACTTGTCGATGAGGTGACATGGCTCGTCGATGAGGCCACGTGGATGACATTTTTATATATAGCCTAAAACGAATTTTTGATGGGAAATTCATTTTATAACTCCTCTCTCTCTCTCTCTCTCTCTCTCTCTCTAAAATGGTTTCTCTCACTTCTCTCTTCTCTCTAGATTTCTTGCTTTGATTCTCCCTAGTTCGATGATCAAAAGGTACCACGATGATCTTGGGGAGATTCTCTACAACATAACTAGAGCAGAAATTCGATTTGAGCAGTTTGAAAACCATCCTAAAATTAGGGTAAGTAGATTTTTAGGTATTTTCAGTATTACCAATATTATTTGAGGCCATATTTCGTATACTATGAGAATATACTGGTATTTTGTGGAATAAATTTGGGGTGTCATATTTTCAGGAATATGGTTTTTTGGGCTCTATAGTCATAGGTTGAGGACCCTGGCAAGTATCTATTCAGGAACCCAGGTAAATTATGGTTTAAGAGATTTATGAATAGGCAATTTTAGGAATGATGGGTGTATTGATTTACTAGAGAATATGAGTATATACAAATGTAGGTTTTTGAGGTTGGTACACTGAGGGTGCGAGAGTGGAGTGTCGAGTGGAGGCCAACGTCACTGTTAGATAGGTAAGAGAAATATGCTCTGCTAGGGATTTTAGAAAGTATATCAAAAGATTATGTATATATATATATATATATATATATATATATATATATATATATCAGCTTATTAATTGGTTTTCCAAAATATCTTTATTATTATTACAATAGAAGTTACAGATTTTAGAGCATAAGAATCGAATTGCTTAATTGTGTGGCATGAATTCATAACAATTTAGTAAAGCATTAATACAGTTTTACAACTATCATGTTTTAGAGTATACTAGCAGAAGATATCCATATACAGTTTCCAGAAAATATAGTTTATAGTATTTTTAGAATGCCATGACTAAAGAACCATAACACTCAGTTATTCAGTTATTTAGCCAGATATACAAATTATACAGATCAGTATCATGTTAAAAACAACAAGATAATTATATACATCAGTACTAAATAGTATCATACCTTGTGGAAATATTCAGTTAGATTCAAATAGTAGAGCATGGTATCATTGCTATTTCAGATCAGAGTGCAACCACATATCTCAAATAGTGTGTGGATTCCATCTACCGTTCCATAAGAGATTGCAGTCTCCCTAGAAAGCCGGGTTGAGGTGGTCGATTTGACGAGGTAGAGTAGTAGCGTGCTTGGAGAGATTGTAGTGGGCCAGATTGTTGATTGATAAAGATTCAGATTAACTTGCTTGGTGGACCAAGTAGAGCTAAGTCTCGACTACGGGCCGTACAACCCTGTCATGAGGGGTTAAATCATGATATTCAGTTCCCAAGGTATTATCACAATTGTTTATATATACATATTTACAGTGCAGTAGCAGTTTTATTATAATATTAGAATTATGTGTAACTAGAAAACTCAAATATACAGTTGTATTTTAAACTATAATAAATGTAATATGTATGGTATACTAGATTATCAGTTTTACAGTTTCAATATTATATCAGTATATTAAATATGTAACTCAGTTGCCACACACTAGTGATAACATATTTCTTCTTACTGAGTGTTGTCTCATCCCAGTGACTTAACATTTTTCAGGTGATCCAGCTAGACGAGCAGATCAGGCTCACGGGTAGAGAAGTTCTTGTGCTGCCATTTTTGAAGGGTGAATGTTTCCTGGGTGTTGGTTGTTAGGTAGATCCTTGGGTTTTTTATGATGTTTTTGGGCAGTTACGTGATGTTCATATTAGGACTTTTAGATTTATAGTATTGGAAATATTGTTTACAGTTTTATGTTTACTGTTGCTTAGGAATGTGATGTGGACAGAGTTTCCTCAATGCTCCCAGGGCCTGAGATGTTTTCAGTAGTAATATAGAAGGATTTGCTATATATTTTATATATATTAAGAATATATATATATATATATATATATATATATAATGGCATGAAAAAGTAGGTCACTACATTGTGAGAGTACTGATAGATAATGGGTCATCTCTGAACGTCATGCCAATGACGACCCTGCAAAAATTGATCTTTGATCTTTCCTACATGAGGTAGAACAACTTGATCGTGTGAGCTTTCGATGGAACCCATAGGGAATCAATGGTGTAACGACCCAATTTTTATATATATATATATATATATATATATACCATAAAATTATACTACTCTGATACCCAGAATAAAATCTATAACATCATCCTGATCCAAGTGGGGATCGGGAAGCCTGAACATCCATAAAATTTCCTATGCAGCGGTAAACAAAAAGGCATACATCCACATTAACAATACCAGATTTTCAGTATTCCCAAAATATACATACAAAATGAACATTCCCAAAAAATCTTCCATCTCATCTCCTAGTGACCATTCAAAAATGCATCTTTCCCAAAAATACTCACCCTACAGATAAGGCAGTACTATAGTCCCCCTACCTTCGAGCTTGATTTGCCAGTCTATCTAGTTCACCTGAAAATTGATAAATTACGGGGATGAGACAACTCTTAGTAAAACGTAATACGAAATGTGTGTGGTAGATGAGTTTGCATAACTATAATATCTAATTTAAAAGTATTGTATGTTGTAAAAAACTGAATATGAGAAAACACATATAAATAAAACATCATATAACTCACTTCTGGTTGCTTAACATAAACTATTTTCCTGAATATTCTATTCAAAGTACTTTTGATATCTATAAGTATGACTGCAGTTTCTATAAATCTAGATATATATAATAATATCTAAGAAAACTTCCCTGAATGGATAACTCAAAGTCATGAATTAACCCCTCATGATAGGGTTGTGCAGTCATAGGTAGGATTTAACACTGGTTGGCCAACTATGATAAGTCAACTGAACTCTGATAGTCAAATCAGCCACCTCAACCCTAACTGACAGGGACCTGTCCACAACAAAGGCACGATCGACTGTTGAAAATCCACATACTTTCTGAGATATGTGGTTGCACTCTAAACTGAAATAGCAATGGTATTATGCTCTAAAAACTGATCTGGTCCATCAGGGTTTGATACTATATATATATATCACTGATATATATTTATTACTGAATAACTATGATTCTGTTTAACTGAAATAACCATAATGATGTAGAAAACTAATCTGAATAAATTGATATATCTGGATGCTATGATTCTATAATCTGAATATCATAGTTTACTGAAACTAAATTTCATATTTCTATATAAGCTGTAAAAATCATAATCTGTATAAATCATAATTCTGGCTCATACTGCATATCGTGCTTTCTATATAAACTGTATAATCATGGTACTGATAAAATTGAATATTTTAACCATGTATAATTACATAAATTATGATAACATGAAAGCTATATAAATTCTGTACTATACTGATAAATTTCTCATGCCACACAATTAATTAAACAAAATACATATACTGACTAGGAGGCTTGCCTCCAATTCAACCCTTACGCCTTGGCATACCAGCCTCAAAATCTTGCAATTACATATATAATTCCCATTAAAACACTGAATTTCCCAAAAAATCATCATACTCATATTTCCTGTTATTTCAAAAACCTGGCCCTTGGCCACAAAATACAACCCAACATATAACCGTCAATTAAAACGCGGCCCTTGGCCATTAAATAATAATCCTAGCCCTTGGCCAATCAAACAATACCCGGCCACTGGCCGTTATTTCAAACTCATGCATTTCATAAACAATTCCAGTATTTCCACAAGCATTCTAGTATTTCTCAAACAATTCAATATTTTATGATTTTCAACCCATTCAGATCATCTGCCATACAATTTCACATTTAAACGCACTTATATATATATATATATATATATATATATTCAATTGTCCACTATTCATTCTATACAAAATTACATATCATATATCCTAATTTAATCAAATCAACCATAAATAAAATATTATTTTAACATTTCCTAGGCCCATAAATTTAAAATAACAATTAAACCTCCGAAAACAATCAATTTTTTTAATTCCCTAAATTCCATTCTCACTTTGGAGTGGTGCCTAGGACCCCCAAATTGAAAATTCGCTCCAGCCAAAATGACGATGATCGAGATTAAGACCCCATAGTGGTGTCCGATCGTCGATTTAACTGAAGATTCTAAAAGAAATTGAGGAAAGAAAAAGAGTATACCTTTCTCCAAGAGTAGGGCCTACATCGCTCCCAGAACAAATCCGCTCTGGTAGGAATGTTGGTGGCAGAGATAGGAACTCAGTAGTATCTTCAATTTTCCAATTGGCCAAATATTTGCCGAGAAATTGAGCAAAGTGAGAGAGGAGACAAGGAGAGAGAAAAAAATTGGTGTGAGAGAGAGATGATATTTAATCCTAACCAGAGTGAGAGAGGAGACGAGGAGAGAGAAAAATTGGCATTTCGGCCACTAGGGGGGTTTTCTTTTCACATTTTCGATCCTGAAGCTATACATCCTTATATACATTTTTTTTTTTTTCATTATCTTATATATATATATATATATATATATATAAACTAATATCATTATATTATTATATCATATTTATATTATATATATATACATATAATATTACTTATTTATTTATTTCAATTTAATGATATTTAATTCATTAATTAATTAATTAATAATTTTAATTTATTTTAATTAAAATTTAAAAAGAATTTTAACTCTTCCACGCATATAAATTTTCTAAGGCATTACATTCTCCCCTCCTTATAAAAATTTCGTCATTGAAATTTATTGAATGTAACCCCAAGTAAAATCCATCATTAACCCAATAAGTTTTGAGTTAATCTTTTAAAGAAGTCCATTAAAACTGATAACTAACATAAATTGATGGATTATACATCATGTTCTAATGCACCTTATTTTAGCACTAACACTCAATAACTTCAATTTTCATCTCCAGTCTTCCACCCCCATCTGAGTCTACTAGGGAGTACTGCATCTCTCCTCCTCCACCGAAACCAGACAACAGGGGGTGAGCCTTATCGGACTAATGACTGGCCCCACAGAACAACACGTGTTCTTTTCAATGTCTTTTGTCCTCACTCACACATTTCCTAAGAAAACTTTCCAGAAGGTCACCCATCCCAAGATTACTCCAAGCCAAGCACGCATAACCATGGAGTTCTTATGGGAAGACTCCTGAAAAGAAAAGTGCAACTTGTTGACAAGGGTAGTAACATCAAATACTTTTTAAGACTTTCTTCCACGAGGCATCACATTCTCCGTCATTTACAGAATGCCACGTCCTCGTTGCGAACCCATATTTCCAAACCTAGGCGATGTGAATCTCATCACATTTTCGCCTGGGTAATTGCTTTAATACCATTTTTGTAACGCCCCAAAGTGGGTCAGCCAGGGAGCTCTACGTCTCTCCTCCTCCACATAGACCAGAAAATAAGGGGTGGGCCTTATCGGACTGATGACTGGCCCCACAAACCAACACGTGTCCGTTTCAGTGTGTTTTGTCCTGACTCACACACTTCCTAAGAAAACTTCCCAGAAGGTCACCCATCCTAAGATTACACTAAGTCAAGCACACTTAACCGTGGAGTTCTTATGGAAGGGCTCCTAAAAAGAAAGGTGCACCTTGTTGATATGGGTAGTAACATCAATTCCTTTTTAAGTCTTTCTTCCATAGGGTATCACAAATGGGATCTTTAAAATTTTCATTGCAAATCAGATGTCACTTTTGATATAACTTTTCAAGTCATGGACTTTACTCCATCTTACAATTGTCTGTCAAGACGGCCATGTATACACAATACTAGTGCAGTTCCATCATCTTTGCATTAGTGGGTAAAATTCATTGTGGAAGGAAAAATGGTATGTGTATATGGGGAGACAAATCTAATGGTGACCAAACCCTCTTCCACTCCCTATGTGGAGGCTGTTGAAAAAACCCTTGAAGATTCCTTCGAGGCCTTCAAAGTTATCCATGCCACTATGGTGATGGAGGGTTCTCCCATTTTTGGGCCTCGGATCTCTTCTACAGCACATAGGGTGGCCTTAAAGATGATCATATCGGGATTTTGCCTAGGTAAAGGATTGGGCAAGCACCTTCAATGTATTCCGACTCCTTTACAGTTAGAAGTGGTAAAAGATCAGTACGGTCTCGGATACACTCCCACCCACGCAGATCGAAGAAAGATGGCGGCAGAAAAGAAAGAGCAACGAATGGAAAGGCTCACAGGGAAGGTGAGCACCAATTGGGGAACTGAAGTCCCACCGATCAGCCAAACTTTTAGAAAGAGCAGCCAGGAAAATCTTGAGGTGGAGATGAGGCATCTGAGCATATTAGTCTTAGATTTGGAAGACTTTGAAGCTGGCCCGAGCGAATAGGTTCGCCCTCTACCCGTAGGAACAGTGTTGCAAAACTCGAACACTTGTGACTGTCCAACTTCTTTGATGTAATGATTTTTATTTTCCTTATGTTTCTTTCTTGTTTTTTAATCTGTGAGCAATATTAGTCCCTGATAGATTTTCTTCATTAATGAAATGAATTATGTGTTCCTTAACATCATTTGCATCTTGAGTTCAATTGTCAAAAGGATGCTTACTTTGATTTCATGCAAGAATAGGGGAGATAGTAACACCAGCACCCATGAGTAAGAAATTGATGTTAATTTTGAAAACGTAATCCACGAAACCGAAATTGAAGAAGATGATATGAACTTATCCCCTGAAATGGAAATAATGTTGAAATTTGACGAAAAATCAACATTAACTAGTAGTGACCCCACAGTTACAATAAATCTGGGAATTGAGGAAGAACCAAAATGAGTAAAAATTGGGAAACTGTTGAAAGGTAAATAAAAGGGAAAAAGAATCAGCCTTTTGAAGGAATATCAAAATTTTTTCACATGGTCTTATCAAGACATGCCAAGTTTGGACATAGACCTGGTAACTCATAAGATACCCATTTACTTTAATTCTAAGTTGATAAAGCAGAAGTTGAGAAGAATGTGACCGAAAATGTTAATCAAGATAAAGGAAGAGGTGCAAAAATAGTTTGAGACAGGATTCTTGGAAGCAGCCCAATATACTGAATGGATGGCAAATGTTGTCGCAATAATGAAAAAGAATGGGAAAGTTCGAGTCTGTGTCGACTACTAGGACTTAAATAAAGCTAGCCTAAAAGACAATTTCCCACCTCCACACATAGATGTGTTGGTAGACAATACAACAGGGCATGCTTTATTTTCATTCATGGATGGCTTCTTGGGATACAACCAGTTTAAGATGGCCCCAAAGGACAAGGAAAAAATCACCTTCATCACCTTATGGGGAACCTTTTGTTACAAGGTTATGTCATTTGGTTTGAAGAATGTAGGGGCCACTTATCAAAAACCCATAGTAACCTTGTTCCATGACTTAATGCACAAGGAGATTAAGGTGTACATGGATGAAATGATCGTGAAGTCACGGGATGGAGGTGATCATGCGGAAAATTTGGAGAAGTTGTTTAAAAGACTCTGAAAATACCAGTTAAAGTTGAATCTAGAAAATGTACTTTTGGCGCCACTTCAAGAAAATTGTTGGGGTTCATAGTGAGCAAAAAGGGGATTGAGGTAGACCTAGACAAGATAAAAGCCATTCATAAGATGCCTAGTCCAAAAATCGAAAAGGAGGTCCGGTGTTTCGTAGGCAGGCTCAACTATATAGCTCAGTTCATATCTCATCTAACTACCACCTATGAACCCATCTTTAAGTTGTTAAGAAAGAACAACCTGGAAAGATGGAATTAAAAATGCCAAGAGGCTTTCGAAAGGATAAAAGAATATATCTTGAACCCTTCAATATTGGTTCCCCTGGTACCTAGAAGGCCACTCATTGTATAGTTGGCAGTATTGGAGAACTCCATGGGTTCCGTGCTAGGGCAACATGACGAGTCCGAGAGAAAAGAACGGGCAATCTATTACCTAAGCAAGAAATTCACAGGGTGTGAATCTAAATACTCTGATTTCAAAAAAAACTTGTTGCACGTGGTATGGGTGGTCAACAGACTATGGCAATACACGTTGTATTACACGACATGGATGATCTCCAAAATGGACACGATTAAGTATGTCTGTGAAAAGCCGATAGTAACAGGTCGGGTGGCTCAATGGAAGATGCTCTTAACTGAATATGTCATTACTTATGTGACAAGAAAGGCCATTAAGGATGGCGCCATAGAATAATATTTGGCAAATAGGGTTGTTGAAGAATATCAACCCATGGAGTTTGATTTCTCGGATAAGGACATCGACTCAATAAGCCAAGAAGAAGAAGATAAGGTAGGATGGATGATCTTGTTCAATGGAGCAGTTAATGTGTGGGGAATATGGAGCAGAGACTATGCTCATATCGCCAGAAGGAAAGCATTACCCGGTCATGGCCAAACTTACTTTTCCTTGTACTAATAATGTAGCAGAATATGAGGCATGCACGTTGGGTTTGTAGGCTGCCATAGATAGGGGCATTAAAGAATTGGTCATAAAAGGAGATTCACCTTTGCTTATTCATTAGTTAAATGAAGAGTGGGAAACACGAGATGCCAAGCTAATACCATATCAAGAGTACATCCAAGGGATGAATAGGGAATTTGATCATATCAGCTTTTCCCATCTACCAAGAGAAAATAATTTGATTATTGATGCATTGGCAACATTGGCAGTTTTTGTAACGACCTAAAATTCCATACAATTTTTTTTCCAAATAATATATAAAATATACTGATAATCATTTTACTTAAATACCCTTAAAATCACCTATACAACGGAAAGCATAAAGTCATACATCCATAATTATAATACTAGAATCTAGTATTAACCCAAAGCATACATACATAATTATATATCATCCCAGCACCTTCAACCCTACACTCTTGAATACTAATCAAAAATACAATCCCCTGATAACACTTACCCTTCAGACAAGGTAGTGTAGATGACCTCTTTACGTGTGAGCCTAATCCGTTCGTCTAGTTGGATCACCTGAAAATGTTAATTTATTAGGATGAGACAATGCTCAGTAAGAAGAAATATGCTATTACTAGTGTGTGGCAATTGAGTCTACATAAATAATTTACTAATAAATAACTGAACTAAGATATCATGGAAATACTATGCAACTCACACCTACATGGCTTAAAATACAATTGTATTGTCTAAGTTTTCTATTTATCCATACTAATAAGAATATAATATATCTGTTGTTCTTCTGTAAATCTGTATCTATATAAATAACTGAGAAATATCCCTAAAAATCTATATGTCATGATTTAAACCCTCATGACAGGGTTGTGCGGCCCGTAATATGGATTTAACTCTGGTTGGCTTACCAGGATAAGTCACCTGAATACTCTATCAATCCTTAATCTGGCCATACTACAATCCCTCCAAATGCATGGTACTAGTATCTACCTCGTCAAACCGGCCTCCTCAAACCAAATTTCTAGGGAGCCTGCAATCCCTCCATAGGCGCGGTTGATGGAATCCACACACTATCTGAGATATGTGGTTGCACTCTGATCTGAAATAGCAATGGTACCGTGCTCTTCTAACTGAATCTGTCTGAAATAAAACATCTGGGATTTGATATTATATAACACTAATATATATAATTATCTTTTTGTTTCATCATGATTCCAAAATAACCATAACACTATAAATCTGATCAGAAATACTATAATATCTTACTGCAATAACTGTAATATATGACTGCATAATCTGTAATTCTGAGTGTTATGGTTTTGGAAATCATGGAATTTTGTAAATATTGTACAATATCTGTCCATAAAATATATCTTTCTGCAAGATATACATCTATATGTATAATATTTTCCTGTATATACACTGTAATTCATAATTTTGTAAAATCTGATAAAACATATTTCTGTGCATAAATACTGATAAGTCATGGTATTCTGAAAAATTGTATAAACTCTATACTCAAAAAATATCTACTTAGGCCACACAATTTATAAAACATTTCCTAGCCCCATAAATTCCCAATAAACATTTAAAATTCCAAATATAACCAATTTACTTAATTCCCTAAATCTCACTCTCGCTTTAGAGTGGTGCCTAGGATACCCAAATTGAAATTTTACTTTGGCCAAAACGACGACGATCGAGACTAGGACCCAGTGGTGGTGTCCGATCGTCGATTTAGCTGAAGATCTAAGGAGAAATTGAGTAAAAAGTAAGTGTTTACCTTTCCCTAGGAATGGTGCCTATGCCGCTCCCACGACACATCCACTCTAGTAGAAATGTCAGTGGCGAAATTAGGAATCCAACGATACCTTCCGTTTCTCGATCGGTCAAATATCCGCCAAAAAATTAAGGAGAAAGGGAGAAGAGAATGAGAAGTGAGAGAGACGACAGTTGAGCACAGAGGGCGTGAGCTCTCTGTTAGTTTAGGAAAGGAAATTGCTTTCCTTCTTCAGGAAGTTTCAATCTTCCTTATACATATAATATATATAATCATTATTATATTATAATAATATTACATATATATATATGTATATCTTATCATTTTAATTATTTAATAGATTCAATTTAATAATATTTAATTAAATAATCTATTTTAATAATATTTAATTAAATAATCTATTTTAATAATATTTAATTAATTAATTACTTAATTAATATTATTATTATTATTATTATTATTATTATTTACATTTCCATGTGCACAATTTTTGGGGTCATTACATTCTCCCCTACTTATAAAAATTTCGTCCTCGAAATTTGTTGCATATAACCCCAAGTAAAATCCATCGTTAACCTAATAAGTTTTGAATTAATCTTTTAAACAAGTACATTAGAATTGATAACTAACAGAAATTGATGGATTATACATCCTGTTCTAATGCACTTTACTTCAGCACTAACACTCAACAACTTCAATTTTCATCTCCAGTCTTCCAAAGATCTAACACCGACATAACCTCAAGGCCCTATTACATTTCTTAATGAATAGTACAAGTGCAACCTATGATGATGTACAAGATCAAACAAATATCTTGTCGAGGAAATTTTCTAGTTGCACCCTAAGTTGTTTTAATCCAATTAATGTCATTCTAAATGAAGTAGTCAGCATAGGCTTCGTCTCTAGCACCAAATCAATATTAAATTCAATCTCTTCTTGGAGGTAGCCGCGATAAATCATTTGGGAAAAATATCTAAAAATTCATCACCTATGGGTAAAGAAATTAGGATTCGTTAACTCGTATATTTCTTTCATTGCTACTACAAACCCTAGATATGTACCTAAATTCTATCCTTTCACAAGCACTCAAGATGTCAACTATGAGAGCTTGTTAGTTGGAAAGAAAACCCTCACTCCATTTTGATCTCTGAGTACTATTTTCTTTTAAAAACAAATAATTAGGTAAATGATCAATAGATAACCACATATGGTTAGCCTCATTTTTAAACAGAGAACTTGCAATAATGACTCATACTCATCAAGAACCATACTTGCTGGGACATCTTAGACTAGGGTATGTAATCATTAGCCTTTCAGATCAAATGTATAAAATCACTTCAAACTCTTATCATAACTTGTGATTCATTTGAGTAAAAATTATATAAGCTTCTAAATATTCTTTGAAATTCTAGTTACCCTATTCCTTTTTATTGTCAAACTAATGCACAGGCTTACACTTTAAAATTAGGGTAAAGTATCATTTTCCTACCAAATTGGTTTCTAAATTTTTCTTGCTTCCAACAGTTTTAAGATTCAACTTCTAGCCTATTTTTGTAAACATTGAATATCAAAGTATAGTTGGAAAATATCCTTAATGAAAAACATGGACTGCAATTATGGCAAGTCTAAGTCCTGTTATACTGACTCAAGCCAACCCTGATCTTGCTCCTATGGTTGGAAAACTATGCAATACAGATGTGTCTTGGTTTTTGGTACGAAATAAAATACTACAAAAGTTGTTTAGTTAGCTATGATTAGTGATTGGACATTGTTTGGCAGCATAAATCTTGTGTAAAATGGACCAAGAAGGAAAGGGTGACATTTATTTATACTAGAGTTGCTAATGGTAGAAGAATTATATTATGGAGATGGCTTCAAAAGCCATAATCAATTGCAACCAACCACAGAAGATTTCACATTAAGTTGTATACAAATCAAATCCCCAACCAAGTCAATGCCTAAGTAGTTAAATTGGTGTCCCGTTGCCAAGTAGGATTCACATAGAATAAAGCGAAAAGGTAAAGCTTCAAGTCCTAGCATGTATGGTTTTCCTTATGGATAACATATTGCTAAAGGTCCAAGTATCATTATGATTTTTTTCCTTCTAAGTAAGTTGCTAAAGATGATTCTATTGGGTGTTATTTGGTTCACAAGATCCTTCGGGTTACTTGGTAATATGATACCCATGACATCTTATTCTCATGCTTGTTTTCAAGTTACGGTGATAACATCACTTCTTAGGGAATAAAGAATTTCCACAGAATATAGGAGTCCAATTGTTGCCCACTTAGTATGTTACATTCTTATGGGAATCTTAATTTTAGGATTAAACTGTCTCTACTATTTTGGCCGACTTATGGAAATATGAAAATATGTAGCCAATGCACATTCTTATCGACCCATCTTTCTCTTCCCTAAACAATTCCAGCACCCCCCAGGGTGACACACTAGGCCCAATAAACCCCTTATCCAACAAATCTTGCAACTTTTCCTTCAACCCTTTTAGTTCTGCCGATGCCATTCTATACGGTGCTTTAGAATTTGGCGCTGTCCCCAGAATTAGATCAATAGAAAATTCTACCTCATGTTTAGGAGGTAGTCCCGACAAATCCTTGGGGAACACATTAAGAAAATCTCTCACTACTGGGATATCCTCTATGCTCAACTCTCTTTCTCATACCTTCTTCACACAATCCAAATATCCCTGGAAATCCTCTAGCAAAAACAACTTTGCCTAAATGGCGGGTAACAATTGTGGGGGGGGGGGGTGTGCACATGTGATCCCACAAATCTATACTTTTGTCCTCCTAGTGGTCTGAATACTACCTCTCTTTGATAATAGTCCAGATTGGAGTAGTTAAAAGCTAGCCAGTCCATCCCCTCAAAATTACCTCGAACTTATATATATATATATATATATCTAAAATTACCAAATTACCTGGTAAAGACCTCCCTTGAATTCAAACTGGATAGTTCCTGTCATGACATCTCCTGCCGCCTCAACATGTCCCGATGTCAGCGCATAGACTCATGCTAGGGCCGTATTCCTCTGTTGTCTGCCTCGGGGTGCCTAGTGACCTCCTTAGTATGGTGTAGGAGTAGGCACAAAACTGGTGGTGCTCAACAATCTCTCGCCATGTGGCCAGGCTAACAACATCGATAACATGCCATCTCTCTAACCCGACAGTGTTCCGAGTGTCTCCTGTAGCTTATGGAACAAAAAGGGGGCTTTGGCCTATCTTGTACCGCTCGACCTCCTATCCCATGTCTTTGTCATCCTCTGCTATCCTACCTCCTCCATAGCCCCCGACTAGACCCTACCTGAAAATTTGAAGGCACGGGTCTCTTCCTTTGACTCTATACCACAGCACCTCTTTATAGGCCACTCTCAATCACTATGGCTCTATCAACTATCTCAGAAAATTCTGGGCCCAAAAACTTACAACTCTCTCATAAAATCCCTGACTCTGGCCCTCCCCAAACTTCCTCGCCTTCTTTCCTTATCTGGCACTAAGTGCGGGGCAAATTAGAACAGCTCAATAAATCGAGCTGCATACTGTTATATTGTCATATGCCCCTGCGTCAAATGCAAAAGTCTGCCACCTTCACATTTCCAACGGCAATGGGGAAGTATTTCTCAAAGAACAACTCCCTGAAGTAGCTCCAGGTCACCGTTATAGGCTTAGGTATCTACTCCTCTACTAGTGTAGTTTATCTCCACCAGCATTTGCTTCCCCAGTCGATTTGAATTCAGCAAAAGACACTTTCTGCTCCTCAATACAAGGGAGCACTGCCAACATGTCCTCAATATCCTAAACCCAATTCTTAGCCACTAATGAGTCAGTCCCTCCAAAAAATGACGGGGATTCATATGCATGAACTGCTCAATCGTGTAGCTCCGTTCCCCTTAACTCCTAGCCATTTCTGCCATCACCTGCTGGGTGATGTTACATAATACCACTAATATACTTAACACACTAGGATCCAAAAATAATATTCTATGACCATTCATTTTATCATTCACAATCCCAATTTAGGATTCAGTCCTACTACCTAGAAACAAGACCCAACGATAGTTTACTATGGTTTTCTTGAAGTCGTCACCACAGGATAATCAAAGAAACAATCATGGAATGTCCTGCCTCCAAGCTACAAGATAGAACCCTAAATTTCAATCTCATCCTTTAATAGCAGCTGACTCATATCACAATCTATCCATTTCCTATTCTGCTCACAATCCATTCCTATACTTTGGTATTGTATTCCGTTGTTTACTAAAGTCTGCAGAACCTAACAACCTAGACTTTGATACTAAAATTTAATGACCTATAATTCCATACCAATTTTGTTTCCAAATAATATATAAAATATACTGATAATCATTTTACTCAAATACTCCTAAAATCACCTATACAGCAGAAATCATAAAGTCATACATCCATAATTACAATACCAAAATCCAGTATTAACTCAAAGCATATATACATAATTATATATCATCCCAGCACCTTCTACCCAACACTCCTGAATACTACTCAAAAATACAATCCTTTGATAACACTTACCCTTCAGACAGGGTAGTGTAGATGACCTCTCTATTTGCGAGTCTGATCCGCTTGTCTAGTTGGATCACCTAAAAAATGTTAATTTACTGGGATGAGAAAATGTTCAGTAAGAAGAAATATGCTATTACTAGTGTGTGACAAATTAGTCTACATAAATAATTTACTAATAAAAAACTGATTTGAGATATCATTTATATACTGTGCAACTCACACCTACATGGCTTAAAATACAATTGCATTATCTGAGTTTTCTATTTATCCATACTGATAAGAATATAATATATCTTATGTTCTTCTATAAATATGTATATATATATATATATATATATATATATGTATACATAAAACTGAGAAATATCCTTGAAAATCTGTATGTCATGATTTAACCCCTCATGACAGAGTTGTGCAGCCCGTAGGCCAGACTTAACCCTGGTTGGCCTACCAAGATAAGTCCCCTGAATACTATATCAATCCTCAGTCTGGCCATACTGCAATCCCTCCAAAAGCACGGTAGTGGTATCTACCTCATCAAATCGATCTCCTCAACCCAAATGTTTGGGGAGCCTGCAATCCCTCCATAGGGATGGTTGATGGAATCCGCACACTATCTGAGATATTTGGTTGCACTCTAATCTAAAATAGCAACGGTACCATGCTTTGCTAACTGAATCTGTATGAAATAATTCATTAGGGATGTGATACCATGTAATACTAATATATATAAACTGCGATGTGAACTGTGGGGCTCAATTTGAGACGATGGACACCGGCACTCCATGTAGTCTTACTATCTCCTGTATATATGTCTCTTCCAACCTACTCATGGAGTAGACAACTCTGATGGCAAGAAAGTGGGCAGTCTTTGTTAACCGGTCCACGACTACCTAGATAGCGTTCTGTCAGTGCAATGCTAACTGTAACCCTGTAACAAAATCCATAAAAGTATGATCCCACTTCCACTCAGGAATGTGGAGTACTGTATTTGTCTCGGTGGTCTCTAATGCTCAGCTTTTACCTGCTGGCATGTCAAGCACTGCTCTACGTACTCAGCTATCTCTTTTTTCATATTGCTCCACCAGAAGGATTCCTGAAGATCCCTATACATTTTAATGCTTCCTGGGTGCACTATATACAAGGATCGATGTGCCTTCTCCAAGATGGTTCTTTTAATTTTAGTATTTATAGGTACGCACATTCTGGTACCAAACCTCAAAGTACCATCATTTGAAATAGTAAAATCAACTCCCTGTCCACTATGTACTTTATCTATGATCTTTACTAATTATGTATCCAGCATCTGAATGATCTTAATTTTCTCCACCAAAAGTGGGTTGAAGTACCAGGTTAGCAATAAATGCATGGGGATCTCCCTCTACCAGCTCTACCCTAAGTCTTTCCTAATCCGTTCCAATCTGATGTTGCATCACCACTACTGACATAGAGGCATTCCTTAATTTTCAACTCAAGGCATTAGCTACCACATTTGCTTTCCCTAGGTGGTAACTAATGATACAGTCGTAATCTTTAATTAACTCCAACCATCTCCTCTGCCTCATATCTAACTCTTTTTATATGAAGAAATATTTCAAGCTCTTATGATCTATAAAGATCTCATTTTTCCCACCATATAGATAATGCCTCCAAATCTTTAAGGCATACACTAGTGTAGCCAACTCTAAATCATGCATCGGATGATTCTTTTCATATTCCTTGAGTTGCCGAGAAGTGTTTGCCACAACCTTTCCTTGTTGTATCAATACACACCCAAGTCCTCTTAGAGACGTTTCACTGTAGATCACATAATCTCCATCCCTTGATTGAATGATAAAAAATGGTGTGGTGATGAGTCGTTTCTTCAACTCCTAAAAACTTTGCTCACATTCGTTGGTCCACTCGAACTTCTCACTTTCCCTCATGAGCTGATTCAGAAGACTTGATAACTTGGAAAAACCCTCTACAAACCACCGGTAGTATCCTACCAGACCCAAGAAACTTCGAATCTACTGAACATTACTTGGCCTCGTCCAATTCACCATCGCTTCTATCTTGCTCAGATATACTGAAATACCATTCCCGAAAATCACATGTCCAAGGAATGTAACTTCCCTCAGCCGAAATTCGCATTTCTTGAACTTAGCGTACAACTTATTTTTTCTCAACACCTATAGCACCATCCTCAGATGATCTTCATGCTCTTTGAAACTCTTTGAATAGACCAGAATATCATCAACAAAAACAACAACAAACTAGTCCAAATACTAGTGGAATACCTTATTCATTAGGTCCATAAATGCTGCTGGTGCATTGGTCAATCCGAAGGGCATAACCAAAAACTCGTAGTGGCCATGCCTGGTTCGGAAAGTTGTCTTCGGAACATCTTTTGCTTTAATTTTTACCTTGTGGTATCATGACCGAAGATCAATCTTAGAGTAGACCCGGGTTCCCTAGAACTTATCAAATAAGTAATCAATACAAGGAAGAGGATACTTGTTCTTTATTGTGACTTTATTTATCTCTCTATAGTCTATACACATCCTCATCATCCCATCTTTTTTATTTACAAATAAAACTGGTGCTCCCCAGGGTGACACACTAGGTTTGATAAAACCTTTGTTTAATAATTATTGCAACTGGTCTTTTAGTTCTTTCAATTCGGCTGGAGCCATTCTGTAGAGTGCTTTAGAAATCGATGATGACCCTATAAGTAAATCAATAGTAAAATCAATTTCACGGTCCGGTGGTAAACTAGGTAACTCTTCTGGAAAAACATCTAAAAACTCCCTAACTATTGGAATATCAGTAAGTTTCAAGGCATTTCCTCTATACACACTATGTACCCCTAGCAGCCGTCTCGAAGTAATCTCCTTGCTTGAATAGCTAACATCAACTGTGGTGGGGCACGCACACAAAACTCCACGAATATAAATTCCTACTCTTTAGAAGGCCTAAATATGACTTCTTTATGACGACAATCAATACTAGCATAGTTAGCTGCTAGCCAGTCCATACCCAAAATTATATCAAATCCTTGTATATATAATACCATGAGATCAACGGGTAACAGTCTTCCCTGAATTCCCACTGGATAGCCTCTAAGCACTTTTCGACACCTCACTCCTTATCCTGTCGGTGTAACCACTAACAACTCGGTGTCTAACAGATGGATTTCTATCCCATATAATTTGACGTACCCCATAGACACGAAAGAATGTGTAGCCCCTAAGTCAAATAAAACAACAACTTTATGTGATAAAATAATAATAGTACCTATCACAACATCACCCGCAACCTTAGCATCCTGGTGTCATAACATAGACCCTCACTGGGGCTGTGTTCCTCTACTAGCCTCCTCGAGGTGCTTGATTATTTTCCTAGAATGGTCTAGCAGTCGTGCGTTCATCAACGGCCCATGACATGCTTATGCAATGTGTCCCAGTCTCCCACATCGATAGCAGTTATTTCCTCCCACACAACATTCTCCCATATGCCTCCTGCAACATCTAGGGTAGATAGGACACGTCTTCTTGCCCTGATACCCATGGTTTCCCATCACTTGCCTCTGACCTCCACCGTACCCGTCTCGTCTTCATGGGCCTCAGCTAGTACTTGCCTGAAACCCAAGAGGCATGGGCCTCTTTCTCTGGCTCGGTATCCCAGTACCCCTCTGCCTGCTCACATATGTTATAGTAGCTCTGTCAACCAACTCTAAGAGATCTTAGACTTTTAAAATGGCCACCTATTCATAGATTTATTACCTCAAACCCCTCTCTAACTTTCTTGCCTTCTTAGCCTCATATGGGATAATATACGGAGCAAAGCGCGACAGCTCAATAAATTTCACCATGTATTGTTGGACTGAGATACCCCTGTGCCAAATTCAATAATTCCTCTACTTTAGCTTCTCTAATAGTGGCAGGGAAATATTGGTTGAACAACACCTCCTTGAACTGGCTCCAAGTCATGGCTACTAGCACGGATCTCTGTTCCTCTAACAATCTCATGGTTGTCCACCACCTCTTAGCCTCACTCGTCAACTTATATGTGGCAAAAGGGAATCTCTATTCATTAGTGCAGTGCAGTAGTGTAAGTGTTTTCTCAATTTCCTACATCCAGTTTTTAGCAACTACAGGGTCGGCTCGCCCCGAGAACACTGAAGGATTCGTGTCGGTGAACTGCTGGATCATATAGCCCTGATCAGTTAGTGGGTAGCCCTATTCTCTACTTTTTCAAGCAATTTCTGCCATAACTTGTTGTGCTACAATACACAGCACTTGTTCTGAGTCATTGCCACCCATACTGGAAGGCCTTGCACCACTACCATCGATGTGTGCATTGCTGTTTTCGGGGTCCATCCCGTAATAACATGAGATTAATTTGAGAATCCTAACTACATAACAAAACTATTACATTTATCTAACTAAGTTACCCTCCTACTACCTATCTACTAATTTAAGGCTTAATCTTACCATTTGGGAACAAAATCGACGATAGTTACCATGATTTTCCTAAAATCATCACCCCAAGAAAAACACAAAAACCACCCCGAAGTTCCTACCTCCAAACTACGAGACAAAGCCCTAAATTCTTACCTTAGTCCCTCACATTAACTTTACCAAAATCCCAGTCCATCCTCTACCTATCCTCATCAAAATCCTTTCCTATACTCTGATATTGTTTTCTGTTGCGCACTAAAGTCTATAGAACCTATCAACCTAGGCTTTGATACCAAACTTGTAACGACCCCAAAAATTCTACCATTTTTTTATCTATATATCCTGTAACAAAATAACATTACTTTGATACCCATATTATTATTCACTATAATATCTCATATCCAAAGTGGTACCGAGGATACCTGTTCACAAAATATACCACCTAAGCAGCGGAAAACATAAAAATGTACTAACCTTATTTACAATACCAAAGTTTCAGTATTTCCCAAAATATAAATATACATCTCCCAAAATATACCCAATGTCCTAGGGCATACTCCAAAAATACAACTCTCAACTTAAAAAACTTACCTTGTAGGTAGGGAAATACAATAGTCCACTCTATTTTGGAGCACGCTCTGCACGCCAATCTGGATCACCTGAAATGTTTGGAATGCTGGGGTGACACACCTCTCAGTAAGACGGAATAAATTACAGCTAGTGTGTGGCAAGTGAATTTTACTTGAATAAGATAATTATTAAATCATCTATAACTATGATAGCATTTCAATGTAAAACATATTATAACTCACACCTTTTCCTTTTAAAATAAGCTTTCTATTTGCACATACTTTTAACTGTAATAGATAATTCCTATTCTTTGTAAAACTATATACATTTATTTATATAGTTGTGAAAGATTCCTTGGATGGATAACTGTATGCATTAATTAACCTCGCATGCTCAGGTTGTGCGGCTCGTGGGCAGGACTTAACTCTAGTTGGCCTACCAAGCTAAGTCAAACTATAACCTCTATAGTATGATTGGCCTCCACAACCTAGACCTGACTGCCAAGGAGCCTGCGTCTCTCCTCTAGGAACAATCGACTGTTCCATTCAACACTCTATCTAAGATGTGTAGTTGCACTCTATACTGTGTTAGCAACGAGATCGTGCTTTGTAATCTGTACTAGTACATCAAGGATCTGATACTTTATAATACTATTTCTGTATATTATTGTTTTATCATGATTCCGCAATAAACTGTAATAACCATGATTCTATATAAACTATATTAGCATGATTCTGTATAAATTGTATTACCATGATTCTATATAATAACTGTAATTCATAGTTTTGTAATAATTGTATATCATGATTCTATAATGACTGTATATCATGGTTCTGTGAAAGCTGTATAAAATCATGGTTTTGTAAACGTTGTATAAAATCATGGTTCTGTAAAAGCTGTATATCATGGTTCTGTAAAAGCTGTATAGAAACTCTATATTAAATCTCTATACTATATATGATATTCTAATGCCACACAATTTTAATGAAACTATTATACTATAATCTGAATGGGTAAAATAGTATTTTTCCTACTATATGAAAATAATACATATCATTTGTAAAACTTTCCTGTAACCCAAATTTCTGAATTTTCACAAATATACCACAATTGTAAAATTCAAACTCATAAACACATGTTATATTTTAATTAATTAAATTTTCAAAAATTAACTGACGTAACTTAATCCCCTTACCTGATTATCAAGAAGCCTGCTAAAAATACTATATTCACACCCGCGACATTAAGAACTCAAAAACCCTAAAATCATGTAATCCTAAATAATATCACATTCACATTTTCCTTGGACCCACATACTCCATTTAACCAAAGAAACATCAAATATTTAACTATTTATCACCTTTACCTCATTTCCTAAGGAAATGCCCGCAGGAACCCTAAACACGTGCCTGCGACGTTCATGCCAATCCCCTGTATTCAACAAATCCCAATTTATCAGTTCACCCTAGAATAATGTTCATATTCACAGTCCTAGGCCTATACATCCCATTAAACCAATTAAAACACCAATAAACATCATAAACAACTTCCTTACCTCAGTTTGGGATGGCACCTAGGATTCTCAAAATAAATTATGCTTCGGTCAAATTGAAGAGAATCGCCGCTAGGCTTTAGATACGGAGTCTGATTGTCGATTGAGCGATTCTAGATAAGAAAATGAATAGAGAGAGAGAGAGAGAGAGAGAGAGAGGGGGGGGGGAGTGAGGGAGGGAGGGAGGTTGGTTCGCAGTTAGTGAGAGGGAGAGAGTGAGGGTTTTAAATTTACAAATAAAATGACCATGTAGCCTTTAATACCGTTCTGTCTGTGGCAAAAACCATCAACGGTTTTCTTAGGCTCCCAGAAAATCGTCGCCGGTTTTGTCTTTAACCTTACCCAGCTTTTACGTTACCCTTTTACCCGGCTGCGGTAAAACCATATAACAGTCGACGATTTTCTTAACACTTCAGAAAACCATCGCCGATTTTTTTTTTGGAATTGGTGTTTTCCCAAGAGGGGGGTGAATTGGAAATTAAAAAATTATCTCCAAGGTTAAACTATTCAGCAACAGTATATACACAACCTAGGGTCTATCTATGCAATTCCAAATGCGCAGATAAATATAATGTATGAAAATTAAATCATGCGCAACATTCACAGAAAATTGATAATAACATACATGTGCAGTAAATATAAAGTGCTGAAATGTAAAGTGTACAAACGATAGATTATCAGGGTTCGGCCAATACTGCCTACATCCCCACCTCAGCTCGCAATCCTGAGGATTACCACTACTGTTCACTTAACGGGTGGAGCGGCACTATTTACAACTAGGTCAAATTAAAGTAAGACTAACCGCAACCTTTACAAACTCTCCTTACAGGGCAGAGAAGGCCTTACCGATCCTTTCGAGCTAGATCAACACCCCCTCAGGCCACGCCTGGAATGCAACAAACAATTTAAATTTTCGTACAATTTTAATGCTTCTAAACACAAGAAGATTTGTACTGATAGAGCACAATATAATCAATGCACATCAAACAGATAAGAACTATAAGCTCGGTGCTATATGTGTACAATCAACACTCAAGGTAATGTCTATATTCAATCAAACACAAGAGTATATTAACAAGCTAATCTTTGAAACTAAGTATAGATGTAAATCTCAATCACAGTTTAGGGTTTCAAAGATTTCTACCAAGAGTATTCTAAATATCTCTAAAATATTTTCTCAATATTCAAGCACAAAAGATATTCGAAAAATGAGCTTGTGAAAAGATTTTTGCACACTCAAAAATACAAGCTCAATGAGTCTTGCAATGAAGATGTAAAGACTCACTAGCTATAAGATTTTTCCCACACACAAATTTATTAAATAAAAAAGGGGGAAAAATCTTTGCTTAACTCTCAATATGAAAATCAAACAACAACAAATACAATAAGACTTTCTAGCAAAATAGAACAATGTATAATCACTAAAAGAACTCTCACAAAGATAGATTTAGAAAAGGAATGATTGTATGAAGGAGTATAGGCTTTGTATTAAAAATAGGCTTTGAAAAATTTCAGAGGATTTTTCTACTAATCAAAATATTAATCACCCCTCAATCTGAGCAACTGAACTTGTATTCATATACTTAGCCAATTTTATAACCATTGGGGATACCAAGGGAATTATTATAATTATTTTAATTTAGTTCTAAAAAATTAACCCTTTTTAACCTCAATTAACCTCGATAAAATTTAGGCCAACCCGAGAGTTTTGGTCGACCGAGCCATAGGTTTGGTTGCCCGAACAGACACATGAGAAAAAGACAATTTTGAACTTCGGGTGCGTGAAAAATAGTTCGGGTGGCTGAACAAGGCAATTTTCCAAATTGTCTGAGGTTCGGTCGCCCGTGCTCAAGTTCCGTCTACCGAACTTGCATATTTGGTTGCCCGAGGATATTTTGAATGTGAAGTTCGGGTGTCCGAGTTGTTAAAAAAGGTCAAGTCTCATGTTCGGTCGACCGTGGACATTTAGTTCAAAAAAGTTCGGTCGCCCAAGCCACAGTCATCATTTTAACTTTTCTCATGTTTGGTCGACCGAGGTGTTTTCAACGCACAAGTTCGGTTGCTCGAAGTCAAGTCAACAGTTTGACTTCCTATGTTCGGTCGACCGAGGCATTTTTAACGCCCAGGTTCGGTCGCCCAAAACCTTACTATTTTAGGACCTAAGTAGTATATGATCCCCTTATTGCATTTTTTAAAGTGGGGTCTTATTTTAAGTGTATGTGCAAGCTCCTAGGGTCTTTCCTAAGGTCTGGGCATTTTAACTTAGCCTAAAAATCTTGGCGTCGATCGACATCCCTAAGGTCCATCTATGATCTTGAGCTTATAGTCTCTACATGCATGATATGCATCAATTATTACAAACCTTGAAATAATTATTACAAACCCAATGAATTGAATATAAATTACAACAATTAAAACACTTTGGGTCTTCATTTTTCCTTTGAGTCATTATGTGCCACCATATGATTTTGCTAATTTGATCCTGCACACAAACTCAGCAAACATTAAATACCTTGTATTTGTCATTATTAAACACGAGATAGGACTGAAAAAGTCAACAGTTTTCTCCTCTCCAACCCATTTTCCTCTTTTCCTTATTTATTTTTAATGTTATATTTTCCGAGTCTTTACACTAATTTTCTCCACTATGATCCTTTGAGCTTGAATCACTGGAAGTGATAGCATTTTTTGACTTAGTTTTTGCATACCTTTTTTCAAGTTCCTCCTATATTTCTTTAGCATTTTGACATGCCATGACTTCATTAAGGATGTTAGAATCTAAAGCATGCAATAAAGTGTTCATGGCATTGAAATTGATTTGCATTGAATCCATTTCATTCGCATTCAACTCATTTTTCAGATCTGGGAATTTCAACATTATCAATAATTTTCATCGGCACAACATTTCCCTGTGCAATTACTTTCCAAACCCTACAATTTAATGCTTTGATATAAATGGTCATTCTAAATTTCCACTCAGTGAAATTTTTACCATAAAACATTGGAGGCATTGTACAAAACCTACCCTCACAAGATTTGGGACACACCAACATGAGCTATTTTGATCTTTTACAAAAGAAGGTTTAAGTCTATGCAACTCAGCTCTGATACCAATTGTTGACTTTGGTGTAATCCCAAGATGGAAGGTGAATTGGAAATTTAAAAAATTCTTCCTAAGTTTAGCTAAACTAGTAGCAGTAATACACAACCTAAGGTCAATCTTAGCTTTTCCCAATATCACAAAAAAACTACAAAGCAAATATTTAAACAAATAAACCAATCTCCGTATTTGCCAACCATTCAAACCATGTATGTAGAATAATCAAGACAATAAATAATAGCATACATGTACAAAAATTGAAGCGCAGAAAATAAGGGAACACACAATATGATATTGGGGTTCGGCTAATACTGCCTATGTCCCCACCTCAAGCTCACAAGCAAGAGGATTCCACTAATGCTCGCTTACCAGGTGGAGTGACACCTGTTACAACCTCCTCTCCTTACTGGGTGAGGAAAACTCCAAGTCAGATTAACAGGGTTGACCCCAACCTTTACAACCAATCCTTATGGGCTAGATCAACACCCCCCTTAGGCCACACATGAAATACAACAATGAATATAAAATTTGCATACAATTCAAATGCTTCTCAACTAAGCAATATGTACCAGCAATAAGCACAATATGTTCAATGCACTCAAGTTTGATAGAGAATTAATGCTCAAGTGAGTATGTCAAATATATCTCTTAATCAAATACGGTATATGATAATGTGAGAGATGCTAATGAATGAGTTCCTTGATTCAAGATATAATTCACTTCAAATATTTATCAATGCACAATATTATGTCTACCACAAATGTATTTATACAATCAAGTATAGGTAGCAATAGAGATTTGCTTCAAAAATATTTTTCAATAATCACCAAAGAAGCTCTTGAGTCTTGCAGTGAATTTGCAAAGACAAACAAGCTCTAAAAAGTTTTCCCAAAGATAAAGATGTAGCAATCAAGTAATATGGAAAGAACTTTAAAATAATACTCTCTAAAGGGATTTTAAAATAATGAAAATGTGAGAGTACGGATTTTGAAAACAAGAATTTGAAACACATAATAAAGCTCAATCAATCTCCTTTTGAACTTGCAATTAATTTGCAAGTGAGGAGAACAAGAATGATACTCTTTTGCTAAGTGATTTTTGCAAAGAATATAAGAGAGAGTAAGAAAATTTTGGTTTGAATGTATAAAGTATGGGCAAATGGGAGTATAAAAAATTTGAGAGGATTTTTTGTTAATCTATTTGCTAATCACCCCTTAATCAAAACAAATGATGGGTATATATAGAATACCTTAAAAAAAAATTGCCATTGGGGACACATTAGGTATTTTGAAAAATTTTAATTAAATTTTTAACCCCAATTACAGCGGTTATTTTAAGTGAACCAGAGGGGTTCGGTTTTCCCAGTCTTAGGGCTGATCGGCCGAACAAAAACAAAGCTCATATTGGGTTTGGTTGGCTAAGAACAAGACCAGTCGGCCTAGCCAAGGTGAAAAACCAAACCTTTGTGGGTTCGGTCACCCGGTCTAGGATTCGGATTGCCGTGCTTAACAATTCGGTTGCCCTGTGTGGTTTTAAACTATAAGTTCGAGCAGCCGAGGCTCGTAAAAAGTGTCGACATTAAGGTTTAGTCAACTGTGGAAGTTTAGCTCAAATCTCGACCGGTCACCCTAGACAAGTCAAAATATTGACTTTTTACCAGTTCGATTGACCGATGAATTTTTAACGCCATATGTTCGGTTTGCGGAAACCCTTTCAAGGTTCATTTTAGGTCCTGTTTTTTATAAGAATTCACCCCTGTTAATAATGGTATAACTTTTAAGTCATAAGGGATTTTCCATAAAGTGTTTATGGGGACCTAAAGTCAATCTATGGTCATTAAGCATTAAAACCCTATTATGCATGTAGATACATTATTATAGACCATATTATTATTACAGACCCAAAATAAAATGCAATTAAAATAAACAAATTATCTTCATTTTTTTTTTGTTCTTCTACCTCTTTGCTATTCAAATGCCATTTTTGATGTGGTATTTACATTCCTTATGACTTCCTTGTGTTCCTACCTTTAGTGCATGAAAAGGATGATCTTGTTCAAAGAACTCAATACATAGGTAAGAAACATTGGATTTGTCATAATCAAAGTAAGAATGACTCATAGAGTCAACCCTCCTACCTCATCTTCTTTGGTCAAGGTGATAACCTCCTCCTACTTCTTCATTTCTCTGGAATATCATACTACTTTGCATATCTCTTCCTAGAACTTTCGTTGTCCCCTCCACTAGCCGGTCCTCCGAAGATCACAACAATTTCTCCTACAATATGATTTTCTTTCTACTCAGCCTCTGGTTTTTTGCAATCACGAGCTTCGGTTCGTTGATCATTTATTTTTATGAACTTAGAGAAGTATCCTCTTCTAATTAGGGCTTCAATCTCATTTTTCAAGTCTATACACTCTTTTTTGGCATGCTCATGACCTTTATGGAACTTGCAAAGTTTTGATGTGTTTCTCTTATACAAAGGTGTGCATATGGGTTTTGTCTAGGAGATGTAGCCTTTCTCCCTAATGTGCATCAGTACATTGGTTCGAAGGACATTTAGTGGGGTATAAGACTAGAATTTTGGTGTAGGTCCTGCTTCCCTTTGGTTGTTGAGCTGCCTACTACTTTGCTGCCACTTCCCGTAATCAACCCGTAATCAATATCTCTTGGAGCCTTCCTTTTTAAATCGATACGACTCCTTCTTCTAGTTATAACCTCTTCTAGGTTGATGTATTTTTGGGCTCGCATCATCAGCTATCCCATATTGATTACGGGTTTCTTTCCTAGCGAATTTAAGAAGTCCCCTAGCTGAAGAGCTATTGTCAATGCCGCCACGACCACCCTATGATCCAAGTTTCGAATCTCTAAGGTGGCGTTGTTAAAGCAATGCATGAACTCTTTTAGTGCCTCCTTTTCTCGTTGAGCGAGACTTATTAGATGAGCTGAGGTTTTCACCATTTTTAGACTACTGACGAAATGCTCTATAAACTACTATTCCATTTCAGAGAAGGACCTGATGGAGCCAGGCTTCAGATTCTGATGCCATGACCTAGCAATCCCCTTTATAGCGGCTATAAATGCTTGGCACATGATTGCATCAAATGTGCTTTGCAATTGCATCAGCACTCTAAATGTGTCAAGATGATCAATAGGATCAGAAATGTCATTATACTACTCCATACTTGGCATCCTAAACTTTCTAGGCTAAGGAACATCCATAAATTCATTAGTGAATAGAGAATCAGAAGAATTGATTGATGATTCCCCCGTGGAGTGATAATTGGGTGCCTCCTTCATCATCTTTTCCAATTGGTCAATTTTTTTGAATTTCTCTTTTGGCTCGTGAGACCGCTGCTTATAGATGCCCACACTATTTACATATTCTACCTTTTTTTTAGATAAAAAACATTTGCAACGTGAAAAGTAAGGTGAACTCCCAAGAGTGGGAGTGAATTGGATTTTTAAAACTTCTTTAGAACTTTAGTTTAATTCTTATTGATTGCAACCACACTCTCTAATCAACAACACAATTCTTATTAATTAACTTATTTATATTAACCAATAAAAATGATGTTGCTTATTCAACTTCTAGAATTTAAATAGATAAACTATCATATCAGATTTATAAACCAAAGATGGTCTCTACATTCTTCCCTCCTTATAAAAATTTCATCCTCAAAATTTGCTATCCAATGCTTTTGTCCTCATTTATTAAGCACCCTAACTTATGGCAGAAAAATACCATGGTTACATATACGACTCTAGGAGATTACAATAAACCAAATTAAAACTCTCCCAAAACCCATTCAAAATACAAAACGATTACATGAAAATCTATCATTGAACACACCTGAATTTATGCCAAGCATACTTATATACCATTGATTTCTTACCTAGACTATTATGAAATCTATCTAACTTTTAGTCCCGTTGAACAAATGTGGGTTCCTCTGGCGCATTTCCTCCTCTAGTTCCCATGAGGCTTCCTCAACTGCATGGTTTCTCCAAAGTACTTTTACTAGTGGAATTTTCTTAGTGCGTAATTCATGTTCTTTATGATCTAAGATCTGAACAGGAACTTCTTCATACTATAGAGTATCCCCAAGCTCCAGTGCCTTATAACTTATTACGTGTGACAGATCTGGGACGTATTTCTTTAACATAGACACATAAAATACGTCATGGATTCTGGATAACCCTGGGGGTAATGCTAACCTATACGCAACTAGACTAATTCTTTCCAGTATCTTAAATAGCCCAATGTACCTAGGGCTCAGCTTACCCTTCTTCCCAAATCTCATCACTTCTTTCATTGGTGCAATTTTAAAAAACACGTTATCCTCTACATTGAATTCTAGTGCTCGTCGACGGGTATCTACATAGCTTTTTTGTCAACTCTGAATGATCTTAATTTTTTCTTGGATAAGCTCTCCAAACTCTTTTTTTCACACACTTCATCCCAATATAGTGGAATTCGGCACCTATGACCATTTAATGCTTCATACGGTGTCATTTCAATACTGGTCTGATAACTATTATTATAAGCAAACTCCACCAGTGGTAGATTTTGAGTTTAGTTGCCTCTAAAATCTAACACACAAGCCCACAGCATGTCTTCCAGTATCTGTATATTCCTCTCTGTCTATCCATCGGTTTGAGGATGAATTGATGTAGTGAATATCAACCGAGACCCCAAGTCTCATTGTAAACTCCTCTAGAATTAAGATGTGAACCGTGGGTCTCGGTAATAAATAATGGACATTGGCACACCATGCAATCTGACTATCTTCTGTATATATAGCTTTGCCAATCTACCCATGGAGTAGTTAAGTCTGATGGGAAGAAAATGGGCAGTCTTCGTCAGTCGGTCAACGACTACCTAGATAGCATCTTGCCCATGGAGTGCCGGTAGTAACCCTGTGACAAAGTCCATGGAGATATGCTGCCACTTCCATTATGGAAAATAAAGTTGTTGCAACGATCTCTCCAGTCTCTAATGCTCAACCTTCACCTACTGACAATTCAAACACTACTCCATATATCGAGCAATTTAACTTTTCATATTGCTCCAACAAAAGAATTCCCGTAAATATCTGTACATTTTTGTGCTTCCTAGATGTACCGTTTATAGGGAACGATGCGCCTCTTTCAGAATAGTCTTTTTAATTCCAGTGTCATCGGGTATGCACAGCCTACTAGGAAACCTCAGAGCTTTGTCATCTAAAATATTAAAATCGGCTCCCTGTCCACTATGCACTTTATCCCTGATCCTTACCAATTTTGTGTCTTGCATCTGTGCAATCTTAATTTTCTCCAGCAAAGTCGGCTAAAGTACCAAATTAGCAATAAAAGCCTAGTGATTTCCCTCTACCAGCTCCACACCAAGTCTTTCCAAGTCCATCCTAATCTGATGTTGCGCCACCACTACTGATACTAAGGCACTTCCTAACTTTCGACTCAAAGCATCAACTACCACATTAGTCTTTCCAGGATGGTAAATGATGGTCCAGCCATAATCCTTTATTAATTACAACCACCTCCTCTACCTTATATTTAACTCCTTCTATGTGAAGAAATATTTCAAACTTTTATGATCTATAAATATTTGAAACTTCTCACCATACAGATAATGTCTCCAAATTTTCAATGCATACACCACTGCAGCCAACTCCAAATCGTGCGTAGGGTAGTTCTTTTCATATTCTTCAAGTTGCTGAGAAGCGTATGCAATAACCTTCCCCTATTGCATTAACACACATTCGAGCCCTTTTTGAGATGCGTGACTATAAATCACAAATCCACCATCTTTTGATGGAATAGACAAAACCGGTGCAGTGATGAGTCGCTGCTTCAATTCCTAGAAACTCAGCTCACAATCATTGATCAAATCAAACTTCACATTTTTCCTCGTTAACTGTGTCAGAGGACCCAATAATCTGGAAAAACCCTCCACAAACCGCCAGTAGTAACCTGCGAAACCCAATAAACATTTGATCTCCTAAACATTCCTCGGTCTCGCCCAATTGATTATGTTGGAAATGGTGTGATCCCAATAGGGGGTGAATTAGGTTTTAAGAACTTTTTGTCTAATTTAAATATTTGCCGAGTCACCACAATTCATATGTCATTCAATATTAAAAGTGTGTATGTAAAATGATTAGGCTATTAATGTAGACATACACATGTGCAACATATCTCATTCAAATTAAATGTGTGCATAGGAATAATTAAAACAGTAAGTAAGCAAGCATACACATATGGAGATTAAAGTGATGTAATTTAATCAAATAGGGAGAGAGAGAGAGAGAGAGACACACACACACACACACACACACACACACACACGATATTTGTTATCGAAGTTTAGCCAAACCAGCCTATGTCCCTGCATTGGGCATAGCCCCAAGGATTCCACTAACTTTGCTCACTTAAATAGGCAGAGTAAAAGCTGTTACAAGCTCTCCTTACAGGGCGAGGTAAACCTCAACTCAATTACAAGGCTGAGCCCAGCTTGTCTCCCTCTTGGGGCGAAGACTTCTCAATTCAATTTTCGGGCTGTACCTAACTATTGACTTTTTGTGTCCTATCTTATTTTTTATAAAGACAAATACAAGGTATTTAATGTTTGCCGAATTTGTGTGTAGGATAAATTGGCAATATCATATGGCACATAGTCACTTGAAGAATATAAAGGCCCACAAGATTAAATTTTTGTATTTTATATTCATTCATTCAGGGTCTGTAATATTAACTATCTATCGGTCTGTAATAATCTGCATATCATGCATGATAGGATCTTATAAGCTCAAGACCATAGAATGGCCTTAGGGATCACCCTCGGTCAACCAACGCCAGATTTTTTCGGTGTCCCCAAAAGACCTTAGAATGACCTTAGGTCCTTACACATACACATAAGATAATCCCCAATAGCACATATATTATCAGGGGATTTAATAAAAGAAAAACTGGACTTATAGGAAAAAGTTGGGAGGATTCGAGCGACCAAACCCTTAGTGTTCAAAATAGTTCGGGCTACCAAACCCTTGACTGGTCAGAAGGTTGACTTTGTTTCGAGTGACCGAACCGCTGATCTGACCTTTCCCAACAACTTGTAGCCCAAACTTATATGTTCAAAATAGTTTCGGGTGACCAAACACATGAGTTCGGTAAACCAAACACAAAACCAGGTGACCAAAATGCAGACATAATGGAAATCTCCTTGGTTCAGCAAATCGAGCCTATACTCAGGCACACAAACCTTAAAAAATAACTTTTTGAATTGTGTCAGTTCGAGCGACCGAACCATGGATTGGGCACCCGAAAACTCTTAGGTTGTTTTATTTTTACCAAGGTTAAAGATGGTTAAACGAGGTTAATTTCATTTAAGGGTTTTAAAACGATTTTAATAAAGACCTCTGTCTCCCTAACAATCATAATTTAGCCTACTTCTATATACAGGGCTTCATTTGCAAGGATTAGCAATAAATTAGCAAATTGATTAGTGAGAAATTCTCTAGAAATTTTCTAATCCTATTCTCTCCTACTAAATTCATAACACTCAAATACCTTCATTCCTTTGAGAAATCTTATATTGTGAGTGTTTTATTCATCATTCTAATTGCTAGAAACCCTCACTTGCCTTGTGTTTTTTATTTTTATTGGAGGGTTAAGCAAATAATTTTTCCCTTTGATTTTATCAATATATCTTGGGTTGGGAAAAATTCCTACAGCTTAGTGGGTCTTTGCCTTTGGATCGCACGATTCATTAGGCTTATATTTTTGTGTGCAAATATTTTACAAAGTTTGATTTCAAACAACTCTTGTGGTAGATACATTTGAGAAAATATTTTTGAGTTCATTTGAATATTATTGCTAGCATTTTTGAAACACTAATATGATATTGAGAATCGATATACTTTGCTTTTAAAGATTAGCTTGTTAGAACACTCTGTGCATATTTGAGATTATACATCATACTGAGTGTTGATAGCACATCTACATCACTAAGTTTATAATTCCTACATTATTGATGTGCATTGATTATACAATGTGTAGTGGTACATATCTGCTTAGTGTAAGAAGCATTTTATGCATACACAAATTATAGTATTATTTATTGTATTCCAGGCGTGGGCCTGAAGAGGGAGACTAGCCCTATTGAATAGTTCCATATTGCCTTAGACCCCGTTAGGAAAGTTAGGTGCACCATCCTGGTAAGATGTAGGTTGAGGTCAACCCCGTGAATTGACCTAATTGTAACTAGTGCCACTTCATCCGTGAAGTGAGCTTATAGTGGAATCCTTGTGTTGGTGAGCCAAGGCGAGGACATAGGCAGTATTGACCGAACCCCGATAACATTTCTTGTGCCTACTATTAATTTTCGCATTTTAAATTTCAGCACTTGAATGTTTGTGTTTAATTGTTTAAATATTTGATTGGGATTGCATAGAAAGACCCTAGGTTGTGAAATACTGCTAACATTTAGTTTAACCTAGGAATAAGTTTTTAAAATTCCAATTCATCCCCCTCTTGGGAATACACCAAAGTCAACAATTGGTATGAGAGCCTCATTGCATTAGGCTTAACAACTTTTGTAAAAGATCGCAATGACTCTCATTGGTGTCTCCTCATTCCATTCCTCCATTATTTTGTGGTGTAAATTACACCCATTGGAAAATTCGAATGGGGATATTTGTAAAATCTATGAATTGGAGGGTCTGAGAGGTGATTTGTAAGGGAATTTGTATTCCAGTAGAAAATGATGTCAATTTAATGCATGCAAATTCACGTGCCATGAATTTATTGTACTGTGCTTTAGATACTGATATTCTTCATGAGATTATGGCATGTAGTAGTGAATAGGAGATCTGGGTTGAGCCTGAAAGGAAGTATGGAGAGACCCAGAAAAAAGAGATTGCCACTCCAGATGCTCCAAGCCTAAATGAGCATGTAGTGGCTAATCATGAGCTAGTTGCATTAGTAGACGATGAGGTATATGAATCTTACCCTACCTCATTTACTGATTCGTGTAATGAAGCATGTGATGATTTTGATGTTGAATCCTGTGATATATTTATGTTGAATCATTAGTTGCCTCCAATGACTACTTTGATGATAATGCATGTATTAATTCATGTGATGCTTATTGTGATGATTCTTATGCCAAAACATGTGATAAACTATATGATGAATCATCTATTGTTGTTGATTACACAATTTATGACGCATGCATTGATTTATTTGAGTGTTATTATGATATATCCAATGCTAAATCATGCAATAAATCTAATGATAATGGCATGCCATCTAACAAGGAACTAGAATGTACCTTATTGAAAATGAATAAGCTTCTAGTTAGGGTGTCTAAACAAAATATATTCTTGAAAAATGAAAATAGAAGGTTGGCAGTACAATTAGAAAATCTAAAATATTATCATTCTGCCTTAGAAAATAAAAAGATTGAAAAGATATTGAAAATTATTTGCTTAAGGAAAGAAGTAAGTGATTATTTTAGAGTTTCACCCAAAGTAGAATATGGAAAGAATAATCATAATAAACCCTTAAGATTCAAACAAACTAAACTTTTCAAAAAGGGTTCATATTATAAATCCCACAATCATGCCTCTTCGTGCAAACATGAAATTAGAAAGTATACTCTATCACGCACATACATAACTTGCTTACACTGCAAAAGAAATGGGCACACTAAACATAATTGTTCATCTAGAGATGCACGTGGCTTGGATAAGAAAATGATATGGCTAATCATGAAGGAAAACCCCGTATGACTTAAGGAAAAACGAATTCAAATTGAAATTATCTTCTAGTTAACCTTTCCTTCTTTTCTAGGTTTAGGGGTTGTGATGACTGCAGGCTTAGGGAGTAGTTCGGGGTTAAAATATATAAACCTTGTACCTGCATCCACTTCCAATTTGACAAGACATCTTTGCCAGGTAATTAATTTCAAATGCTTAATCCATACTTAAATGTATAATTCTTAAGTTAAGCATATATTGTCCATTGCATAAGCTTGTGGTTTAGGGAATCCATCTCACACTATATATCACTTAATCCAAAACCCATCCTTGAACTTATTAAAAAAAGAAAAAGAAAAAAAAAGACCTTGAACAAGTTGGAGTCATCTCTCTAGGTATAAGTACCAATGATAATAAATTTAATATCTATCGAGTGCTAATAAAAAGCCATCCTTCTTGTAATCAAAATTAGAGGCATCCACCACGAGAGTGTTCCTTTTAAGTTTAGATTGTAAATCCTTTAATTTTGGTTCACTTCTTCCATAGGAAATCTTTACCATATCATGATCACATCAGGTAAAGATCCATCGTCTCATTGGTTTGTATCCTTGCTTCAAGACTGTGATCATAGTCGAAGGATACATTCCAAATCTCCAAAGAGCATTGGTTCTCCTATATGCTCTTTGCCAAAATAGTTAGGACATTTTCTTTAGAATGCTTATCTTGTGTAACGTCCTGCTACTACCAAAATACTCTTATGAACATATTAATAATTTAATATTTAAGAGTATTATTCCTACTAGCTTCATAAGCTCTCAAACAATAACATAAAATTATTTAGAGCTTCATCTCATTTGATCAAGATGAATGGCTAAGTTGGTTGCACTAGGTCTCAATCTAGATGAATGCATAAACTTCAAAGAGACCTATGCACTTGTATTTAAAATTCACTGTCATTCGAACTCGAGCCTTTCACTCGTTAGGATTCATGAAGAAAAATGGCAATGTAGGCTTAGTTCATTTAAAAAAAAAATACTCATTCTGACATTTTGGTCCTCTAAGCCTAAGCGTGTTTAGCCAAGATAAAATCATGAAAAATCTAAAACACTTAGCTAAGTAATTAGAAAATGAAAAAGAGATTAAATAAGATGAGTGCATACCTTAGGGGGAGCTTTTATTCTTCATATATATAAATTTGAATGCTCTTATATTCTTATATCGTTTATGCCTTTATGCTTATATGTGTACAGCATTGTCGCACTATTCATGATTCAATAAATGATTAAAATGTCTTGGATGGATAGTTTATGTCTTTTCCTAACACGAACTTCTATTGAGCTATATTGAATATCTTGAGTTGATTATACTACTGGAATGCATACTTAGTCTAGAATGCCTCCTGCATTGTGGATGCAGTTGATGAGAATTGCATGCTGGTAGTGGATATAGGTTCTTGTGTGCCTTGAAATTGAATCATAAATTGTTTGTTTAAACCTATCAGTTACAAGTTTTATAAGAAAATGTCTGATTTACAGACAGCATGCTGCCAAAATTTTGATAGGATTTTTTCCAAAATAAAACCTTGTACATAGATGATTATGATAAAATAAGTGATAAAATATTTTTGAAAGGATGAGTGAAAATCAATTGAATAATTAAATTTCATCCTAGCATAATCATCGAGAATATTTAGATGAGCTCATCTCCATCCATGTAGAAGAATTTAAAGAACATATATGCATCAATTCACTCTTTGAATATTGAGGTTCCTCTTAAATCCCTGAACATCATATCCCGTTCTTAAAGCTAGAGAATTAGATGTGGATTGTTCTTGGTCGTGAACACAAAATCATGTCTTAATATATTTTTTCTGATGCATGTGTAATCTGTGGGGATAATTATACTGGTTGGCTTATACTCCTTGTCATACTTGTGAAATCAATCTTGATGAGTATAAGTAGCTTATTTCATCTGAGCTTTAATTCAAATTGAAAGGGGGAGCTTCTAAACATAAATGCCTATGTTGTTTTTCTCACAAATACTTTTGTCTTAGATCTATTGTGAACTCACTGTGGCATGTGCTTAAATGAAATGATCTTTGTAATTTTAAGTTGATATATATTTCTTTGTCACATGTTGTTTGTGCTTGCCATGTGATCATTGCTTTAAATTGTCTAACATCTTTAGGATCATTGTGGTTGTAGTTTTCTGGTTATACTTTAGTATGTGCTTAATTAACAAACAAAACAATTGTGCATGCTTGCATGATCTTTGAAGTTTTTTTTGGCAAGCATCACCCCCAATATCTCTTGACAACATCCTAAAGGGGATATCTATTTATTATTATATACATATATTGTAGAGACCCAATGAATTATAGCAATTAAATAATTAAATAAAGGAGAGGAAAAGGAAATTTTTAAAGGGGTACATAGCAGGATCTCACCAACGAACGCAAAGCGTTCGTCGACGAAGCGGCTTATTGGGATCGTCGACGGGGACACGTGTTTTGTCGACGAGGAATTCCTGAGAGGGCTATTTCAAGGCCTGAAATTCATCGTTAATGAATAAGTGTTCATCGACGAGCTCTCTACTTTGTCTCATCGACGAAGTGACGTGTCTCGTCAACGAAGGTAGGCATACAAATAACTTAAACTCGGTTTTTTAGCATGAAAATGGCATCCTAACCACCCTTCTCTCTCCACTTCGTCCTCCACACCTTCTCTCTAGGATTCTGGGCTAGATCTTCACTGGTTTGACAATCCGAAGCTGCCACCTCACTCTTGGGAAGTTTTTCTTCACATCTGCTGGAGTGATTTATAAGTTAGGCCAACTTGGGAACCATCCCAAAATTTGGGTAAAATATTTAATTTCATTTTTATTAGGTTTTTGGTGCTTCTGGACTGAGAAGAATATGTTAGGTAAGATAATACTAAAGTTTTGTTGGGAAAATATCAATTTCAAGGTGTTGAGCTGGGGATCACACGGGTGTAATTTTGGAGTAATTTGTAGGCTTTTCCATAAGTTGAGTAAGGGGATAAATTAAGTCAGTATTTCTATGAAATTATTCATTAATATTCAACTTTTATTTTCAAGGAACCTATGTATATTATAGAACTAAGTTTGGGAATACTGCTACTTAACAGGAAAACTATTTTAATACAGTTCAGTAGGGATTAAGATTTTGTATAAATTTTATAAATGGAACAATACCCATTTTTGTGTGGCGTGAGTATGAAATTCCAAGATTTTATCTAATATCAGAATATTATGTCTTCGGAATAAGTATGTTTTTACTGTTTTTAGGAAAATATTAAAGGCGATACAGGGATTTTCAAACTATGAATTTTTTATAATTTACCGGCGTAAGGGCCATGGATTTTATATGATATGCTATGTTGGCGTAAAGGCCGTGAATTTTACATGATATATTATGCAAGAATTCATGAAAATATTATCATGGTAGATGTTATTATGAAATAGCTATGTATCATTATTTGAAATTTACTATATGTTATTAGAACCCAGATGGCTTGGTTTAGGCTTTCATGAAGCATGGTACCGTAACTATATAATCACAATCATATGTATGTTAGTACTGCCACTTGTTGTAAGGGGCAGTGGGAGATCGGCAGTCGATGTGATTTTATGGTAGTGCAGGCATTCCTCTAGTGTCCAGACCAAGAGGGGCAGAACCATTGTACTTACAGACTTATGTTGATCTAGCGTGGTCGGCCAACCATTGCTAGGTCCCGCCTTTGAGCCACACAACCTAGTCATATGGGGGTAAGACATAACACCAGCCAGCTATCCATCTATGGTGTTATTTCATGTGCAGTTATATGAGATGATTTTTATGTAGAGAAATTTAGTATGTTATACCATGTTACGATAAATTATACTTTTCCCAGATATGATACAGATAGTTTTATCAAATATTATTTATGTACTGTTATATGTATAACACGAAAATACTCATGTTGTCACATACTGATATTAGTTTATCTCCTTTACTGAGAGGTATCTCACCCCCAGCTATATAAACATCTTAGGAGCCCTAGATAGAAGAGTGGATAGAGCTCCGCAGCGTTAGAGTTCGACTGTTCTACCCTGTCTGAAGGGTAAATCATTTTGCTAGGGTCTGATGGATTTTTGGGTGGCGTCCCTAGAGCACTTTTTGTATATTTAGGGATGTGTGTATGTATATGAAAGTTGTAGTAAAAATCTGGTATTGTGTTGGATGAATGATTTGATATGTATATGATTCTACATTTCCCGCTGCTTAGGTATCAATGTTGTATTTCAGGTATATCCTTGGTACCCATGGGTCCAAGTTGATTATGTTTTATCAGGTTTATAATAGTTTTTTTTTTTTTTTTAAATTATGGTAAAATAGGCAGGTCTTTACAGTTTGGTATCAGAGCTAAAGTTGCTAGGTTCTATAGACTTTAGAATGCAATGGAAACGATACCAGAGTTAGGGAAAGAATTTAATGTTTTGTTCTGTAGTATAAAGGCAAGACTTCCATGGTGGTTTTTGTATTTTTCTTAGGGTGATGATTTCAGGAAAATCATTGTAAACTATTTTCGGGTTGTGTTTCTATAGTGTAGGATTGGATCTTGAAATAAGAAAAGGATGTCAAGTTAGGGTATTTTAGTTAGATGGGTAAATTAAAAGAATAGGGTCCTTGAGCCATGTTTATTGTCTTTTCAGAATGGATCCTAGAGGAGGTAGTGCCCATACGAGTGGTAGTGAGGGTGCAGGGCCGTCGAGTGTAGGCGAGACTGATTTAGATACAGTACTACGCAGCATAACTCAACAGGTTATACTAGAGATTGCTAAAAGCTCCAGAGAGCAAGGAGGCTCATCTGCGGGCCATGGGTGCACGATAGAGAAATTTACCAAGATGAATCCTCTAGCATTTTCAGGAGGAGTTGATCCTGTAGCCGCCGAGAATTGTATGCAAGAGATTGAGAAAGTCTTGGTGGTATTACTATGTACGGAGGAGCAAAGAGTCCTCTTTGCCACCTATAAACTGACAGGGCAAGTTGAGAGATGGTGGACTGCTGTGAGACTTCTGGAGCAACAGAGGACGATGCCGATAGCTATGAGATGGGACCAATTTAAAGAATTATTCTCTAATAGATATTTCCGAGCTACTGTCAGGGAAGCTAAAGTGGAAGAGTTCCTCAATTTGAAGTAGGGATAGCAGTCGGTCCAGCAGTATGCGACGCGGTTTATAGAGCTATCCTGCTTTTCCCCGTATATTTTCCTAATGAAGTAAAGAAAGCGAGACAATTTGAAAGAGGATTGAGGTAAGGAATATACAAGCAGGTGGTAGTGCTAAAGATACAGGATTTTGTTGAGTTAGTTGACAAGGGCAGCTTTGGGTGAGGCTAGTGAGCACATGGATGCAGAGGAGTAGGGACAGAAGAATAGATATGCACCTTCAGGCTTTTAGCAGGGATCTAGGCAGGGTCAGTGGAGGAGAGGAAACTATGGCAGAGGATAGAGGCAGGAGACTGGAGGTCGTGAGTTTCAGGCAGTGCATAATTTTCCTGTCTATTAGACTTGTGGAAACAGACACTTGGGAGAGTGTCGAGTGGGGAGAGCTTTCAGCTATCGATGCGGTAGGTAGGGACATTTGGTGCAAGATTGCTTTACACCACCTAATACCGCCTTTGCTCCCATACTGTACCAAGGAGGCTATCAGGCGCCCTATGGAGGCTAGCAAAGGAATGTAGCTCCAACGAGGGTTTATGCTTTAACGCCTGGAGGTGCTGACATAGCTGGCGATGTGGTGGTAGGTATGATTAACATGCTTTCATTTAAAGTTATTTTATTGTTTGATTCAGGAGCCACACACTCATTCGTGTCTATGGGGTGTATTAGATTATGTCGGGCAGGAACATAGTTGTTTGACACCAAATTGTTAGTAACTACACCAATAGGGTAAGTAGCGAGCTAATGTAAAGTGCTCTGAGGCTGTCGAGTTGATATTCAGGGGAAAGTCTTGCCAGCTGATTTGATAGTATTGGATATGCATTGGTTCGATGTAATTTTTGGTATGGACTGGTTGGCATCTAGTTATGGCAGTATAGACTGTCTTTTGAAAGAAGTAATATTCAGACCTCTGAGAAGACCAAAATTCAGTTTATAGGGTCACGTGTGCAATCCCCGCCACAGTTAGTATCAACTATACAGGCGAGGAGATTACTCTTTGATGGTTGTCAGGGGATTATGGCCTTTGTTAAGGAGGTGCCATAAAATGAATCAAAGCTAGGCAATACACTAGTGGTTAAGGAATTTTTAGACATTTTTTCAGAAGATCTACCTGCATCACCTCCCGACCATGAGGTAGATTTCATTATTGATCTACTTCCCGGGATGGAACTGATCTCTAAAGCTCCTTACAAAATGGCTCTAGCAAAGTTGGGAGAGTTAAAGGGTTAGTTGCAAGACTTGCTGGATAAGGGTTTTATTCACTCCAGTGTATCACCGTGGGGAGCTCTAGTGTTATTTGTAAAGAAAAAGGACGGGTCTTTGAGGATGTGTACAGATTACAGGGAAATTAATAAGGTGACGATAAAAAATAGGTATCCTCTATCCCATATAGATAATTTATTTGACCAGCTTCAGGGTACGCGGGTTTATTCCAAGATTGACCTCAAATCAGGCTACCATTAGGTGAAAGTAAAAGTATAAGATGTCTCAAAGACAACTTTAAGGATAAGGTATGGACATTATGAATTTCTAGTTATGCCATTTGGTCTGATGAATGCTCCTGTTGTGTTCATGGACTTGATGAATAGAGTCTTTCACCAGTATTTAGACCAGTTCCTTGAAGTTTTTATTGATGATATACTACTCAAGGATTTTTAAGAAGCATGAGATGCATTTACGGCTGATACTTTAAATGCTCAGGGAAAAGAAGTTGTATGTCAAGTTTAGTAAATGTGAATTTTGGCTAGAGAAAGTGTCATTTCTGGGGCATGTTATTTCAGGGGATGGTATTTCAGTGGATCCCAGCAAGATTAAGACAGTGTTGAATTGGAAAAGGCCGAAGAACGTTCAGGAAATTAGGAGTTTCTTGGGACTAATGGATAATTACCGTCGATTTGTAGAGGGGTTTTCAACTTTATCAGGACCTCTCATGCAGCTAACCGGAAAGAATGTTAGGTTTGAATGGGATGAGGATTGCGAGCAAAGCTTCCAAGAACTGAAACAGAGGCTTGTCACTGCACTAGTGTTGATCATTCCGTCAGGGGCGATGGATTTGTAATTTACAGTGACGCATCTTTGAAAGAGCTCGGTTGTGTATTGATGCAGCATGGTAGCATTGTAGCTTATGCCTCCCGACATTTGAAAGAGTATGAAAAGAACTACCCTACCCATGATCTAGGCTACAGTGGTGCATGGATTAAAGATTTAGAAGCGTTACCTGTACGGTGAGAGATGCAAGATATTCTCCAATCACAAAAGTTTGAAGTACTTCTTCACTCAAAAGGAGCTGAACATAAGACAGATACGGTGGTTAGAACTAATTAAAGATTATGATTGAACTGTTAATTACCACCCAAGGAAAGCAAAAGTTGTAGCCGATGCTCTGAGAAGGAAATCAATAGAACCATAATTGATAGCTATGGAGGTACAACATCCGATTTAGATGGATCTGGAGAGACTCGATATAGAGTTGATATAGAGTGGTCCTCAAGAATTTATTGCCATCCTGGTAGTACGGCCTACTCTATAGGAAAGGATTAAGACAACTCAAAGAGATGACGCAGAATTAGCAGAGCTAATAGCTAAGCTGTAGGACAGACAGGGAGATTAATTCAGTATTTCTGATGACGGGGCGTTGAGGTTCTGTTCTAGGTTATGCATGCCTGTAGATATGGACATCAGAAGGACGATCTTAGATGAGGCTCACAGGTCCTTATACATGGTTCATACAGGTAGCACTAAAATGTATAGGGATCTACAAGAGTTTTACTGGTGGCGCACATGAAGAGGGAAATTATTGAGTTCGTACAACAATGTCTCATGTGCTAGATAAGCACTAGAAGCCGGAGGGCCAGTTGCACCCGCTTTACATCCGAGAGTGGAAGTGGGATCATGTGTCTATGGACTTTGTGACAGTTTACCACCGGCATCGCATAATTGGAATGCTATTTGGGTGGTCGTTGATAGATTGACGAAGACCGCTTACTTCATTCCTATTAAAGTCAACTACTCCATGGACAGACTGGCAAAGATTTATTTTTAGGAGATAGTCCGTTCTCATGGTATGCCTATGTTTATAGTATCAGATCGAGACCCATGTTTCACGTCACGATTTTGGATGAGCTTGTTGGAGGCTTTGGGGTCTCAGTTATCTTTCAGCACAACGTTTCATCCTCTGATGGACAGCCAGACTAAGAGGGTGATTCATATATTAGAAGATATGAAGCAGGCGTGCGTGCTGGATTTTGGGAGTAGTTAGACCCAGTTTATGCCACTGGTGGAGTTTGCAAACAATAACAGCTATCAGGCCAGCATCGACATGGCACCTTATGAAGTGCTCTATGGTAGGAGATGTCATTCTCCTATATACTGGGATGAGTTAGGTGAGTGGCGAATTGTGGGGCCAGAGCTAGTGCAGTAGGCATATGATAAAGTTCGGCTCATCAGAGATAGGATCAGTGTAGCTTAGAGCCGATAGAAGAGTTACGTTGATACTCGCCGCAGAAAACTGGAGTTTGATGCTGGAGACCACTTGTTTTTGAAAATAGCTCCATTAAAGGGAATTATGAGATTTGGAAGGAAGGGTAAGCTTAGCCCTAGGTTTATTGGCCCGTTTGAGATCCTTGAGAGAGTTGGGTCAATTGCCTATAAGCTAGCCTTTCCACCCGTTTTGTCCGGAATACACGATGTATCCCATGTCTCCATGTTAAGGAAATACATCCCAGACCCTCCCAGTGATCAATTATGGTGAGATAGAGCTCCAGGATACTCTAGCATATGAGGAGGTACCAATGCAGATTCTGGATAGGAAAGAACAAGAATTTCGTAATAAGAAGATTCCTTTAGTAAAAGTCTTATAGAGAAATCATGCGATAGAGGAATCTTCATGGGAACTCGAGGAGTAGATACAACAGAAGTACACGTATCTCTTCAGTGGGGATTGGTAGTAATCAAGAAAAGTTACTGGTAAATATGTGAAATTTATTTTGTGTAGGTTAGTTAGATGTAATAATTTTTGGTAGTAGATAGTATTTGGTTGTGGGTTTAATTTATGTATATATGTAATCTCTCAGAGCCTTGAGTGTAACCACGATATTCATCCGCCATAAGTGAGGGTAAGTAATAAAATAAGTAACCCATTTTCCTCAAAGGATGGTGTTCAATACAGATAGTAAATTTCAAGGATGAAATTTTTATAAGGAGGTGAGAATGTAGAGACCTAGTGAATTATAGCAATTAAACAATAAAATAAAGGAGAGGAAAGGGAAATTTTTAAAGGGGTACACAGCAAGATCTCGTCGACGAACGCGAAACGGCTTGTTGGGATCGTTGATGGAGACACATGTGTCATCAACAAGGAATTACTTGAGGGCTATTTCAGGGCCTGAAATTCATCGACGATGAATAAGTGTTCATCGACGAACTCTCTACTTGGCCTCGTTGATGAAGTAATGTGTCTCGTCGACAAAGGCAAGTGTATAAATAGCTCAAACTTGGGTTTTCAGCATAAAGATGGTGTCCTAACCACCCTTCTCTTTCCACTTCATCCTTCACACCTTCTCTCTAGGATTCTGGGCTCGATTCTTTGCCGGTTTGATGCTCCAAAGCTGGCACATCACTCCTGGGAAGATTCTATTCACATCTGCTAGAGTGATTTGTAGGTCAGGCCAACTTGGGAACCATCCCAAATTTTGGGTAAGTTAGTTAATTTCATTTTTATTAGGTTTTTGGTATTTCTATATTTAGAAGAATATGTTAGGTCAAATAAAACTGAAATTTTGTTGGGAAAATATCAATTTTAGGGTGTTGAGCTGGGGGCCAGACGGGTGTAATTTTGGAGTAATTTGTAAGCTTTTCCATAAGTCTGGTAAGGGGATAAACTAAGCCAGTATTTCAATGAAATTATTTATTACTATTCAGCTTTTATTTTCAAGGAAACTATGTATGTTATAGAACTGAGTTTGGGAATACTGTTGTTTAATAGGAAAACTATTTTAATACAATTTAGGAGGGATTAAGATTTTGTGTAAATTTTATGAATGGAACAATACCCATTTTTGTGTGGCATAAGTATGAAGTTCCATGAATTTATGCAATATTAGAATACTATGTTCTCGGAATAAGCATGTTTTATTGTTTTCAGGAAAATATTAAAAACGATACAGGGATTTTCAAACTATGAATTTTATATGATATGTCAGCATAAAGGCCGTGGATTTTATATGATATGTAGGCGTAAGGGCCGTGGATTTTATATGATATGCCAGCGTAAGGGCGGTGGTTTTATATGATATGCTATGCTAGCGTAAGGGTTGTGAATTTTACATGATATGCTATGTAAGAATTCATGAAAATATTATCATGACAGATATTATAATGAAACAACTATGTATCATTATTTGAAATTTACTATATGTTATCAAAACCCAGATGGCTTGGTTTAGGCTTTCACGAAGCACGATACCGTAGTTATATGATCACGATCATGTATACATTAGTGCTACCACTTGTTGTAAGGGTCAGTGGAAGATCAGAAGTTGATGTGGTTTTATGATAGTGCAAACGTCCCTTCCAGTGTTCGGACTAGGAGGGGCAAACCCATCGTACTTACATACTTATGTTGATCTAGCGTGGTCGGTCAGCCATTGCTAGGTCCCGCCTTCGAGCCGCACAACCTAGTCATGTTGGGGTATGACATAAACCAACCAGCTATCCATCCACGGTGTTATTTCATGTATAGTTATTTAAGATGATTTTTATGTATAGAAATTCAGTATGTTATACCATGTTATGATAAATAATGTTTTTCCCAGATATGATACAGACAGTTTTATCAAATATGATTTATGTATTGTTATATGTGTAACACGAAAATACTCATGTTGCCACACACTGATATTAGTTTATTTCCCTTACTGAGAGGTGTCTCACCCCAGCCATATAAACATTTCAGGAGTCGAGCGGATAGAGCTTCACAATGTTAGAGTTCAACTGTTCTACCTTGTTTGAAGGGTAAGTCATTTTGCTAGGGTCTGACGGATTTTTGGGTGGCTAGAACACTTTTTGGATATTTTGGGATGTGTGTATGTATATAATAGTTATAGTAAAACTCTAGTATTGTGTTGGATGGATGATTTGATATGTATATGATTTTACGTTTCCCAATGCTTAGGTGTCAGTGTTGTATTTCAGGTATATCCTTGGTATCCATGGGTCCTCGTTGATTATATTTTATGAGGTTTATTATGTTTTCTAAAAAAAATTATGGTAAAATAGGCATGTCGTTACATATATATTTTAAATTTCATAATCGGTTTGATAACTGCACATGAAAATGGATACGAACTACTTAGACTATTTCATGCTCAAATCTTCTACTTGGTATCATATGACGTATATATTAAAATCAAATTCTCTTATGTCATTTTAATTTTTAATGACCAATTATACTGTTTGAGTGCTTAATTTCTATAGTTTTCAAAAATAGTTATATTTTTTTACATACCCTTTTTGCTGATGCCAAAATGGGGAGAAATACTTTTGCAAAAACTGGTATGCATATTCTTAGGGGGAGCTTTTTTTGGCTATTACCCATTTTTGCACTTGTATTTGTCATCATAAAAAAACGGAGGGAGATTGTTGACTTTTTGTGTCCTATCTCATTTTTGATAATGCCAAATACGAGGTATTTAATGTTTGCCTAATTTGTATGCAGGATAAATTGGCAATATCATACGACACACAGTGGCTTGAAGAATATAAAGGCACACAAGATTAATTTTTTGTATTTTATATTCATTCATTCAGGGTCTGTAATATTAACTATCTATCAGTCTCTAATAATCTACATATCATGCATGATAAGATCTTATAAGCTCAAGAACGTAGATTAGGCTTAGGGATCACCCTCAATCGACCAACGCCGAATTTTTTTGATGTCCTCAAAAGACCTTAGAATGACCTTAGGTCCTTGCACATACACGTAAGACAATCCCCAATAGCACATATATTATCTAGGGATTTAATTGGAGAAAACTTGGACTCATAGGAAAAAGTTGTGAGGATTCGGGCAACCAAACTCTTAGTCTTCAAAACACTTCGGGCGACCAAACCCTTGACCGGTTAGAAGGTTGACTTGGTTTCGGAAGACTTAACCATTTTAACCGTAGCATTCTCAGGCGACGGAACTGCTCTGTTGACCTTATAGGTCACGCCCAGTTTTGATTATGACAAATACTAATTATATCTAATAGGTGTTTGAGATCATGTATAGGAACCTACATTGTTTGATCAAGATGCACATAGAAAAAGTGAAGAGTCAAGACCCAATTCATTCTATGTTGTAATATATAGTTCATTTGTGTAATTGATTTGTAATAGTAATTAGGGTTTTACTTGTAATAATCATCACACACACACCACATTCATGGTTTAATAGGTAAGCTCCGACTAAAATTGAAAAATAACTAAAACTTGACCTAGAAAAGACCTTAGGACACTCACCATTGCACTTGTATGTGCTAGGCACATGAATAGGGTGAATGTGAAATGAATCAGGACCAAAATGCACATTTTGTGCACCTTCGGTCAACCGACCTAGGGAGTTCATTTTGACCCTAGTCGACTGAATTAGTCTGGGTCAACAAGTTGACCACAGTCCGGTCAACTGAGCTCCTAAAGCTTATTTGACCCTGGTCGACCAAACTACCATGAAGTCAACAATTTGATTTCCTAGTCAACCGAGAGACTTTTGAACTACACCAGCCTGGTCGACCGAGTTCCCATGTGTGGGAATCCAACGACCTGCTCGACCGACCAACTTAGTTCATTCTAACAATGGTCAACCGAACCTCGGTAATTTGGAAAAATTGCCTCGGACATACTTGTCTGTTCGACCGACCCTGAAGTTCATTTTTGGCCCGATCGATCGAGCCATAAGAACTTCGGTCGACTTTACCCATCCTGGTCAACCAGTGCTCTCGGGTTGCTCTGCATTTTTACCACGATTAACTATTTTTTAACAAGGTTAAAATTACTAAATGTCATTAAATTTTTTCTAATAATCTCGGCTATGTCCCTAACGGTTATAATTCTAGGGGTGTCCATATATACCCCTTCATTTTGGAAAATTATAAACTAGATTAGCCAACTTCATTAAGAAATTCTCACTCAAGAAAAAAATTTCTAGTACTCATTTTTACACTCCTCTCACTCATACTTACCTTCTCATGTTGCTTAAACTCTCTGTAAGTTGATTGAGTGATTGCTCTTAAAGGTTTACTCTCCTTATTTGGTTGATTGAAACGATTTTCTTGAGAGTCAAACCTAAGTGTTCTTATGGGGCTTTGCTAATAAGCCTATCCTAAGAAGACTTGCTTTAAGCTTTTGAGTATTGCATTTGTGCTGCAATATCTTAGGACGCTTGTATTTGTTTTTGGGTTGCAAAAATATTTTCAAAAACATTGTCAAATATCTTGGGTGACTTATTTCAACATATTTTTGAAAGGATATTTGTTTATGTGATACTAATCTTTGTTGCAATATTTATTTACATATCATTTTCTGAATACAATGACTATACATCTTTTGCAAACCAAGCATTTACATTATCTAATATTCACGTGAATGAGATATCCTGCTGATTGATATTCTTGATGCTTTCTTAACATCTTTGTGTGAACATGGTTGATTGAATATCTTGAGATACAAAGATTGTTTGTTGACACTCTCACACACTCATTACACTGATAGCAAATATTTTTGAGAGTTGAAATATTAGACCACATTGAGCTTACATATTAAATCATTTGTGGTGTTTGTTACTGAGTGCATTTGGGTACATATCTACTGTACACGAAAGCACAACCTCTGTACCAATATTCTTTGATTGTAAAATGTGAGTGTTTCCAGGCATGGCCTGAGGGGGTGATAATTTAGCCTGGTAAGGATTAGTTGTAAAGGTTATGGTCAGCCCTATTCTAATTGATTTTGTTTGTTTAGGTGCCGCTCCACCCGTTTAAGTGAACAATTATAGTGGTAATCCTTGTGCTTATCAGCCAAGGCGGGGACGTAGGCAATTGGTCGAACCTCGATAACATTTCTGTGTATCACCTTTACTTTATTGTTTTTTCTGGTGCAGGTGTGTATAATTAAATTGTTTTATTTAATTTCAGTGTGTGGTAAAGCTAACAATTGGTATCAAAGCCACATAGCATAGACTAGCTGTTATTTTGCAAAAAGATCACTTATGGCTCATAGTTCCATAACCCCTTTCCTTGAGGGACCATCTTCCACATGACCTCCTGTTTTCAGTGGTGTTTATTACACCTTATGGAAACAAAGAATGCGCATCTACCTTTATAATATTGATTGGAAGGTGTAGAGGATTGTCTCTAAGGGAAACTATGTCCCTATGAAAACTGAGGGTGCAGCTAGGATTCCTAAGACTGAGGATGAGTATGATGATGATAATATGAAGCTGTTAGCTAATGCCACAACTATGAATATTTTGTACTGTAGTCTTAATGTAAATGAATTTAATAGAATTATGGCATGTTCTACTATAAAAGAAATATGGGATAAGTTAGAGGTCACATATGAGGGTACTAGAGATGTGAAGGACAGTAGGATAGATATGTTGACTAGTGAGTATGAGGCATTCAGGATGAATGTAGGTGAGTCCATTTAAAGCATGTACACTAGATTCACACACATCATAAACTCACTTCATGCATTAGGAAAGACATATCCCACATATGAGATGATTAGGAAGATCCTTAGAGGCTTACCTCCTGTTTGGGAAGCCAAAACTACAACCATTGCTGAGGGTAAAGACCTTAAGGCCATGACCTTAGGTGAATTGATAGGTTCCCTGATCACTTATGAATTAGCCATAAATGAGAGACTTAATGAGGATAATAGGGCTAAGAAAGTGACTGCATTGAAAACTTCCACTAACACATCTAGTGAGTGCAGTGAATCTAACATTGATAATGAAATGGCCATGCTAACTAGAAAATTTAGCAGATTCTTTAGAAAGAACAGGAAGCCATATAAAAAATATAGAGAGTCCACTATTGAGAAAGGAGAGTCCAGCAAAAGAAAAGAAAAATCAAATGCTCCTACGTGCTATAACTGCAACAAGGTCAGGGACATCAAATTAGACTGCCCATTGCTGAAAAAGGAGGCTAAGAAAAAGAATAAAGCCATGAAGGCTAGAACATCATGGGACAAACTTAGCAATAGCAACTCAGAGGTCTCTAATTTGTGCTTGATGGCACACGAGGATGACGTATCTTCTTTTAGCTCATTGTCTTCATATTATTCATCTGATGATTGTGATTCTGATTGCATGCCTACATTTAGAGAATTGAAATTTGAATATATTCATGTATCTAAACTGTTAAGAAAAATGACCAAAGAAAATAATGATTTGAAAAAGAAATGTGAAAATTGGTCAAAAATGTTTAATATTGCAAAAATCTCTCATGCTTCCATTTTAAAAGAAAATGATGATATTATTGTTAAGCTTGAGAGGAAATTGGAGGATAGCTCCAAAATCCATTTTAAATTCACCAAGGGCAAACGAAATTTTGAAAGACTACTTGGTGCTCAAAGAAACTCTTTAACTAAAGAAGGGCTTGGTTTTAATGGTTTTGAAAATATTAGATGACCCGATCTTTACTTAGGACATTTTACACGTGAGTCAAAGTCTCATATTACTCCTAAAGAACCTAAGTGTAGATTAAGATGTTTTAAATGTAAACAAATTGGTCATATTCAATTTGATTGTCCACTTAGAAATAAGCATGCTAGAATTAGGAAAGTATGGCTAGTTAAGGGAGATTCAGCTACTAACCCCCATGAACCTAATAAAATTTGGGGACCAGCATCAGTTACTTAGTTTATTTTGCAGGTTTGCCTAAGACCATCCTCCTCCAATGACTGGTGGTACTTAGATAGCGGATGCTCACGGCACATGACTGGCGACAAGGGAAAATTCACTTCAATTGTTCCCAAGGATGGAGGTTATGTAACATTTGGCGACAATGCAAAAGGTCGCATCATCGGGGTAGGTAAGGTTGGTAAGGATTCATCTCTCACTATTGATGATGTGTTATTGGTTGATGGGCAGAAACATAATTTACTTAGTATAAGCCAATTGTGTGATAAAGGATATAAGTATCTTTTGAGAATGATAAATGCATAGTAGAAGATAAATCATATCACAAAGTGCTTTTTACTACCAAGCGCCATGAAATTGTATATACTACTTCTCTTGATAACTTAGCTTCACAACAAGTCACTTGTTTTTCTACTGTAAATGAAGCTAGTTGGTTATGGCATAGATGCTTAGGACATGCTAGCATGGACTTGTTGTCTAAACTTGTTAGAAAAGAACTAGTTAAGGGCTTGCCTAAAATGTCTTTTGTAAAAGATAAAATCAGTGATGCATGTCAAATGGGTAAGCAAACAAAATCCAGTTTCAAGAAAAAGAAATTCATATCTACCACTATACCACTTGAAATACTTCATTTAGATTTGTTTGGTCCTAATTCTGTGCAAAGTTTGGGTGGTAAATCATATGCCTTTGTAATTGTGGATGACTTTTCTAGATTCACATGGCTGTTATTTCTTGCACACAAAAATGAGTCATGTGAACAATTTACCAAACTGTGTAGGAGAATTCAGAATGAAAAAGGATATAAGATAACTCATATAAGAAGTGATAGAGGCACGAAATTCAAAAATGAGGACATAGAAAAATACTGTGATTTAGAGGGGATATCACATAACTTCTTTGCACCTACGACACCTCAACAAAATGGTGTAGTGGAAAGAAAGAATAGATCACTGCAAGAGATGGGTAAGACTATGTTGAATGAATAAATTACCTAAATATTTTTGGGCCAAGGCCCTGCATGTTATGTTATGAATAGGGTGTTGATTAGACCATCAATAAATAAAACCCCTTATAAATTGTGGAACAACCATAAACCTAATATTTCCTATTTTCATGTGTTTGGTTGTAAATGCTTTGTGCTTAGGGATAATGAACACTTAGGAAAATTTGATTCTAAATCTGATGAAGACATTTTTCTAGGTTATGCAAGTAATAGTAAAGCAAATAGGGTTTTCAATAAACGAACGTTGACTGTCATTGAATCTATCCATGTTGTGTTTGATGAATTTAATCCATTTTCTAATAAAGATGATGAAGATGATATTGACATTAGAAAATGCTTAGAAAAATTGTCTATTGAGAAAAATGCAATTGAAAACCAAGAAGCAAATGAAAAATCACTTGAAGATAATGAAAATGAAAATCAGGGGTTGCCTAGAGATTGGAAGTTCGTTAGAAATCATCATATAGATCAAATCATAGGTGAACCAGCCCGTGGTGTAGCCACCAGATCCTATTTGAGAAATCTAGTGGATTATTCTGCTTTCTTATCCCAAGAAGAACCTAAAAATATTAAAGAAGAAATAGAGAACGAGTCTTGGGTAATGTCCATGCAAAAAGGACTCAATCAATTTGAAAGAAGCAATATATGGACTCTAGTTCCTAGGCCTAATGATCAAACAATTATTGGAACTAAATGGGTGTATAGAAATAAGAATGAGAATGGGGTAGTAACTAGGAATAAGGCTAGACTAGTTGCCCAAGGGTATAACCAGCAGGAAGGGATTGACTTTGATGAAACATATGCTCCTGTTGCTAGGTTAGAAGTCATTCGTATGCTACTTGCCTTTGCCGCTTTTAAAGATTTTAAATTGTTTCAAATGGATGTTAAAAGTTCTTTTCTAAAAGGCTATATTAATGAAAAAGTATATATAGAATAGCCACCTGGGTTTGAAAATCATAAATATCCAGATCACGTTTACCGGTTGTCTAAGGCTTTGTATGGATTGAAACAAGCTCCTAGAGCTTGGTATGAGAGGCTTAGTGGTTTTCTACTAGAAAAATGGGTTTATTCGTGGCAAAATAGACACTACACTCTTCATCAAATCCAAAAATGATGATATGCTCCTTGTTCAAATTTATATGGACGGTATAATTTTTGGAGCAACTAATGATGAGTTGTGTAATGAGTTTGCCAAGTGCATGCAAAGTGAATTTGAAATGAGCATGATGGGTAAACTTAATTTCTTCTTAGGGCTACAAATTAAGCAATCTAATCATGGAACTTTCATATGCCAATCTAAATATATTAGGGACTTGCTAAAGAAATTTAATATAGAACATTGTAAAATTCTCGGCACACCTACGAACTCTTCCATTAAGCTTGATAAAGATAAGTAAGGAATCCCTGTTAACATAAAATTATATCGTGGCATGATTGGGAGTATCCTATATCTCACTGCTAGTAAGCTTGATATTATGTTTAGTGAGTGTATGTATGCTAGATTTCAGGCTGCCCCTAAGGAATCTCATCTAAAAGTAGTTAAACGAATCCTTAGGTATCTAGTTGGGACTATAGAGTTGGGCTTGTGGTACCCTAAGCATACTACTTTTGAGATTGTTAGTTATACTGATGCTAACTTTTCTGGTAGTAAGGTTGATAGAAAAAGTACCGGTGGTGACTCACTCGAAAAATGAGCAGCTCGGAAGCTATCCCAAGTATAGGATTTATGTTGTGTAATATTAAGCCCAAGGGCTAGATCGTTTCCTCAGGGAATGCGTTTTAATTTCAATTTCACGTTCTCCCAATCGAAAATAAAAATGTACTGAACTCAGTTCAAATTCGGGATTTTTCAGAATTTTGGAAACTTAAACAAAAACTTAAATTAAAGTCCTAAAACTAGCATGCTTCAATTTAAAGAGTACGAATGGAAACTCTAATCTACCTAAGGAGACATCAAAACACGCGCTAATTAAAAATGGCAACATTGATCATGGAATTAAAGCACGTAATGGAAACATAGACAAAATTCAAACACAGATTAAAAGACTAAAACTTTAATACAAACTAAGAACTTGAACCAAAGTATAACTATCAATTGACTTAAATGAGAATAAAACACAATAGAAACATATATAAAAGGAACTAAAGGAATGATAAATAAATAAAAGGAATTAAATTAAATCCGTCCAATCTAATAATAACATTAATTAAAAGAAACATAAATAAATAAATATTAAACTCCACTAAAACAAATTAAAATAACTTAACACCCATTCAAACAATCTTCAAAATTATAACAAACAACTAAAGAAGAGAAAAGAAATATTTTGTTGCAATTGAAAACAAAAGAAAGAAAATAAAAGAATACAGAAGAGAGAGAGAGAGAAAGAGATTTGCAAGAAGGAGCTACTGAAGCTGCTGCTGGAGAGGATGGCTAGGGTTGCTGCTGTTGTGCTCGGGGACTACTGTTAGAGTGGTGCTGTGGTAGCAGGGAAATTCTGGAGCAGCCTTGCTAGTTTCGGGTGGCTGGTGGAGAGGATGGGAGCCTCGGCTAGGCTGTGTTGGCGAGGGAGAAAAGCCGTGAAAATATGCTGCTGTTGTAGAACCTGCTAGCAGAGAAAATTCCAGGAGCAAGTAACAAGAGAGAAAGAAGAAGAGAAGAAGAAGAAGAAGAAGAAGCAGAAGAAGAATAAGGAGAAGAAGAAGAAGAAGAAAACAAGGGAAATAAGTTGTGAGAGAGAGAATAGAGAAAAGCTAAGGGAAAGAGAAGGAACAAGAGGAAGAAGAAGAAGAAGAAGTGAGGAGAGCCCTCCCAGGGCTGCCTGCCAAATAGGGGAGAAGGAGAAGGGGATTTAAGGGGGAGCTGGGTTGCCCTAGACCCGGATCCAGCTAAGATGAATCTGACCCGGCCCGTTTGAAAGGACTTGAATTATTATATTTTTTCATTTTTTTTCGTTCTCTGTTCATGACAAATATGACTCTTTTGGAGCCCGTTTCTCACAAAACTCAAAACACAAAAGTTGTAGATAATCATTTCCTCTTTCTTTAAAAATTTGAATTGTTTCGATCAGAGCTCGGACAGAAAAGTTATGCACAAAATACGAACAAGTGTAGGTTTTGGTTTCTGAGATTTTTCCTGCAACAAAAAATTACCAAAACTTCATAAATAGTGCAATAAAGTTCAAGAATGATGATTTTGACACTTTATTAAAATATTGGACAATTTTAGACATTTAATTAAAAATACAAACCGTAAAGCCCGGGTTAAGATGCCCAATTACGCAGTTTTGACGCGTAATCAAGTGGCACTTGTCATTATTTAGGACAATCTCTTATTTCTTGGTTCTCCGAGAAACAAAACTCAGTTGCCTTATCCACAGTCAAAGTTAAAAATATTGCGGCTGGAAGTTGTTGTGCTCAAACTCTTTATATGAAACAACAACTTGTGGATTTCGGACGTCACTATGATACAATACCAATTAAATGTGATTATACTAGTGCAATCAACATCTCTAAAAATTCTATCTCATATTCACGAACTAAACACATTGAGATTAGACACCACTTTCTTCATGATCATGTGCAAAAAGGAGATGTGGCTCTTGAGTTTGTATGCACCAATGAATAGTGGGCGGATATATTCACTAAACCACTTCCCAAAGATAGGTTCATATAAATTAGACGTGAATTAGGCTTAATGCACAGTAGAGAAGCTTCTTAATTGTTTCATAATTTGCATAAATTTAGGGGAAGCTCTCAAGAGAGATTTAACAAGTCTTAGCAACTAATATCACTGTTGATTTGTCTTCTTGCCTTAGACTTTGTGAATGTTGATTATTGCTTGTATGCACACTTCTTATATCTATAGCATGATCATATTGGATGTAATGAATATTGATTATTACTTGTAATGGCCACTCTCTTGTCTACTTCATGATGATATTGAGATTTATATTTGATTATTGGACCATAATGATCTTTTTGAGTAGTTGTGGATAAACTGTTAGGATATATAAACTCAAACAGGTTACCATTTATACAAGATTTGTTTTGGAAAGTCCACTTTTCAAACGACACTCTGCCGAAATTTTTCAAAATCTTTCCAAGACTTATAATGTATAAATGTAACACTTACCCATTGCCTAGAGTAATTAACTCTTATAACCCTTTTTGCTATTGCCAAAAAGGGGAGATGGAGAGGCAAAAATAATTGGATAAAGTAATTTGGTTAAAATAAATTGTATGCATATTAATAGGGGGGCCTTCTTATGCTTATACCCATATTTTTGTTGGTTGTATTTGTCATCATCAAAAAGGGGGAGAATGTTGACCTTATAGGTCACACTCGGTTTTGATTATGACAAATACTCATTATATCTAATGGTTGTTTGAGATCATATGCAGGAACCTACATTGTCAAATCAAAATGCACATAGAAAAAGTGAAGATTCAAGACCCAATTCATTCTATGTTGTAATATATAGCTCATTTGTGTAATTGGTCTGTAATAGTAATTAAGGTTTTACTTGTAATAATCATCACACACACCACAAGCATGGTCTAATAGGTAAGCTCATACTAAAATTGAAAAATAACTAAAACTTGACCTAGAAAAGACCTTAGGACACTCACCATTGCACTTGTATGTGTTACACACTTGAATATGGTGAATGTGAAATGAATTAAGACCGAAATGCACATTTTGTGCACCTTCAGTCAACAGACCTAGGAAGTTCATTTTGACCCTAGTCGACCGAACCAGTCTGGGTCAGCAAGTTGACCACAGTCCAATCGATCGAGCTCTTAAAGCTTATTTGACCCTGGTCGACCAAACCACCTTGAAGTCAATAGTTTGACTCCCTGGTCGACCAAAAGACTTTTGAACTACACCAACCTGGTTGACCCAGTTCCCACGTGTGGGAATCCAACACCCTGGTTGACCGACCAGCTTAGTTTATTCTAGTCCTCGTCGAACGAACCACGCTAATTTGGAAAAATCGCCTCGGACATACTTGTCCGGTCGACCGAGCCATAAGAACTTTGGTCGACCTGCTCTAGGGTTGCCTTGCATTTTTACCGTGGTTAACTATTTTTTAATGGGGTTAAAATTACTAAATGTCATTAAATTTTTTCTAATAATCCTGGCTATGTCCCTAACATATATAATTCTAAGGGTGTCCATATATACCCCTTCATATGGGAAAATTATAAACCAGATTAGCCAACTTCATTAAGAAATTCTCTCTCAAGTAAAAAATTTCTACTACTCATTTTTACACTCCTTTCACTCATACTTACCTTCCCATATTGCTTAAACTCTCTGTAAATTGATTGAGTGATTTTTCTTAAAGGTTTACTCTCCTTGTTTGATTGATTGAAACGATTTTCTTGAGAGTCAAACCTAAGTGTTCTTAGGGGGCTTTGCTAATAAGCCTATCATAAGAAGACTTGCTTTAAGATTCTAAGTATTGCATTTGTGTTGCAATATCTTACAAAGCTTGTATTTGTTTTTGGGTTGCAAAAACATTTTCAAAAACATTCTCAAATATTTTGGGTGACTTGTTTCAACATATTTTTGAAAGGATATTTGTTTATGTGATACTACTCTTTGTTGCAATATTCATTTACATATCATTTGCTGAATTCAAAGATTATACATCCTTTGCAAACCAAGCATATACAGTATCTAATATTCACATGATTGAGATATCCTGTTGATTGATATTCTTGAGGCTTGTTTGAAATTTTTTGTGTGAACATGATTGATTGAATATCTTGAGATATAAAGATTGTTTGTTGATACTCTCATGCACTCATTACACTGATAGCAAATATTTTTTAAAGTTGAAATATTAGACCACACTGAGCTTACATATTAAATCATTTGTGGTGTTTGTGACTGAGCACATTTGGGTACATATCTGCTTTACACGAAAGCACAATCTCTATATCTATATTCTTTGATTGTAAAATTTGAGTGTTTCCAAGCGTGGCCTGAGCGGGCGGTAATTCAGCCCGGTAAGGATTGGTTGTAAAGGTTAAGGTCAATCCTGTGCTAATTGACATGGTTTGTTTAGGTGTTTCTTCACCCATTTAAGTGTGCAATTATAGTGGTAATCCTTGTGCTTGTTAACCAAGGCGGGGACGTAAGCAATTAGTTGAACCTCGATAACATTTCTATGTGTCGCCTTTACTTTATTGTTTTTCTGGTGCATGTGTGTATGATTAAATTGCTTTATTTACTTTCCAGTATACATTTACAATACTCGCATTAGATTGACCATAGGATTTTGAATATACTAGTGTTAGAATATTTAACTTGGGATTAAATTTTAAAAATACCAATTCACGCCCCCTCTTGGGATCACGATAAAGCTAACACGCTGATTTGACCATTCCCAACAACTCGCAACCCGAACTTTTACGTTCAAAATAGCCTCGGGCGAACGAACACATGAGTTCGGTAAACCAAACTCTAGACTAGGCGACCAAAATACAAATAGAATGGAAATCGCCTTGGTTTAGCAAACCGAGGCTATAACCAGGCTCCTGAACCTTCAAAAATAACTTTTTGAACTATGTTTGTTCGGGCGACCGAACTATGAATTGCACGACCGAACCATGGATTGGGCACCCAAAAACTCTCGTTGTTTTATTTTTACCGAGGTTAAAGATGGTTAAATGACATTAGTTTCATTAAACGGTTATAAAACAATTTTAATAAAGACCTCTATGTCCCTAACAATCATGTTGGCCTAACAAGGCTTACAATTCTTATTTTGATGATAACAAATCATGATATGTTTAATATGGTTTATTTCAAGTGAAAGTGTTTCAGGAAGAAGGCAAAGCTTAAAGATAGTGGCAAAGCTTAGAGAAAGTTCAAAACTCAAAAGGATGATAAAGTACTATTCAAAAAGATCAAGAAATAAAGATAGAAGAACAAGGACTTACTAGAAGATCAAAAAATATGTTTTAAATGATGTTTTGTATGTAAGTACTTCAAGTGAACTTCAAATATAAACTGAATTGAAGCTCTCATAAAATCAAAAGAAACTTAGAAATAAAGTTTTAATAAAACCCTAAAGTATGTTTTTCAAATCAAAGAAAATAATGGCTTAAAGAATGAAAGCTTTTTTAAAATTAGAAAGGCCAGGCGACTACCTCCACATGCCAGGCGACTGTCCAAATTAAATGAATAATTTTCAAAGAAGCAGTAGGGTGTCAAGTGACTGCCTGAGCATAGCCAGGCGCCTAGGTGGTCATGTCAGGCGACTGCCTGGGTTCTGGCAGGCGACTTCCAGTGTTCTGTGTTTAAAATTCCACTATGGTAGGTGACTGTCAGGTCGTGGCTGGCGACTGCCACTCTAATGTTTGTTTAAAATTTTCCAATGGGAAGATTTTTTAAATAGATTTCTTGGGCACTACTATTTTGAAAAACTTGGGCATTACTTTAAGGAAACATTGCGGGCAAGGAATTACTTTTAAACATCTATAAATAGCCCCAAACTTCAAAGAATTTATATACCAAGAAATTTCCAGCAATCAAAGTTCTCTAAAAAAGCTCTCAAACTTTCTGGTGTTCATCCAACTTCAACTACTCAGTTACTGCTGATACAAACTTCGAAGTTAAGCCTTCAAAGTCAGAATTTTTCAATACAAGGAAGATATTTGGTGACTTAAATTCAGTATTAGCTTCAATCCTTTTATATTTAATTTACTTTGAAGTATTCTTGTCCTAAATATTGTACTAACCTACTCTGCTATGAGAGTGTATCTTGCACACAAACTTTTCTCTATCTCGGTTCTTGTTTATAGATGATTCAAGGTTGTAGAATCATTGGACCGAATGAGGGAATATCGTTTGGAGAGGCGGGCTCTAGCCTAAAGGAAGGAGTGGTTGTAATCGATATTGTTCCACCCGTCAACGGAACAGTACTATTGAATCCTTTGGTGGTTTGCCAAAGGCGAGGATGTAGGCTGGGTATAAGCCGAACCTCGTAAAGCTTTGTGTCTCTCTCTCCCACTTACTCTTTATTTTTCAGAAATATTTACAACCTGCGTGTATGCTTTAAATTGTTAAATTCTGAGTGTATGGTTGTTAATTAGACCGAAAGACAAATTGTTTTGGCTTGATCAGCATTGATTGCAGAAATCGAAAGGAACTACATTGGCTGATCATCCTAAAATTATTATTCTAAAAGTTTGTTTAAAAAACTTAACACAAAAAAGAAGTGTGAGTTTGGAATAGCATAGGGCGTACATAAATTCAGCATGCTCTACAATTTATTACAGAGCTATTGATACAAAGATCAAGATTTTGATTATCTTTTTGATTGGTTGTGATTGAATTGATTTTATGTTTACTTGTTGTGATTGTTGATATAAAACAAAGTATTAAAAAGAATATAATTTTAAAAATCCAATTCACCGCTGTTGACCTTATAGGTCACGTCCGGTTTTGATTATGACAAATACACATTGTATTTAATGGGTGTTTGAGGTTTTGTGTAAGAACTAAAATTGTTAAGATCGAGATGGGCACAAAGCAAGTAAAGCCTGAAGACCAATTATTGTTTTCAATTGTAATATATTCATTTGTAGAATTTGTCTGTAATAGTTAATTTGGGTCTTTGGTTTGTAATAAGCTCACACACATTACATGCATGATAATACGTAAGCTCAAACCAACCATAAACTAAAAGTGACCATAGAATGACCTTAGGGTATAGTCAACCGACACCAGATTCTTTCGGTGTCTTTAAATTGGACAAAAATGACCCTAGGACACACACCATTGCACCCATGATTGTTAGGCACTTGAATAGGTTTAGTGTGTCTCAAGACAGGGCCGAAATGCACACATTGTGTACTTTCGGTTGACAGACCTTGGCAGTTCATTCTGCCTCAGTCGAACGAAACAGGCCTGGGTCAACAGTTGACCAAGGCCCTGGTCGACCGAACAAATGTAGTTCAAAACCCCCGGTCGACCGAAACCCCCTGAGGACAACAAATTGACCATCTAGTCGACCGAACCAAATTTGTATTGCAACAACCTGATGGACCGAGGGTCCTCGGGAGAAATCTCAACTGTCTGGTCGACCGAACCATTCAGTTCAATATTTTCTAGTTAACCGAACCTCGGTAAAATGAAAAATCGCCCACTTTCTATCGACCTAGTCTTTAGTTAAAAAATGTCCTCATCGACCGAACCATATGAACTCTAGTCGACCGGAGCTCTCGGGTTGCCTTGATTTTTACTGCGGTTAAACATTTTTTAAACAGGGATAATTAGGGTTAAAATGATCTTAAATAATATTAATAATACCCTACATGTCCTAACGACTATATTTCTTCTAATGTCTATATATAGTCCATCATTTGCTAAGATTAGCAAGAGATTAGCACATTGGATTAGGGTGAAATTCTTTAAAAATCTCAAAACCTATAATACTCATCTTTGAGCCTCCAACACTTATTCTTACCAGATCTTACTACTCAAACTTCTTTTTAAGTGTGCTTAAGTGTGGTTGTGCATATAGGTTTGCTCTCCTTGCTTTAGTTGTTTGATATAATTTTCTTGAGAGTTAAACCTAAGTATTCTTAGGGGACTTTGCTAATAAGTCTCACCTAAGAAGACTTGTATTAAACTTCTGAGTATTGCATATCCATTGCAATAACTCGAGAAGTTTGTATTTTTTTGTGAATTGAAAAATCTCTTCAAAACATTTTCAAATATCTTGTGGTATTTATTTTGATATAACTTTGAGAAGATATTTGTTTATGTGATAGTGATCTTTGTTGCAATATTCATTCACTCATATATTATTTGCTGAATACAAAGATTACAAATCTTTTGCAAACCAAGCATATACATTATTTGATATTTACATGCTTGAGACATCCTGCTGATTGAAATATTTAAGACTTGATATCTTTGTGTGAACTTATTGGGTGAATATCTTGAGATACAAAGATTGTCAGTTGACACTCTCATGTATGCACTACACTGATAGAAAATATATTTGAGAGTTGAAATATTGGACCACACTGAGCTTACATATTAATTCATATTGTGGTGTATGTGATTGAACGTATTTGGGTACACATCTTCTTTACACGAAAGCACAATCACTGTACTGATATCATTTAATTGCAAAACTGTTTTATTCCAGGCACGGGCTTGACGAGGGAGACTAGCCCTAGAATAGTCCCGGATTAGCTTAGACCCGGTTAGGAAAGCTAGGTGCGCCATCTTGTTAAGGCATGTAGGTTGAGGTCAGCCCCTCTAATTGACTTGGTTAAGGTTAAGGTCAGCCTTGTGCTAATTGACCTGGTTGTAATCGGTGCCGCTCCACCCTTAAATGAGCTATTAGTGGAACCTCGAGCTTGCGAGCTAGAGGCGGGGACGTAGGCACAATTGGCCGAACCCCGATAACATATCGTGTTTTTGTTTACATTTCCGCACCTTATATTTACCGCACGTGTATGTTATCATGTGAATGATGCGCTTGATTTAAATTTCTGTATATTATATTTATGAGCGTATTTGGAACTGCATAGAAGAACCCTAGGTTGTAATATTCTGCTAACATCTAATTCAACCTAGGAGAAAAGTTTAAAATTTCAATTCACCCCGCCCCCTCTTAGGAATACACAAATTCTAACAATTGGTATCAGAGCCTCGTTGCACTTGACTTAAACGTTTTTGCAAAAAGATCACAATGGCTCACTTTGGTGTATCCCCGTTCAGTGAGGGACAGTCACTTTCCAGTCCTCCATTATTTTTTTGTGTCAATTACACCACATGGAAAGTTAGAATGACCATATTTTTGAAATTTATGAACTAGAGGGTCTGGCTTGCGACTGCTAAAGGAAGATCTGCACAAATAAATGAGAATGATTTTAATATGATTAGTTCTAATGCCATGGACATGTTATATCTTGCGTTAGGTTTTGATATTTTTTTTGAGTTTTTGGCATGTCAGATTGCACAGGAAATTTGGGATGAACTAGAAAAGAAATATAGAGAATCCTAGGAAAAGGAGATAGTAACTCCTCTAAATGCTTCGAGCTCAAATGATCTAGAGGAGGTAAATCATGAGCTATAAATCATCGAAGAGGTATATAATTCTCACTCTATATATTTTGATGACCCCTGTTGTGAATGCTGCTATATAAACGACACTGAATTTAATGCTAAATCAATTGATGATTCTTGTGTTATGTGCCATGTTGTTTCACATGCTGAATCATTCATCGAACAAAATGATAGTTCTGCTAATATTGCATGTGATGATTCATCTGTTGATTCCTATAATATACTTTGTGATGAATCTTCAAATGTTTCTTGTGATGATAATGGTATGAATGAATGCAATGATTCATGTATCTTTCATTTTGAAAAATCATGTGATGAATCATTTGATGAGATGCCTTCATATGGAAAACTAGAAAAGACCTCATTTAAAATGCATAGAATTCTAGTTGAAATATAAAAAAAAAAAAAACATTTTTGAAAGATGAAAATGGAAAGGTGGAAAAGCACTTAAATGATTTGAAGGAATATCGGGCCACACTAGAAAGGAGAAAAATGGAGAAGGTTTTGAAAATCATTTGCACATGAAGAAAGAGTAAAAATTATTCTGAAATTTTTTCGAATCCCCAAGTGATAAAGACAACCTAAAAAACCCATTCGGACCTAAAAAGAAATCTCTTTTCAAAAAGGGTTCAGGTTGCTCACATAGAACCAACAGTCTAGCCTCACTGAAGAAAAATGGAATAAATAAGCACAATCCCTTACGTATGTTCAATACCTACTTATTTTGAAAAACTATGTGGCATATATGGTTTAATTGCTCACTTAGAAGTGCCAGAGGCTTAGAAAAGGAAATGAAATGGATAATCAATGAAGCAAACCCCGTAGGACTTAAGGAAAAACAGATTCAAATTCAAAATTGCATTCTAGATATCGTTCCTTTGTTCCTAGGTTTAGGGGTTATGTTTACTGTGAGATTGGGAAGTGACTGTTAATTAAAATGAAACCCTTAGTATACACACTCATCTTATTATACTAAGACTTTTATCCACTTCCAAATGGACATGGCATCTATGCCTAGCACTTAATTCCAAATGCTTAACTCATGCTAACATGAAAATCTCAAAAGTCAAGCAACTGTTGTCCATTTCTGAAGTCTGTGGTTTAGGGAATCCATTTCACACTATATACCATATTTTCCTAAACCCATCCTTGAATCTGACACTCTAAACAAGTAGGAGTCATCACTCTAGGTGTAAGCACTAGTGGCTACTAATTCCTAATCTGATAAATGCTTGTTAAAGGATATCATTCCTAATCAAAATTATGGGTATTAACTAAGGAAGAATTCCCTTTTAGTTTAAATTGTATACCCTTTAATTTTGATTTATCCAATCCTTAGGAAGTCCTCACCCAAACCATGATCATACTTCGTAAGGTTTCACCCATTCCTTGGTTTGTATCCTTGCCTCTCTATGTCATCATTTCTAAAGGATACTCTCCAATCACCGAAGAGCGTCGCTTAAGAAAAGTCAAATACTCCCTAGTGCTCAGTGCCAAAATAGTTTGAACTTAAAGAGAAGTAATTTACGGGCAATAAGTCAATTCTTGGTGTGTACCTCAATTGTGCAACATCTCTTCACCAAGAATCCCTAAGAATCATGTCTATGCTACAATATATCAAATCTGGACCTAAGGGAGAACTTTGGATCAAAATGAAGAAAAATCAAGAAAATTCACTATGCTTAGTCGACCGAGCATTGCATGAGTAAAGTCTCCTGATATACCGAACCATGTTGACTTTGACCCTCATGGTTGACCGAACCTTAGTAAACATATTCCCAGGGTCGACCAAAAGTTTCGGTTTTCCCCTTGTCGATTGAACATGGTTACAGTACTCTCTCTTGATCGACCGACCATCTCAGTTCATTTTCTCCTCGGTCGACCGAACAGTGTCGGTGCATAGGGAAGTTCAATCGTCGGTCGACCATATCTACTTCTGGTCGACCAAGTTGCGATATATATATATATATATATATATATTCTTTATTTGAAGCTCATTTGCGCAAAAATCTTGGGAGATCCTTCACCCCTTCCTACCATTACCAAGCAAACCTTGTTTCCAAGCCTTGGATCCTTACAGTCATGGCACACATTGAAGCCCACAATATCGCACATGCTGAGGATGAGTACTTCCTTTCCAGAATGGTGTAAGATCAGATACATACAGGAGTTTCGTCCCAAGGAGGCAATATTAGGTAAGATCCTAGATCTGGACTTCATGAATCAGTACTTTAGCAACATAATGGATATGTTCGAGTATAAAGGCTGGAAAATGTTTATTTCCAATCATCCTAGGGGTCATTACCCAATGTATGTTAGAATATTTTACACTAATTTAGGCAATGATGAAAATGGGTACTTCTCATGTGTATTGAGGACAAATTTACATTTCGACGCACAGTACATCTCAGATGTCCTTGATATTGACCGTGGTGACTTCGAGTGCTCAGATGTGGTAAATTCCTAGATCTTCGAACAAGAATTCACAGTCGCCACATTTATGAACCTGACCCTATCTGATCCAGGAACGGCCAGCCAAAACCACCCCCCACAGTACAGATAGTTCACATTAAAGGCTAAGGTTATGCACCACCTGATCACGTTTTTGGACTATTTTATTATGTGGTGTCTATTTTCTCGAAAGAAATTGCATCTGCCCAGCCTGATAATCTGATGGATGATGGCCAAAACGATTGGCCACCGAATTATAATGTCGTATGGGGGTATCCTGAACAAGTTGTTTTGGAATATTGGAGTCACGCGCTCAAATGTGGCTTCACTGAAGAGGAGATGACCTGTTGATATGTTCTCTGGCATGACCATGAGATTAATGGGGTACAAGCTTTTTGGCAACATTTGCCTTCTAGGGGAGCAGCAGCAGAGGTAGAGGCCCCGCAGAAGCCACCATAGCCCGCACAGCCATCAAATGTGGATCTTATGGCCGCCATCACCAATTTGTTTGACTCATTCATACAGTTTCGAAGATCAGTCCAGTCAGACCTACGAGACTTGGCATCATCATCCACTGCACTTCGTGAGGAGTTCTAGTAGTTTTCCATCTCTACTGCCAGTTGCTTTACAGATTTAGAGAGGTCCATGATAGTCAACTTCGGTGAGTTGAATGACCGTATTATGGAGATGCAAGATGAGAGAGACAGGATGACCATGGACTTTGACTTTGATGTCGGTGATGGTGGTGATAGAGGAGATGATGGAGGGGAGTTTTAGACTCCGGAGTAGTCTGCAGATAAGATTGTGTGTCTTTGATTCATTTTATTTTATTCTATATCATCTGGTCTGTACTAAATAAAAAAGCTTTTACTTTTATTTTGTATTCTCATGACACCTTATGCAGACACTATAATATACTACCCTATTTGATTATGATATATATCAGCAGTATCTTGACATGTATGTGCTTGTGGTTAAATGATTATTCTATTGAAATGCATGAATAGTATAGAATGCCTCCTGTATGGCGGATGCAGTTGATGAGAATTGCCTGCTGGTAGATGATAGGTTCTCGCATGCCTTAGTCCTGTGATACTGCTTGTTTGAGAATCATTGTTGTGCAGCTAAAATTTTGGGAAATGTCCTGTTTACAGCCGGTATGCTGCCGAATTTTTTGCAGACATTTGGTCAAATGACTAAAACAATCCTCTTTTGTGTGCACAAAATCTAAATATGTCAACAGTTAATTCATCTACATATTACATTCCTTGGAGTCGCTTGTGCATATATATATATATATATATATATATATATATATATACATTTAAAGTAATTGTTTCATAACTTGCATAAATTTACGAACAGCTCTCACATGGGAACTTTCCAAGTCTTAGCAACTGATATTAATGATTAACTTATTTTCTTGCTTTAGACTTTGTGAAAGTTGATTATTGATTGGTTATCATTTATGATGCACAAATTGTCCCCTTCATGTTCATATTGATATTTTATTTGCTTGATTAGACTATACTGAACTGTTTGAGTAGTTGTGGATAAACTGTTAGGACATATTTAAACTCAAATAGGTTACAATTATACAATATTTATTTTAGAAAGTCTGATTTACAAACGGCACTCTAAAGTAAATCTTTCCAAAATTCTTCTTGTATAACTGTAATTCTTACCCATTGCCTAGGTTATTAACTCATATGGCCCTTTTTTCTGTTGCCAAAAGGGGGAGATGGAAAGGGGCAAAAATAATGGGTAATATAATTTGGTTAAAATTAAATTGGATGCATATTGTGAGGGGGAGCCTACTTGGGCTTAACCCTATATTTTTGCCAATCGTATTTGTCATCATCAAAAAGGGGGAGAATGTTGACCTTATAGGTCACGCCCGATTTTGATTATGACAAATACTCATTGTATCTAATGGGTGTTTGAGGTTTTGTGCTGGAACTAAAATTGTTAAGATTGAAATGGGCACAAAGCAAGTAAAGCCTGAAGACTAATTATTGTTTTCAATTGTAATATATTCATGTTGGCCTAATAAGAATTACAATTCTTATTTTGATGATAACAAATCAATGATATGTTTATTATGTTTTAAGTAAAAATTTTTCAGGAAAGTGACAAAGCCGAATGCATAAAGAAGCCTATAGATTACAAAGAATTCTTGAAGAACACAAGTATAGTTTATGGATTACAAAGAATCCTTGAAGAACACAAAGAAAAGCTTATGGATTACAAAGAGCACAAGGAATAAAATTATACTGGTGAAAAGCTCAAATAAAAGATTGAAACAATAAAGATGATGGAAGAACAAGATTGATGATTAAAGAATTATATTTTAGGATGTTCTTAATGTAAGTACTTCAAAAGTTAAACTTAAATATAAAGTGGTTTGAAGCTCATAGAAAATCAAAAATATTTTTTTAAACTTATATACTCTAAAAAGTTTTTTTTTTTTTTTTTAATAAATAAAAAGGGCTTAAGAAGAGAAGATTTTTTAAACCATGTTTTTAAACATATTTATTTCAAAATATTTGGAAATGAATTTTATAAATCTTTGGGAGTAATGGATGGCTTCTAAAAATATCTATAAATAGCCAAAAGCTTCAAAGGTTTAAAATAATGATCATAGAGGCAATATTGAAAGGTTTTTGAAATTAAGCAATTCTCAAAAGTTTCAGATCCAGAAATCTTCAAAAGTTTTAGATCTAGAAATCTTCAAAAGTTTCAGATCCAGAAATCTTCAAAGTTTCAGATTCAGCAATCTTCAAAATTTAAGATCAAGCAGCCTTCAAGGTACTTTTCAAAGGTTTTTAGATCAAGTGATTTTCAAGTATTCAAATTTCTCAAAGGATCTAAAATTTTCTTGTGCTTAAAATTTTTGATCTGATATTGATTTATATTTTTGAAGCAAAGCTTTAAAAAATCAGAATCTTTCATTTTCTTTGAAAAATCATTTGGTAATTCATACTTAACTTTGAGCTTCAAATTTCTTATATTTGAATTACTTTGGAGTATAAGTGAGCTGATCATTGTAATAATCTACTCTATTGTGAGAGTTCTCTTTTGTACACAAATTTCTTTATCATTATTCTTATACGATTCAGAGTTGTTGAATCGTTGGACCAAACAAGGGGTTATTGTTTGGAGAGGTGGGCTCTAGCCTGACAGAAGGAGTGGTTGTTAGTTGGTATTGTTTCACCGGGTAATGGAACTGATATAGTGGAATCCTTTGGTGTTTTGCCAAAGGCGAGGCTGTAGGCTGTGTTGAAGCTGAACCTCGTAAAAATCTTGTGTCTTTCTCTTTGCTTTACTTTATATTATTTACTTGCTATTGTGGTATGATTTAAATGTGCAGGTTGCAGATTCTTAAGTGAGAAAGAAACAAAGGTACTTGATATTTAGAAAGTACGTTTTGATTAATCATTTGCGAAAACCCAAAAAGGGAGTACGTTTGTTAATTTGCGGAAATCTTAATCAAGTAAAGTGCATACTAAGAGTTTACAGAAAAATCAACTAAAGCTCTAATATTTTCGGTTGAGTGATTGAATCACGTCGATTTCATTAGTTGACTTCTGAATTTAAATTTCAGTATTTTTAAGTGTAGTTATTGTTTATATATCTTGTTTTCTCGGTAATTAAAATCAATAGCTTAAAAATCATTAAAATTTAAAAAGAAACCAATTCACCCCCCGCCCCCTTCTTGGGAAGCTATTCCTCATTTCAATTGGTATCAGAGCCTAGTTATAGAAATTCCTAACAAGAAACTATAAAAAGATCTAATGGCAAACATTGGAGTAGCACCCTTTGGTGAAGGACAGTTCTCAACCCGTCCACCAATCTTTTGTGGACACAATTACACTTTTTGGAAAAAGAGAATGGAAATATATCTCCAACACATGGATTGGAAAGCTTGGGAAGTTGTTATGGATGGAAATCTTATTCCCACTAAGTTAGTTGATGGAAAACACATTCCAAAAGAAAAGAAAGACATGACAAACTTAGACTATAAAATGCTTCAGATAAATGCAAGTGCTATAAATGCGTTATATTGTGCATTAGATGCTAATGAGTTTAATCGAGTCATGGCTTGCAAAATAGCTAAGGAAATTTGGGATAAGTTAGAAGTAACTTATGAAAGAATCGTCGATGTTAGAGACAATAGGATAGATATGCTAACAAGTGAATACAAAGCCTTCAAAATGAATTCTGAAGAAACAATATCAAGCAAGTACACCAGATTTACCCACATAATAAACTCTTTAAGTGCCTTAGGAAAAACCTATACTACATATGAAATGATTAGGAAAATTCTAAAAGGTCTACCCTCTATTTGGGAACCAAAGGCCACAACCATCACGGAAGGTAGAAACCTTAAGACTACGTCTTTGGATGATCTTATGGGTTCACTTCTTACATATGAAACGGCACTGAAAGAAAGAAACCCCGAACCAAAGCATAAAAAATCCATAGCTCTAAAGGCATCTAGTCATACCTCTAGTGAAGAAGAAAGCGAAACAAGTGACCTAGATCAAGATGAATTGGCATTCATTACTAAGAGACTAGGAAAATTCTATAGAAGAAATAAAAGGTTTCCTAGAAAATTCTACAAAAAGAAAACTGAAAAAAGAGATACAAGTTGGAAAAAAAATAAAGGTAAGAATGAATTACCAATTTGTTATCACTGCAAAAAGTAAGGACATATTAAACCGGAGTGTCCATTGTTCAAGAAGGACAAGAAGAAAAAGAAGGAAGCAATGAAAGCTACTTGGGACGATTCAAGCTCCAGCAAAACTGAAACTGAATCAACTGAACAAGAAATGGCAAATTTATGCTTCATGGCAAATGATGAAGAGGTAAATTCTTATTACTCTTCAACAGAATCTCAAAATGTGTCTTGTGATGAGTCATGTGACAGTTTGCCTTCTTACAAGGAATTACAAACTGAATTATTTTCACTACATAAAAGATTTATACAAGTGTCTAAAAGAAATATAACTTTGAAAGATCAGAATCAAGAACTAGTAAAGCAACTAGAATCATTCAAAATTATTGAAAAAGAAAGAAATACTTATATTAAGAAGCTGGAAGAAGAAATAAAACAAAAATTAGATAAAACTCATATAGATGGTTTGAATAAGAAAGATTTAGAAATAAATGAACTCAAAAAGATAGTTAAGGATAAGGAAAAGATTATCTATAACTTTACTAAAGGTAAAGAGAACTTTGAAAAGATGATTGGACAGCAAAGGCTTCATGGAAACAAAGAAGGAATAGGCTACAATGGTAAAACAAATAAAAAGAATAAAAAGCTATACATGGGATACTTTAATAAGGAAGCTAGGATTTATGCTAGCACTTCATCAAATAACAAACATGAACACACCACTTGCTATATGTGCAAGACTAAAGGTCATATAATGTTTAATTGCCCATTAAAGAAAAAATATGTTAAGGTCCAAGGAAAATGGAAAACAAATAATGGAACCAATAATAAAACAATGAAATTCAAAAGAATTTGGGTTCCAAAAACTAACACATAGCGTCCCTCATTTTAGGTTTGTCTTAAGACAACAACGACAACGGACAAATGGTACTTGGATAGCGGATGCTCAAGACATATGACTGGTGACAAGACCAAGTTCACCACCTTAAAACAAAAAGATGGGGGATGGGTCACCTTCTGCGACAATGCCAAAGGTAAAATTGTTGGTGTAGGTAAAATTGGTAAAGAACCTTCACTCATTGTAGATAATGTGCTATTAGTAGAAGGACTAAAACATAATCTTTTAAGTATCAGTCAATTAAGTGATAAAGAGTTCGAAGTAATGTTCATGAAAGAAAAATGTGTCATCTAGAATCCCAAAAATAAAGAAACCTTGTTTATGGCTCATAGAATAAATAATGTTTACTGTATAAATCTTGAGAATATAACAAATCAAAACATAACTTGTTTAATAGCCATGAATGAAGCAAGTTGGTTATGGCATAGGAAATTAGGATATGCTAGCATGGACCTACTATCTAAACTATCGAAGAAAAATCTTGTAAAAGGATTACCAAATATTAAGTATGTAAAAGAGAAGATATGTGATGCTTGTTAAAAGGGAAAACAAATAAAAACAAGTTTCAAAAAGAAAAAATTCATATCCACCAAAAGACCCCTAGAACTCCTACACTTAGACTTATTTCATCCAACTAGAACCTTAAGCTTAGGTGGAAAACAATATGCTTTTGTAATCTTTTTAGCAAACAAAGATGAAGCTTGCAAACAATTAATAACCTTATGCAAGAAACTACAAAATGAGAAGGGTTATAATGTAACAAGCTTTAGAAGTGACCAAGAAAGAGAGTTTAAAAATAAGGAAGTTGATAAACTTTGTAATGAACATGGAATAACTCACAATTTTTCAGCACCTAGAACTCCACAGCAAAATGGAGTTGTTGAAAGGAAAAATAGAACTTTGCAAGAAATGGCAAGAACAATGCTCAATGAAAATAGTTTACCTAAATATTTTTGGGCAAAAATTGTAAATACAGCATGTTTTATTGTAAATAGGGTATCAATAAGATCAAAAATAGATAAAACACCATATGAACTTTGGAAAGATAGAAAACCAAATATATCCTACTTTCATGTATTTGGTTGCAAATGTTTTATTTTAAATACTAAAGATGACCTAGGAAAATTTGATGTAAAGTCATATGAAGGTATTTTCTTAGGTTATTCTACAAATAGTAAAGCCTATAGGATTTATAATAAAAGAACTTCTACAATTATGGAATCAATTCATATAACCTTTGATGAATCAAATTATTATAACATAAAAAATATGAATGATGAAAAAGAAGTCACTCCACAAAAGGAAGAAGTTCTTGAAATAAAAGAAGAAAAGGATAATGATGCATTAAATGAAAACCTTTCAGAGAAACTGAAACTTCCTAAAGAGTGGAAATATGACAAAAATCACCCAAAAGAACAAATTCTTGGTGAAACATCAAAAGGAATAACTACTAGGGCCTCACTAAAAAATATTTGCAATCATTATGCTTTCTTATGCAAACATGAACCAAAAAATATTGAAGATGCCTTAAATGATGACTCTTGGATTATAGCTATGCAAGAGGAATTAAATCAATTCGAAAGAAGTCAAGTATGGGAACTAATACCAAAACCCAAAGATAAATCAATTATAGGAACTAAATGGGTATTTAGAAATAAGAAGGATGAAAATGGAGTTGTTGTGAGAAATAAAGCAAGGTTAGTGGCATAAGGATATAATCAAGAAGAAGGAATTGATTATGATGAAACTTTTGCACCTGTGGCAAGGATGGAAGCCATTAGGATGCTTTTAGCCTATGCGGCCCATAAGGATTTTAAGCTATATCAAATGGATGTGAAGGGTGCATTTTTGAATGGATATATAAATGAAGAAGTATATGTCAAACAACTACCAGAATTTGAAAATTCTAAAAATCCAAACCATGTATTCAAGTTGACAAAAGCTCTTTATGGTTTGAAACAAGCTCCAAGAGCTTAGTATGAGAGATTAAGTAAATTCTTACTTAAAAATGAATTTACAAGAGGAAAAGTTGATAGTACCTTATTCATTAAAACTAAAAACAAAGATTTGTTATTAGTTCAAATATATGTGGATGATATTATATTTGGAGCTACAAATAAAGATCTATGTAAAGAATTTGCCACATGTATGCAAAAAGACTTTGAGATGAGTATGATGGGAGAATTAAATTACTTTCTTGGATTACAAATCAAACAAGAAAAAAATGGAATCTTTATAAATCAAACTAAATACATTAAAGACATGTTAAAAAAGTTTGATATGGAAGAAAGTAAACCCATAGGAACTCCTATGAGTACTTCAGCTAGTCTTGACAAAGATGAAAAAGGGAAACAAGTTGATACTAAGCATTATCAAGGAATGATAGGAAGCCTACTCTATTTAACAGCAAGTATGCCAGATATTATGTTTAGTGTATGTATGTGTGCAAGATTTCAGTCAGCCCAAAAGGAATCACATCAAATAGCAGTCAAAAGAATTCTTAGGTATCTCTTAGGTACATTTGAACTAGGTTTATGGTATCCAAAGGAATCTGGATTTGAAATGATTAGTTATTCAGACGCAGACTTTGCTGGATGTAAAATAGATAGAAAAAGCACCAGTGGAACGTGTCATTTTCTAGGACATTCTCTAGTTTCATGGTCTTCAAAGAAACAAAATTCTATAGCATTATCCACAGCAGAAGCAGAACACATTGCTGCAGGAAGTTGTTGTGCTCAAACATTATATATGAAACAACAGTTAAAAGATTTTCAAATACAATACCAAACTATCCCTATCAAATGTGATAACACAAGTGCTATTAATATTTCAAAAAATCCGATCTCTCACTCAAGAACAAAACACATTGATATAAGACATCATTTCTTGAGAGATCATGTACAAAATGAAGATATAGTACTAGAATTTGTAAATACGCATGATCAATTAGCAGATATTTTTACAAAACCTTTGTTGGAAGAAAGATTCATATTTATAAGAAGAGAATTGGGCATGCTTCACAGTCGTGAAGCAATCTAGAAATTGTTCTAGTTGGCAGGCAACTGCCACCAGGGTACCAGGCGACTGCCTCGCTACTGTCTTTCAAAATTCCACAAAGGCAGGTGCCTGCCACATTGAAGCAGGTGACTGCCTCACGGCGGGTAGGGTTTAAAACCCTATTTTAAGTCATTTTAAACCCCACCAGGCACCTGACCATTCATTTTTTCTCTCTGAAACCCTTTGTCTCCATCACTTTCCATACACAAATCTTGCTTAAAGCATCTTGCAACCTAGTATCAAATCCTTCCTCCACACAAACACTGAGCTTAACTTTAGAGTTTCTTTGATTTTCTTCTTCATCCAAACATGCTTAGATCAAAATCCGTTGGTGTTAAAGGATCTTCCTCTTCCACAAGAATAAATAACGATGAGGTGGAGAAATGGTTGGTCACTCTACACGCCAAGCACCTTTACTGAAATCAAATTGCTTTAGCTGAACCAATATTAGGTAAGGTACTTGACGTAACATTCTTCAATTATGATTTTCCCGAAATCTTAGAACTTTTCAAGAACATTGGATAGGATAAATTTATAACCTACCAAGCTAAAAGGCTATTATCCCAATGTTGTACGTATTTTTTATGCAAACATGGAGCGATGCGATAATGGAATCAAAATATATTTGCTTGGGAAAGACATCCATCTAAATCCCATATCTTTGGGAAAGATTCTTCAAATTAAGCCAGGGGATTTTGAGATTCATATTATTGAGAAGTAATGGATTATGGCTCAAGGTTTTACACCACAAGAGTTTTTGCCACTAGTTATGACTGACACTCCAGTAAACTTTGGTCATCCTCCACTTTATAAGCAGCTTAGTTTGAAAGCCCTCATTTTGCACAAGCTTATTACAAACAACATTTTACCAAGATTTGGTTCTCACGATCACATTTCGTTTCTGGATTGTTTTGTAATGTGGTGCATCCTCAAAGGGAAGAAGATGGATCTTCCAAGTTTGATCATTCAGTGGATTATCATGAAAGTTGATGCTCCCCGTGTTGTCCTACCATATGCGGGAATGTTGAATATGGTTTTCGCTCATTTTAATGTTTTAACTCCATCATTCAACTTTACTAGCAAGACGTACTATGATATCTTTTCTGACACCGTTCTAAAATGGATGGGCTATAAAAATTCTACTCAAGGGTGGTTCCATAAAGGACATAGGAATGTCTCATCTGCACCACCACCTTCTTCATCATCTATCCACACACCTTTAGTTCAGCCTGATCCAGATACTCCGTCATGGTTTGTTCCATTTTTTAACCATTACATTACATTTAGTGATGGTATGAAATCTGGCCTCAGTACTTTGCAAGAGAAGGTTAAATTAATAGAAACTCATTGTTCACAAATTGATAAGCGAGTTGAAAATATTGAGCAACAGTTGGCCAGTTCCTTTAAAGGAAAATCTCCTATGAGTATCAGTTCTACTACATCTAGTGAGGATGAATCTGGAGAACAAGAAAAAGGACAAGATACAAGTGAATAAGAAGAAGGAGAAGATGACAGTGAACAAGAGGAAGCAAATCATAAATCTGAAAATAAGAAGAAGAAGATGATAAAAGTGAAAATATGGAAGCCTTTGACTGATGTACCTTTACCTATCACTTTTATGTGTTTTTATGTAATTCAAGTTTTATTGGCTAGGCTATCTTTGGTTTTCTAAAACTAGTACTTTGACTTGCAACATTTCTTTGTTTTTGTCTCTCTTTTTTCCTTTTTGATTGATATCCAAAGGGGCAGAAAATGTTTAAGAGAAGTGAGTGCAAAAATATGATATATAATGGTTTGTAAAACCTTTTAAATACCTTTTAAATGGATGGATGAATCTTTTATGTGTATGTATGGTTTATTAATGGATTATCTTTTGGACTTACATACATGAATTGTATCATGCTTATTGATAGGGGGAGCCATGAATGTTAAAATCTTATTATCTTTGCTCTCGATTTGTCATCATCAAAAAGGGGGAGATTGTTGGCCTAATAAGCCTTACAATTATTATTTTGATGATAACAAATCAATGATATGTTTAATATTTTTCAAGTAAAATTTTTTCAGGAAAGTGACAAAGCCCAAGTGCATAAAGAAGCCTATGGATTACAAAGAATTCTTGAAGAACACAAGTATAGTTTATGGATTACAAAGAATCCTTGAAGAACACAAAGAAAAGCTTATGGATTACAAAGAACATGAGGAATAAAATTATACTGGTGAAAAGCTCAAATAAAAGATTGAAACAACAAAGATGATGGAAGAACAAGATTGAAGATTAAAGAATTATATTTTAGGATGTTCTTAATGTAAGTACTTCAAAGGTTAAACTCAAATATAAAGTGGTTTGAAGCTCATAGAAAATCAAAAATATTTTTTAAACATATATACTCTAAAAAGTTTTTTTTTTGTTAATAAATAAAAAGGGCTTAAGAAGAGAAGATTTTTTAAACCATGTTTTTAAACATATTTATTTCAAAATATTTGGAAATGAATTTTAGGAATCTTTGGGAGTAATGGATGGCTTCTAAAAACATCTATAAATAGTCAAAAGCTTCAAAGGTTTTAAAATAATGATCATAGAGGCAATATTGAAAGGTTTTTGAAATTAAGCAATTCTCAAAAGTTTCAAATCCAGCAATCTTCAAAGTTTAAGATCAAGCAACCTTTAAGGTTTTTAGACCAAGCTACTTTTCAAAGGATTTTAGATCAAGTGATTTTCAAGTATTCAAATTTCTCAAAGGATCTAAAATTTTCTGGTGCTTAAAATTTATGATGTGATATTGATTTATATTTTTGAAGCAAAGCTTTCAAAAATTAGAATCTTTCATTTTCTTTGAAAAATCATTTGGTAATTCATACTCAACGTTGAGCTTCAAATTTCTTATATCTGAATTACTTTGGAGTATAAGTGAGCTAATCATTGTACTAATCTACTCTATTGTGAGAGTTCTCTTTTGTACACAAATTTCTTTATCATCATTCTTAAACGATTCAGAGTTGTTGAATCGTTGGACCAAACAAGGGGTTATTGTTTGGAGAGGCAGGCTCTAGCCTGACAGAAGGAGTGGTTGTAAATTGGTATTGTTCCACCAGGTAACGGAACTGATATAGTGGATCCTTTGGTGTTTTGCCAAAGGCGAAGACGTAGGCTGTGTTTAAGCCGAACCTCGTAAAAATCTTGTGTCTTTCTCTCTGCTTTACTTTATATTATTTACTTGCTATTGTGGTATGATTTAAATGTGCAGGTTGCGGATTCTTAAGTGAGAAAGAAACAAAGGTACTTGATATTTAGAAAGTACGTTTTGATTAATCATTTGCGAAAACCCAAAAAGGGAGTACGTTGGTTAATCTGCGAAAATCTTAATCAAGTAAAGTGCATACTAAGAGTTTACAGAAAAATCAACTAAAGCTCTAATATTTTCGGTTGAGTGATTGAATTACGTTGATTTCATTAATTGACTTGTGAATTTAAATTTCAATATTTTTAAGTGTAGTTATCGTTTATATATCTTGTTTTCTCGGTAATTAAAATCAATAGCTTAAAAATCATTAAAATTTAAAAAGAATCCAATTCACCCCCCGTCTTGGGAAGCTATTCCTCATTTCAATTCATTTGTAGAATTCATCTATAATAGTTAATTAGGGTCTTTGATTTGTAATAAGCTCACACACATCACATGCATGACAATACGTAAGCTTAAACCAACCATAAACTAAAAGTGACCCTAGAATAACCTTAGGGTTTGGTCGACCGACACCGGATTCTTTCAGTGTCTTTAAATTGGACAAAAATGACCCTAGGACACACACTATTGCACCCATGATTGTTAGGCACTTGAATAGGATTTGTGTGTTTGAAGACAGGACCGAAATGCACACATTGTGCACTTTCGGTCTATCGACCTTGGCAGTTCATTCTGCCCCAGTCGACCGAAACAAGTTTGGGTCAACAGTTTACCAAGGCCCTGATCGATCGAACTAGTGAAGTTCAAAACCCCCCGTTGATCGAAACACCCCGAGGTCAACAAATTGACCATTTGGTCGACCGAGCCAAATTTGTATTGCAACTACCTGGTCGGCCGAGGGTCCTCGGGAGAAATCTCAACTGTATGGTCGACCGAACCATTCAGTTCAAAATGTCCTGGTTGACCGAACCTTGGTAAAATGGAAAATCGCCCACTTTCGGTCGATTGAGTCCTCTGTTCAAAAATGTCCTTGTCGATCGAACCATATTAACTCTAGTCGACCGAAATGACTCTGCTCAACTAGACCTCTCGAGTTGCCCTGATTTTTACCGCGGTTTAACATTTTTTAAACAGGGTTAGGGTTAAAATGATCTTAAATAATATTACTAATACCCTACATGTCCTAAACGCTATAATTCTTCCAATGTCTATATATAGCCCATCATTTGCTAAGATTAGCAAGAGATTAGCATATTGGATTAGGGTGAAATTCTATGAAAATCCCAAAACCCATAATACTCATCTTTGAGCCTCCAACACTTATTCTAACGAGATCTTACTACTCAAACTTCTTTGTAAGTGTGCTTAAGTGTGGTTGTGCATATAGGTTTGCTCTCCTTGCTCTAATTGTTTGATATAATTTTCTTGAGAGCTAAACCTAAGTATTTTTAGGGGAGTTTGCTAATAAGTCTCATCTAAGAAGACTTGTATTAAACTTCTGAATATTGCATATCCATTGCAATAACTCGAGAAGTTTGTATTTTTTTGTGGATTGCAAAATCTCTTCAAAACATTTTCAAATATCTTGTGGTATTTATTTTGATATAACTTTGAGAAGATATTTGTTTATATGATAGTGATCTTTGTTGCAATATTCATTCACTCATACATTATTTGCTGAATACAAAGATTACACATTTTTTGCAAAGCAAGAATATACATTATTTGATATTTACATGCTTGAGACATCCTGCTGATTGAAATATTTGAGACTTGATATCTTTGTGTGAACTTATTGGGTGAATATCTTGAGATAAAAAGATTGTCAGTTGACACTCTCACGTATGCACTACACTGATAAAAAATATATTTGAGAGTTGAAATATTGGACCACACTGAGCTTACATATTAAATCATATTGTGGTGTATGTGATTGAACATATTTGAGTACACATATGCTTTACACGAAAGCACAATCACTATACCGATATCATTTGATTGCAAAACTGTTGTATTCCATGCACGGGCCTGAAGAGGGAGACTAGCCTTGGAATAGTCCTGGATTGGCTTAAACCCGGTTAGGAAAACTTGGTGCGCCATCCTGTTAAGGCGTGTAGGTTGAGGTCAGCCCCGCTAATTGACTTGGTTAAGGTTGAGGTCGGCCCTCTAGTTCAACCTAGGAGAAAAGTTTAAAATTACAATTCACCCCCCCCCCCCCTCTTGGGAATACACCAATTCTAACAACCCCCCTCCCCCTCTTGGGAAGCTATCCTAATTTCAATTGGTATTAGAGCCTAGTTATAGAAAATTCCTAACAAGAAGCTATAAAAAGTTCTAAATGGCAAACCTAGGAGTAGCTCTTTTTGGGGAGGACCAATCCTCAACTTGTCCACCAATCTTTTGTGCACATAACTACACCTTTTGGAAAAAAAGAATGCAAATCTACCTCCAACACATGGATTGGAAAGCATGGGAAGTAGTTATGGATAGAGACCTTATTCCCACCAAAATATTAAATGGAAAACAAATTCCAAAAGAGAAAAAGGATATGATCGATTCAGATTATAAAATGCTTCAAATAAACTCAAGTGCTATAAATGCTTTGCATTGTGCTTTAGACGCTAACGAATTTAATAGGGTCATGGCTTGTAAAACGGCTAAAGAAATATGGGGCAAATTAGAAGTCACATGTGAAGGAACTATTGATATTAGGGATAATAGGATAGACATGTTAACAAGCGAATATGAAGCATTCAAGATGAATCCAGATGAAACCATATCGAGTATGTACACAAGATTCACCCACATAATCAATTCCTTAAGTACCTTAGGAAAAACTTATACCACTTATGAAATGATTAGGAAAATTTTGAGAGGCCTTCCCTCCATATGGGAACCAAAGCTACAGCAATTACCGAAGGAAGAAACCTTAAGACCACCTCCTTAGATAAACTCATAGGTTTACTCCTTACCTATGAAATGACTCTAAAAGAAAGAAATCATGAACCAAAGCATAAGAAATCTATTGCACTAAAAGCATCTAGCCACAGCTCAAGTGAAGAAGAAAGTGAAACAAATGACTTAGATCAAGATGAATTAGCATTCATCACTAAGAGACTAGGTAAGTTTTATAGAAGGAATAAAAGATTTCCTAGAAAGTTCAACAAAAAGAAAACTAAAAAAGGAGAATCAAGTAGAAAAGAGAAGAAAATTAAAAATGAACCACCAATATGCTATCACTGTAAGAAAACTGGGGCATATCAAAACAGACTTCCCATTGCTCAAGAAAGACAAGAAGAAAAAGAAGGAAGCTATAAAGGCTACTTGGGATGACTCAAACTCCAGCAAAACAAAAAACGAATCAACTGGACAAGAGATGGCAAACATATGCTTCATGGCGAATGATGAAGAGGTAAATTCCTATTACTCTTCAACAGAATCTTGCAATGAATCTTGTGATTAGTCATGAGATAGTATGCCCTCATACAAGGAATTACAAGATGAATTGTTCTCCCTACATAAAAGATTCATAAAAATTTCCAAAATAAATATAACTTTGAAGGATCAAAATAAAGAACTATTGAAGCAACTTGAATCATTCAAAACCATTGAAAAAGAAAAAGACTCTTGTATTGAGAAGTTAGAGGAGGAAGAGAGTAAAGTAACTCAAGAGTTAGGCAAAACTCACAAAGAAAACTTGAATAAAAATGATTTAGAAGTGAATGAACTTAAGAAATTAGTGGAGGATAAAGAAAAAATTATATATAACATTACAAAAGGTAAAGATAATTTTGAAAAAATGAATGGACAACAAAGGCTACATAGGAATAAAGAAGGAATAGGTTATAATGGTAAAACAAATAAAAAGAATAAGAAATTATACATGTGATACTTCATCAAGGAAGCCAAGCACTATGCTAGCACTTCCTCAAACAACAAACATGAACACACTACTTGCTATATGTGCAAGACTAAAGGTCATGTAATGTTTGATTGCCCACTAAAAAGGAAGTATGTTAAAGTACAAGGAGAATGGAAAGCTAATAATGGAACTAACAACAAAACAAATAAAGTTAAAAGAATTTGGGTTCCAAAGACTAACACAATGAATCCTCCATTGTAGGTATGTTTTAGGACAACATCGTCAACGGACAAGTGGTACTTGGACAGCGGGTGTTCAAGACACATGACCGGCGATAAGACCAAGTTTACCTCTCTAAGACAAAAGGATGGAGGATATATCACCTTCGGCGATAATGCCGAAGGTAAGATCGTTGACATCGGGAGAATAGCAAAAGAACCTTGTACTACTATTGATAATATGTTATTAGTAGAAGGATTAAAACACAATCTTTTAAGCATTAGCCAATTGAGTGACAGAGGGTTTGAAATAACCTTTAAGAAAGAAAAATGTGCTATCCAAAATTCCAAAGAGAATAAAATCTCGTTTATAGCTCATAGGATAAATAATGTTTATTGTATAAACCTTGAGAATCTAATGAATCAAAACGTAACTTGTTTGGTAGTCATGAATGAAATAAGTTGGGTATGGCATAGGAAATTAGGACATGCTAGCATGGACCTATTATCCAAATTATCAAAGAAAAATCTTGTAAAAGGATTACCAAATACCAAATTCATAAAAGACAAGATGTGTGATGCATGCCAAAAGGGAAAGTAAGTTAAAACATACTTTAAAAAGAAAAAGTATATATCTACTCAAAGACCCCTAGAATTATTACACCTAGACTTATTCGGTCCAACTAGAACCTTAAGCATAGGACGAAAACAATATGCTTTTGTAATAGTGGATGATCATTCAAGATTCACTTGGGTATTATTCCTAGCAAATAAAGATGAAGCTTGTGACATGCTAATCACCTTATGTAAGAAATTACAAAATGAAAAGGACTATAATGTAACAAGTTTTAGAAGTGATCAAGGTAGGGAGTTTAGAAACAAAGAGGTTGATAAATTCTATAATGAATATGGAATAAATCATAATTTCTCAGCACCTAGAACTGCACAAAAAAATGGAGTTGTAGAAAGAAAAAATAGAACTCTACAAGAAATGGCAAGAACAATGATAAACGAAAATAACCTACCTAAATACTTTTGGGCTGAAGTTGTAAATACAACATGTTATATTGTAAATAGGGTGTCTATAAGATCAGGTATAGACAAAACACCGTATGAACTATGAAAAGGTAGAAAACCTAATATCTCCTACTTTCATGTATTTGGATGCAAAATGTTTTATCCTTAACACTAAAGATGATTTAGGAAAGTTTGATGCAAAATCTGATGAAGGTATCTTTTTAGGCTACTCTACAAATAGCAAAGCCTATAGGGTTTATAATAGAAGAACTCTTACTATCATTGAATCAATATATATAACATTTGATGAATCAAACAATTATGAAAATAAAATTAAGATTAATGAAAAAGAAGATATTCCACAAAAAGAAGAAGATCTTGAAATAAAAGAAGAAAATAATAATGAAACTTCAAATGAAAATATTGTAGAAAATCTAGAACTACCTAAAGAATGGAGATATGCTAAAAGTCATCCAAAAGAACAAATTCTTGGAGAAACTTCAAAAGGAATAACCACTCGAGCCTCATTAAAAAATATTTGCAACCATTATGCCTTTTTATCTCAAGATAAACCCAAGAATATTGAAGAAGCCTTAAAAGATGATTCTTGAATTATGGCTATGCAAGAGGAACTAAATCAATTTGAAAGAAGTCAAGTGTGGGAACTTATGCCTAAACCCAAAGACAAATCAATTATAGGAACTAAAATGGTCTTTAGAAATAAAAAGGATGAAAAAGGGATAGTTATAAGAAATAAAGCTAGGCTAGTAACACAAGGTTATAATAAAGAAGAAGGTATTGATTACGATGAAACCTTTGCTCTTGTAGCAAGAATGGAAGCAATAAGGATGCTCTTAGCTTATGCAGCCTATAAGGACTTCAAATTATACCAAATGGACGTAAAAAGTTCTTTCTTAAATGGATATATAAATGAACAAGTATATGTAAAACAACCTCCAGGTTTTGTAAATTCAAAAAATCTAGATCATGTATTTAAGTTTAAAAAAGCTTTATATGAATTGAAACAAGCTCCTAGAGCTTGGTATGAAAGGCTAAGCAAGTTCCTAATTCAAAACAATTTTTCAAGAGGAAAGATAGATAACACTTTATTTATAAAAACTAAAAACAAAGACTTGCTTATTGTACAAATTTATGTTGACGATATTATTTTTGGAGCAACTCATGAGGATTTGTGTAATGAATTTGCTAAGTCTATGCAAAAAGAGTTTGAGATGAGCATGATGGGAGAGTTAAATCACTTCCTAGGGTTACAAATCAAAAAAGCAAAAAATGGAAATTTCATAAATCAAACTAAATATATTAAAGACATGTTAAAGAATTTTGATAAGGAAGAAAGTAAACCTATAGGAAGTCCCATGAGCACCTCAACTAGTCTTGACAAGGATGAAAAAGGGAAACAAGTCAATACCAAGCATTACCGAGGCATGATAGGAAGCTTACTTTACTTAACAGCAGGTATACCAAATATTATGTTTAGCGTATGTATGTGTGCTAGGTTCCAATCGGCTCCTAAGGAATCACACCAAATAGCAGTTAAAAGAATCTTTAGATATCTACTAGGCACACTTGAACTAGGCTTATGGTTTCCAAAGGGAACTGAATTTGAAATGATTAGCTATTCCAATGTAGACTTTGCTAAATGCAAGATAGATAGAAAAAGTAGTAGTGGAACTTGTCATTTTTTAGGACACTTTTTAGTCTCCTGGTCTTCAAAGAAACAAAACTCTGTGGCATTATCCACAGCATAAGCAGAATATATAGCAACAGGGAGTTGCTGTTCCTAAACATTGTATATGAAACAAAAACTAAAAGATTTCAAAATTCAATATCAAACTATTCCAATAAAATGTAACAACATAAGTGCTATAAATATTTCAAAAAATCCTGTATCTCACTCATGAACAAAACATATTGACATAAGACATCACTTCTTGAGAGATCATGTGCAAAATGAAGACATAATGCTAGAATTTGTAAATACAAATGACCAATTAGCAGACATATTCACAAAACCACTCTCTAAAGATCAATTCATATTCATTAGAAGAGAATTAGGAATGATGCATATACGAGAAGAAAATTAATCAAGTTCTCTGCTTGGCAGGCGACTGCCAGGCCATTGACTTTCAATATTTTTGTTTGACATACGCCTGCCTTATCCTAGTAGGCAACTGCCTCGTGGCGGGTAAGGTTTAAAACCCTATTTTATGTCTTTTTAACTTCCATTAGGCACCTGCTACTTCTCCTCTCTCTTCGAAAATCCTCATTCCTACCCTTTTCCACACAAATTCCTCTGCCAAATCAGCCTAAAACTGTGAATCAAACCTACCCTCCACATCAAATCGCGAATAAAACCTAGGGTTTATCAGCCTTCCTCTTCAAAACAAACATGCCACGGATCAAGTCAGCTGGTAACAAGGGTTCCTCCTCCTCCACAAGGATCAACAATGATGAAGTAGAAAAGTGGTTAGTAACTCCTCACGCTAAGCAACTCTATAGGAATCAAATCGCTTCAGCCGAACCCATCCTAGGTAAAATCCTTAATGTTACATTGATCAATTCTGATTTTCCTGAAATCATGGACCTTTTTAAGGAAATTGGGTGGGAACAGTTTACATATCAAGCAAAAGGATACTATCCAAACGTGGTTCAAATTTTCTATGCTAACATGGAAAGGTTTGAAAATGGGATCAAAACAAATCTTCTAGGACAAAATATTCATCTTACTCCCATACCTTTGGGAAAAATTCTTCGAGTCAAGTTAGGAGATTTTGAGGTTCACATTGTTGAGAAACAATGGATAATTTCCCAAGGATTTACTCGAGAGGAATTTTTACCCCTAGTCATAACTAATACATGACTCACTCGAAAAATGAGCAGCTCGAAAGCTATCCCAAGTATAGAAGTTACATCGTGTAATATTAAGCCCAAGGGCTAGATCGTCTCCTCAGGGAATGCGTTTTAATTTCAATTTCACGTTCATCCAATCGAAAACAAAAATGCACTGAACTCGGTTCAGATTCAGGTTTTCAAGATTGTGGAAACTTAAATGAAAACACAAATTAAAGTCCTAAAACTAGCACGCACGGAATTAAATAACAATAATAAAAACCCTAATTTACTTAAGAAAACACTAGAGCATACTAACTAAAAATGGAAACTTTAAACATGCAATTAAAAATATGCAACCACAATCACAATTTAAACACGAAACAAACAAAACTCTAAACCTAGCATGCAATGAAATTGAGAGCAAAAACGGAAACTCTAATCTACTCAAGGAAACATTGGGACACGCGTTAATTAAAAATGGCAACCTAGAACATGGAATTAAAAACACACAATGGAAACTAAATTAGACACACACTAAAAAAAAACCAAACCTACAAAAAATCAAACCTTTAGCACAATTAAGAGATCAAATCAAGACTCACAATTTAAATGTAAACATGAACTCAACGGAAATTTAAAAGACATAAACAATAACGGAACACAATAAAAACACAACCTTTACTAATCATAGACCCTAACTAAATCAAATTTCGGTAAAAAAAAATCTGATTTTAATTAAGAATGCTAAATTAAAATAACTATCAATTAGATAAACAAAGAGATTAATTTAACAATAATGAAATACTCAACATTACTCAACTTAAACAAAAAGAAAGAAAACTCCAATAACGTTAAAAAAAAACTAAACTTTCTTCAATATTCCAAGATTCTAAGAAAAGTAAATAAAAGAAAGAAAGAAAGGAAAAGAGAAAGAGAGAAACAAATCCACGGAGCCATGAAGTTGCTGCTGTGCTGGAGAAGTTGCTGCTGCGCTTTGGTGGTCCTGCTATAGAGTCGGCTAGTGTTCTGCTGTGCTTGGGGACTACTGAAGATGGTGGAGGAAGCTGGCCGTACTGTAAGAGGGCAGAGGAGGCCAAGAGAAACAGAGGAAAGGGGGAGAGTGAGGGAGGAAAGACAAAGGGAAGGAAGAGAGACAAGTGGAGAGAAGCAGATTTGAAAAGAACAAAAAAAACAAACTAAAGAAGAAGAAGAAGAAGAAGAAGAAGAAGAAAGAAGAAGGAAAAGAGGAGAATGGGGAGCCATGGGGGTTGCCTATGCAGGAAGAGAAAGAGAAGGGTTAAATAGGATAGGGGGGAAAGCCCTAGACCCGAATAGGAAACCTGAATTGCTATATTTTTTCATTTTTTTCATTCTCTGTTCATTGCAAATTATGCTCTTTTGGAGCCCGTAGCTCATAAAACTCAAAACACAAAAGGTGTAGATAATTCTTTCCTCTTTCTCTAGAAATTTGAATCGTCTCAATCGGAGCTTGGATGGAAAAGTTATGTGTAAAATACGAATAGGTGTCGGTTTTGATTCCTAGGAATTTTCCTGCGACAAAAAAATTACCAAAACTTCATAAATAGTGCAATAAAGTTCAAGAATGATGATTTTGGCACTTTATTAAAATATTGAACAATTTTGGACATTTAATTAAAAATATAAATCGTAAAGCTCGGGTTAAACGTCCAATTACGCAGTTTCAGCGCGTAATCAATACACCTATCTCCATTGGGCATCCACCTCTTTACAAGCAGCTCAATCTCCAAGCTTTAATCCTGCACAAACTTATCACATATAATATTCTACCACGTTTCGGTTCTCATGATCATATTTCTTTCTTAGATTGTTTTGTTATGTGGTGTATTTTTAAAGGAAAAAAGCTGGATCTTCCAAGTTTACTTCTCAAATGGATCATTATGAAAGTTGATGCCCCTTGTGTCATTCTACCATATGCTGGGTTGTTAAATATGGTATTTTCCTATTTCAATGTTTTCACACCATCATTTAACTTCACTAGAAAAACCCATTACGATATCTTTTCTGATATTATTCTTAAGCGTATAGGATATAAGCACTCTCCTCAAGGGTGGTTTCACAAGGGACATCGTCACATCTCATCTACACCAACTCTTCAGCCTTCCATGCCAACCCCTTCAGTACAGCTTGACCCTGGAACTCCTTCTTGGTTCATTCCATTTTATAATCACTATATGACCTTCAGTGATGGAATGCAATCTGGACTTGGTACACTTAGGGAGAAGGTTTCTACTATGAAAACTCATTGTTCAAGCCTTGTTCAGTGTGTTGACAAGATTGCGAAACATCAGGCTAGCTCTTCCAAAGGCAAATCTTAGATGGATATCAGCTCTGCTCCATCTAGTGATGATGAATCTGCTGAACAATCTAGTGAACAAGAAGAAGAAGAAGAAGAAGAAGAAGAAGAAGAAGATGAAAGTGGGTCTATGGAAGCCTTTGATTAATGTATTTCATCTATGTGCTATTTAACACTTTTGTTTATGTATTAGTATTTCTAAGTACTTCACCGGCTAGTATTTCTGTTATGTTTGTAAGATCTACAAGTACTATGTTCTACAACACTTCACTATTTTGTTTTTGTATCGCTCTCTTTTCCTTTTTGATTGATGTCCAGAGGGGGAGAGTGTTTAAGAGAAGGAAGTGCAAAAATGAAATATGTTATGGGCTTGTAAGACTATGAATATGTATGGAATACCTTGTATGAATCATTGCTTGTAAGAATATGGATATATATGAATATGAATTCATTTTGCAAGTGACATGGTTTGTATAAATATTTTCAATATATCATGCTTGTTGAAAGGGTGAGCCATGAGCATTATTTGCTATTTTTTTTGCTCTCGATTTGTCATCATCAAAAAGGAGGAGATTGTTGGCCTAACAAGGCTTACAATTCTTATTTTGATGATAACAAATCATGATATATTTAATATGGTTTATTTCAAGTGAAATTGTTTCAGGAAAAAGGCAAAGCTTAAAGATAGTGGCAAATCTTAGAGAAAGTTCAAAGCTCAAAAGGATGATAAAGTACTGTTCAAAAAGATCAAGAAATAAAGATGATCAAAGCTCAAAGATGATAGAAGAACAAGGACTTACTAGAAGATCAAACAATATGTTTTTAAGGATGTTTTGTATATAAGTACTTCAAGTGAACTTCAAATAAAAACTGAATTGAAGCTGTCATAAAATCAAAAGAAGCTTAGAAATAAAGTTTTAATAAAACCCTAAAGTATGTTTTTCAAATCAAAGAAAAGAAGGGTTTGAAGAATAAAAGCTTTTTTAAAAATAGAAGGGCGAGGTGACTGCCTCCACATGCCAAGCGACTGCCCAAATTAAACGAATAATTTTCAAAGAGGCAGTAGGGTGCCAGGCGACTGCCTGAGCACAGCCAGGCACCTGAGTGGTCATGCCAAGCGACTGCCTGGGTTCAGGAAGGTGACTTCCAGTGTTGTGTGTTTTAAAATTCCACTATGGTAGGTGACTGCCACGCGAATGTTTGTTTAAAAAATTCCAACGAGAAGAATTTTTAAATAGATTTCTTGGGCACTACTATTTTGAAAAGCTTGGGGATTACTTCAAGGAAACTTTTCGGGCAAGGAATTACTTTTAGACATCTATAAATAGCCCCAAACTTCAAAGAATTTATATACCAAGATATTTCTAGCAATCAAAGTTCTCTAAAAAAGCTCTCAAACTTTCTTGTGTTCATCCAACTTCAACTACTCAGTTACTGTTGATACAAACTTCAAAGTAAAGCCTTCAAAGTCTGAATCTTTCAATACTCGGAAGATATTTGGTGATTTAAATTCAGTATTGAGCTTCAATCCTTTTATATTTGATTTACTTTGAAGTATTCTTGTGCTGAATATTGTACTAACCTACTCTGCTGTGAGAGTGTATCTTGTACACAAAACTTTCTCTATCTTGGTTCTTTATTATAGACGATTCAATGTTGTAGAATCATTGGACCAAATGAGGGATTATCATTTGGAGAGGCGGGCTCTAGCCTAAAGGAAGGAGTGGTTGTAATCGGTATTGTTCCACCCGTCAATGGAACAGAACTAGCGAATTGTTTGGTGGTTTTCCAAAGGCGAGGACGTAGGCTGGGTATAAGACGAACCTCGTAAAAGCTTTGTGTGTCTCTCTCTCTTCCTTACTCTTTATTTTTCAGCAATATTTACAACCTGTGTGTATGCTTTAAGTTGTTAAATTCTGAGTGTATGGTTGTTAAATAGACCGGTGGATAATTTGTTTTGGCTTGATCAGCATTGATTGCGGAAACCGAAAGGGACTACGTTGGTTGATCATCCTAAGCTTATTAATCTGAACGTTTTCTTAAGAAACTAAACACAAAAAAGAAGTGTGAGTTTGGAATAACACAGGGCTTACATAAATTCAGCATGCTTTACAATTTATTACAGGGCTATTAATACAAAGATCAGGATTTTGATTATCTTGTTGATTATTGTGGTTGAATTGATTTTGTATTTACTTGTTGTGATTGTTGATATAAAACAAAGTATTAAAAAGAATATAATTTTAAAAATCCAATTCACCCCCCCCCCCCTCTTGGGAAGCTATCCTAATTTCAAGTCATAATTTAGCCTACTTCTATATATAGGGCTTCTTTTGCAAGGATTAGCAAGAAATTAGCAAATTGATTAGTGAGAAATCCTCTAAAAATTTCCTAATCCTATTCTCTCCTACTAAGTTCATAACACTCAAATACCTTCATTCCTTTGAGAAATCTTATATTGTGAGTGTTTTATTCATCATTCTAAATTGCTAGAAACCCTCACTTGCCTTGCGTTTGTAATTTTTATTGGAGGGTTAAGTAAATAATTTTTCCTTTCGATTTTATCAATAAATATTGGGTTGGGAAAAATTCCTATAGCTTAGTTGGTCTTTGCATTTGGATTGCAAGATTCATTAGGCTTATATTTTTGTGTGCAAATATTTTACAGAACTTGATTTCAAACAACTCTTGGGGTAGATACATTTGAGAAAATATTTTTGAGTTTGTTTGAATATTATTGCTAACATCTTTGAAACACTAATCTGATATTGAGAAATGATATACTTTGCTTTCAAAGATTAGCTTGTTAGAACACTATGCGCATATTTGAGATTATACATATTACTGAGTGTTGATGGCACATATACATCACTAAGCTTATAATTCCAACATTGTTGATGTGCATTGATTATACTGTGCATAGTGGTACATATCTTCTTAGTGTATGAAGCATTTTATGTGTATGCAAATTATAGTATTATTTTTTTGTATTCCAGGCGTTAGCCTGAAGAGGAAGACTAGTTTTGTTGAATAGTCCCGGATTGGCTTAGACCTGGTTAGGAAAGCTAGGTGCACCATCTTGGTAAGGTGTAGGTTGAGGTCAGCCCCGTGAATTGACCTAGTTGTAACCGATGCCGCTCCACCCGTGAAGGTGAGCTTATAGTGGAATCCTTGTGTTGGTGAGCCAAGGTGGGGACGTAGGTAGTATTGGCCGAACCCCGACAACATTTCTTGTTCCTACTAGTAATTTCCGCACTTTAAATTTTAGCACTTGAATGTTTTTTTTTAATATTTTTAAATATTTGATTGAGATTGCATAGAAGGATCCTAGTTTGTGAAATACTGCTAACATTTGATTTAACCTATGAATAAGTTTTTAAAATTCAAATTCATCCCCCCTCTTGGGAATACACCAAAGTCAGCACCAACTGATCTAATAAAAATCATTTTTGTACATAATAAATTGTTTCTAAATATAGGCAGAGATGTACAACGTTTAAGCTCTAAATACATACACTCTAATATGATATGAAATATGCTAAGTAGAGAGAATGGTGCTATCAAAAAATTTTGCACAAATAAAATAAATGAATATATAAGATGATTATTATGTTCTACAAAAAAGATATTTGAAAATAAAAGTATTTGGAGAATCTAGAGTTTAAGTTCAAAAGGATTTGTGCAATAAATATTTTCTCCAAGAATGTTTATCAACGGAAATAATCGGGAGAAACCAAAGCTATACTCTCAAGAAAATGATTTTCAAAGATAAATAACAAGTGAGAGTATGTGCATGTGAATATGAAAATAAATACCCAAAATAAATGAATGGAAAGAGAGTTGGAGGGTTTGTTTAAAAAATTTGCCCTAAAGAAGCGACTTTTGCAATAAAAATGGTTTGAGGGAACTTTGATTAACAAAGGATTAAAGAGAAATTTGGAGTTAATCAAAGTTACTAATCTGAGTTATGGAGGGGATATAGATTTTTCGAAAATTATGACCATTGGGGACACGCTAGGTATTTTCCAAATTATTTAATTAAAAGCTAATTACATTTAAGTCCTTAAAAAAATCGGAACCTGAGAGGTTCAGTCGACCATATTTAAGATTCGGTCGACCATATCACTAAATTCGGTCGACCATGGCATTTTAGAACTAAGGTTTTGGTCGACCATCCAAAGATGATTTTGAACCTTTTGTAGGTTCGGTCGACCATGGTTGAGGTTTGGTTGACAGTTCATAAGGTTCGGTCAACTGTGGCCAATTTAAACTATGAGTTCAATCAACTAGGTAGTTGGGGGTCAGACACGTGTTGCTTCGGTCAATCGAGGAACATATGTTTAAAACAGAATGGTTGACCGAGTGAAGTCAACATGTTGACTTATGACCTGTTCATTCTACTCAGGCATTTATACTGCCAAGGATTTAGTCGACTAGACTTTTAAATTAAGCCCAAAAATCTAACATCAGTAAACCAAAAGGCTGTTCCAAAAATTTTGTTTGATTTTAGTCTTTATAAAAAGGGTTTTTGGTTAAACTCTATGTGTCCTAAGTTCTGTCTACGATCAATATGAGCATTTAGACACATCATACAGATTCCTGCATTATTATAGACCAAAATAATAAAACTTAAATGCATTACAAATGCAAATCAACTATTTCTTCTTCTTTCGCTCTGAAAACTCCATGGAATACACCAAGTTTTATGCGTTTTAAGTCCTAGCTTGGCATCCACTTCTTGTCCCTTATGTGCGTCCTGAATCATGACCTGTTCTAGCACTAAGTACCCACATAAGACACTTGTGTTTATCAACATAAAAACAGAGATCAGACTCAAAAAGCCAACACACTACTGCTTCTATCTTGCTCGGATCTATGGAGATACCATCCCCAGATATCACATGTCCAAGGAATGTAACTTCCTTCAGCCAGAATTCACATTTCTTAAATTTAGCGTACAACTTTCTTCCTCTCAACACCTATAGTACCATTCTCAAATGTTCTTCATGTTCCTCAAAACTTTTCGAATAGACCAGAATATCATCATTGAAAACCACTATAAACTGGTCCAGATACTCATGGAAAACCCCATTCATCGATTCTATGAATGCAACAAATGTATTCATCAGTCTGAATGGCATGACCAAAAACTCATAATGGTCATACCGAATTCGGAACGTTGTCTTTGAAACATCCTCTGTCTTGACCTTCACTTTATGGTACCTAGATCGAAGATCAATCTTTGAGTAAACTCGTGTTCCCTGGAGCTAAGTGAACAAATCATCAATACGGGGGACCGGATACTTGTTCTTAATTATCACTTTATTTTTCACTCTATAGTTGATACACATCCTCATTGTCCCGTCTTTCTTCATTACAAACAGTACTAGTGCTCCCCAGGGCGATACACTAGGTCTGATAAACCCCTTATCTAGTAATTCCTACAACTGTTCTTTTAACTCTATCAACTCTGCTAGAGCCATTCTATAGGGAGTTTTAGATATCGGATCCATCCTTGGAAGTAGATTAATAGCAAATTCAATCCCAAGGTCAGGAGGCAATCTCGATAAATCCTTTGGGAAGATATCTGAGAACTCATTTACTACTGGAATATATACAAGTTTCAATTCCCCCTCCTATGGTGCTTCTTTTATACAAGCTAAGTATCCCTGGAACCCATCTAGCAGTAGCCTCCTCGCTTGCATAGCCGACAATAACTGTGGTGAGGAGCGCACAGATAATCCCACAAATCTTTACTCTTGCTCCCCAGGAGGTCTAAATACCACTTCTTTCTTATAACAATCAATGCTAGAATAGTTGACGGCTAGCCAGTCCATTTCCAAAATCATATCGAATGCATGCATGTCAAATACTACAAGATTTGATGGTAGCATTTTCCCCTGAATATCCACTAGACTGTCTTTAAGCATCTTTCTACATACCACTACTGATCCTGTCGGTGTGGCCACTGATAATTCAGTGCCTAGCATCTGAGTTTCTATCCCACATAACTTGATGTACCCCTAAGATAAAAAAGAATGGATGGCCTATGAATCAAATAAAACAAAAGCTTTATTTGATAACATAGAAATGATACCTATCACCACGTCGCCGGCTGCCTCTGCATCTCCTGGTGTTAATGCATAAACCCGTGCTGGGGTGGTGTTCCTCTGTTGGTTGCCTCAGGGTGCTTGATTGTTTCTCCGGTAATGATTAGGAATGGGTGCATTGTTCAATGGCCATGACATACTCGTGCAATGTATCTGGGTCTACCACACCGATATAGACATTCTCTCCAACCCAGTATTCCCCCACATGCCTCTGACCATAGCTAGTACAAATAGGAGGTGCTAGATCACCTTGAGTGGCTTGGCATCCCACTACCTGCCGCTGACCCCCATCATATCTTCTCCTCTGAACCTAACCGTTGCTTGCTCAAAATTTAGGAGGTGTGTGCCTCTTCCTTTAACTATGCATCCTAGCACCTCTCTGTAGGCTAGTTTTATCACCGTGGATTTATCCACTAGCTCTAAAAAAGTTTGCCCCTAGAATGCCATGACCTACTCAAAAATACTCTATCTCAGACCTTCCTCAAATATTCACACCTTCTTCTCCTCATCCGGTACCATGTACAGGGCAAAACGGGACAACCTAACGAATGTAGTCGTATACTATTGGACCATCAAGTGCCCCTAAGTCAAATTCAGAAACTTTGCCACTTTAGCATTTCTGATGGTAGTGGGGAAATATCGCTAAACGAATATCTCCTTGAAGCGGCGCCAGGTCAAAGCTATAGCCACCGGCCTCTGCTCCTCCCGCAATTTCACTGATCTCCAACATCGTTTAGCCTCCCTTGTCAACTTAAAAGTAGCAAATAAGACTTTATGTTCCTCGATGCAAGGTAGAACTGACAAAGTCTCCTCAATCTCTTAGGCCCAGTTCTCTGCCATGAATGGGTCAGCTTCTTCTGAAAATGACAAGGGATTCATTCAAGTGGACTGCTCGATGGTGCAACCCTGATGAGGTAGTGGGTAGCCTTACTCCCATGAATTTCTTGCTATCTCGACCATCACTTTCTGAGTAACACTATGCAATACCGCATCAGAATCACTACTGTCCATACTGGAAGGCCCCGCATCATTACCACCACCAGCATTTGTATTGTCATTCCCAAGGTCAATTCTGAAAATAGAACAACATAGCTTGAGAATCCAAACTTCATAACACAACTCATACATTAATCTAACTATGAACCATTAAATATCCTTTTACCACCAATCAACTTAAAATCCTTATTTCCAATTTAAGGTTTAGTCTTACCACTCAAAAACAATAACCGACAATAGTTTATCATGACTTTCCTGAAATCGTCATTTCAGAAAAAAAAAAAAAAAATAGAAACCATCACAGAATTCCAGCCTCTAGGCTGTGAGACAAAACCGTAAATCCTCATCTTAACCTCCAAAAATGACTCACTAAAAATCTGATCTACCCATTTCCTGTCCTCATCAAGATCCATTCCTATACTCTGGTATTGTTTTCCATTGTACACTAAAGTCTCAGAACCTAACAACCTAGGCTCTAATACCAAACTATTATGGCCCAAAAAGTCTACTATATTGTTTTATTTATTTATTTATTCACATAATAAACTCTAATACCACAAAATATCAACAAAGTCAACCCAAACCTAAAGGGGGGTACCGAGGATATAATAGTCTATAAATACATACATACTATGCAACGAAAAACGTAATGTACCTGAAACTCATATTCAATACCAAAGTTCTAATCATCCATCACCACATAACTAGACATATATCCCCAAAAGTCATCATACATCCTAGAGATTATACAAAAGCATATCTCCCAACTCAAACACTTACCCTAAAACTAGGGTAGTACCACAACCTCCTCTACCTCGGAAATCACTCCGCCTATTTATCTGGATCTCCTGAAATGTTTGAATTCTTGGGGTGAGACACCTTTCAATAAGTGAAAATAAGTTAATATCAGTATGTGGCAGATGAGTTTTATATAATCAAAATATAGCTATTAATTCAACTGTAACTGAAAAAGGCATCTCTGTGTATATATAACATAACTCACACCTATATCATTTAAGATACACATTTTCCATTTTGAACATACTTTTAATTATGATAAATAATTTTGCTTTTGTAAATCTATGTATATATATATAACTGTGAAAACTTCCCTGGATGGATAACTGTAACCATCATGAATTAACCTCGCATGATTGGGTTGTGCAGCCCGTGGGCTGGACTTAATCATGGCTGGCCTACCAGGTTAGGTCAAACTATATCTATATATGTAATTATAATTGTAACTGTGAGTACAATTGGCCTACCCAACCTGGTCCGGACTCTAGGGGGATCCTCTACTCTCCTCTGGCCAGTTCGACTAATTTACCAACACTTTATCTGAAAGTGTGGATGCACTATTATAGCTGCATAGCAATGGTACCGTGCTCTCTGTAAATCTTTGGTCTATCAAGGTTCTGATACTATATAATACTATTTATAAATATTGTTGTGTTATCATGATTCTGTGTAAACTGTAATATCATCATTTTATATAAATTGTAATACCCTGATTCTGCATAAATCTGTAATATCATGGTTCTATATAAATTTGTAATATCATGGTTCGGTATAAAACTGCAATACTATGAATCCGTATAAAACTATAATACTATGAATCTGTATAAAACTATAATACCATGAATTTGTATAAATTGTATATCATGGTTCTGAATAAACTGTAATTTTCATGGCTCCATAAAATACTGTATATAAATTCTTTGTTTAAAACTATCATTTCTCATGCCACACAATTTGAGTGATATTCATAATATAATAATTTGTATGAGAAAACTGTATTTCCCTGCTATATGGGATAAACTATAATTCTCTGCTGCAGAATAATAATATACTCATCTCTATGGTTTATCTAAGTCCCAAATACCAGGCTTTTCCCTAAACTACGCATATATACGTAAAACTATAATTTCCATACCCATAACTTTCATACTCTATATCATTCAGAAAATCATACTCTATAATCCTATAATCGCATGTTATGTTTTAATTGGTACAATTTTCTAAAATAACTGACATAACTTATTCCCCTTACCTATTTCCTGGAGCTATACCTGCAGGGATCCCAAAATTGTGCATGCAGTGCTCACACAAACCCTGTATCCATATATCCCAATTCAATCAACTCAAGCCCAAAACATTTATCAATTTAAATACTCCTAAGCCCATATATTTTAATAACTAATTAAACTGTAAAAACAACTTTCTTACCCTAGCTTTGGAGTGGTGCCTAGAATTCTCAACCAACTAATCTGCCCTGATTAAACTGCAAAGAAACATTGTCAGGTTCTCGAAATGGTGTTTATTAGCTGATTACGGCTTGTTTCAAGAGGAAAATCGAAGAGAGAGGGAGTGGATTGGCCGCATCCCTAGAGAGAGAGAGAGAGAGAGGAGAGAGTTTTATTTTTCTCACACAAAATGAACTTAAAGCCTTTATATAGGCTTACTGGCATAGGAGAAACCATTGATGGTTTTCTTGAAACTGTCAATGATTTGGCCTTTTAACCAAATCATTTCTACTATTTTACCCTTTACTGAGTCTCGGTAACTAAAACCATTGATAGTTTTCTGGGCTCCAACAAAACCGTCGACGGTTTGGCCTCTCCCAAACCAAATTTCGTCTTTTCCTTTATTATTTCATTACATACTATTTTTTTGGGTCTCTACGTCTTGTGTTTGCTATAGGGAGTCAAAGCATGCACGATATTCCTATTCCATGGAGTTAAGACATGCCTCGAAGGTATCCATGCGTGCCATCATGCATAATTCAATTCTGGCTAGGTGCTCTGTTATGGGATCGACTAGCTGAGCCTATGGAGCATCCATATGAATGTTGTGGAAATCTTATTCCCCTCCTGCTGTTTCCCCTTCTTCCATGGCAACTTCCACTTCATCGTCTGACTCCTCAACCGGTTTTTCAAGTTTCGTCCAAATCAATGTCTAGTCATTTTTTACAAAGTTCATCCTATGTAGGGTAGTCTCAGTATAAATTTCATTGTGAGTGGGTGCCAGACCATATATGTCAGATTATATCACATGGAAGTGTTGAAAGAACTTTGTAAGTATTTGACCATATGGTAAACTCCTTTTTTGTCATTTCAAATTGTCCTCTGTATGTTTGACTATAATGGTGGGTAATGGTAAACTCCTTTTTTGTCATTTCTAATTGTCCTCTATATGTTTGACTATAATGGTGGGTAAATGGATGCCTCGACCATGCCATAAGCAAAACATAATGAACATGTTTGTGAGTGTTACACAGTCACCTCCATCGTGTTTTGGAAAGATATTGTAAGAGATTATGTGGTGCAGGACGCAAAACTTAATGGTTAACTCATTTGCTTTAGGTTTGGCAATCTTGGGAATGTGGTGGTTACCCGTGACCAATTTGAGTGCTTCGTGTAGATTAAACCAATCGTAATTAGGCTAAAAGGTCTTTGGGAGGCTTTGAATAAGGTAACTTTTACACCTCAAAACCTCAGAAAATGTTCTTTCATTTAACAAAATAGTGTTTCCCTTAACCATTGAATAAGTTGTGCTTCCACTTGAAGATGGTACGAAATTCACATAAAATTCTCAAGCAAGATCAATGTAAACAGCTCCATTAAAGGTCAGCAAGTTTTCCCATCCTACTTCTTGTATCTTGCCTAAAAGCATGGAAAAATTATTTTCAAGAAACAGAAGAGGAACAATCTTACCGTGCGTAATGCTTCTCTTGGATATGTCATTGTGACAACAAGTTTTTTCTTCGGAAGAGATTAATCGTAGTTTTCTATTGGTTAAAGCTTTGCACAATTGTTTGGATTGAGGGTTTCATGAAGAACCCTCGCCAGTCTCAAGGTATCATGCTGGACTCGTGGCTTTCTGCTTTGATCTCGAAGCCATGGTTGTCGAAATGGGGCTTAAAAGATAATGGAACATGGAGATTAGGGTTCAAAGAGATGGAGAGAGGGGAAATGGGGAGAAGAATATCGGTTAGGGCATGACAAATGACGTTCTAGGTGTTGAATTTTTTTTAAGTAGCTTGATAGGAATGGTCGACCATTACCTCACACTGGTTGACCATAGGTTGTCTCGTCGACCACTACCCTTTTATTGTCGACCAAAACTGTTGTGCTGCAACCTTAAAATTTCCTTTGAAGTTTAATAAGCCTAGATTGATTTTGGTGATTTAAAGTAAGTCTTTGGGAGTGAACATACCCAATTCATGTCTATTTTTACTAAATCTTTCTTCGTTTAGGGATTTTATCAAAGTTTAGGCTAATTGATTTTCGATATTGATGTACACTAATTCAATGTCCCCCTTGTGCACATTGTCTCAAATAAAATGGTTCCAGATTTCGATGTGCTTAGTCCTAGAGAGCAGGCACAGATTTTTTGAGATGTTGATGGTACTAGTATTGTCACAATGGATTGGTGTACCCAAAATTAAAATTTTGAAATCCTCGAGTTACTGCTTTATATACAATGCTTGAGAACAACAACTACAGGCTGCTATATATTCAGCCTTGGTGGTTGAAAGGGCAACTGAGGTCTATTTCTTGCAAATCCATGAAACGAGAGAGTGTCCAAGAAAGTGACACGTTCCACTCGTACTTTTTCTATCAATTTTTCACCCCCCATAGTCAGCATCGGAATAGTAGGTGAGATCAAGTGGAGCATTCTTAGGATAAAAGAGCCCTAAGTCATGTGTTCTTACTAGGTACCTAAATATTCTCTTAACGGCATTGAGATGTGACTCTTTGGGACATGATTAGAATCAAGCACACAAGCAAACACTGAACATAATGTCTGGCCTGCTAGAAGTAAGGTATAGTAAACTACCAATCATCCCTCTATATAATTTTTGGTCAACATTCTTTCCTTTTTCATCACTGTCAAGCATTGTTGTCATGCTCATAGGGGTTGCTTTAGTTTTTCCTATTTCGAGACCAAATTTCTTGAACATGTCCTTGATATACTTGGCTTGATTAATGAATATTCCATTCTTCATTTGTTTTATTTGTGAGTCAAGGAAGAAGGTTAATTCGCCCATCATATACTCATTTCAAATGTTTCCTGCATAGTTTGGGCGAATTCTTTACACATATTTTTGCTTGTTGCACCAAAAAAGATACCATCTGCATATATCTGTATGACAAGCATATCATTTCCCTTATGCTTTAAGAATAGAGTAGTATCAAATCGTCTTCTTGTGAAACCATCCTCCAAGAGAAACTTACTTAAGTGTTCATACCAGCCTCTTTGTGCTTGCTGAAGTCCATATAGGGCTTTTGAGAGTTTAAATACATGTTCAAGGTGAGTATGACTCTCAAAACCTGGGGGTTGTCTAACATATACTTATTTATTAATATATCCATTTAGAAATGTACTTTTGATATCCATTTAAAATAATTTGAAATTTTTGAAACATGCAAAAGCAAGCAACATCCTAGTAGTCTCAAGTCTTGCTATAGAGGCATAAGTTTCATCGTAATCGATTCCTTCTTTTTGATTATACCCTTGTGCAACTAGCCTTTCTTTGTTTCTCACAATGATACCATCTTCATTTTCTTATTCCTAAACACCCATTTTGCGCCTATTATCGTTGTGTTCTTGGGTTTAGGAACCAATTCCCATTCTTTGTTTCTTTCAAATTGGTCAAGTTCTTCTTTCATAGCGATGATCCAATTCTCATCATTTTCAACCTCTTTAAAGTTCCTATGCTCTATTTGGGACATGAAGGCTACATGATTACATCCACTTCTCAAGTGAGACCTAGTACTAACTCCTTGGGATGGATTACTACCTATGATGAGATCAGTTGGGTTGTTTCTCACGAATTTCCAAGCTCTAGGGAGTTCCTGATTTTCTTCTTCAGGTTTCATAGATTCTTTCTGAGGTGATGACTCTTGATGATCATTTTTTATTTCTTGGGAATTTTCATCTTGTTCATCATTTATCTTAAGTTGATCAAGTTCCCTTTCAACTCTCATGGTTGTCACTTGATCATCCAAGTTAACTATTACTTTGGGTGCATATGAGTTAGTTTCATCAAAAACAACATGTGTTGACTCTTGAAGAGTTTGGGTTTTTTATTAAATACTCTTTAAGCTTTACTATTCATTGCATACCCTAGGAAAGTCCCTTCATCAGATTTTGGGTCAAATTTTGCTAAGTGGTCTCTATCATTTAAAATAAAACATTTGCATCCAAAGATCTTGAAGTGTGAGATGTTTGATTTTCTACCCTTCCATATCTCATATGGGATTTTGCCTATTTTAGATCTAATAATGACGTGGTTATTGACATAGCAAGTTGTACTGATGGCTTCAGCCCAAAAATATTTTGGAAGTTTATGTTCATTAAGTATTGTCCTAGCCATTTCTTGGAGTGTTCGGTTCTTTCTTTCAACTAACCATTTTGTTATGGAGTTTTAGGTGTAGAGAAATCGTGTGAGTAACCATTTTCATTACAAAATTCTTCTAATTATTTGTTTCTAAATTCTCTTCCCCTATCACTCCTAATGTGAACAATTGACATTCCTTTTTCATTTTGAACTTTTCCACAAAAATGAATAAAAGCATTGCAAGTATCACTTTTGTTTGCAAGAAAAATAACCCAAGAAAATTTTGAGAAATCATCAACAATAACAAACGTATACAATTTTCCATTTATGCTTGCAACATCATTTGGCCCAAATAGATCAAGATGTATTAATTCTAAAGGTCTTGATGTGGAAATCATTTTCTTGGTTTTGAAAGGTGATTTACTTTGTTTTCCATATTGGAAAGCATCACACACTTTGTCTTTAATATAGTTGTCCTTAGGCAAGCCATTCACTAGTTCTTTAGAAGATAATCAATGCAAAAGGTCCATGCTAGCGTGACCTAACCTCCTATGCCATAGCCAACTAGTTTCACTTGTTACGGCCAAACATCTACTATCACAAGAATTAATATCATTAAATTCAACGGTGTAGATGTTTGATTCACGCTTGCCCACTAAGATAGTATTTCCATTCAAGTCAGTTATTAAGCATTGTGTAGATTGAAATACAATATTTAGTCCTTTATTGCATAGTTGATGAACACTAAACAAGTTATGTTTAAGTGTATCTACAAGTGCAACATTATCAATAGATAAAGATGAATTACCTATTTTACCTTTGCCAATGATTCTTCACTTGGCGTTGTTTCCAAATGTTATGAGCCCTTCTTTCTTGTATGAAAGAGGAGTGAATTTGTTGGCATCTCCCATCATGTGCCTTGAACACCCGCTGTCAAGGACCCACTTGTTCTTCATCGAAGAGGTCTTCAAGCAAACCTGCAAATAAAATTAGGTGAATTGTTTTCATACCCAATTTTCCTTGGGTCCTATGGGGTTAGTGTTCTTGATCACCCATTCGTACTTCTTTCCTTTTCCTTTGTTACCTCTAAAAGGACAAGTGAAGTGTACATGACCCTTTCTTTCACAGTATAGACAAGTTTTATAAGCATGGAGAGGGTTTGGTTTGGGTGCTGGATTTTTGTTTGGTAATGAGTTTCTTTTAAGATATAGATTTGTAAAACCTATAGATTTGGAAGATGAAAAGTCATAACCTAAACCTTCTTTAAAAATTCCAAATCTTTGAGCCCAAGCAATTTGTCAAAATTCTCCTTTCCATTTGTAAACTTGTAAATAATCTTACTTTGGTCCTCAATTTTCTTTTCCAAAGACAAGTTTTCCTCAACCTTTTCATTAATTTTATTTTTCAAATTTTTCGATTTTCTTTTGGAAAAACACATGATCTACTCGAGAACTTTCATTAAGTTCTTCAATTTTTGTATTCAAAGAAGCATTTTCTTCCTTTAAAGCAGAATAAAAACATGCCTATTTTCTTTTGCATTTTGAGTGTGTTTCTTCAAGATGTTTATTTCTCCTTTTAGTTGCAGTTAATTCATTATAAAGATTTCTACAAGTTTCTTCTAACTCATTATATGAAGGAGAGTAATCTTCATCAAAATTTACCTCATCCCGGTCATCCGCCATGAAGCAAAAGTTTGCAACTTCTTCCTTATTTTCCCCATTTGTAGAGAGTCCATAGAGCTCGTCCCACTCAGTTGCATTCATGGCCTTATATTTCTTTTTATCCCCTTGTTGATTGTTGCCCTTTTTGAATTGGGGGCATTCAGCTATACAGTGTCCGAGCTTCTTGCAATTGAAGCACCTTATGCTTGATTCTCCTTTGTCCTTTTACTTACCAGCCTTCTTGTTCAATAAAAATCTTCTAATCTTCCTAGTGATGAGAGCTATTTCTTCATCATTGTCGCTCTCTTCTTCTTCCATAATTTTCTTTTTGCTTGCTATCTTTAAAGTCATATCCATTATCTTTTTTTCTTTTCTACTTCAGTTGTAGCATTCTTCTTCTTGATCTTATAAGCCATGAGAGACCCGATGAGTTCAACAAGAGTGACCATAGATAACTCCTTTGCTTATTCAATTGCCGTAGACTTTGCATGCCACGACTCAGGCAATGAACGAAGTACTTTCTGCACATTGTCTTCCATAAAGTATTTCCCTACCAAGTGCTTTCAAGCCATTCATTATATGTGCAAATCGTGTAAACATGGAAGTAATTGAATCAACTTCTTCCATTTTAAACATTTCATATTCTTTAACCAACAAATAAATTTTTGAATTTTTAATTTGAGAAGTACCTTCATACGTTACTTGGATCTTTTCCCACATCTCCTTTGTGGTGTTACATCTATAAATACGGTTGTACTCTTCATCACTTACTGCACAATAGAGAAAATTTTTCATTTTGAAATTTAGTTGAACCAACTTTGAGCTGGCATCCGACAACTTCCTAATTGGTATGAGCTCACTTTTGTGTTCTTTAAATATGTAATCCCCTTTGGTGATCCCATTCCACATTTTCAAGTCGTATGCATGGATGAAGATTGTCATTCAATCTTTCCATGTTGGATAGTTGCTTCTACTTGATTTTGGTGGACAGTCAAAATATTGTCCTTGGGAAAACATGTCCACCATTTGATCTTTGCGCTCTAGATGTTACTCTAAAAGTCTAGCGACTCACTCTGATACCACTTGTTCGCCCTAGTGTGCATCTAGAGGGGGGTGAAAAGGCATTTTTTTTTTAACAATTAAGACTGCTACAAAATAAGAACTTTGGCAACAAGCAAGTGAAAAGTATCATAATAAATGATAAAACAAATAATCACAACAAATAACAAGATGAGGGAGAAAGAAGCTCAACATAGCGATTTAACATAGTTTGGCTCCAAGCCTGCGTCCATTAGCACGCAGCCAAGGATTCCAAAATTTACTAAAGAATCTCCTTTCAAGCTGGGCAAGCCTTACAACAAGGGTACACAACCCACCTACTCACCAAGAGCTACACCAATGTGTTCACCAAGAAGCACCTTTTAATGGCTCACAAAGAACCTCCAAATACAATGAATTAAAGGCAAGTGGTTACAATATGAGATGCTCCTTCTTGAGCTAATATTATAGGTAGAGACCTTATACTTGTAACGACCTGCTTATCTTAATAGATAATAAAACATATTTAATAATAAGGTCAACCCGAACCTGTGGGTAATGGGGACACATCTGCCATTCAAAGTAGAAACCTAAGCAGCAGTAAATGTAAATCACATTCTTATAACCACAAAATACATAATACCAGAGTCAAATATAATCCAAAACACTGTTTTTATATACAATCTCTAAAAATACAGAAATAGATACAAATCTAGGAACCCATAACGTACATCTCCCGTTCCTAGATCAAAACTTACCCTCCTAGTAGGGTAACACAACTGACTCAAAGGTGGCCTCGATCCGCCGGTCTTTCTGGGTTTCCTGAAAATTGTTTAACGTTCAAGGGTGAGACACTTCTCAGTAAGGAAAAATAAACTAAATACGGTTGTGTGGCAACATGAATATTTGATGCAATTATATATACAGTACATTTCATATACCTAAAAACATTCATCATATCATACAGAATAATCATATACTTTCATATTTTCTAATAAATCATACAGTTCATAAAATATCTTCTATAACTGATAATATTAAAAAATTCACCCAGGATGTATAGCTAGCTGATGTCATGTATTATCCTCCATGACAGGTTATGCAGCCCGAAGGCAGGACCCGACAATAGCTGGCCAACCACTGCCAGGTCAAAAATGCCTCTAAGTATGATGGGCCCGCCACACCCTGGTTCAGACTTCCAGGTGGACGTCTACAACTTTACACTGAAAGTCACATCGACTATCCATCTCCCACCCTCTTGTGGGGCGGTTAGTACAAGTCTGAACATAATATCTGATCTGTATAGCAGCAGTACTGTGCTCCTGTAACTGAACTGAACTATCATCCGGGTTTTGATAATACATAATACATGATAATATACAACTTAATGTAAATAGATTCATAGCATGTTCTGTAATAATGTAAAAACATACGGCCCTGTGCCGTTTACTTTAATATTTGAAAAGTAAGGCGTAGTCCCAAGAGGGGGGTTGAATTGGATTTTAAAAACTTTCTTTTAATTCCTTTTGAGAATTATTAAACTCTTTTTATTTTTTTTAAACAATTCTTGACTTGTTTGTTTAACTCTTTAATCGCAAAAGAATTTAGATTCTTTTATCCAATCAACAACACTATTGCTTAGCCAAACAAGTAATCAATCATTCAACCAAATAGCCAAACCAGTCAATCAATCACAAATTAAAAGTAAACAACCAAACCAAAATTAACACATACACCACTTTGGTAATGTAAGCACTTGAAATAGTTTGTTTGTTTATATAAGTCATGTATATATAAAATTTGTACTTGCTGATATAAAGCCCTGTATTGATGGTTTTGCTTCTTCAATATGATGTGCAATATAACATCCAATCAACACAATATCTACACTCTTCTTAATATTCATAACTAAACTAAATTCTTAGTTAATTGATCCTTGTATTGTTAACCAAGTAACGTACTCCCATATGGTCTCCGCAAGGTATGGTATAACTAACGTACTCCCTTTCAGTTTCTGCAACCCAAATCAACAATAGACTTCAAGTTTACTTGATTTCTATATTAGGTAGTATATATGATTATTAATTAAACCATCCACGCAATTTAAATATACTAAAAATAAGGAGTAAGGGAAAGAGAGAGTGAGATGGAGATTTTTACGAGGTTCGACATATACCCAGCCTACATCCTCGCCTTTGGAAAACCACCAAAGGATTCACTAAACTTATTCCTTTGACGGGCGGAACAATACCTTTACAACACTCCTTGGTTAAGGCTAGAGACCGCCTTCTCCAAACGATATCCCCTTGTCCGGTCACTCCTTAATTAGGTTAGAGTCCGCCTCTCTAAAAAATGTCCCCTTGCTTAAACAATGATCCAAAAAATCCTTGGAATCGTCAATCTATAAGAAATAAATCAAATAGATATGTACAAGAACTTGCTCACACAAAGAGCTTATTAGTACAACAATTTAGAAACTAATATACTTCAAAGTAAATAACAATATGGAATTTAACTTGAAACTCAATGCAGTATATCACCGATTAATTCTTTCAATGATTGAAAGATTGAGAATTTTTAGCACAAGATTAGTGAGTAAAATCAGCAAGAACTCAGTAAGCTTCGTGTAAGTTGAGAGTAAGAGAGAGCCTTGAGAATTTGAGAGCAATTAAGAGAGATTTTGAATTTTTGCTGAATTTGAAATCTTGGTGTTTTGATTCAATGATATTTGAGGCCTATTTATTGACTTGAAAAAGTATGCAACTTGACCCCCAAGTGACTTGGAGTATCCCCCAAGGTTTCACAAATTTTGAGCCCCAAGCAAAACATTTAAAAAATGTTTCCTTTGAGGTTTTTTTTAAATTATGTTTGTGGCAGTCGCCTACCACAATCTGGCAGTCACCTACCGCGTAATTTTTAAAGGGACAGTAGGGTGGCAGTCACCTACCAGGACACAGCCAGTCGCCTGGCTTGACCACCCAGGCGCCTGTCCTGGTTCAGGCAGTCTACTAGTTGCTGTCGGCTTCAAGTACCCTTTAGTCGTTTGGTCATAACATTTTCTGAATAACTCCAAATTTGACAAAATTGATGTCAAACGAAATCTAAGAGAAAATCCTACAACTTTCATGTTGAACATTTTTTAAACTAATAAGCTTTTGATAGAGAAAAATGCACCCTAATGCGAATGTAAAAAAATTAACAGCATTTGGAAAATCCTCTTTTTGGTGATTTTCATTCCAAAAATGATTCTAAACTTTTTGAAATAATTTTTTACCTTATAAAAATATTTTCCAAGTATGTTAAATGGTATTTAGGTCCAATAAATTAACCTAAGAGTTTCATGTATCCATATTGAAATTATTTGAAATACTTACATGAAATTTCTTATAGACTCTTTCTAATTTTCAATTCTTGAATTCCTTGAGGTCTTTATGCTTGTTTCATCTTTCTTTAAGCTTTCATCAAGTTCTCTTCAATCCTCATGCTCTCATGATCTTCAAGTTTTATCTTTAAATCCATTTTTGAATCCAAGCTTCAAGCTTGATATAATCATCCTTATTTGAAGTACAAGCTTTCATGAATTCTTTAACCTTGCATTCATCATTGAGTCCTGAAAATACATCACTTAAACAAAGCATGTTAAGTTCTACTTGTTTGTTAGCATCAAAACAAGATGTTAAGCCTTGTAAAGCCAACAATATCTATGGCCTTGCGCCAAAATCTTACATGCGGCCTTGCACCGAAATCATATATCATACACGACCTTGCGCCGGCTATCAATCACGACCTTGTGCCAAACATTTCATAAATATCATTTGGAATAAATAATTCATTTATCATATATTTTGAAACCATAATATACTGCATAGTCTCATAATTTGTAAAAAGATGTTGTATTCGTAAAATTTCCATAACATAATACTTTTCAGGTAAAATAATACTCATGCCACACAATGCTTAATAAATTGTGCATTCCATTCTAAAAATCATATTTCCTGGCATATCATACTAATATATATACATTTCAACATAATAGCAGTATTTTCCCAAACATGCATTATTACCATCTCTTCATATATATTATACATGCTTCCTAAAAATAAATTTTTTGATAAATAATAATAATATAATTTGCATGCAAAATAACTGCTTTAGTTTATTCCCTTACCTGACTTTTGAGAAGAAACCTCCCAAAACACACTCGTCCTGCACCCGCAGGATTCCCCGTACAACACCCTGAAAACGACAACTCACAGAACTAAACTTCAGTATTTTTCTGTGAATAAAATTTCCTATAACTATGGTAAGACCAAATTTTGCATACAAAGTCTTACCTTAAACTAGGGATGAATTTCAACTCAGTCCCACCAACAATCCGCTCCGGCAGATTTGGAGAGAACTTCCCCAGGAGCGTCATGGTGGCCTCAGATCGTTGATCTAGTGAACGACGGAGCCAAAATCGAAGAAAAAGGGGAGAGAAACTATAGGAAGGAGAGAGAGAGAGAGAGAGAGAGAGAGAGAGAAAGAGAAAGAGATTTTTGTCGATTTTTCTACGTAAAATATGAGATTTACACTATTTATAACATAGGCTTCGTCGATGAGCCACGTTACCTCATCGATGAGGTTAAGAGGCAATTCGTCGATGAACTCTTCCCTTCATCAACGAAATTCAGAGGCAAAAAAAAATCCTCTCGGTATCTTCTCGTCGACGAGCTCATAATGCAATGTCATCGACGAACGCTTCAATGAAGCCTGCTGTCTCCTTCTATTAATGTTTCCCATTTTTCCCTTTCTTTATTATTTAAATACCATTATTCTTCGGGTCATTACATCCTCCCCTCCTTATAAAATTTCTTCCTTAAAATTTACTATTCATATAACTTATCCCTTGAGGCAAAATGGTCTACTGATTTTATTACTTACCCTCTTATGGCGATTCCTAGGAGATTACATATTCCAAAAGAAAATTTCCCCCAAAACTAAAATACCACTTACTAACTAAAGTATTACATGTACCTGCAAAAGAAACATTATACAATCTCTTACATTTTCTAGTTACATCTGAACTTCTTGGAACAATTGCGGGTATTTCTATCTGATTTGTTCCTCGAGCTCCCAAGAAGCCTCTTCTATTGCATGATTCCTATATAGAACCTTTACCATAGGAATCTTCTTATTACGCAATTCCTGTTCTCGTATGCCTAGAATCTGCACTAGTACCTCCTTATAGGCTAACAAGTCACTGAGCTGTAATTCACCATAACTAATTATATGAGAAAGGTCTGGGATGTATTTCCTTAACATAGAAACGTGGAATACATCGTGCATCCTGGATAGCATAGGCAGTAAAGCTAACTTGTAGGCATCTGATCCCACCATCTTTAAAATCTCAAACGGACCAATGAACCTAGGGCTAAGTTTACCCTTCCTTCCAAACCTCATAACTCCTTTTACAAAGTTATCTTCAAAAATACATTATCACCAATATGAAATTCTAATTTCCTGCAGTGATTATCGGCAAAACTCTTCTGTTAGCTTTGAGCTGCACTAATTCTATCCCTAATGAGCTTAACCTTATCATATGCCTACTACACAAGCTGGTCCAACAATTCACCGCTCACCCATCTCATCCCAATACAAAGGAGATCAACATCTCCTACCGTAAAAAGCCTCAAACAGTGTCATGCCAATACTGGCCCGATAACTATTATTATACGTGAATTCTACCAACAGCATGAACTGAGTCCAACTACCCCCAAAATATAATACACATGCTCAAAACATATCTTCTAGTATCTGAATCGTCCTCTTAGTCTGCCCATCTTTTTGAGGATGGAATGTCGTGCTAAACGATAAATGAGACCCTAAAGCTTCCTATAAGCTTTTCCAGAAACATGACGTGAAACGCGGGTCTTGATATGACACAATAGATATTGGCACCCCATGAGAACGGACTATCTCCTGAATGTAAATCTCCGCCAAACGGTTAAAGGAGTAGCTGATCTTGATAGGGAGGAAATGGGCGGTCTTGGTCAACCGATCTACAATCACCCAAATCGAATTCTGGCCATGCAATGTCGACAGCAGCCCTGAGACAAAATCCATAGATATATGGTCCCACTTCTACTCTGGGATAAATAGAGAGTGCAATTGTCCTGCTGGCCTCTGGTGCTCAGCTTTTACAAGCTAGCACGTCAAACACTGGGCTACATACTCAGCAATTTCTTTCTTCATACCACTCCACTAGTAAAACTCTAGCATATAACTATACATTTTCGTACTGTCGGGATGAACTGTATACAAAGATCTATGAGCCTCCTCTAAAATAGTCTTCCTTATGCCAGCATCAGTAGGAACACACAATCTAGAACGGAACCGTAAAGCTCGATCATCTGAAATGCAGAATTCCTCTCCCTGACCAGCCTGCACTCTATCTATCACCTCTGCTAATTCTGGATCTTCCTTCTAAGCAGCTTTAATTCTTTCTTGTAGAGTAGGTTGTACTACTAAACTAGCGATACATACTGGAGGATCACTCTCTACCAACTTTATGCCAAGTCTCTCCAAATCCATCATGATCGGATACTGGATCTCCATAGCTGCTAACATTGGTTTCGCTGACTTCTTGCTCAATGCATCAACTACCACATTTTCTTTTCCTAGGTGATAACTGATAGTACAATGAAAATCCTTAATTAACTCTAACCACCTTCTCTGCCTTATATTTAGTTCCTTTTGAGTGAAGAAATACTTTAAACACTTGTGGTCGGAGAAAGTCTCACACCGCTTACCATACAAGTAATGCTTCCAAATCTTGAATGTGTGTACCACTGCAGCTAATTCAAGATCATGGGTAGGGTAGTTTTTCTCATATGCTTTCAACTGCCTGGAAGCATATGCCACCACCCTGCCATGCTGCATCAATACACAGTCAAGTCCCTTCAAGGACGCATCACTGTAGATAGTATAACCCTCACCCCCTGACGGGATTATCTGTACTAGTGCTGTGACTAGCCTCTACTTCAATTCCTGAAAACTCTGCTCATAGCTATCATCCCATTCAAATCTGGAATTCTTCCTCATCAGTCATGTCAAAGGCCCTGATAAAGCTAAGAACTCCTCAACAAAACGGCAGTAGTAACCAGCTAACCCTAAGAAACTCCTAATATCCTAGACGTTCCTCGGTCTAGCCCAACTCACTACAGCATCAATTTTACTGGAATCCATAGAAATTCCATCTCCTGAGATAACATGCCCCAAAAACACAACTTCCTCGAGCCAGAAGTCACATTTACTGAACTTGGCATACAACTTCTCCCTGAGCATCTGCAAAACCTGCCTCAAATGTATCTTGTACTCCTCATAGTTCCTTGAATAAACCAATACATCATCAATAAAAACAACAACAAACTGATCTAAATATTGGTGAAAAATCTTCGATACATCTTCTACTCTTACCTTTACTTGATGGCTGCTTGACCTAAGGTTGATCTTAGAATACACCTGTGTACCCTGGAGCTAATCAAACAAGTCATCGATACGGGGTATAGGATACTTGTTCTTGAGTGTTACTTTATTAATCTCCCTATAATCTATTCACATCCTCATAGACTTGTCCTTCTTCTTCACAAATAGTACTGGAGCTCCCCATGGAGATACATTAGGTCGTACGAAACCCTTGTCAAGTAAATTTTGCAGATGATCTTTCGATTCTGCCAACTCTGCCGACGTCATTCAATATGGGGCTTTAGAGATTGGCGTTGTACCCGAAATTAGATCAATAGAAAAATCTACCTCACGATCAGGTGGTAAACCTGGTAATTCATCTGGGAACACATCAGTAAACTCCTTTACTACTGGCGTACTGGTGAGCTTCACTTCATTCGCTATTGTTTCCTTTATGAAGGCCACAAATCTCTGACAACCACTCAGGAGGAGTCTCCTCACCTAGATAGCTTAGATCATCTGCGGTAGAGATTGCACTCGTGACCCTGTAAATCTGAATTCGGGTTTTCCTAGTGGTCTGATCATCACTTCCCTCAAACGGTAATCTATAATGGCAGAATTAGCTGCTAGCCAATCCATGCCAAAGATGATATCAAACTCATGTATATCTAGCACCACTAACTCAGTAGATAAAATTCTCCCCTGAACATCAACTAGACAACCACGGAGCATCCTACTACACCTCACTACTAACCTGGTCGGTGTAGCCACTCATAATTCAACATCTAGTAATTTTGTTTCAGCCCCACACAATTTAACACACCCCATAGATACAAACGAGTGTATGGCCCCTAAGTCAAAAAGTGCAATAACTTTAAGTAAAAACATATTAACCGTACCTATCACCACATCGCCGGCCGCCTCAGCATCACCCGACGTCAGACCAAAGACCCTTGTTGGAGCCATATTCCTCTACTGGCCTCCACATGGCGCCTGATAGCCTCCTCAAGCAGGTCTAGGAGCAAGAGTAACACCAATCTGAGCCTGACAATCCCTCATCATATGCCTTGGCTCCCCACACCATTAGCAGACACCTTGTCCGGCATGACACTCCCCCGAGTGTCTTTTCCCACAAGTTGGGAAAGCTTGAAGTGGTTGTGCACCCTAAAAACCTCGAGTCCTCATCTCCTACCTCTGATCCCTACAGTAGCCACCTCTCTTCCACAAACCACAGCCGACTCCCTGCTGGGAACCAGAAGGTGTGGATCTCTTCTTCTGTCTCTGCTCCTTAGCCTCCAAACGCTCCCCAACCTCTACTATAGTGGCCCTATCTACCACCTCAGCAAAATCCTGTAACTTCAATATTGATGCTTGCTTATATATTTCTCTCCTCATGCCGCTTTCAAACTGTCGTACCTTTTTCGCCTCATCTGGAATAATGTACAGGGCGAAGTGAGATAGTTCGATGAACCTTGGCGTGTACTGTTGCACCATCTGGTGTCCTTACTTCAAATTTAGGAACTTCTTTATCTTAGCTTCCCTGGACGAGGCTGGAAAATACCTCTCGAAAAATGTCTCCTTAAACCGCTCCCACATCATCTCCACATACTATCCTCTGCTGCTCTAAGAGTTTCAACGTCGTCCACCATCTCTCGGCCTCTCAAATCAGTTTATATGTAGCGAATAGCACCCTCTGCTTCTTAAAACACTGTAGTACTGCAAATACTTTCTCAATCTCCTAAGCCTAGTTTTTAGCGACTATAGGATCAGTTCCTCAAGAGAAAGTTAGATGATTCATCTTAATGAATTTCTCGATCAAACTATCGTGGCCTGTAGACGAACCACCCAGCTCCCTGGAATTCCTCACGATTTTCGCCATAACCTACTGTGCCACACTGCATGAAACTACATCTGAATCACCACCCACAGCGCCTGAGGGCCCAGCACCCTCATTTCCACTGGCATGGGCACTACTACCACCAGGGTCCATCTTGAAAAACAAATAACTTAACTTAGAACCCCTATCACCATAACATACCATCCAACTAGTACAACATTTGCTTAATTAATTCATCACCCCTGATCTTAATTCAAGGTTCAATCCTGCAACCTAGATACCTAACCCGATGATAGTTTACCATGAGCTTCTCAAAATCGTCACCCCAAAAAAATCACACAAACCACCACGGAAGTCCTGCATCTAGACTGCAAAACCAGACCTCAAATTCCCTTATCCTATACTCTTGTATTATTACTGCTACATTCTACAGTCTACAGAACCTAGTATTTTAGGCTCTGATACCAAACTGTAACGACCTGCTTATCTTAACATATAATAAAACATATTTAATAATAAGGTCAACCCGAACCCGTGGGTAATGGGGAGACATATGTCATTCACAGCGGAAACCTAAGTAGCAGTAAATGTAAATCACATTCTCATAACCACAAAATACATAATACTAGAGTCAAATATAATCCAAAACACTATTTTTATATACAATCTCCCAAAATACAAAAATAGATACAAATCTAGGAACCCATAACGTACATCTCCCAAAATCGTCACCCCAGGAAAATCACACAAAAGCTTTGCTATGTTCAACATATCCAAGAAATACACATTATACTCCTCGCTCACCTAATTTCCTTATCTTAGGTTCAGGAAGCCTTACAATTGCTCTACAACCCCAAATTTGAAGATATTTTAAATTAGACTTTCTTTTCTTCCATAACTCATATGGAGAAGTCTTAGTCCTCTTAAAAGGAACTCTATTTAGTATATGACAAGAAGTTAGTAAGGCTTCGCCCCATTAACAACTACTTAATCTTGAATTTGACATCATGGCATTAACCATTTCTATCAATGTTTGGTTTTTCCTTTCTACCACTCCATTTTGTTATGGAGTATATGTTATAGAAGTTTCATGTATCACACCTACATATTCACAATAGGCGAGGAAATGATATTCACCTCTTCTATCTGATCTAAGACACTTTATCTTAGTATCACATTGGTTTTCAGCTTCTGCCTTATAAACCTTAAATTTATCAATTACTTCATCTTTAGTATGCATAAGATAAACATAACAGAATCTAGAAAAATCATCTATAAATGTTATAAAATATTTTTTTCCTCCTATGATAGGTGTAATGAAAAGTAAGGTGTATTCCCCATGAGGTGAGGTGAATTGGGTTTTTAAAAGTTTCTTTGAAACCTCTTTGTTTTACGAGTTCCTTTAGTTAAGAGTTAACCCAACAAATTAATATTCAACAATCACACAATTACAATGATATTGATTTGCAACCTCACAAGTCCAACCAATAATCCTTTTGAATATGTCAATCCAATCAACAAGGTATGCTTGATTTCACAATATGAAACAAAATAGAAATTTTAGGAAGCTTCCAAAATTCAGATTTTGATATCAAATAAGCTACTTAAATTTAATCAATAAGTTAATTGGCTTTGATATTTATCAATCAACGTACTCGCTTTAAGGTTTTTGCAAACTTTGATATTTATCAATCAATGTACTCCCTTTAAGGTTTCCGCAATTCCTAATAAAAAATTAATTTCCAGTAATTAAGTAAGTATTCACACAATTTATATAAGCAGAAAAATAAAAAGATTTAGGGAAGAGAAAGACACCAAGATTTTACGCGGTTCGGCTATACCTACCTACGTCCTCACCTTAGGTAAACCACCCAAGGATTTCACTATACCACTCCCTTAACTAGGTGGAGCAAACCTTTTACACACTCCTTCAAGTAGGATGGAGCCCTCCCCTCCAAGCAATACCCCACGCTCGGTTAGGCAACGATTCAATGAACCCTGAATCATCAAAAATAACAAGAGAAAATTTTGTGTACAATGACACTCTCAAAAGGGCTGATTAGTACAATTTGAATATCACAATATACTTCAATCAAATATCAATATAGAAAGATGAAGCTCAAGTGTATATCACCAGGTTCTTTCTTAGATTAAAATTTTCAAGTATAGAACAAGAACCGTGAGCTTTTAAATCAGCAAGTACTCAGCTTTAGCTTTCAGAAAATATTCAGCAAGAATGCTTTGATTAATAAAGAATTTTATCAATAGTAGATTTTGATCTTTGTTGTTGTATTTGATTCTTGAGTTTAACATGTATTTATAGATAGAAAAAGTAATATTTCGTATTCCCCAAGTTTCTTTAAGTATTCCCCAAGTTTTTACTGTAACGACCCGAAAAATAATGGTATTTAAATAATAAAGAGAGGGAGAAATGGAATCAGTAATAGAAGGAGGTAGCCGACTTCGTTGACGAGGGTTCTTTAGGACCTCACCGACGAGGTCCCGTCTTCATCGACGAGAAGATACCGAGAGGGGTTTTTGGGATAGAATGAAATTCGTCAATGAAGGAGGAAGTTCGTTGATTAAATTATTGAAGGACTCGTCGACGACGTGACGTGGCTCGTCAACGAATCCCGCAGTATAAATAGTGCTTAAACTCAATTTTACACAGAATTTCAGCGCCGCTCTTTTCTCTCTCTCTTTCTCCTATGGCCTCTCCCTCTTCTCTCTTCGATTTCGGCCCCGTCAGTCATCGAATCGACGATTTGAGGCCACCATGACACTCCTGGCGGAGTTCTCTCCAAGTCAACCGGAGCGGATTTTCGGTGGAACGAAGTTGGAATTTGTCCCAAATCCAGGGTAAGGTCTTTTATTCGGAATTTAAGTTTCCAGAAATTGTAAGAAATGTAATAGATGTAGAAATAGTAATATTTTGTTCTGGGATTTATAATTTTCAGGGTGTTGAGTGGAGAACCCTACAGGCGTTGGACCCGTTATAGTAGGGGATTTTTTAGCAGGAAACAGGTAAGGGAAATATCCTATGCTAGGTTATTTGAGTATGTTTTCAGCATAAAATGACTAATGTTCCACCATAGTATTGTTTACAGTAGAGATTTATACAGTTTATCAAATATGATTAATAAGTTTTAAAATTACTGTGTGGCTTGAGAATATAGATATGGTACATAAATATGCTTTACAATATTTTTTTAGAGATATGTTACAGAATTCACAAACAGTAACTATATTTTACAACAATTACAGAAATACCATGATTATACAGTTTTACAATATCATGACATACAAATTTATAGTTAATTACAGAAACACAGTTGATATAGACATAGTTTTCTACTGCGTCATGGTTTATACAGTTATTACAGAATCATGATAAAACAGATAGTTGTATATAGAGATGTATTATATAGTATCAGACCCTGTTGGACCATACAGTTACAGAGCACAGTACCATAGCTATATACAGTATGTAGAGTGCAACCACCTATTTAGATAATACGTGGTATAAAGGTCGATCGCATAGAGCCCACGAATGGATAGGCTCCCCATCAAATATGGGTTAAGGAGGGCTAATCAGATTATGGAGTATAGTGATTTATTCCTAGTTGGCCAGCGAGGGTAAATCCTGCCTACAGGCCGCACAACCCTGTCATGAGAGGTTAAATCATGACACACAGTTATCCACAGGGAAGTTTATAGCTATTACTATATTTATACAGATTTACAGAAACAAAAAATATATATACATGTTAGAAGTATTTTGAATAGAAATCTAAAGTACAGAAATGTTAAGCAACAGGAAAAAGTAATGGTTTATATTACTGGTATTGTATTTTACAGATTCAGTGATACATGACTATATAGTAATAGATTTTCATGGTATTGTAACTCATTTGCCACACACTAGTAATAGCATATTTTGTCTTATTCAACGTTGGCTCATCCCAATTACTTTAACATTTTTTAGGTGATCCAGGTAGGCGAGCAGATTAGGCTTGTAGATAGAGAGGCCTTGGTATTGCCCTCACAGTAGTGTGAGTATTTTTGGGAGTATTTTTGTATAGCCCCAACCAGTTGAGGGTATTCTGGGAAAACAAACATATATGTATATTTTTAGAAACACTTTAGCACTCTGGTATTGTATATAATTACATATGGTTATGTTTATTTGATTCTGCTTCTCGTTGCTTAGGTTGATGATTGGATTTAATCATGTATGGTATCAAAGCATTTTAAATGTTATAGTAAAATAAAAATAAAAATAAAAACCCCAGTTAAATAGCAGGTTGTTACATTTACAAAGTTTTAGGGTCAAGCAAACACTTTTGGAAACCTTCCCACGTTGTTTTAAATTTAAATTTATGAAGGTTAGTCGCCTAAACCCAAAGTTCAGTCGCACGTGCCTTTTAAATCAGTGTATTTTTTAAAATAGTACAAGGTCAGTAACCTAGGCCTGATGGGTCAGTTGCCTGACCTAGTTCTGTGTGCTTGTCAATCAACTGATTAGATATGGTCAGTTGCCTGATATATTGTCAACTTCGATCACCCTTCAGTATTTTGGCCATAACATTTTCTATGCAACTCCAAATTGGACGTTCTTGGTATCAATAGAAATTTAAGATAAAATCCCACAACTTTTATGTTGAACATGTTTTAATATCAGAAACCATTGATAGATAAAATTGCACATCAATACAGATATAGAAAAAAAAAAAAAGGAATTTGGAGAATCCTATTTTAGTGCTTTTTATTCCAAAACTAATTTTAACATTTTTGAAATAACTTTTGACCTTATAAAAATATTTTCCAAGTATTTTAAAAGGTATCTAGGTCCAAGTAATTAACCTAAGAGCTTCATGCATCCATAATGAAATCGTTTGAGGTACTTACGTGAGACTTCTTAAAAGACTATAACTTTCTAATCGCTAAGTCTTCATGTATTTGCTTTGCTCTCAGTATCTTCATGTATTTGCTTTGCTTTCAATATTTTCATGCATTTTCTTTGACTTCCTTCATAGCTCATTGTCTTAAGTACATACTTCATCAAGTTCTTCTAATTTTAAGTACAAGCTTTCAATAGACTTTTCAAGCACTTGACCTTGGTCTTTTATCAACACTCTTGAGTCCTAAAACTTCACTTAACCAAATATGTTAAGTTCTTTTACTTTGTTATCATCAAAACAAGATTTTTAGCCTTGTGAGGCCAACATGTACCATGCAAGTCACATACATCACTATGCACTAATTAAAGTAAAGAAGAAATTCTAGCAATTTTGTTAGGAAAAAGGTTTTTTGGTTATTTTGGTTTTAATACATGCACTGCACTTATCATCCAAGCCATTTACATATCTAGGAATTAGATCCATATTAGTCATATCATGTAATTTTGTAGTATTAATATGTCCTAAAAGATTATGCCATAAGGAAAGTGAATCAACAATATAAACAAAAACATTCACTTTATTGATATTAAGTTTAAACATACTATTGGCTTTTTGAGTTCAATCTCTATTTTGATGCTGACAAATACAAGTGTCTCTTATGTGTGTTTAGTGCATGAACAGATATTATTTAGGCCACATGAAAGATCAAGAGAACATGGAAGCCAAGGCAGGACTTAAAGCACAAATATGGCGCTTTCCATGATGTCAAAGAGCAAGGGAGAAGAAGAAAACATTTATTTATTATTGTAATTGCATTTATTTTTATTATTTGGTCTGTAATAATGCATGCATCAGCATGATAAGGTTATTTTCTCATATAGGACCATAGATTGACCATAGGGAGTCACAAGACCGTAAAGTGACTTTAGGGATCACCTTCGGTCGACCAACGTCGGATTTTTGGGGTTAACTCTCAATGACCATAGATTGACTTTAAGTCCCTAAACATCACATGAAAAGTCCCCTATAACTTAGAAATTACACTTATGTGAACTAGGGTGACTTCAAATGAAAATCAAGACTTAAATGCACACTTTAAGTATGTTCGGTTAACCAAATCTGAACCTACATAGAAGCCTCGGTCAACCGAACATACCAAGGTCAATAGGTTGACTATTCGTTTGACCATTTTACAATGAACTTGCACTGCTTGGTCAACCGAACTAACACGTGGGTTATTCCTAACAACCTGGTCGACCGAATCACTAGCTAAAATTTGACCTTGTCGACCAAACCTCAGAATCTAGTCAATCGAACCTATCCTAGCTGACCGAACCTCAAAGGGTTCAAAATTGCCTTAATATGGTTGACCAAAACCTCCATTCAAAAATGTCACGGTCGACCGAACTTAGTGATATGGTTGATCGAACCTCAAATATGGTCGACCAAACCTCTCGAGTTGGAAATTTTTTAAGGGCTAAAATGTCATTAATTTTTTAATTTAACTTTTTCAAAATACCGAGCATATTCCCAACGATCATAATTTTCAGAAAATCTATATATACCCCCTCCATAACTCAGATTAGTAACTTTGATTAGCCTAACTTTTCTCTCAAATCTTTTTTCCTAATCAAAGTTGCCCCACATACTCCTGTATTTCCAAAATCAATTTGGGATTAAATTTTTTGTACTCTCCAACTCTCCTTTTTACATTCTTTGAAATATTTTTAAAGAGAGAACTTTGTTTGGGATTTTTTTTTGTTTTTATTTATTGCACAAATATTCTTGAGCGTAAAATTCCAAATTCTCCAAATATTTTTCATTAGCAAAATCTTTGTTGGAGAACATATTTTTCATCTATATATATTCATATCTTTTATTTGTGCAAAAATTATTTGAAGAGCAAAACCCTAGATTCTCCTTTATTTTTATTGAAATATATTGTTGGACAAAATTTCGTATTAGGGTTTAAATCTATTTAAGCACTCTTACTTTACTAAGCATAACTCATATCATATTAGAGTGCATGTATTGAGTTATAGTGTTGTACATCATCTACTTAGTATAGAAGCATTGTCTTTGTACACATATTTTATTGAATATATGTTGTATTCCCGACATGTGGTCGGAAGAGGAAGACTAGCCCTATGAATAGTCTCGGATTTGCTCAGACCCAATTAGGAGAGCATCGAATTGGTTCAGATCCGGTTAGGAGAACTAGGAGATATGCCCTCCTGGGAAAGTGTGCAAGGTGTTGGCTCCACTCTGTAAGTGACCTAGGGAATGTCCACCCTGGAAGGACATTGTAAACGGTTTCTACTCCACTCGTAAGTGAGCAGGTTTAGTGCAATCCATGGGGGGTATGCCAAAGGCGGGGACGTAGGCTGGTTTGGCTGAATCTCGATAACAAATATCGTGTGTCTCTCTCTCCCAATCTCATTTAAATTATTGTACTTTAGATTCAATATGTGTATGCCTATTTATTTACTGTCATACTTATTTACATGCACACATTTAAATTAAATGAGATATACTGCACACGTGTATATCTGCACTCATAGTTTAATTATTTTACATACACGTTTGTATTATGAAAAGGATATGATATGTGGTGAATCGGCTTAAATGTTTGATTTAGTCAAAATGTTTTAAAACCTAATTCACGCCCCTCCCCCCCCCCCCCCATTCTCTTGGGATCACATCAATTCCAACACATACCCTTATACATATAGCCTTTTCCCATAAAGACCCCACCCTTGGAGAGTACAAATTTTTCATATTCAAATACTAACTTAAAGCCAAACTTACTAAGTAGGCTTCGAGAAACTAAATTCTTCCTAATCTCTGTTACGTGGTATACTATAGTGAGAGTTAAACTTTTCCCAAAAGTAAACTTAAAAGTGACATCTCCTTTGCCTTTGACTACAGCAATGGATGAATTTCCCATGTAGAGAACATTGTCTTTTTCCACCGATTCATACTTTGAGAATGAACTCACTTTTTTTTTTTTTGCAAACATGCCTTGTTGCACCTGAGTCAATCCACTATACAATGTTATCTTCAAAAACATTGATTTCAAAAATCATAACCACAAACTTGTTAAAGTTTGTTCCATTTTGCTTTTTCATGAGAAGACGACCCTCATTTTTGTAGTTTCTAGGTTTTCCACAATGGAAGCATGAACCTTTTTTTTCTTATTTTGATTCTTGACAAAATTGAACTTCCGCTTCAAATTCCCTTTCTTGGGATGTTAAGGCTGTTTAGAACTACCTCCTTCTTCCATCATATGCACTTTGGAAGTATGCTCTTCTGCACCTTTCTAGTTCTACCTAAACACTTCCTCAACTTGGAAATGTTGGCCCAGTTGTTCAAGAGACATATCATCCTTTTTGTGCTTCAAAGATTTTCTAATATCTTGCTAGGATGGAGGTAACTTATCAATAATAGACGAAATAGAAATGCATGCATTCATTTTAATATTATGTTGATAAAACTGATTAAGGATATGCATAATTTCATGAATCTGCTCTACAACAGACCTACTATCAAGCATGGTATAATTGAAAAAAAATTTCAGTCAGAAATTTCTTACTAGTTGCATCATTTGTGAAATACTTAGCCTCAAGTGCATCCCAGAACTCTTTTGCAGTAACCATATTCTAATACAGATCGAATAGATTGTCTGTCATTAAGTTGCAAATGTGACCTTTGCATATATAATCATCTTGCTCCCATTTTAGCCTTCCACGTCCTTGAGCCAAAGTCTCATTCTCATTCACTGCTTTAAAACCCGTAAGAAGAAAGTGCATCTTTTTCTGCCAGCACCTAAAATTACTTCCATCAAATCGTTCAATTTTGACCAAATCTGCAACAAATTCCCTCAAGGTTGAAGAACCAACCATTTTGTAAATAACGTTTTAATATTGTAGAAAAACAATTAAAGAAAATGCTACAGAACAGAAAATACTTCAAGACACATTACAATGTCGTTTTCCTTAAAACATTATTTGCCTCCACCAAATCAGTGTGTATTGAGTTAGCAAATATGTTTTCAGGATATAATGAAGCCCAGAATATAATTTGATATTTGTTTGCGTCATACACAAACAAAAAATTAATTACAAACACCCTTAGAAGAATCTGAACAAATTTATGGATTTCTATTTCTACAGAAAACACTCGGGATTGAAGAAAGTATATTTTGTAAAAACTTTGTGAGAGAAAGAGAATGAAAGAATGATTGAATATTTTTATATTAATCTTGGAGTTAATTATGTCTTTAAATAGACAGAATTATGTTTTTTCTGAAAAGTTACATTTATTCAAATTTAAACAATCAGTTAAATAAGTGTTTTACTAACTACCATTTGCGAAGCAAATTTTTTGGTCCCATAGGGAGAAGAGAAATGGAATGAAAGATGGGTTATTGTCAATGTAAAGAAAGCCCATAGTATGAGCCAAAAATGGATTAAAAAAAAAAAAGCAACAAGAAAATAGAAAAAGAAGTTTCAAAAGCCAAAATAAAAAATAATAAAAATTCAATTCCTATTTAATTAATTGTGGAAAATAGTTTTATTTTCTTTTTTTTTTATTTCTCAAAGAATTAAAAAATTTAGCTTGTTTTTCAGTTTAATAAATTTGATAATAATTATAAAAATGCCACCTTATTTTCCAATTTTTTCAGAATTTATATAGGAAAGTTGGAAAATATCTTTGTATATTTTTTTCTACATTTATGATTTCAAACCCTGCATTTAGGTGTATTGAATTTGAATCTTTGATTTAGATATGTGCAAATTTAGACAAAATATAGTATTAAAATAAATAAAATTTATATAAATCGAAATTTAGGCCCCAACAAAATTCATGCTCCCATTATATAATTTTTGAAAAATTAAAAAATGGCAATTTTTTGAAATTCAAAAATAAAAAAGTTATTTTGCACAAGTAAACAAACTCTTAATTTTCTGACTTTTTAATACAAATCTTGGGAAACGAAAAATAAAGCTAGAACTTTTATAAATTTTTTGAAAAACTAAAAGTGAAAAAATGAAAAATTAGTGTAATAAATGGTCCCTTAAAAGGCTCAGAACTCATTGCATTTTCAATCCCTGGATTTTCTAAAATTTTCTGTTGTCATCACTATGAATATACTTTTCTAATTTAAAAAAAAAAAAAAATTTTATGGAGGTATTATTTGGCACTCCTTGATTTTTTTGTCACGCATTGAATTGACGGATTTACCAATTTCCATTAGCTTGTAATGCTTAATTAAAAATTTTAAATTAAAAACTAGATCTCATTTAATAATTAAAAAAAATAAATATAATTCTCTTTAGTGAGTCGAATGTTTTAACTTTACGAAATTGAAAATCTAGGCTTCCAAAATATAATTTTTATTAAAAAAATAGGTTAATTTTGTAGTTTTTTTTAATTTAAAAATTGAAAAGAAAAAAAAAAACAAACGTTTTGTAAAACTGAACAAACCCTTAATTGCTTTCTAACTTTTAAATATGAATCATAAAAAACTAAAAGAGAATTTAAATTTTTTATAAGTTTTTTAAAAATAAAAATACAAAATAAAAGATCTTTCCTATAAGCAAACAAGCTCTTAAAAGGCTAACAATTCATTCCTAAATTTTCAAAATTTTCTATAATGATTATTGTAAATATATACTTTTCCAATGTCACAATAAAAGAAATTTTGTAGACAGACACTATTGTCATACATTGAAATGGTGGATTTACCCATTCTCACAAGCCTTCTTTTATTAAAAAAAAAAAGAAAAAAAAAAGAAAAAATAAAGAAAAATTTAGCTAAAAAGTAAAATAGTCATTCAATAAAAAAAATAAAACAATAATTCTACACAACCAACAAAACCAAGCCCAAAATGCAAATAAAGGATTTGAGCCCTACCCTATTGAGCTTTAAAACAAAACCTAAGCGCTTAGCAAGGGATTGGGCTAAGTAGCTAATCAGATCTGCACATCCAAAATTACAATTGAAAACTACATTCTAATTTTTTTTTTTTTCCAAATTTGCAATCCTAGTTTCTATTTAATTATTATGCGTAAAAATGAGAAATAAATATATATATATATATATATCTAATTTATTTAAATTTAAATTCTTTAACTCAAACCTATATGATTATCATTATAATTTTATGGACCCCCATATTCCATTTTATAAAAAGTAAAGCTGACACCATGTTTTGTTTGGAAAAAAGTTTATCGAAAGCACAGCCTTCTCTACATTTAGTTTTCAAATGGGTCTATTTCAAGAGCACAAAAAAGTTCCTTTAATGGAATATGGTGGTCCATAAAATTATTCTCTGTTCTCTCTTCTTATTGAGTTTCTGAGATCAATAAGAGAGAGTGTTTCTTTTTCGGTTCTAACTCACTCCCTTCATGTTCTCCCATCTCCCGGGAAAAAAAAAATCATTTGACCATTTTGAGGTCATTCCATTGTCACCTACATACACAAAGACTTATAAAATAAAGTTTTAGAGAGGCATGGGCCTAATAAATTGAATTAGACATGAAAAAGAAAAGGAGCCATTAAAAAGAACAAGGATAGATAGGAATTGATGAAAAGCAGAAAATAAAGAAGATAAAAGGAGACAATAAAGGAAATGAATTCTACTGCTTTTTGTATTGTGTCTGTGTAAACGCCAAACAGTGTGTATATATATACACAGGAGAGAGAGAGTAGAATATTCTCTGTAACAAACTTAAAAAAAATAATTAAAAGAAAAATATAATATCAGAACAAACAAAATCCGTTTGAGTTGAAAATTATTCTTGATCGAAGGGTGGTTGAGTAGTGTTGATACGCCCCTGTGAACCAAATGTGTGTGGAAGAACAGTGAGGCTCGAACGAAGAGATGCAAATCGAGAAGCAGATAAAGGTTTTGTGAAAATATCAGCGAGTTGATCCTTGCTTGAAAGAAAAGACACTTGGAGAGCTCCTACCTGAATGCGATCATGGACAAAATGATAGTCAACATCAACATGTTTAGTTCGAGAGTGAATAAGTGAGATTCATAGACAAGTAAGTTGCCTCCCAAGAAGTTATCAAAAAGAGAGTTGGAGATCGGGACAAGGGAAAACACCCCATTCAAATAGGACAGATTTGTAACCACAGTAGGTTCACAAGGGGAAAAGCGCCTAGAAGCTTTGCCTCAACTCAGCCTCTACTGCCCTAGATCTGGACACAATAGTCGGGTATTCTTCTTGAGCTCCCTAAGAAAGAAGTTAGCCACCAAAGAAGACACAGGTAACCTCCAATGATTATCTATCATCGGTGTACCTCTGCACAGTCTGCATCTGTTGTAGCATGTCAGGTCTACAAGTTTTGAGGGTTTTGCCAGTAGTTAAACCATAGCAAAGTAATGTTTATAGATAGCGTAAGATGCGCTTAAAACTCTACTAGTGAGAGATAAGCATGGCCGGCTGGGGCATGCATTGCATTGCATGAACTGATAAACACGATTGACAAAGAAAGGCCAGGTCTGGTACTTGGCGCTGTGAAGAGTACAAGTACGTAAGCTAGCCCACTACACTTCGATATATTAGCGTAGGATCTAGAAAACATTGAGTGGAGTCACAACGACAGACAGTTAAGTGGAAGCGAGGACATAGGCAATAGTGATTGGCTTGCCAAGTTCAATCATTATTGTCTTGAAAGCTTAGATCCAAGTATATTTCCGTTGACAAGGCATGAGCCAGAAGAGGTATGATGACATTCACCACCCAAGAAAAGAAGCTAGTGTAAAGATCCCAGATCCATGATAGGAAAGTAGTCAAAGGTCAGGAAGAAATGAAGTGGGATATAAACACTCGAATGGAGCTGTAATCACAATGTCATCAAATATACAAGAAAGTAAACTGGTACGGGATTGATGCTCATAAAAATGAATAGGATGTATTGATTGGGAAACCAATAAATACAAAGTTTTAGTAGCGAGAGCTGATGCCTAGCATACAGGCTCGAGGGGCCTGTTTATTTAAGGCACATAGAGAGCACGATTGAGTTTACAGACATAATGAGAAAAATTGTGGATGAATAAACCAGGGGGTTGAGTCATGAAAAACCTGCTCATCTAAATTGCCATGTAAAAGCATTCTGAACATCCAATTTGATGAATTGGCCAGCCATACGAGATTGCAATGGAGAGAACTAACCTGATTGTAGTAGGTTTGATCACAGGGCTAAAGGTTTCGGTTTAATCCAAACCTTCAAGTTGGCTATAACCTTTGGCAACCAAGCGGGCCTTTCGTCTCTCAATGGATCCATTAGACAAATTTTTCGTCTTAAAAATTCAACGACAGCCAACAACATGTTGATTGGGTGTAAGAGGAACAAGAGACCAAGTATTTGTGGACATCAAAGCATCAAACTCAACCTACATCGCATGCCTCCATTCAGGAAATTTGGAGGCTTGAGTAACAGAGGTGGGCTCCTCTAGGACAGTAATGGTAGTGGTATGGGCGCGAGGCGGAGGCCAGGGGATGGTTCCATTAGTTCAGATTTTAGGGCAAACTTTTTGTGCTCTAGCTCTTGTGTGCATGGGATGAAGGGAAGTGGTAGGAATCATAGAGGGAGAAGGAGAAGAAGGTGAAGGAGAGAGTGATGATGAGGACGAGTCAAGGGAAGCCCTAGTGGATTGTCAAGAGGAGGAAGCAAGAGCAGGTGAGACGGGTGGGAGCTGGGTTTGGGAGTGAGGGATGGAAGAGTGTGTTGAAGGCCCAGTGTTACTGGGAGGAGATGATGGGCCGAGAATCCAATGGGCCGACTGAAAAGAGAGAGGGAAGTATGAGACGAAATGGGCTGAGCTGGACAATATTGAAGGGAGCTAAAATTGGAATATGCATATGGAAAGACATTTTCGTCAAATAAAACATCCCGGGAGATGTACATACGGTCAGTAGGAACATGAACGCACAGATAACCATGATGAGAAGAACTATAGCTGAGAAAAACACAAGGAAGGGATCTGAAGTCCATTTTGTGTTGATTATATGGCCTAAGATTGGGCCAACATTGACAACTGAAAGTTTTTAGAAAAAGGTAATCAGGTTTGTAATGAAATAAAATCTCAAATGGGGATTTTTTATTTAAAATGGGAGAGGGTAGACGATTAATTAAGAAAGCGGCAGTAATAAAAGCATCGGACCAGTAGAAATGAGGTAAAGCAGAATAAGCAAGAAGGGCAAGACTAGTTTCCACAATGTGCCTATGTTTTCTTTCAACCGAGCCATTTTGTGAATGAGCATGGGGACAAGAGATGTGATGACAAATACCAAAGGATTTTAACACATTATTAAGAGATCGAAATTCACCACCCCAATCAGATTGTAATGAACGGATTTTTGTATTAAAGAGAGTTTCTACATGGCGTTTGAAAAACAAAAAAACAAAGACTACATCAGATTTGCATTTTAAAGGAAAAATCCAAGTAAATCGACTCTAGTTATCTACAAAGGAAACATAATAACGAAAACCACCACGAGAGATCAAAGTTGCAGGGCCCCAAAAATCGGAGAAAATGAGAAGAAGCGGGGTAGGTGAACGATGAGATGAGCGACCATAAGGGAGCTAGTGAAGCTTAGCCTTGCAGCACAAAGAGCATAAACCCGAAGAGGAAGAGGATTTGGTGGGCAGAGACATCTGTGAGATGAGTTTATGTACTAATTGCATGGAAAGTGACCAAGACAAGAGTGCCACTGAGATGAGGAGACACGCTCACCAACATGAGCTTGAGGAGGTGGAGATGGGAACACGTACATGCCATCCTTAGTAGAACTACGAAGGAGAAGTTGCTGAGTTTGTGAGTCCTTCACACACAAAAAAAAGATGAGTGAAATTCAAAAAATACAAAATTATCCTTACATAATTTGCGGACTGAAATTAAATTCTTAGAAATTGAGGGAACATGGTAGAGTTTGGAGAGGAGAATACTGCCATTGGAGGAAGGTATGGTGGAGCTACCAACATGATGAATTGGGATAGAAGAGCCATCACCAACACGAACTTGTTCATCACCTTTGTATTTAGAAGGGTTGAAAGAGAGATTAGAGAAATCATGGGTGAAGTGGTGGGTAGTAGCTGAATCGGGGTACCAATTGGAGTCTGTAGATGTGGAAAAGGGTTGCTGAAATTGTGGGCCTGAAGTGAGGTGGGCTGAGAGGGAAGGTGGTGGAGAAGATTGATATTTGTAATCAAATCGGTGGTAACAGGAGATGGCGGTATGGCCTCTTTTATGACAGACCTGACAGGTGGGTCGATTAGGTGAAAAGGGAACTGGGGAGGAGGAGGGAGGACGACCACCATGCCTTCCACAACCTTCACGACCACCACCTCTGAAATTGCCCCTGCGTGTGAGAAGCCTCGGCCGCAAGAGAAGTCGGTAGCAGGTTTTTTTTGAGTGGTGTTAGTAGAAAATTCAGGAGATGCTGCAAGTGTGGTGCTCTGATGGTTCAAACGTGCTTCATGAGTCAAGAGATGGCTATATACTTGCACCGGAGTAAGTGAATCCACACGAGTAGTGATGGATGTAACAAAGGAATCGTAGTTAGAGCCTAAACCAGCCAGGAGATATGTAATCAAATCAGATGAAGGAATGATTTTACCAGCCATGGCAAGGGAGTCTTGGAGGAGCTTTGCCCAACGATAGTATTCAGGAATGGTTTCTGAACCCTTCTTGAGGGTAGTGAGCTGGAGTTGAACCTGCATGATGCTTGCATTTGATTTTGTAGCAAATAGATCTTCAAGGTTGTCCACACCTCACGAGAAGAAGTAGTTGTGAAGACATGAGCAATCAATGTTTCAGAGAGGGAGGAGATCAGGACACTGATGATGGCTTGATCCTGCTGTTGCCAGGCGAGAAATTCAGGGGACGGTGCATTGTTCTTGCCGATTGAGTGAGAAGGAACTGAGGAGCCATCAACGTATCCAAAGAGATTCTGACCTTTGAGATAGGGTATGAGTTGTGCCTTCCACAGTATGTAATTGTCATGGGTTAACTTCACTGTAATCATATTGATGGGAGAAGGAAGAGAAATAACTGGAGGTTACGTGTAAGAAGACGATGCAGTAAGAGATTCTGCCATGCTGCAGACGAGAGAATGGACGCAAGTCCTAACAGAGCTCTGATACCATGATGAAAAGCAGAAAATAAAGAAGATAAAGGAGACAATAAAGGAAATGAATTCTGCTACTTTTTGTATTGGGTCTGTGTAAACGCAGAACAGTGTGTATATATATACACAGGAGAGAGAGAGAGTAAAATATTCTCTGTAACAAACTTAACAAAAATAATAAAAATAAAAATATAATATCAAAACAGACAAAATCCGTTTGAGCTGAAAATTATTCTTGATCGAAGGGTGGTTGAGTAGTGTTGATAGGAATGCAATACAATTGGAACAACAGAGGACAACACTACATTGACATAGTTCATCAAGGATTCAAAAGTTTTAAGTTATTAATTGATTTGTCTATTTAATTAGTTAATTCATTTATTCTCAAGTGCTTACCGTATATATTTTAGTTCATTGAATTTGGATTATAAGCAATTCATTAATAAACACAAATAGTCTATCATGATTCACGCCATGCACATACAACCCACAATATTTTGTAGAAAATAATTTCTTTCTTGTTGAGAAGTAATAGCTAATAAGTTGCCGAAAAAAATAAAATAAAAATAAAATGATATTTATAATGTTATATTATTGTGAAATAATAATTTTTTTTTTATTTTTAATATTTATAATGTATAATTGTAAGCTTCTCATAAAACCTCCCATCTTATTTATTATAGATATTTTCCTAAACTTTGGGTTTGAAATATTTTTTCTAGAGTGAATATAGCACAACTTATTTATTATAGATATTTCTAGTAAGTTGCCTAAAAAAACAAAATGAATCTTTAAGTTAAGTAGATTTTAGAAAGAAAAAAGAATTTGAAAAGATTACATAATATTTATAGATTTTAATTAGGTACCAAAAGGGAATTAAGCAAGTAGACGTACATGTAGCTGAGGCTGATTTCCTAAATTCAATTGGCAGCCTCGTCATAGCTCCAACCTTAATTTGGAAGCTTATGAGTATTAATAGACAGACCTGCACGCAGCATTGCGTCGTCCATCAGAAACCCTAATTGCTTCATTAGAATCATGAGTAGTCCAAGTAGAAAGAAGCAGAACTCCTCCGGCAAACCATCATCATCGAGAAGAAGAGGAGGAAGGGAATTAGACCAACAACAACAGCAACTTGAGGCAGAGGTTTTATCGATTATGTCTTGCTTAGTTAAAATACTCTTGTTAATTGATATGTTCTTAGTTTCAAACTTCAATATTTATTTTGAGTTTTAGAGTTTCATTACTCCATCTGACCGTACAATTATTGTCCATGGATATACATGTACGCATGCAGATTTGTGAACTGAAAGCTAAAAATTCTTGTTTGAGGAAGATACTCGCTGACACAAGGCAAAGAGCCAATGAAGCAGCTGCTTGCAACAGAGATTTAAAAGCTAGCGTTGGGTCAATGAGGGCCATGGTACGCATACACACACGCACACGCACACGCACACAAATATATAAATATATATATGCAGTGATGATGGAATTGTTTATCGGCATGGCATGGGTACAGGCGCAAAAGAATGAAGAGGAGATGGTTAAAAGACTCGCTACTGAAGTGAGCCCACTGCTCTTCCAAGCCATGTCTCAGATTGCTTCTTCTTCATCATCATCATCATCATCATCTGATTGTGTTGGAAAACAAGCTGCTTCCTGCAGCAGCGGCAGCAAAACAGCGGCCGACGCAGAAGAACCCAACTCCCAAGAATGACACGAGCAACAGAAGCTTAATGTGCAGCAGCAGTAGCCGAACAACCTAAATCTGACGAATTTACATTAGTACTTAGTTAATATGCAGTAGCAGATCGATTAGTTGATAGCTATTTCAATTTTAATTTATTTTTAGCTATTTCAATTTCAATTTATTTTTCTATCAATCTTAATTGGGCGACCTAATTGTATCCCGGGATATTCATTGATTGCTTCCATCTTAATTAATTAATCCGACGACTTATCTCAGTTAATTATTCATCCCTACCACGTTATAAAATATTTTTCAAGAAGACATATCTATTTGTATGCGGCCTTTTTTATGATACAAGTACTTTTTTTTTTTTTTTTTAAGCTTTGTTGGTTTTCCTTCAATTGTTGTTCTTGCAGATTAAGCCCATGCATCACCAACATCCTTCCAAAAAAAAAAAAAATTCCATGCATCTCCAAATGCAATATTATATATATATATATATATATGTAAGTATGTGCCAAAGTTTTATGATTCTAAATGCAATAGAATTAGTGTGCAGCATTTTGAAAAGATGTTCATGTGAAAGCTAACTAAAAATTAATGATGGAATGTTTCAAAATAAGTGTTGGACTCTTTGGAAATTTTGGATGAAAAGTTATAGTCCTCCTGAATATGTTACTTATTTTGTAAATATAAAACAGGTGATAATAGTTTCAACATTTATTAGCATTAAATAAAAGAAATTATACAGGAAATCTATCCCTTTATATGAACAATAGTACTATAATAATTTAAATAATTATCTCTGAAAAAATGTTACTTTTCTAGGCCTATGCCCCCCACTCAAATTTCAAAGCATTCCATAATTGTATGCTTATCCTGTATAGGAAGTTCAAGAATACTCTACATATGCGTTTTTGCTAGACACACAGAAGTTTTTTAAAGAATTCACTTATGTGTGTGTATGTGTGTGTGTGCGCGCATGTGTGGGTGTGTATATTATGTTGATATTTTACTCACTTTTTCAATTCTTCTTGGAAATTTAAAAAATCATTTAACATGCATGTATTATATTGATAACATTTCAAGATTGGAAGTAATTGCTTGTAGCTAATTTATTAAAATGGTAATAAAGAATTTAAATAGCTCAATAAATCACCGTAGACCATGAAAGAACTTCAACATCAGCAGAATCAATTAACTGCTTGTGGTTGATCAACATATTGATAATAAATAAGTTAGGTAGCAGTATCGTAGCAAAATTTATTGGTATGCATCATTTACTTCTTATTCCCACAAATAAAAAAATTGTCGACCAAGATTTTCTTATTAATGTCAGGTTCGGTCCTTAAAGCAACATCTTGATAAAAGCTTAAAACTACCAACTTTCAAGTTCTAATCCCAAGAAAGAGCAAGATTGAGAATCAGAATAAGAAATGAACTACCACACTTTCTGCAACTCAAAGGTTATATATGTGTGTGTGTGTGTGTGTGTGTGTGTGTGTGTGTGTGTGTGTGTGTGTGTGTGTGTGTGAGTGTGTGTTGATAGCAATAAAATAATTGTTTTGTGTACTATATTTATTTATGAGGGCACTGTCTATATATACAATTCAGGAGGAATCAAAGAATAAAAATGATTACAATTTAATTAGAAAGGAATATATTGGTTACAACTTATTTTGTACTATAGTTGGGCTGGTATAACTGCTAATACGCCCCCTCGAGTCCAAAGGGGTGTCAACCACTTTGAGACTTAATGTACGGAAGGTAAGTTTGAGGCAGGGCCAAGTAGTGAAGGGGATAGAATGGGTAAGGAGGCCAAAGTAGAAGAAACAGATGGTGCAAAGATTGTGAGCCGAGATTGTGCAAGAGGAAATGAAGTTTCATCAAAGCTGACATCACGAGATATGTAAAGTCTATTTTTGGAGAGATCGAGACATTTGTATCTTTTATGAGAAGCATTATAGCCAAGGAATAAGCAAGGAGTGGACCAAAAATTAAATTTGTTAGGAAGGTATGGATGAAGGTTGGGCCAACAAAGGCAACCAAACACTTTCAAAAAATTGTAATCAGGTTCATGATTAAACACCATAGAATAAGGAGGTTTATGATTTAATGTTTGAGTGGGGAGACGGTTTATTAAGTAAACAATAGGTTCAAAGGCATCGGCCAAATAAGTAAAAGGAAGAGATGTTTGGGCCAAGAGGGCAAGCCCAGGTTCAACAATATGACGGTGCTTTCGTTCAACGAGTCCATTTTGTTGATGGGTGTGAGGACATAAGAGGCGATTGGGAATACCAAGTTTTTGACACATGGAGGATATAGGTTTAAATTCACCACTGCCATCAATTTGTAAGGTTATTAATTTGGTGCTATACATTCTCTCAACAAAGGGTAAAAAATTGGAAAATATGTGAATGACATCAGATTTTTGTTTAATAGGAAATAACCAAGTGAATATGGTGTAGTGATCCACAAAGGAAACATAGTATTTATAACCCAAACGAGATACAAATGAGGATGGGTCCCAAAGGTCCAAACAAACTAATTCCAAAAGGGCATCTGATACACAACCTGACTAATTCAATGTCCCCCTTGTGCACATGGTCTCAAATAAAATGGTGCCAGATTTTGATGTGCTTAGTCTTAGAGAGCAAGCACGAATTTTTCTACATGTTGATGGTTCTAGTATTGTCACAATGGATTGGTGTACCCTTTATTAAAATTTTGAAATCCTCGAGTTGCTGCTTCATATACAATGCTTGAACACAACAACTATGGGCTGCTATATATTCAACCTCGGTGGTTGAAAGGGCAACTGAGGTTTATTTCTTGCCAATCCATGAAATGAGAGTGTCCAAGAAAGTGACACGTTCCACTCATACTTTTTTTATCCATTTTGCACCCCCCATAGTTAGCATCGGAATAGCAGGTGAGATCAAATGGAGCATTCTTAAGATAAAAGAGCCCTGAGTCATGTGTTCTTGCTAGGTACCTAAATATTCTCTTAACGACATTGAGATGTGACTGTTTGGGACGTGATTGGAATCAAGCACACAAGCTAACATTGAACATAATGTCTGGTCTGCTAGATGTAAGGTATAGTAAACTACCAATCATCCCTCTATATAATTTTTGGTCAACATTCTTTCCTTTTTCATCACTGTTAAGCTTTGTTGTCATGCTCATAGGGGTTTCTTTAGTTTTTCTTATTTCGAGACCAAATTTCTTGAACTTGTCCTTGACATACTTGGCTTGATTAATGAATATTCCATTCTTCATTTGTTTTATTTGTGAGCTAAGGAAGAAGGTTAATTCGCCCATCACATACTCATTTCAAATGTTTCCTGCACAGTTTGGGCAAATTCTTTACATATATTTTTGTTTGTTGCACCAAAAAAATACGATCTACATATATCTGTATGACAAGCATATCATTTCCCTTATGTTTTAAGAATAGGGAAGTATTAAATCGTCCTCTTGTGAAACCATCCTCCAAAAGAAGCTTACTAAAGTGTTCATACCAAGCTCTTGGTGCTTGCTTGAGTCCACAAAGGGCTTTTGAGAGTTTAAATACATGTTCAGGGTGAGTATGACTCTCAAAACCTAGGGGTTGTCTAACATATACTTCTTCATTAATATATCCATTTAGAAATGCACTTTTGATATCCATTTAAAATAATTTGAAATTTTTGAAACATGCAAAAGCAAGCAACATCCTAATAGTCTCAAGTCTTGCTACAAGGGCATAAATTTCATCATAATCGATTCCTTCTTGTTGATTATACCCTTGTGCAACTAGCCTTTCTATGTTTCTCACAATGTTACCATCTTCATTTTCTTATTCATAAACGCCCATTTTGTGCCTATTATCGGTGTGTTCTTGGGTTTAGGAACCAATTCTCATTCTTTGTTTCTTTTGAACTAGTCAAGTTCTTCTTGCATGGCGATGATCTAATTCTCGTCATTTTCAGCCTCCTCAAAGTTCTTAGGCTCTATTTGGGACATGAAGGCTATATGATTACATCCACTTCTCAAGTGAGACCAAGTACTAACTCCTTGGGATGGATTACCTATGATGAGATCAGTTGGGTGGTTTCTCACGAATTTCCAAGCTCTAGGGAGTTCCTAATTTTCTTCTTCAGGTTTCATAGATTCTTTCTGAGGTGATGACTCTTGATGATCATTTTCTATTTCTTGGTAATTTTCATCTTGTTCATCACTTATCTTAAGTTGATCAAGTTCCCTTTCAACTCTCATGGTTGTCACTTGATCATCCAAGTCAATCGTTACTTTTGGTGCATATGGGTTAGTTTCGTCAAAAACAACATGTGTCAACTCTTGAACAGTTTGGATTTTTTATTAAATACTCTATAAGCTTTACTATTCATTGCATACCCTAGGAAAGTCCCTTCATCGGATTTTGAGTCAAATTTTGCTAAGTGGTCTCTATCATTAAAATAAAACATTTACATCCAAAGACCTTGAAGTGTGAGATGTATGGTTTTTTACCCTTCCATATCTCATATGGCGTTTTTCCTATTTTAGATCTAGTAATGACATGGTTACTAAAATAGCAAGCTGCACTAACGGCTTCAGCCCAAAAATATTTTGGAAGTTTATGTTCATTAAGCATTGTCCTAGCCATTTCTTGGAGTGTTCGGTTCATTCTTTCAACTACTCCATTTTGTTATGGAGTTTTAGGTGCAAAGAAATTGTGTGAGTAACCATTTTCATTACAAAAGTCTTCTAATTCTTTGTTTCTAAATTCTCTTCCCCTATCACTCCTAATGTGAACAATTGGCATTCTTTTTTTCATTTCGAACTTTCCCACAAAAATGAATAAAAGCATTGCAAGTATCACATTTGTTTGCGAGAAAAATAACCCAAGAAAATCTTGAGAAATCATCAACAATAACAAATGTATACAATTTTCCATTTATGCTTGCAACATCATTTGGCCCAAATAGATCAAGGTGTATTAATTCTAAAGGTCTTGATGTGGAAATCATTTTCTTGGTTTTGAAAGGTGATTAACTTTGTTTTCCATATTGGCAAGCATCACACACTTTGTTTCTATTCAAAGAAGCATTTTCTTCCTTTAAAGCAGAATAAAAACATACCTCTTTTCTTTTGCATTTTGAGTGTGTTTCTTCAAGATGTTTATTTCTCCTTTTAGTTGCAATTAATTCATTATAAAGTTTTCTACAAGTTTCTTCTAACTCATCTTATGAAGGAGAGTAATCTTCATCAAAATTTACCTCATCCTGCTCATCTGCCATGAAGCAAAAGTTTGCAACTTATTCTTCGTTTTCTCCATCTATAGAGATTCCATCGAGCTCATCCCACTCAGTTGTTCTTTTTATCCCCTTGTTTATTGTTGCCCTTTTTGAATTGGGGGCATTCAGTTGTACAGTGTCCGGGCTTCTTGCAATTGAAGCACCTTATGCTTGATTCTCCTTTGTCTTTTTGCTTACTGGCCTTCTTGTTCAATAAAAATCATCTAATATCCCTAGTGATGAGAGCTATTTCTTCATCATTGTCGCTCTCTTCTTCTTTCATAATTTCCTTTTTTCTTGCTATCTTTAAAGCCATATCCATTGTCTTTTTTCTTCTTTTCTACTTCCGCTATAGCATTCTTCTTCTTGATCTTATAAGCCATGAGTGACCCGATGAGTTCATCAAGAGTGACCATAGATAGGTCCTTTGCTTCTTCAAGTGTCGTAGACTTTGTATGGCACGACTCAGGCAATGAACGAAGTACTTTCTGCACATTGTCTTTTATAGAGTATTTCCCCACCAAGTGCTTTCAAGCCATTCATTATATGTGCAAATCGCGTAAACATGGAAGTAATTGACTCACCTTCTTCCATTTAAAACATTTCATATTCTTTAACCAACATATAAATTTTTGAATTTTTAACTTGAGATGTACCTTCATACGTTACCTGGATCTTTTCCCACATCTCCTTTGCGACGTTGCATCTATAAATACGATTGTATTCTTCATCACTTATGGCACAATAGAGAAAATTTTTTGTCTTGAAATTTTGTTGAACCAAATTTGAGTCGGCATTCAACAGCGTCCCGATTGGTATGAGCTCACCATTGTCATCTTTAAATATGTAATCACCTTCAGGATCACATTCCATATTTTCAACTCGTATGCATAGAAGAAGATTGTCACTCGATCTTTCCATGCTAGATAGTTGCTTCCACTGGATTTTGGTGGATGGTCAAAAGATTTTCCTTGGGAAAACATGTCCGGCATTTGATCTTTGCACTCTAGATGTTACTCCGAAGGTCTAGCAACTCACTCTAATACCACTTGTTGGCCCTAGTATGCATCTAGAAGGGGGTGAATAAACGTTTTTCACGAACAATTAAGATTGCTACAAAATAAGAACTTTGGCAACAAGCAAGTGAAAAATATCACAATAAATGATAAAGCAAACAATCACAACAAATAAAAATATGAGGGAGAAAGAAACTCAACATAACGATTTAACATGGTTCGACTCCAAGCCTACTTCCACGCCTTAGCACCCAGCCAAAGATTCCAAAATCCACTAAAGAATCTCCTTTCAAGCTAGAGAAGACTTTACAACAAGGGTACACAACCCAACTTCTCACCAAGAGCTACACCAAGGTGTTCACCAAGAAGCACCTTTCAATGGTTCACAAAGAACCTCCAAATACAATGAATTAAAGGCAAGTGCTTACAATATGAGATGCTCCTTCTTGAGCTGATATTATAAGTAGAAACCTTATACTACTCTCTCGTGCAAGTGATTTGTAAACAAGAATAGAGTGCAAGAGAGCTTGAGCAATATGAAAACCTAGAATGAATGCTTCACTAATTTTCTCAAAAACCAAATGCTCAATCAATATACTAAATGGATGCTAATAGGGTATATTTAAGGCCAAAAACACGAGCATGGAGCTGGGTAGCCATTGGGCATTAATGAAGATAAGACAAGGCAAAAACTAGTCGTTATTGTGTATTAATTAAAGTCTATTCGAGGCCGCTGGTAGACCATACACTATCTCTAGTTGACCATACATCCTTTATGGTCGACCAGTCCCCTTTACTAGTCAACCAGACACCTGGTAATTTCAGAAAATAAAGCTACTGGAAATTTTGGTCCACCACTCCCCTATAATGGTCAACCAGTAGCCTAGTCTTTTCTCAAAATAAAGCTACTAGATTTTATGGTCAACCACTCCCCTATAATGGTCGACCAGTCCCTTGGTCTTTTCATAAAAAAGCCTCTAAATGAGCTATCTTATGTAATGGACAAGAAACAATGAGTTACATATGATATAATGATGCATATTGCTTGTCCAAATTGAGTTTGAAGATGTCTTCTTTAGAAAACCAAGCTTAAAAGCTCGTTTGACATTTCAAACACTAAGAATGATCTAATATGCAAGGTAGACTTAGTTTATCTGTGTTACATTATATAAACTATATGCATATGCATTTGCTCAGTTCTTGCAAAGTATTATTATACACCTCATACGCACAAGATCTACATCATAATTCTTACCTCACACACAACCCAACAAACATGTAAAGAATATAAGCTTTCATACATGCTTCGGTTGGTTGTGCTTTGGGTGTCCCATGTATGATCCTTCGCATATTTCTTCTTTGATGAACATCTGACCCTTATGCTTGTTTTGGTATTATCCTATTTATATGAACTAAACTTGAGGAAAAATAACAGCTAACCTAAGAGCCACTAATGGGTTGTTATTATCAAAACAAGTTTGTTGACTTTTTGAGTCTGATCCCTATTTTGATGCCGACAAAGCATTTGTGTCTTATGTGTGTATTTAGTTTGTGAACAGGTTCATATTTCAGTACACACATAAGGTTTAAGGGAAATGGAGGCCAAAGCGGATCTTAATGCACATATACCTAGCGTACTCTATGAAGAGAAGAGCAATAGATCAAGAAGAAGACATCTAAATTATATTGTATTGCATTTAATTTTTAATTTAGTCTATAATAATGCATGGCATGCATGCTGTGAATGATAAGCTCAACATGACCGTAGATTGACCATAGGGAACCAAATGATCGTAAGGCATCCTTCGGTCGACTAATGCCAGATTTTCGGGACTAAGTAAAAATACCTTAAAAAAGTCCCTAGGTCCTTGCACAAGCACTTAGGAAAGTCTCTTGTAACTTAGAAGTAATACTCATGTGAACAAGGGTGACTTCAAAAGAAAATTAGGACTTAAATGCACAATTTTTATACGGTTGGTCGACCGAACCTTAACCTTTTTAGACTTTCCGTCAACTGAACCTTCTAGGGTCAAATGTTGACCATTAAGTCGACCAAACCTAAACCTTTATAAGCTTTAGATTGATTAAACCTCCTAGGGTCAACAAGTTAACTATTCTATCGACCATTTTTAAAATGAACTTGACTTGTCTGGTCAACCGAATTGGCACGTGGCTGATTCTCAATGCTCTGGTCAACCGAACCTCTAGTTATAATATGGCCCGGTTGACAGAACCTCTAAATTCGGTCAACCGAACTTACCCCATTCGACCGAACCTTGGAGGCTCAAAATCACCTCAAATATAGTCAACCAAAACCTTAATTCAAAAATGCCCTGATCGACCAAACTTAGTAATCTAGTCAACCGAACCTTAAATATGGTCGACTGAACCTCTAGAGTTGGACAATTTTTACCACAGGTAAACGAGGTTAATTTTAATTAACCATCATTAATTTTTTTTCTAAAATGACCTTTGTATCCCCAACGGTCATATTTTTCCCCAAGTCTATATATAGCCCTTCATTTGTCTTAATTAGGTTTAGATTAGCAAAATCATTAAGAAAATTTCTCTAAAATTTTTATACTTATTTTTTATCCTCTCTTTATTATTACTTTGAAAAATCTATTTTCAATAGAGCATTATATTTATCTTGGGCATTTTTTTTTTACAGATCATATTGTTTACTCTCATATCTTGCTTATTCTTTCAAATCTTGTTTTTTAGAGTAAACCAAAGTTTTTCTTCATATATATTCATTGATATATATCTTTGGAGAAAACTTGTTTATTTCTTGTGAATCTTGCACACATATTGTAAGACTTCAAAGGCTCATATATTCTTCATTACAAAATTATTTTTAAGTAAGAATCCTAGTTCCCCTAAGCTTTATTTGAAAAACTAGTTTTTGGGGAAACTTTTGATATATTGAAAAGAGTACCTTGAGCATATTCTTATTTTAATATCTTTGCTTGGAAGGTCTCTTACTCTTGTTAGTAAGAAAATCATTTTTCACACTCAATCTTTATTGAGAAATATTTTTTAGTGAAAAATACACATTCTCACATTGATCTTTAATTCATATCATATGTGAGTATATTTCTGAGCTTATTGTTTTACACATTTGCTTGTATTAGAAGCACATTTGTTTATTTGCAAAAATTTATTTGATTATCTGTTGTATTCCTGATGGGTGGTCGAAAGAGGGAGACTAGCCCATTGAATAGTCTCGGATTGGCTTTGACCCTATTAGGAAAGCTAGGTGTACCATCCTGTTAAGGTATTGTATTAGGTGCTGCTACACCCGTTAAGTGAGCCTTAGTGGAATCCTCTTGCTCGTTAGCTTGAGGTGGGGACGTAGGCAGTATTGGCCAAATCCAGATAACATTTCTTATGTCTGCTCTTAAACTTTTGCACTTTAATTTCCTGCACATGTATGCTTAGATTTAATTAATCATGAATGCATGCATGATTTAAATATTGTGAATGATTCTAAAATATGTAGACAGAACCTAGGTTGTGGTATACTATTGTTGGATTAGTTGAACTTAGGCATAAATTTTTTAAATACCCAATACAGTAATACACCCCCCTTTTGGGAATACACCAATTCCAACAAATCTGGAATGAAGAACCTTAGCCACTAGGGCTAACATATGGCATGCCAATGAATATCACTAGGATTACTAGTATATCTACTAAGTTTACCTACAACAAATGCAATATTGGGTCTAGTAGGAGTCGTAGCATGCATTAAGCAACCAATAACTCTAGTATATTCTAACTGATTTACTGCCCTACTAGTGTTAGGATATAATTTCAAATTTGCATCAAAAGGTGTGCTCATAGGTTTGCAGTCATAGTGATTAAACTTTTTCAGTATCTTTTCAATATAGTGTGATTGGGTGAGAACCAATTTTTCACTATTTCTAATTATTCTAATACCTAGAATCACATATGCATTACCTAAATCTTTCATATCAAAACTAGATGACTAAAGTTGCTTAGCAATTTCAACACTTTCAATATCAGTACCAAAAACTAACATTTCATCGACATATAAGCAAATAACTACAACTTTATTTCTATTGAACTTACTATATACACATTTATCAGTTTCATGTATCCTAAAGCCATTAAAAAGAATAACTTGGTCAAATTTTTCGTGCCACTGTTTTGGGACTTGTTTAAGTCCATAAAGAGATTTAACCAACTTACATACTTTAGATTCATTTCCAAGCATAATAAAACCTTCAGGTTGTTCCATGTAAATTTCTTCATCTAATTCTTCATTCAAGCATGTAGTTTTTACATCCATTTGATGAATTTCAAACTTGTAGATGGAAGCTAAGGCAAGAAAAACCCTTATAGTTACAATCCTAGTAACTAGAGCATAAGTATCAAAGTAATCTATGCCTTCCTTTTGTGTAAAGCCTTTAGCTATTAATCTTGCTTTGAACTTGTCAATTGTTTCATCTACCTTCATTTTCTTTTTGAATATCCATTTACAACCTATTGGTTTTGAACCATGAGGTAAATCAGCCAATTTCAAGGTTTTATTACCCATGATAGAATCCATTTCATCGTTTATAGTTTCTTTCCAAAATGCAGAATCTTAAGACTTCATTCCACACTTGGTGAAATTATAGTTTGTCTCGAGTGTGATTCTCTAGTGCCTTCTACTAGGTGGATTATGAAGTCTGGTCCAAAATACTTTGTTGCTCTACTCCTCTTACTCCTCCTAGGTTCACTAGGTTCAGAAGGTTCACCACTAGTACGAAATGGTTTCAAAGTCTGCACTGATTTATTTTGATCACTAACCTTTTGTATGGAAGTGAACTTATTTTCATAAAATTCTGCATCTCACTACAAAAAAACTGGCTTTTAGTGGCGAACTTATTAGTGACGGATTCAATTTTACTACTAAAGGGGGGGTATTAGTGAAGAATTTGCGAGCCGTCACTAATACAGACGTTTAGTGATGAACATTAATCCGTCATTAATAAGTTTGTAACTAAAAATCAAAAAAAAAATCACGGGAAATAGTTTTTTGCGCATAAATTACCCCAGAAAAATATTTGCGGCGATTTGTACAGTATTAGTGATGACTAATATTTGTTACTAAAAGATTCCTATTAGTGACGAATAAATAACCATCGTTACTATTAATTAAAAAATAAATAAAATTTTTTGTTTCAAGTATTAGTGATGAATTGGTATATTTGTCACTATTACCCCAGTATTAGTGATGCATTCGAGACCGTCACTAATAATTGTCGTATTAAAAAATAAATTAGAATTTTTTTTTCAAAGTATTAGTGACGAATTTCTTTATTCGTCACTATTTGCCTATTATTAGTGACGGATCCGGATCCCGTCACTAATACTTCACGTATTGAAAAATAAATAAGATTTTTTTGTTTCAGAGTATTAGTGACGAATTTGTTTATTCGTCACTATTTGCTTATTATTAGTGACGGATCTGGAAACCTTCACTAATATTTCACGTATTGAAAAATATATAATATTTTTTTGTTTCAGAGTATTAGTGACGAATTTGTTGTTGCGTCACTATTGCACCAGTATTAGTGAAAAATTTGGTAACCGTCACTAATACTTCCCGTATTTAATGATCTTAATATTTTTGTTTTAGAGTATTAGTCACGAATTAATATATTCGTCACTATTGCCCTGGTATTAGTGACGGATTGTAAAACCGTCACTAATGCTTCCCGTATTCTAAAATAATTTTAATTTTTATATTTCAGAGTATTAGTAACGAATTTCGAAATTCGTCACTATTTCCCTTATATTAGTGACAAATTTGAGGACCGTCACTAATACTTCACGTATTTTAAAAAAGAGGCAGAGCATTACTGACGAATTAATAAATTCGTCACTATTGCCCTACTAGTAGTGACGGTTATGGATTCATCACTACTAGTCCTTCAGTAAATTTTGTCCTAATCTTCCTTCTCTTCCCTCATTTTCCTTTCCTTTCCCACTCTGCTTCTCAGCGCTCTCCCAATCCCGGCCTCTCCTTTCTCTCTTCCTTCTTTCCCCTCCTTTCCCTCCTCCCTTCTTTCCCCTCCTTTCCTTCCTCCTCCGGCTACCCTAGGAGCCGACCTCGCAGCCGCCCCCTTCTCTCCCTCCTCCCTTCTTTCCCCTCCTTTCCTTCCTCCTCCAGCTACCCTCGTAACCGCCGCCACCGCTGCTAGCTGCCACTCTCCATGAAGTCTCTCTCTCAGCCGCCGCTGCCACTCCCCTCGTATTCTCCGGTCTCTCTCTCTCTCTCTCTCACTTTTGAACGGACATATATCTCTCAATCTCTCAGTATGTCTCTCTCTCTTAGTCTTGCCCTCTCTTCATCACCACTATTGAGCCGGGTCTGTCCCCGTTGCCTTGGCCGCGAAGATCAACACCGGAAGCCTTCCAGCCTTCAAGCAGGTATGTATGTTTATTTGAACTTGAAGAATTTGGTTTTTTATTTTTTTTATTTTTAATTTGATGTATATTTCTAGTTGAAAGGATATTTGCCATTGTTATTAGTTGATTTATTTTGCTGCTGCTAGACTGAATCATTAGATCTCATTAAAATTTTGCATGTATTTTTTAAACAAAATTTGGAACGGGTATAATAGATCAACTAAGTGCTTTGCCCCTTATTTAATAAATTTACATGTATTTTGTTAATCCAAGTTTGGTGGACAAATTTGAATTAGTGAGGCCTGTTCTCCTATTTGAATAAATGTTATTTATTCTATTTTTATTTAAATTGGCTCATCAGACTTTTCTAATGTAGAATCGGGATCCAAACTCTAAATTTGCATGTGAATTAGTAATCTTAATAAAATCCAACATGGGTTTAAACTCTCTTTTGGATGAACTCTCTTAAGAAGTGAAAGATAGGAAGCATTTGGTGAATAGAGTGTTAGCTTTTGAATATAAGTTTTTTTTTTTTTTGTAAAATTTTGAAAAGTTTTAGATTTGGAACCTTAAAATCTAAAAGTTAGATTCTTATTTTTTTTTCTCTCTCTCATATTTTAGTAGGATCATTAATTTCTTTGAATACTATTGAATCAGTAATGCATTTATTATATTTTTTGAAAAAGACAGTTGGTTTCATTAATTTAAGTGATTTTAAGCACCTTTAACCTTGTTTTAACCAGAGATTCATGATTAGTTTCATGCAAGTTGAATTCTTTTCTTTTTTATTTTTTTGTTTATTTTATATATTATTATTAACTATACAAACTAAGCTATGTTGCTTCCAATAATCTAAGGACAAAATAAAGATTATGCAAAAGAAAATAATTTATTCTTTGAAAATTTGAACTATAACTTCATTCTCATACTAAAATAAACACATCTTAAAGAAAGGAAAAACAAACATAAATTTAGGATCAAACACTTGTGTGAATAAATTACAAATTACACAAATATGCATTTAGATTGTTGGAAAATAGTGTGGATTATTTTATATAATAAATAATGCATAAAATAGTCAAAAAAGGAGAAAAAAAAAAAAGGAAAAAACTTGTTTAACTATTTCCAAATTTTACCACAGGAATACCTCATCTAGTTGGAATGATAAAGAATAAACAAGTAACTATTAACTTTATTGCTAAATTTTTCACTATATTCCATCTCATTTCTAAGAATTAACTAGTTTGCAAACCCAAAAATAACCTTAAAAGTTAGTCCTAGCCAAAAGACCAATGAGCCATCCATACGTTTCAAAGGCAGATATTTGCTAGCTCCACTCCACCTGTCTAGAATGTCATATGAATATTTTCTCGTAATTTTTTTTGTTAAGTATGCCCCTCTGAAAAAAAAAAAAAATTTGTTTTGAACTTAAATCGTAGGATTTCCTCTTTACTAGATAATGCCTCCGCGAAGGGAGCCTCAGGTAGCCTTAAAGCAGTAGAGGGTTCAGGACCCACCAAGGGGAGAGTCTTCTTCCAAGGGTCGAGTTGTCCTGAGTGAGCACGAAAGGATTCAGATGAGACGAGAGCACCAAGGGTGACTCTTGAGGATGTACAAGTGCACCCGGCACGTTCTGTTGTGCCACCCATTAGAGAGCAGTCATTGAATGTTACCCAAGGGCTTATAGAGGACATGCCCACTCATCGGGTGCTATTTCATACGATTAGGCCGACCATGCCGTATGATTATGATAATCCACCATCAGAGGACATTGCTGACCATTTGCTGCCTCATGTCCTCAGGCCACGCCCATACAGGGAACCACCACCCTCCCCTCTTACCCCTAAAATGTGTCGTCTTCTGGAGGAAATGGCACGGGACTAAGATGCCGCTAGAGCAGTAGCCTAATCTTGTTGCTCATGCAGTTCTGATTCTGATTCAGACTCTGATTAGGATAGACTAGATGCTTGGGATATTTTTATGTGCTTTCTTTTTTGCTTATGTACTATGCTCATGCACCCTTGTATTGTTATTTTATTTCTTTTTCTGTTATTTGTTTTTTATTGCATTCTATTTTACTATGCTTTTGAATGGTTGTACGCGTGCTTTGATGTGTCTATCTACATTGTATTTCCTCTAAAAGTAATGAAAATACATAGAGCTTTTGATTTCTACCTGTATTTTGGGAGATACAGGAACTATATTGGTTCTATTGTTAAGACTTGATTTATCTTTTCTACAATTTCATAAATGCATAGACATTGAGGTAAGAACAACAATCTTAAGTGTACAGTGAAAGGTCAAGAAGTAAATGTCATATGAAGTAAAATGCCAAATTAATTACTGCCATTTCATGTATTCATTTAAGCTTAGACCCATCCAAGAACGGTTATTATACATTCATACCTAATCGTATATGTGATACAAATCAATTGTTATATTTCATGTTAATTATTTGATTCACTTATGATTAGTAATGTTTGTATTTCAACCATTTTTGCAATGTCCAATGTGGACAATTCAAGAAGTTGTATTTACATTGTTGTTATCGTTCACTCTTTGTCAATTGTCATTATATATTTCGAGCACGTCTCTACTTGTGTTCTCTGGGTGCATAGGGGGGGTGTCGTGACAATTTTTTAGTGATGGAAAACTAGAAAAATTTTCACTTCCCCCATCTCGTGTACTTGGAGAGCCATTGGGAGATGCTTCCGAAATTTATAACGACTACGACGAAGGAATTTGAGTGATTGATCGCAATGTAAATGCAATCCATACCCTTTAGTGTATGATGGTTGATTATAGGATTCACGATGCATGCATGATAAACATTATGAGAATGTAATGAACATCATTTACTTGAACAAGTTATAGGGTAATTAATGAACATGGATAAGAGTTGGATTAACGCTCAGGGTAGGTTTTTGGTAGAATACGTGAAAGGGGTACATGATTTCGTAGAGTTCACGCGTCCTCATGCAGACAAAGCCAGTAGAATAAGGTATCCTTGCAAGAAATTCCAGAACATAACATTCAAACACATTGATTTGGTCCATTCACATTTATTAGACTTTGGAATGGAGAAAAGGTGCACAACATAGGTATTCTACGGTGAAGATTACGCAGTTCAGAGCGATGATGATAACGATGAAGATGAGGGGGCAAATATAGTAGGTGTGATACTTATTCGAAAGGGGTAATTGAAATGTTAGGTGACTTGCAAAGGGGGATTGCAATGGACACGGGCAATGTGCCTGTGTCACGTACTAGTGATGAACCTACTTCAGCAGGTACCGTACCTTGTGATGCTAGTACGTTGAATCAACTCGGTAAACCATTTGCTAATCTCATGAGGGATGCACGGATGCCCCTATATCCAAACTGTAAAAATTTCTCAAAATTAGAGTTTTTGATAAAGTTGTTTCATGCAAGGACAATGCATCGGTTATCTCAGAGCGTATTCAACATGCATTTAAGCCTCATTAAGGCGGCACTGCCAGATGGTGAAACACTTCCCAAGTCTTTTTATGAGGCGAAGACATACATGCGTGAATTGGGTCTCGGTTACACTCTAATACATGCGTGTAGGTATGATTGTGCACTCTTTTATGGTGAACATGAAAATGCAAACGAGTACCCAGAATGTGGTGAACCGAGGTATACAACTAATCAAAAGAAGGGTAAAAATATCCCCAAAAAAGTTTTGCGATATTGTCCATTAATCCTGCTGCTACAACGATTGTATATGTGCAAAAAGACTGCTACAAATATAAGATGGCATCAAGAGAAACGTCTTCAAGATGGAAACACCCTTAGCCATCCAGCGAACTCCGAAGCTTGGGCTGAGTTTGATAAAATGCATCTGTGGTTTGTTAGTGATCATTGTAACATCAGACTTGGCCTTGCTTCAGATGGGTTTAATCCTTTCATTAACATGAACAGCCCATATAGCATGTGGCCAGTTATGATGACGCCATACAATATACCGCCATGGCGATGTATGAAAGAACCTTTCATTTATATGTCTCTGCTCATTCCCGGACCGAGAGCACCTGGTAATGATATTGATGTTTACCTGCGTACGTTAATTGATGAGTTGAAAGAATTATGGGAAAAAGGAGTGAAGACTTTCGATGTGGAAACCAGGAAAACATTTTGGATGCATGCCGCAGTCTTGTGGACAATTAATGATTTCCCCGCATACAGCAACCTATCAGGTTGGAGCACAAAAGGTTACTTAGCATGCCCAGTATGTAATAAGGATGTTGGGTCCTTATCCTTGAAGCATGGCCGCAAGTTATGCTTTATGTGTCATCGTCATTTTCTATGAACTGGACATCCTTGGAGGACTCATGGCGTCAGAAGCTTCAATGGAAAACTTAAACGAAGGTTGCCGCCAAAGTGACTAAGTAGGGAAGAGATATTAAACCAATTAAGGTTGATTGGAGATGTGAAATTTGGGAAACCACCGACCAGTAGAAAAAGAAAATGTGCTAAGTGGGAATTGAATTGGACAAAGAGAAGCATCTTCTTTGAGTGCCATACTGGAAATATCTTCTACTATGCCACAAATTGGATGTCATGCACATCGAAAAGAACATTTGTGAGAATGTCACTGGTACATTGTTTGAAATAAATGGGAAGACAAAGGACACTGCAAATGCTCGCCGAGATATGGAAGATATGGGAATACGGCCTGAGCTGCACCTGTTTTGTGATGGGGAAAATATTCTTATGCCATTAGCTTGTTACACATTTTCAAAGGATGAGAAGAAAAAATTCTTAAAATGGTTGAAATCAGTGAAGTTCTCCGATGGATATGCATCGAACATAGCTTGATGCATAAACACGAAGGAAGGGAAGATGCTAGGAATGAAAAGTCATGACTGTCACGTCCTTCTACAATGGGTTCTACCTATTTTCCTTCGTGGACACTTGATTGAAGATGTTTGCTCGGTGCTGATTTAGCTGGGATTCTTTTTTCGGCAGTTGTGCTCTAAAAAATTGAATGTAAACGTACTTGAACGGTTAGAGGATGACATCGTGATCATACTATGCAAGCTAGAGAAAAATTTTGCTCTAGCATTCCTCGATGTGATGGTCCACCTAGCCATCCATTTACCAACGGAGGCCATAATTGGAGGACCGGTTCAATATCGTTGGATGTATCCTATTGAGAGGTAAAATATAAAGTCCTTGTACAATGGTAACGTGATTTCCTTGTTTTTATTTTTTATTTATTTATTGTGTCTACAAGTCTATAATGCTACGTAAAATGCACAGGTTCTTTTCCACTTTGAAGGAGTACATGCGCAATAAGGCATGGCCGGAAGGTTCAATCATTGAGGCATACATTGATAGTGAATGTCTTGCACTTTACTCAATGTATCTACATGATATTGACACAATGTTCACTTGTGATGAGCGAAATGCAGACGTTCATGCTATTAATGCCGAAGATGAGGATCCCAGGAGCTCTATATTTCAAGAAAATGTACGGTCTCTCGGTGCACGAGTTTACGATTTCATTGATATTGATGACCTACAAAAGGCTCATTCTTACGTCCTCAACAATTGTGATGAAACTGTTCTATATATCGAGTACGTGGTTCCAAACTCCTTACTTTGCATTGTATTTACATATGCATAATTATATACTTACTTGACATTAACACGTACTACTGTTGCATATAGCGAACATAAAGCTAAACTCCTGGCCCAAAATGAACGGAATGTTGACGAAAGACATAAGAAGGAATTTATCAATTGGTTTGTGAGTGGTGTAAGTAACAAAAATTGCTTGAGTGAGAAGCAATGTATGTTTTCACTATTGATGGTTTATTCTTCTAAACTCTTGTTTATTTAATAGATGAAAGTCATGTATTACAATAAGGAACCAACGGCAAGTAAAGATTTGTACGCGTTGGCATGTGGCACCAATCAATGAGTTAACCGCTACAGCTGTTGCATTATCAACGGGTTACGATTTCATACAAAGTCCCTCGAACTACATAGAAGAATCCAAAATTGTGGGGTTGCAGTGCTAATCACAGAAGGAGATGAAGAAATTGACTACTTTGGCGTGCTGGACGACATTATAAAGCTTAGCTATGGAGCAAATAGAGTCATCCACCTGTTCAAGTGTACCTAGCAAAACATCGGCAATAAAAAGACTGGGATAAACACCGATGCCTACTTTACTAGTGTCAATTTTAGCAAGACGTGGTATCAAAATGACCCTTTCGTGCTTGCGACACAGGCAGAACAAGTGTTTTACCTTAAAGACATCAAATTGAAGTTGAATGGCACGTGGCCCAAAAGATTCCTCTTTAAATTTTGTACGCTATTGCAAAAGTTGCAGATGGTGAGATGAGTGCCAATAAGACTGCATTCCAAGAAGATGAGCCATCTGTCAGTGCAGCAACGCAATCTTCTGCAAATGTTGTCGAAGAAGGTACTAATCCTATACCATTGCATAGGGATGATGTCATGACAAAACATATAGGGACTGCTGACATTACAATTGAACCTTCTATAGACATTCACTTCATCGACGACGAGGAAACTAATAGGGAAATGAAATAGGGGTTGAGTACTGTAGTGAAGAGGAAGACACTTTAAAAAGTAAGGATGATACTGATATTGAGGACGTATAGGGGGTAAGCATGTTATTTTTGTCACTATGTATCTGACATATGTAAATAACTTAAAATATATGTATGTTGCATCCATCTAATCTTCGTACTTCTTATATTTACTTGTTTATTAATTTGCAGATATGGCACCAGGAGGCCGACGTTGGAGACTTCCTTTCAGGCACACGAGTACATTACATAAGGATGATCTGATATCCTCTAGATCGGCGGACCCCATTGATCCTGATGCGGCGGCACCATTGTCTGAGCCATCGACACCTTGGCCAGACATGGATACCACTTATGCGACTGATACGTAGGGTGAGTTACCGACCATGATGAGTAGTGTTGGTATGCATACGATTAATTTATTTACATGTCAACTGTTGATGATAGTTATTCATATGTATGATTATAATGTTGTTCTTAAATTAACTCTTCTTTCAACATCTACATCCACAGTCAAGTCAGGCCATGGTGCAACAAAGAACATGTCGCTGAAGAAGCACCTAGATAAGACAAAATAGCGAATTCAGATCGACATTCCTCCAAGATACACTGCCCCGCTGAACAATTGGTGCACCGCGTGGACGAGGGAGCTGGGCATTATATGCCGACAGTATGCTTCAGTCATTGCATTCAGCTTGCCACAGGTGACTCAGGAGTAGCGCATGGTTCTTTACATGCACATTTTGGTAAATTCCCAAACCCTATAAAGTTGTTTTTAATTTAAATATTTTTTTACTTTTAATATACTAGCCAATTAACAACTGTCTAACATTGTAATAGTATTACCTATATATGCAGGAGGAGTTTGATATGGACATCCTCGAGGATGACCATGTGAGAGGGTGGTCAATGTCCAATTTTGTAATAAATTTAAGAGCTATCGCTAAAAAAATGCACTCCCATTTTCTAGCAATGGGAGATGAAGCAGAAGCGCGGTCGTACAATAAGATATCCCAAGAGGATTGGAGGTGGTGTGTCGCCATTTCCACGATCCACGCTATCAGGTGATATGTTTGTATTATAATCACTAATTTTTCACAATGATGTCACTAATAAGTCGTTATTACATCTTCCTTGTAGGCCATATGTGAAACAAATGCTACAAACCGTAGCAAACTCCCTACGACGCATTGTGGTGGATCGAGGCTATTCATAAATCATCATCAGGTAATTACTATATATAAAATTATCCAACCATTACATGACATAATACTAATGATGTCTTATATGATAATGTAGTGTGATCCCGAGACTGACGCAGAGGAGCCGCTGACAGATTTGTATCAAAGAACACACCAACGGCGATCGGGGAAGTGGTGCGAGGGTGTGTAGGATAGACATGTAAGTGAAACAAAAGATTTAGTTCACTACTTTATTCAAAACATCAAATTTGTAATCTTACTTATTCCTTTTTATTATTTTCATCAAATTTGTAGTCTTACTTATTCCTTTTTATTATTTTCATCACTAAAATTAGGCACAGATGGTCGAGCTGAGGGATGCACCTGTTTCAGAGGGGAGTCAGCACACGATAGATTTCAAGATCACTTCCCAAGTGCTTAGGCAACGAGCGGGGGGCTAGGTGAAAGGTCTTGGAAGTAGATATATCACCCTAACAACATCATCATCCATGCGTGTGGCGGCTCGTGCAGAGATGGAACGACAACGTCGAGAGGCCGAGTATGATAAGCAAGAGATGGCTCGACGGATGCAGATGATGGAAATGGAGTATGCGCAATTGAGAGACCAGGTCTCCAACTTTCAAGCCCAGATGCAAGCCATAATGGATAGGCAAATGCGGTTCAAGGAAATGATGCGCCAATGTCGACCAGATGATGCGAGTGGCTCCTCTGAATTAGAAGGCATGTATGGTACTTATAGCTTAACATAGTACTTGTGCAAAAGTATTTTATGATTTTGTTTGTGTTATAATATAGCGAAATTTTCAAGATTAACGAATACATGTATTACTAGCTCCTATGAAGAGCTTTATATGTTATTCTAACTTGGAGACTAAAACCCATTAAGCGGAGTGTTAGGGGGTGACAATAATGGGATCCAATTTTTTGGGGGGAGGGGGGGGGAGGGGAGATAGCATTACATGTATTCTCTAGGAAAAGTACAAATTCAGGGAAGAACTAAAGTCTCATATTTGGGGCAATTTTTATATTATGTAGTTATAGATAGTTTGTATAAATACTACAAAAAATTAATATTATAAACAGATATGACTTGAGAATAATATTATTTTTTAATATTTCTTGTTTTAGAAAGTTCCATCAGTGTTGCAATTTTTGGATGCATCATCCTTGTAAAAGTTCCATCGTTTTCGATGCAACATCCTTTTGAACGGACCATCGTTTTGGATATGTGCTCCTAAATGCATCCTCCTTATGGATCCATCCTACTTTTGGATGTTGTCATTTCTAATTACTTGATATGGTTGCATAATGCGTACAAGTTTTTATTTTTTTATTGTTATTACAGTTGTATATCTTGTTCAGTCCAAAAATTTTCATATGATAGCTATTCATCTTGTACGAATGATAGCTTTACTTGTTGGATATTATTCTGACTGAATGGATACATGTATTACTATCATGAATTGTTGAATGCTACATGATTACATGTTAGTCTAGAATGCCTCCTACACAGCGGATGCAGTTGATGTGTATTGCATGTTGGTAGTGGATATAGAATCTCGTGTGCCTTCAACTTCTTATAAATGATCTATTTTAACCAATCAAATGAAGGTTTCATGGGAAAATGTTCAATTTACAAAAGGCATGCTGCCAAAATTTAGTTAAAATTTTCCTAAAAAAAAAAAAAGAAAATATAGACTTGGCCCAATGTTAAAATATTTTTGGAAGGATTAGTGAAACTTAGGAATCATAATAAATGAGGTAATATAGACTTAGTTCATTTAGAATAAACATTCATTTATATGTTTTTGGTCCAGTAAACTTAAAGCATTCATTGCCAAACCAAAATCATTGAAAATAGTATAAACACTTGGCTAAGGATTTGAAAATTTGAAAACGGCATAAGTTGAATATATACATAACTCAAAGGGACCATCAATTTCATAATTATTTAAATTAAATGCTCTCATCATCTTATATGTTCATGTCCAAATTTCTAGATGAATAACAATACTACACTAACTCAATACTATCCACTGTTCTCTACTATTTATATTCGGAACTTAATGGATACATGTATTATTCTCGTGAATTGTTGAACGCTACATCATTGCATGCTAGTCTAGAATGCCTCCTGCATGGCGGATGCAGTTGATGTGTATTGCATGCTAGTAGTTGATATATGTTCTCGTGTGCCTTCAACTTCTTATAATTGATCTATTTGAACCTATTAGGTGCAGGATTTATGGGAAAACGTCCAATTTACGGATGGCATGCTGCCAAAATTTCGTTAAAATTTTCCCAAAAAAAAAAAGAAAATATAGGCTTAGTTCAATGTTAAAATATTTTTGAAAGGATGAGTGAAACTTGGGAATCATAATAAATGAGGCAATATAGACTTAGTTTATTTAGAACGGACATTCATTTATATGTTTTTGGTCCGGTAAGCTTAAAGCATTCATTGCCGAGCTAAAATCATTAAAAATAGTATAAATACCAGGCTAAGGATTTGAAAAATTGAAAAAGTCATAAGTTGAATATATATATATATATATAACTCAGAGGGGCCATCAATTTCATAATTATTTAAATTAAATAATCTCATCATCTCATAACGTTCAAGTCCAAATGTCTAGATGAATAACAATACTACAGTGAATTCAATATTATCCACTGTTCTCAATTGTTTAGATACTGAATTTAATGGACACATGCATTACTGTCGTGAATTGTTGAATGCTACTTGATTGCATGCTAGTGAAGAATGTCTCCTGCATGGCAGATGCAGTTGATGTGTATTGCGTACTAGTAGTGGATTTAGGTTCTCGTGTGCCTTCAACTTCTTATAAATGATCTATTTAAACCTATCAGGTGCAAGTTTTTATATAAAAACGTCCAATTTACAGATGGCATACTTCCGAAATTTTGTTAAATTTTTCCAAAAATAAAAAAGAAAATATAGGCTTAGTTCAATGTTAAAATATTTTTCAACGGATGAGTGAAACTTAGGAATCGTAATAAATGAGGTAATATAGACTTAGTTCATTTAGAACGGACATTCATTTATATGTTTTTGGCCGGGTAAGCTTAAAGCATTCATTGCCAAACCAAAATCTTTGAAAATAGTATAAACACTTGGCTAAGGATTTGAAAATTTGAAAAGGGCATAAGTTGAATATATACATAACTCAGAGGGACCATCAATTTCACAATTATTTAAATTAAATGCTCTCATCATCTCACAACGTTCAAGTCCAAATGTCTGGATGAATAACAATACTTCACTGAACTCAATACTATCTACTGTTCTCTGTTATTTATATTCTGAATTTAATGGATACATGTATTACTGTCGTGAATTGTTGAATGCTACATGATTGCATGCTAGTCTAGAATGTCTCCTGCATGGCGGATGCAATTAATGTGTATTGCATACTTGTAGTGGATGTAGGTTCTCGTGTGCCTTCAACTTCTTATAATTCATCTATTTGAACCTATCAGGTGCAGGTTTTATGGGACAACGTCCAATTTACAGACGGCATGCTGCCGAAATTTTGTTAAAATTTTACCAAAAAAATAAACAGAAAATATAGGCTTAGTTCAATGTTAAAATATTTTTGAAAGGATGAGTGAAACTTAGGAATTATAATGAATGAGGCAATATAGACTTAGTTCATTTAGAACAGACATTCATTTATATGTTTTTGGTCCGGTAAGCTTAAAGCATTCATTGCCGAGCTAAAATCATTGAAAATAGTATAAATACCAGGCTAAGGATTTGAAAATTTGAAAAAGTCATAAGTTGAATATATACATAACTTAGAGGGACCATCAATTTCATAAATATTTAAATTAAATGCTCTCATCATCTCATAACGTTCAAGTCCAAATGCCTGGATGAATAACAATACAACAGTGAATTCAATATTATCCATTGTTCTCAATTATTTAGATTCTGAATTTAATGGATACATGTATTACTGTCGTAAATTGTTGAATGCTACTTGATTGCATGCTAGTGAAGAATGTCTCCTGCATGGCAGATGCAGTTGATGTGTATTGCATACTGGTAGTGGATATAGGTTCTTGTGTGCCTTCAACTTCTTATAAATGATCTATTTAGACCTATCACGTGCAGGTTTTATATGAAAATGTCCAATTTACAGACGGCATAATTCCAAAATTTCATTAAATTTTTTCCGAAAAAAAAAAATATAGGCTTAGTTCATTGTTAAAATATTTTGGAAAGAATGAGTGAAACTTAGGAATCATAATAAATGAAGTAATACAGACTTAGTTCATTTAGAACGGACATTCATTTATATGTTTTTGGTCTGGTAAGCTCAAAGCATTCATTGCCGAACCAAAATCATTGAAAATAGTGTAAACACTTGGCTAAGGATTTGAAAATTTGAAAAGGGCATAAGTTGAATATATACATAACTCATTTATATGTTTTTGGCCTGGTAAGCTCAAAGCATTCATTGCCAAACCAAAATCATTGAAAATAGTGTAAACACTTGGCTAAGGATTTGAAAATTTGAAAAGGGCATAAGTTGAATATATACATAACTCAAAGGGACCCTCAATTTTATAATTATTTAAATTATATGCTCTCCTCATCTTATAACGTTCAAGTCCAAATTCCTGAATGAATAACAATACTTCACTGAACTCAATACTATCCATTGTTCTCTATTATTTATATTTTGAATTTAATGGATACATGTATTACTGTCGTGAATTGTTGAATGCTACATGATTGCATGCTAGTCTAGAACATCTCCTGCATGGCGGATGCAGTTAATGTGTATTGCATGCTAGTAGTGGATATAGGTTCTCGTGTTCCTTCAACTTCTTATAATTCATCTATTTGAACCCATCAGGTGCCGGTTTTAAGCGAAAACGTCCAATTTACTGACGGCATGCTGCCGAATTTTCATTAAAATTTTTCCAAAAAAAAAAAAAATAGAGGTTTTGTTCGATGTTAAAATATTTTTTAAAGGATGAGTGAAACTTAAGAATCATAATAAGTGAGGCAATATAGAGTTAGTTCATTTAGAACGGACTGTCATTTATATGTTTTTGGTCCGTTAAGCTTAAAGCATTCATTGCCGAGCCGAAATCATTGAAAATAGTATAAACACTTGGCTAAGGATTTGAAAATTTGAAAACGGCATAAGTTGAATATATACATAACTTAAAGGGACCATCAATTTCATAATTATTTAAATTAAATGCCCTCATCATCTGATACGTCCATGTGCAAATGTCTGGATGAATAACAATACTGCACTGAACTCAATACTATTCACTGTTCTCTACTATTTATATTCTAAATTTATTGGATACACGTATTATTGTCGTGAATTGTTGAATGCTACATGATTGCATGCTAGTCTAGAATGCCTCCTGCATGGCGAATGCAGTTGATGTGTATTGCGTGCTGGTAGTTCATATAGGTTCTCGTGTGCCTTCAACTTCTTATAATTGATCTATTTGAACCTTTTAGGTGTAGGATTTAAGGGAAAATGTCCAATTTACAGACAACATGCTGCCGAAATTTCGTTAAAATTTTTCCAAAAAAAAAGAAAAAGAAAATATAGGGTTAGTTCAATATCAAAATATTTTTGAAAAGATGAGTGAAACTTAGGAATCATAATAAATGAGGCAATATAGACTTAGTTCATTTAGAACAGACATTCATTTATATGTTTTTGGTCCGGTAAGTTTAAAGCATTCATTACCGAACCGAAATCATTGCTAATAGTATAAACACATGGGTAAGCATTTGTAAATTTGAAAAAGGCATAAGTTGAATATATACATAACTCAGAGGGACCATCAATTTCATAATTATTTAAATTAAATGCTCTCATCATCTTATACGTTCATGTCCAAATGTCTGGATGAATAACAATACTACACTGAACTCAATACTGTCCACTATTCTCTACTATTTATATTCTGAATTTAATGGATACATGTATTACTGTCGTGAATTGTTGAATGCTACATGATTGCATGCTAGTCTAGAATGCCTCCTGCATGGCGGATGTAGTTGATGTGTATTGCATGCTGGTAGTGGATGTAGGTTCTCGTGTGTCTTCAACTTCTCATAAATGAACTATTTAAACCTATCAGGTGCAGGTTTTATTGGAAAACGTCCAATTTTTAGACGTCATGCTTCTAAAATTTCATTCAAATTTTTCCAAAAAAAAACAAGAAAATATAGGCTTAGTTCAATGTTAAAATATTTTTGAAAGAATGAGTGAAACATAGGAATCATAATAAATAAGGCAGTATAGACTTAGTTCATTTAGAATAGATATTCATTTATATGTTTTTGGTCTGGTAAGCTTAAAGCATTCATTGCCGAGCCGAAATCATTGAAAATAGTATAAACACTTGGCTAAGGATTTGAAAATTTGAAAAAGGCATAAGGTTAATATATACCTAACTCAGAGGGACCTTCAATTTCATAATTATTTAAATTAAATGCCCTCATCATCTTATATGTTCATGTCCAAATGTCTGGATGAATAAAAATACTGCACGGAACTCAATACTATCCACTGTTCTTCGGGGTTTATATTCTAAATTTAATGGATACATGTATTATTGTCGTGAATTGTTGGATGCTACTTGATTGCATGCTAGTCTAGAATGTCTCCTGAATGGCAAATGCAGTTAATGTGTATTGCATGCTAGTAGTTGATATAGGTTCTCGTGCGCCTTCAACTTCTTATAATTGATCTATTTGAACCTATCAGGTGCAGGTTTGCCTTCAACTTCTTATAATTGATCTATTTGAACCTATCAGGTGCAGGTTTTATAGGAAGACGACCAATTTACAGATGGCATGCTGCCGAAATTTCATTAAAAATTTCTCAAAAAAAAAAATTATTGGCTTAGTTCATTGTTAAAATATTTTTGAAAGGACCAGTGAAACTTAAGAATCATAATAAACGAGGCAATATTGACTTAGTTCTTTTAGAACAGACATTCATTTACATGTTTTTGGTCCGATAAGCTTAAAGCTTTCATTGTCAAGCTGAAATCATTGAAAACAGTATAAACACCTGGCTAAGGATCTGAAAATTTTAAAAAAGAATAAGTTGAATATATATATAACTTAGAGGGACCATCAATTTCATAATTATTTAAACTAAATGCTCTCATCATCTCATAATGTTCACGTCCAAATGCCTGGATGAATAACAATACTACACTGACTTCAATACTATCCAAAGTTCTCTGCTATTTATATTCTGAATTTAATGGATATATGTATTACTGTCATGAATTGTTGAATGCTACATGATTGCATACTAGTCAAAAATGTCTCCTGCATGGCGGATGTAGTTGATGTGTATTGCATGCTCGTAGAGGATATAGGTTCTCGTGTGCCTTCAACTTCTTATAAATGATCTATTTAAACCTATTAGGTACAATTTTTATGGGAAAACGTCCAATTTACTGATGGCAAGTTTTCGAAATTTCGTGTAAATTTTTCCAAAAAAATAAAATAAAATATAGGTTTACTTTAATGTTAAAATATTTTTGAAAGGATGATTGAAACTTAGGAATCATAATAAAAGAGGCAATATAGACTTAGTTTATTTAGAACAGACATTCATTTATATGTTTCTGGTCCGGTAAGCTTAAAGCATTCGTTGCCAACTTGAAATCATTGAAAATAGTATAAACACTTGGCTAAGAATTTGAAATTTTCAAAAAGGCATAAGTTGAATATATATATATATATATATATATATATATATATATATATATAACTCTGAGTGATCATCAATTTCATAATTATTTAAATTAAATGCTCTCATCATCTCATAACGTTCAAGTCCAAATGCCTGGATGAATAACAATACTACATTGAATTAAATACTATTTACTGTTCTCTGCTATTTATTTTCTGAATTTAATGGATACATGTATTACTGTCACGAATTGTTGAATGCTACATGATTGCATGCTAGTCTAGAATGTCTCATGCATGGCAGATGCAGTTGATGTGTATTGCATCCTAGTAGTGGATATAGGTTATCGTGTGCCTTCATTTTCTTATAAATGATCTACTTAAAGCCATCAGATGCAGGTTTTATGGGAAAACGTCCAATTTACAAACCGCATGCTTCCAAAATTTCATTAAATTTTTTCCAAACAAAAAGAAAATATAGGCTTAGTTCAATGTTAAAATATTTTTGAAAGGATGAGTGAAACTTTGGAATCATAATAAATTAGGCAATATAGATTTAGTTCATTTAGAACGGACATTCATTTTTATGTTTTTGGTGCGGTAAGCTTAAAGCATTCATTGTCGATCCGAAATCATTGATAATAGTATAAACACAGGGCTAAGGATTTGAAAATTTGAAAAAGGCATCAGTTGAATATATACAAAACTCAGAGGGACCATCAAGTTCATAATTATTTAAATTAAATACTCTCATCATCTCATAGCGTTCATATCCGAATTCGTGGATGAATAACAATACAATACTAAACTCAATACTATCCACTATTCTCAGCTATTTATATTCTGAATTTATTGGATACATGTATTACTATCGTGAATTTTTGAATACTACGTGATTGCATGCTAGTCTAGAATGTCTCTTGCATGGCGGATGCAGTTGATGTGTATTGCGCGCTAGTAGTGGATCTAGGTTCTCGTGTGCCTTCAACTTCTTATAATTGATCTATTTGAACCTATCAGGTGCAGGTTTTGTGGGAAAAAGTCCAATTTGCAGACGGCATGCTTCCGAAATTTCGTTAAAATTTTCTCAAAAAAAGAAAAAGAAAATATAGTCTTAGTTCAATGTTAAAATATTTTTGAAAGGATGAGTGAAACTTAGGAATCAAAATAAATTAGGCAATATAGACGTAGTTCTTTCAGAATAGACATTATTTATATGTTTGGTCCGGTAAGCTTAAAGCACTCATTGCCGAGCCGAAATCATTGAAAATAGTATATACACTTGGCTAAGGATTTGAAATTTTGAAAAAGGAATAAGTTGAATATATACATAACTTAGAGGGACCATCAATTTCATAATTATTTAAATTAAATGCTCTCATCATCTTATACCTTCATGTACAAATGTCTTATGAATAACAATACTACACTGAACTCAAAACTATCCACTGTTCTCTACTATTTATATTCTAAAATTTAATGGATACATGTATTACTATCGTGAATTGTTGATTGCTACATAATTGTATGCTAGTCTAGAATGCCTCCTGCATGGCAGATGTAGTTGATGTGTATTGCATGCTAGTAGTGGATATAGGTTCTCGTGTGCCTTCAACTTCTTATAATTAATATATTTGAACCTATTAGGTGCAGGATTTTTGGGAAAACGTCCAATTTACGGACAGCATGCTGCCGAAATTTTGTTAACATTTTCCATAAAAAAAAAATATAGGCTTAGTTCAATGTTAAAATATTTTTGAAAGGATGAGTGAAACTTAGGAATCAAAATAAATGACGAATTATACACTTAGTTCATTTAGAACGGACATTCATTTATATGTTTTTTGTCCGGTAAGCTTAAAACATTCACTGCTGAGCCGAAATCATTGAAAATAGTATAAACACTTGGCTAAGGATTTGAAAATTTGAAAAAGGCATAAGTTGAATATATACCAAACTCAAAGGGACCATCAATTTCATAATAATTTAAATTAAATTCTCTCATCATCTTATACGTTCATGTCCAAATGTCTGGATGAATAACAATACTGCACTAAACTCAATACTATCCACTATTCTCTGGTGTTTATTTTCTGAATTTAATGGATACATGTATTACTGTCATGAATTGTTGAATGCTACTTGATTGCATGCTAGTCTAGAATGTCTCTCGCGTGGCGCATGCAGTTGACGTGTATTGCATGCTAGTAGTGGATATAGGTTCTCATGTGCCTTCAACTTCTTATAATTGATCTATTTGAACCTATCAGGTGCAGGTTTTATAGGAAAATGTCCAATTTACGGACGGCATGCTACCAAAATTTCGTTAAAATTTTTCCAAAAAAAAATAAAATATAGGTTTAGTTCAATGTTAAAATATTTTTGAAAGGATGAGTGAAACATTAGAATCATAATAAATGAGGCAATATAGACTTAGTTCTTTTAGAACGGACATTCATTTATATGTTTTTGGTTCTGTAAGCTTAAAGTATTCATTGCTGAGCTGAAATCAATGAAAATGATATAAACACTTGGCTAAGGATTTGAAAATTTGAAAAAAGCATAAGTTGAATATATACATATAACTCAGAGAGACATCAATTTCATAATTATTTAAATTAAATGTTCTCATCATCTTATAACGTTCAAGTTCAAATGCCTGGATGGATAAAAATACTACACTGAATTCAATACTATCCACTGTTCTCTACTATTTATATTCTGAATTTAATGGATACATGTATTACTGTCGTGAATTGTTGAATGCTACATGATGGCATGCTAGTCAAGAATGTCTCCTGTATGGCAGATGCAGTTGATGTGTATTGCATGCTCGTAGTGGATATAGGTTCTCGTGTGCCTTCAATTTCTTATAAATAATCTATGTGAACCTATCAGGTGCAAGTTTTATAGGAAAACATCCAATTTACAGACGGCATGCTTTCGAAATTTCGTTAAAATTTTTCCAAACAAAAAGAAAATATAGGCTTAGTTCAATGTTAAAATATTTTTGAAAGGATGAGTGAAACTTAGGAATCATAATAAATGAGGCAATATAGACTTAGTTCATTAAGAATGGACATTCATTTATATGTTTTTGGTCCGGTAAGTTTAAAGCATTCATTGTCGAGCCGAAATCATTGATAATAGTATAAACACATGGCTAAGGATTTGAAAATATGAAAAAGACATAAGTTGAATATATACGTAACTCAGAGGGACCATCAATTTCATAATTATTTAAATTAAATGCTCTCATCATCTCATAGCGTTCATGTCCAAATTCCAGGATGAATAACAATACTACACTGAACTCAATACTATCAACTGTTCTCAAGTATTTATATTCTGAATTTAATGGATACATGTATTACTATCATGAACTGTTGAATGCTACATGATTGCATGCTAGTTTAGAATGCCTCTTACATCGCGGATGCAGTTGATGTGTATTGCGTGCTAGTAGTGGATATAGGTTCTCGTGTGCCTTCAACTTCTTAAAATTGATCTATTTGAACCTATCAGATGCAGGTTTTATGGGAAAAAGTCCAGTTTACAGACAGCATGCTTCCAAAATTTCGTTAAAATTTTAGAAAAAAAAAAATATATAGGCTTAGTTCAATATTAAAATATTTTTGAAAGGATGAGTGATACTTAGGAATCATAATAAATGAGGCAATATAGACTTAGTTCTTTTAGAATGGATATTCATTTATATGTTTTTGGTCTGGTAAGCCAAAAGCACTCATTTCTGAACCGAAATCATTGAAAATAGTATAAAAACTTGGTTAAGGATTTGAAAATTTGTAAAAGGCATAAGTTGAATATATCAATTACCTAGAGGGACCATCAATTTCAAAATTATTTAAATTAAATGCTCACATCATCTGATACGTTCATCTACAAATGTATGATGAATAACAATACTACACTGAACATGATACTATCCACTGTTCTTTACTATTTATATTCTTAATTTAATGGATACATGTACTACTGTCGTGAATTGTTGATTGCTACATGATTGCATGCTAGTCTAGAATGCCTCCGGCATGGTAGATGTAGTTGTGTGTATTGCATACTGGTTGTGGATATAGGTTCTCGTGTGCCTTCAACTTCTTATAATTGATCTATTTGAACCTATCAGGTGCAGGTTTTATGGGAAAACGTCTAATTTACGGACGGCATGCTTCCGAAATTTCGTTAAAATTTTTCCAAAAAAAACAAAATATAAGCTTAGTTCAATGTTAAAATATTTTTGAAATGATGAGTGAAACTTAGGAATCATAATGAATGAGGCAATATAGACTTTGTTCTTTTAGAACGAACATTCATTTGTATGTTTTTGGTCCGGTAAGCTTAAAGCATTCTTTGCTGAGCTGAAATCATTAAAAATAGTATAAACACTAGGCAAAGGATTTGAAAATTTGAAAAAGGCATAAGTTGAATATATACATAACTCAAAGGGACCATCAATTTCATAATTATTTAAATTAAATGCTCTCATCATCTCATAAAGTTCAAATCCAAATGTCTAGGTGAATAACAATACTACACTGAATTCAATACGATCCACTGTTCTCTGTTATTTATATTCTGAATTTAATGGATACATGTATTATTGTCGTGAATTGTTGAATGCTACAAGATTACATGCTAGTCTAGAATGCCTCCTAGATGGCGGATGCAGTTGATATGTATTGCACGCTGGTAGTAGATATAGGTTCTCGTGTGTCTTCAACTTCTTATAAATGATCTATTTAAACCAATTAGGTTTAGGTTTTATAGGAAAACGTCCAATTCACAGATGGCATGCTTCCGAAATTTCGTTAAAATTTTTCAAAAAAAAAAAAAGAAAATATAGGCTTAGTTCAAGACTAAAATATTTTTGACCAGATGACTGAAACTTAGGAATCCTAATAAATGAGGCAGCATAGACTTAGTTCATTTAAAATGGACATTCATTTATATGGTTTTGGTCCAGTAAGCTTAAAGCATTCATTGCCAAGCCAAAATCATTGAAAATAGTATAAACACTTGGCTAAGGATTTGAAAATTTGAAAAAGGCATAAGTTGAATATATACATAACTCAGAGGGACCATCAATTTAATAGTTATTTAAATTAAATGTTCTCATCATCTCACAATGTTGAAGTCCAGATGTCAAGATGAATAACTATACTACGTTGAACTCAATACTATCCACTGTTCTCTGTTATTTATATTCTGAATTTAATGAATACATGTATTACTGTCGTGAAATGTTGAATGCTACATGATTGCATGCTAGTCTAGAATGCAACATGCATGGCAGATGCAGTTGATGTGTATTGCATGTTGGAAGTGGATATAGGTTCTCGTGTGCCTTCAACTTCCTATGAATGACCTTTTTATACCTATCAAGTGCAGATTTTATAGGAAAACGTCCAATTTACAGACGGCATGTTGCCAAAATTTTGTTAAAATTTTTTCAAAAAAAAAAAAGAAAATACACGCTTAGTTCAATGTTAAAATATTTTTGGAAGGACAAGTGAAACTTAGGAATCACAATAAATAAGGCAATATAGACTTAGTTCATTTAGAACGGACATTCATTAATATGTTTTTTATCGGGTAAGCTTAAAGCATTCATTGCCGAGATGGAAATAATTGAAAATAGTATAAACACTTGGCTAAGGATTTCAAAATTTGAAAAAGGCACAAGTCGAATATATACATAACTAAGAGGGACCATCAAGATCATAATTATTTAAATTACAGGCTCTCATCATCTCATAACGTTCAAGTCCAAATACCTGGATGAATGACAATATTACAATGAATTCAATAATATCTACTGTTCTGTGCTATTTATATTCTAAATTTAATGGATACATGTATTACTGTTGTGAATTGTTGATTGCTACATAATTGCATGCTAGTCTAGAATGCCTCCTGCATGACGGATGTTGTTGATGTGTATTGCATGTTAGTAGTGGATATACATTCTTGTTTGCCTTCAACTTCTTACAAATGATCTATTTAAACCGATCAGGTGCAGGTTTTATGGGAAAACATCCAATTTTCTAATGGCATGCTTCCGAAATTTCGATAAAATTTCCCAAAAAAAAAAAAAAGAAAATATAGGCTTAATTCGATGTTAAAATATTTTTGGAAAAATGAGTGAAACTTAGGAATCATAATAAATGAGGGAATACAGACTTAGTTCATATAAAAAAGACATTCATTTATATGTTTTTAGTCCGACAAGCTTAAAGCATTCATTGTCAAGCCAAAATCATTGAAAATAGTATAAACACTTGGCTAAGGGTTTGAAAATTTGAAAAAGGCAAATGTTGAATACGTACATAACTCAGAGGGACCATCAATTTCATAAATATTTAAATTAAATACTCTCATTACCTCATAACGTTCATGTCCAAATGCCTGGATGAATAACAATACTTCACTGAACTCAATATTATCCACTGTTCTCTGCTATTTATATTCTTAATTTAATGGTTACATGTATTACTGTCGTGAATTGGTTAATGCTACATAATTGCATGCCAGTCAAGAATGTCTCCTACATGGTGGATGCAGTTAATGTGTATTGCATGCTAGTAGTGGATATAGGTTCTCGTGTGCCTTCAACTTCTAATAATTGATCTATTTGAACCAATTAGGTGCAGGTTTTAAGCGAAAACGTCCAATTTACTGACAACATGCTGCTGAAATTTCATTAAAACTTCTCACAAAAAAAGAAAATATAGGCTTAATTCAATGTTAAAATATTTTTGAAAAGATGAGTGAAAGTTAGGAATCATAATAAATGGGGCAATATAGACTTAGTTCATTCAGAATGGACATTCATTTATATGTTTTTGGTCCAGTAAGTTTAAAGCCTTCATTGTCGAGCCGAAATCATTGAAAATAGTATAAACACTTGGCTAAGGATTTGAAAATTTGAAAAAGTCATAAGTTGAATATATACATAACTCAGAGGGACCATCAATTTCATAATTATTTAAATTAAATGCTCTCATCATCTCATAACGTTCATGTCCAAATGTCTGGATGAATAACAATATTACACTGAACTCAATACTATCCACTGTTCTCTGTTATTTATATTTTGAATTTAATGAATACATGTATTACTGTCGTGAATTGTTGAATGCTACATGATTGCATGCTAGTCTAGAATGTCTCCTGCATGACGTATGCAGTTGATGTGTATTGCATGCTGGTTGTGGATATAGGTTCTCATGTGCCTTCAAATTCTTATAATTGATCTATTTAAACCTATCAAGTGCAGGTTTTTTGGGAAAACGTTCAATTTACTGACGGCATGCTGCCGAAATTTCGTTAAAATTTTTTTTTTTTTTTTAAAAAAAGAAAATATATGCTTAGTTCAATGTTAAAATATTTTTGAAAGGATGAGGGAAACTTAGGAATCATAATAAATGAGATAAGACAAACTTATTTCATTAAGAATGGACGTTCATTTCTATTTTTTTGGTCCAGTAAGCTTAAAACATTTATTGCCGAGCCGAAATCATTGAAAGTAGTATAAACACTTGGCTACGGATTTAAAAGGCATAAGTTGAATATATACATAACTTAGAGGGACCATCAATTTCATAATTATTTAAATTAAATGCCCTCATCATCTCATAACTTTCGTGTCCAAATGTCTGCATTAATAACAATACTACACTAAACTCAATACCATCCACTGTTCTCGGCAATTTATTTTCTAAATTTAAGGGATACATGTACTACAGTCGTGAAATGTTGAATGCTACATGATTGCATGCTAGTATAGAATGCCTCCTGCATGGGGGATGTAGTTTATCTGTATTGCATTCTAATAGTGGATATAGGTTCTTGTGTGCCTTCAAATTCTTATAAATAATCAATTTGAACCTATCTGGTGCAGGTTTTATGCGGAAACATCCAATTTCCAGACGGCATGCTTTCGAAATTTCGTTAAAATTTTTCCAAATATATATATATATATATAGGCTTAGTTCATTTTTAAAATATTTTTGAAAGGATGAGTGAAACATATGAATCATAATAAATGGGGCCATATAGACTTAGTTCATTTAGAACAGACATTCATTTATATGTTTTTGGGCCGGTAAGCTTTAAACATTCATTGCCGAGCCGAAATCATTGAAAATAGTGTAAACACTTGGCTAAGGATTTGAAAAGTTGAAAAAGGCATGAGTTGAATATATACATAACTCAGAGGGACCATCAATTTCAAAATTATTTAAATTAAATGCTCTCATCAGCTCATAGCATTCATGTCCAAACGCCTAGATGAATAACAATACTACACTAAACTCAATACTATCCACTGTTCTCTACTATTTATATTCTGAATTTATTGGATAAATGTATTACTGTCTTGAATTGTTGAATGCTACACGACTGCATGCTAGTCTAGAATACCTCCTGCATGGCGAATGCAGTTGAGGTGTATTGCATGCTGGAAGTGGATATAGGTTCTCGTGTGCCTTCAACTTTTTATATTTGATCTATTTGAACCTATTAGGTGCAGATCTTATGGGAAAACGTTCAGTTTACAGATGGCATGCTTCCAAAATTTCGTTAAAATTTTATCAAAACAAAAAATAAAATATAGGCTTAGTTCAATGTTAAAATATTTTTGAAAGGATGATTGAAACTTGGGAATCATAATAAATGAGACAATATAGACTTAGTTCATTTAGAACGGACATTCATTTATTTGTTTTTGGTCCGGTAAGCTTAAACATTCATTGCCGAGCTGAAATCGTTGAAAATAGTATAAACACTTGGCTAAGGATTTGAAAATTTTAAAAAGGCATAATTTGAATATATATACATAACTCATAAGGACCATCAATTTCATAATTATTTAAATTAAATGCTCTCATCATCTCATACTGTTCATGTCCGAATGCCTGAATGAATAACAATACTACACTGAACTCAATACTATCCATTGTTCTCTACTATTTATATTCTGAATTTAATGGATACATGTATTACTATCGTGAATTGTTGAATGCTACATGATTGCATGCTAGTCTAGAATTGCCTCCTGCATGACGGATGCAGTGAGTGTATTGCATACTGGTAGTGGATATAGGTTCTCGTATGCCTTCAACTTCTTATAATGATCTATTTGAACCTATCAAGTGCAAGTTTTATGGGAAAACATCCACTTTACAGAAGGCATGCTTCCGAAATTTCGTTAAATTTTTCCCCAAAAAAAAAAGAAAAAATAGGCTTAGTTCAATCTTAAAATATTTTTGAAAGGATGAGTGAAACTTAGGAATCATAATAAATGGGGCAATATAGACTTAGTTCATTTAGAACGGACATTCATTTATATGTTTTTGGTCCAGCAAGCTTAAAGCATTCATTGTCAAGCCGAAATCATTGAAAATAGTATAAACACTTGGCTAAGGATTTCAAAATTTAAAAAACGCATAAGTTGAATACATACATAACTCAGAGGGACCATCAATTTCATAATTATTTAAATAAAATGCTCTCATCTTCTCATAACGTTCATTTCCAAATTCCTGGATGAATAACAATACTACACTGAACTCAATACTATCCACTGTTCTCTGCTATTTATTCTGAATTTAATGGATATATGCATTACTGTCTTGAATTGTTGATTGCTACAGGATTGCATGCTAGTCTAGAATGTCTCCTGTATGGCGGATGCAGTTGATGTGTATTGCATGTTGGTAGTGGATATAGGTTCTCGTGTGCCTTCAACTTCTTATAATGATCTATTTGAACCTATTAGGTTTAGGTTTTGTGGGAAAACATCCAATTTACAGACAGCATGCTGCAGAAATTTCTTTAAAATTTTCCCGATAAAAAGAAAATTTAGGCTTAATTCAATGTTAAAATATTTTTGAAAGGATGAGTGAAACTTAGGAATCATAATAAATGGGACAATATAGACTTAGTTCATTTAGAACGGACATTCATTTTTATGTTTTTGGTTCGGTAAGCGTAAAGCATTCATTACCGAGCCTAAATCATTGAAAATAGTATAAACACTTGGCTAAGGATTTGAAAGTTTGAAAAAGGCATAAGTTGAATATATACATAACTCAGAGGGACCATCAATTTCATAATTATTTAAATTTAATGCTATCATCATGTCATGACGTTCATGTGCAAATGTCTGGATAAATAACAATACTACAATGAACTCAATACTATCCACTATTCTCTGCTATTTATATTATGAATTTAATGGATACATGTACTACTGTCGTGAATTGTTGAATGCTACATGATTGCATGCTACTATAGAATGCCTCCAGCATGGTGGATGCAGTTGATGTGTATTGCATTCTGGTAGTAGATAGATGTTCTCGTCTGCCTTCAACTTCTTATAAATGATCTATTTGAACCTGTGAGGTGTAGGTTTTAGGGGAAAACATCCAATTTACAGACGACATGCTGCCAAAATTTTGTTAAAATTTTCCCAAAAAAAAAAAAAAGAAATATAGGCTTAGTTCAATGTTAAAATATTTTTGAAAAGATGAGTGAAACTTAGGAATCATAATAAATGAGGCAATATAGACTTATTTCATTTAGAACGGACATTTATTTATATGTTTTTGGTCCAGTAAGCTTAAAGCATTCATTGCCGAGCCGAAATCATTGAAAATAATATAAACACTTGGCTAAGGATTTGAAATTTTGAAAAAGGCATAAGTTGAATATATACATAACTCAGAGGGACCATCAATTTCATAATTATTTAAATTAAATGTTGTCATCATCTCATAACGTTCATGTCCAAATGCCTGGATGAATAACTATACTACACTGAACTCAATACTATCCACTCTTCTCTACTATTTATATTCTGAATTTAATGGATACATGTACTATTTTCTTGAATTGTTGAATGCTACATGATTGCATGCTAGTATAGAATGTCTCCTGCATAGCCGATGTAGTTGATGTGTATTACATGCTGGTAGTGAATATAGGTTCTCGTGTGCCTTCAACTTCTTATAAATGATCTATTTGAACCTATCAGGTGCGGGTTTTGTGGGAAAACGTCCAATTTACAAATGGCATTCTGCTGAAAGTTCGTTAAAATTTTCCCAAAAAAAAAACCATGAACATCGTTAATTATGATAAAATGAATGTTAAAGTAATAACGATTGGTTTGACATCTCCATTAGTCCTAATTAAAATATTATGCAGATAAGGTCTAATTCTAAGTTGGATTCGTGTAACAAGTGGAAAAAAAATGGTCCATGCACGAGATCACCAATGAAAGCACCTAGGGTATATTTTATTTTCCATGGTTTTCTCAGCTACCAAACAAATGACCAATTTCATGTCGATTTGACTGGCATATTTTACTTAGTTCTAATATTTTCTCATTAAGACTTGAAAGGATACACACTTGCTTATGCTAGTTCATGACCTTTTTCTCCATGACTCTTCTCATTTCCCTCCTCTGTAAACCCCACAATCACTGTTTAGAGTTTTATTTCAAGTAGAGCAACAATGGTTGTCTACGAAACAGTAAAGCATGCTATTTGGACACGTGTCCCTGACTGGATTTATATGCTACATCCCCTTCCCCACAAATGCTAATACCTCATTGAGTCATTGTGCAAATTCCCCATAAACTAATCTCGCATTGCGTTCCAGAGCATGCATTTTAGATCTTAAATTTAGATTTAAATAAACTTAAATAAATTTCAATATAATTTTATGCTCCTCGTGTTTGGAGACACTTTGGACTTGAATTTACATTGAATTTAAATAAAACGTAATATCAAATTGTATTAAAATTCGTCCAAATCCATTCAAAATGTTCGAAATCTATGCTCTCGAATGCAATGTTACATTTTTCATTTTTGATATTACTACCGTACAAATTATATAATATGCATGATTATGAAATCTTTGCGAATTTGTTATATCATATAATTATTTTTCCTGATTATACTAAGCGTCAGCTCTCCTCGATTTGTATATTAAATTTTTTTTAATGACTCTTAATTTGTAGGATTCGCAGCTGTCATAATATTAGTACGTTGTCATGCATGCATGCACTACAGTCGTCAGATGCAACTTTTGACTATTTCTTTATAATTTTTATTGTTATTAATTTGACCAAATAGAGTTCTTGTATTTTAATTTGAATTTGTACTAGTATTTGTATTTGAATTTTGAATATTTATAAATAATTTTCATTATCTGAACATATGTTATTTCTTCATTTAAATTGATTTTGTATTTAAATTTGAAATTTTGAATGATTTATAAATTTTGTAATAATTATGGTTTCAGTTTATGTAGTCGAAAAGGGAATTATAGATTTTTATATAAGAATTGATGATTAAAAAAAGTAGTATTAAAGGTTTTTTTTTTTTAATTTTTCTAATTATTAATGAAGGATTCAAATTTGTCACTAATACCCTACTATTAGTGACGAATTTGACTCCTTCACCAATACTAACATATTAGTGACAAATTTGAATTTTTCACAAATACCTTACTTTTACTGACAAATTTCTGATTCATCGCTAATACACTAGTAGTAGTGACGAATTTCTAATTCGTCACTAATACCCCTACTATTAGTGACGAATTTGAGTTGAGTTGTTCTAGACTATATAGTGACGGTATTAGGGTTTTAGTGACGGTTATAATCCGTCACTAATACTCCATTATTAGTGACGAAGTTTTGAGTTTGTCACTAAAAATTAGTAGTAACGGCACATATAGCAACTATTTTAAAACGTCACTAATACTTATATATTCGTCACTAATACGAATTTTTAATTCGTCACTAATACTCTACTAGTAGTGACGAATTCCTAATTCGTCATTAATACCCCTTCTATTAGTGACAAATTTGAATCCTTCACAAATACCTTACTTTTAGTGACAAATTTCTGATTCGTCACTAATACACTACTAGTAGTGACGAATTTCTAATTCGTCACTAATACCCCAACTATTAGTGACGAATTTGAGTTGAGTCATTCTAGACTATATAGTGACGGTATTAGGGTTTTAGTAACAGTTATAATCTATCACTAATACTCCATTATTAGTGATGAAGTTTTGAGTTCGTCACTAAAAGTTAGTAGTAACGACACATATAGCAACTATTTTAAAACGTCACTAATACAAATTTCTAATTCATCACTAATACTCTACTAGTAGTGACGAATTCCTAATTCGTCACTAATACCCCTTCTATTAGTGACGAATTTGAATCCTTCACAAATACCTTATTTTTAGTGACAAATTTCTTATTCGTCGCTAATACACTACTAGTAGTGATGAATTTCTAATTCGTCACTAATACCCCAACTATTAGTGACGAATTTGAGTTGAGTCGTTCTAAACTATATAGTGATGGTATTAGGGTTTTAGTGACTGTTATAATCCGTCACTAATACTCCATTATTAGTGACGAAGTTTTGAGTTCGTCATTAAAAGTTAGTAGTAATGGCACATATAGCAACTATTTTAAAACGTCACTAATACTCATATATTCATCACTAATATATTCGTCACTAATACTATTAGTGACGAATATATAATTATTAGTGACGGTTTTGATCTGTCACTAATACCCTGCTTTTTTGTAGTGTCTCTAGATTTTATCACTGAATTAACTCCTATAGAATCATTTGATTCAATTACCAGGAATCTGTAAGCTTTTCTATGTTCAGCATATCCTAGAAATACACATCATATTCCTCGCTCACCTAATTTCCTTATCTTAGGTTCAAAAAGCCTTACAATTGCCCTACAACCTCAAATTTTAAGATATTTTAAATTAGGCTTTCTTTTCTTCCACAACTCATATGGAGAAGTCTTAGTCCTCTTTAAAGGAACTCTATTTAATATATGACAAGAAGTTAGTAAGGCTTCACCCCAATAACCACTACTCAATCCTGAATTTGACATCATAACATTAACCATTTCTATCAATGTTTGGTTTTTCCTTTCTACCACTCCATTTTGTTATGGAGTATATGCTACAGAAGTTTCACGTATCACACCTATAGATTCACAATAGGTGGGGAAATGATATTCACCTCTTCTATCTTATTTAAGACACTTTATCTTAGTATCACATTGGTTTTCAGCCTCTACCTTATAAACCTTAAATTTATCAATTACTTCATCTTTAGTATGCATAAGATAAACATAACAAAATCTAGAAAAATCATCTATAAATGTTACAAAATATTTTTTGCCTCCTATGATAGGTATAATGAAAAGTAAGGTGTATTCCCAATAGGTGGGGTGAATTGGGTTTTTAAAATTTCCTTTGAAATCTATTTGTTTTACGAGCTCCTTTAGTTAAGAGATAACCCAAAAAATTAATATTCATCAATCACACAATTACAATGATATTGATTTGCAACCCCACAAGTCCAACCAACAATCCTTTTGAATATGTCAATCCCATCAACAAGGTAAGCTTGATTTCACAATATGAAACAAAATAGAAATTTCAGCAACCTTTCAAAATTCAGAATTTGATATCAAATAAGCTACTTGAATTTAATCAATAAGTTAATGAGCTTTGATATTTATCAATCAACGTACTCCCTTTAAGGTTTCCGAAAACTTTGATATTTATCAATCAATGTACTCCCTTTAAGGTTTCCACATTTCCTAATAACAAATTAATTTTCACCAATTAAGTAAGCATCCATGCAATTTATATATGCAGAAAATTAAAGAGATTTAGGGAAGAGAAAGACACCAAGAATTTACGAGGTTCGGCTATACCCACCTACGTCCTCACCTTAGGCAAACCACCCAAGGATTTCACTATACCACTCCCTTAACCGGGCGGAGCAAACCTTTTACACACTCCTTCAAGTAGGATGGAGCCCTCCTCTCTAAGCAATACCCCACTCTCGGTTAGCCAACAATTCAATGAATCTTGAATCGTCAAAAACAACAAGAGAAAATTTTGTGTACAATGACATGCTCAAAAGGGCTGATTAACACAATTTGAATATCACAATATACTTCAATCAAATATCTATATAGAAAGATGAAGCTCAGGTGCATATCACTAGGTTCTTTCTTAGATTAAAATTTTCAAGTATAGATCAAGAACCATGAGCTTTTAAATCAGCAAGTACTTAGCTTTAACTTTTAGAAAATATTCAGCAAAAATGCTTTGATTAAGAAAGAATTTTATCAATAGCAGATTTTGATCTTCGTTGTTGTGTTTGATTCTTGGGTTTTACATGTATTTATAGATAAAAAAAGGTAGTATTTTGATTCCCCAAGTTTCTTGGGTTCAGTCGCACATGCCTTTCAAATCAACATATTTTTTAAAAATAGTACAAGGTCAGTCACCTAGGCCTGATGGGTCAGTCGCCTGACCTAGTTCTGTCTGCTTGTCAATCAACTGATCAAATATGGTCAGTCACCAGATCTGTTGTCAACTTCGATCACCTTTCAGTATTTTGGTCATAACGTTTTCTATACAACTCCAAATTGGATGTTCTTGGTATCAACAGAAATCTAAGAGAAAATAACACAACTTTTATGTTGAACACTTTTTAATATAAGAAACCATTGATAGATAAAATTGCACATCAATGCAGATATAGAAAAAAAAAAAAAAGGGATTTTAGAGAATCCTGTTTGGTGCTTTTTATTCCAAAACTAATTTTAATCTTTTTGAAATAAATTTTGACCTTATAAAAATATTTTCGAAGTATTTTAAATCGTATCTAGGTCCAAGTAATTAACCTAAAAGTTTCATGCATCCATATTGAAATCGTTTGAGGTACTTACATGAGACTTCTTAAAAGACTATTACTTTCTAAGTGCTAAGTCTTCATGTATTTCCTTTACTCTCAGTATTTTCATGTATTTGCTTTGTTTTCAATATCTTCATCTATTTTCTTTGACTTCCTTCATAGCTCATTGTCTTAAGTACATACTTCATCAAGTTCTTCTAATTTTAAGTACAAGCTTTCAATAGACTTTTCAAGCACTTGACCTTGGTCTTTTATCAACACTCTTGAGTACTAAAACTTCACTTAACCAAATATGTTAAGTTCCTTTGCTTTTTTATCATCAAAATAAGATTCTAAACCTTGTGAGGCTAACATGTACCATGCAAGTCACATACATCACTATGCACTAATTGAAGTAAAGAAGACATTCTAGCAGTTTTGTTAGGAAAAGTTTTTCTAGTTATTTTGGTTTTAATACATACACTGCACTTATCATCCATGCCATTTACATATCTAGGAATTAGTTCCATATTAGTCATATCATGTAATTTTGTAGTATTAATATGTCCTAAACGATTAAGCCATAAAGAAAGTGAATCAATAATATAAATAGAAACATTCACTTTATTGATATTAATTTTAAACATATTGTTGGTTTTTTGAGTCCGATCTCTATTTTGATGCTGACAAATACAAGTGTCACGACGTCCCGGAAGTGCGGCTGCCCCGAGGTGGCGAAATAAAAAATTGTTTAAATTTTCAAAAAAATAAGAATATCGGAGTCGCCACTAACCTTTTAGTGTGGTTAGAATACTTAATTACTACCCCGTTAAGGGTGGAATAGGTCTACGTTACGAGAGTTGGGGTCCGGAGTTCGGTTACGCGAGGGAAAGGTACGAGCACCCCCTGTGCACCCGTTCTTACGAACGGTACCTAATTAATTATGAAATTATCTCTAAGTAAATTTAAAAAATATTTTATATTACTCCTTATGTGAATTTACAAAATATACAAGTAAAGAAATTAATCACAAAATATACATAATATATATTTATATATATTCCCTCAGAACCAAAGGTACGTGAAGCCCGAAAGAGCTTGTACCCTTTTTAATTGCAATCATAAGGATGAAAATCATGAGAATATTTTATAAAAATAAATAACATAGTACATATAAGGCCAAATAACGAAAATACTAAAAATACTGATGATAATATTAATAATGATAAGAATGATAATATTAATAAATAATAATAATAATAGTAATAATAATACTAATATTAATAGTAATAATTATAAATACCATAATGATAAAAACAGTAATAATGATGATAATAATAATAATAATAACAGTAATAGTAATAATATTAACAGTAATAACAATAAATATCATTAACTAATAATATACATATTTTAATAATATGATTTTTATCTTAATATTAACACACTATTAAAGATATGCACAAGACACACATATGCCAACAATTAATTAAAGAAACAAATTGAACTTAAGATTAATGTGTACCTATTCAACATGGCTACTAAAATTAATACACAAGCCTGAATATACAATTATTAAACATAAAATGAATGGAATAACAACCAAAAACCTTAAATACACACAACAATGAACACAACCTACTTAGATAAACACGACCATAACCCTAAATGTTAATCACATGCTTAAATATGACCTAAAAAAAAGAAAAAACCTTAAATATTAAACATATAACATGAATATGGCACACTCGATAATATTCAACAATCAAAACTTATTACATTTAAATATCAAACAATAGAACTCTTACCTCCACAGTAAAAGACAAATCCTACAATAATGAGAATGAATCGATTAGTAATTAAAATAATTACCACAAAAATCTAAACAAATATCACAACAATAAAATGAAACCATAAACACAATATTAAAATTTTAACGTATATACAATAAAAAGCCTAGATGCGAACATTAACTACATATTATGACAAATAATATATTAACTACCCATACAATGAAGTCTTAAGCTTTAAATATTAAAACAAATCAAAATAAGAAAAGAAATAGAAAAATAAATAAGTAAACAAATAAATAAATAAAATAAAATAAAATACACGTGCACGTGTGTGTCGTGTACGCTGTGTGTGTGCACTGTGTGTGTAAATGTGTGTGTAAAAGTGTATGTAAACAGTGTGTGTTTGTGTGTGTGCATGATACATGCATAGGAGCTCACCGGGGAGTTGCCGGAGAACGGAGCAGGGGGCACTGGGAGGTTTCGGGCTGCTGGTGCACGGCTGCCGTGGGAGGAAGCAGGGACCGGAGTTGATGGACGGCGAATCGGCTATGGCGACGGCAATGGCAAGCGTTGAGGGTGACGGCGATGGCGCTGGTTGCTGGGCAAAGAACGAAGATGCGTCAAGGCTGGAAAGCTGCAGCTGCTGGTTTCCTCGGCTGAGTGCTTGCCAGCACTGATGCTTGGTGGTCGCTGGCAGTCTGGTGTGGTGGTGCTGTCTGCCGGCGAGGATGACTGGAGAGGTTTGCAGCAGGGGGCCGTGGGAACACACGGTTCGGGTGGTCGTGACAGCCAGAGAAGGAGCAGGGAGTTCGCTACAGGGAGAGTTGCAGGGCTGCTGTCGTGTTGCCAGGTCTTGCTGGGAGCAGCGGAGAGCTGCTGTGTGGAAGCTTGGGGAAGCTGGGTTTCTGCTTGTGGAGTGGCTCGGGGAGTTGCTATGATAAAAATACTAAAAATAATAATAATAACAATAAAATAAAAAAAATAATAATAATAATAATAATACAAATAATCATAATAGAAAAAATAAAAATAATAATGATAATAATAATAGTAAATAAAGTAATAGTAATAATATTAATGATGATGAAGAAATAATAATAATAATAATAATAATAATAATAATAATAATAATAATAATAATAGCAAAATAATGATAATAAAGTAATAATATTTAAAATAGCGATAATAACGATAATAATAATAATAATAATATAGAAATCCCTTGGTTATATTCGGCTCGGGCAAAAATAGGGCGTCTACAGCTACCCCTCTTTTTAGGCTTTGCAGCTTCAATGTAACGATAGGAACTCTCTTAAGTTTTTTGTAGCAACAAGCCTGCAAAGATAAAAGACACCTATTTTAGTTAGGTCAAGCGAGTACCTATAGCTTTCAAGTTAATCAAGAGTTGTTTATTTCTACCAATCAGGGACGATTGGCACTGAATGTGAGAATCCAGGAGGGAGTACACAGCAATGACTTGCACTGGATGTAAGAATCCAGGCGGTAGTATGTAGGCTTGACTAGCCCTAAGTGTAAGAATCCAGGCCGAGGTACAGTGGGATGGCTTACACCGGATGTAAGAATCTAGGCCAAAGTACAGTGGGATGGCTTACACCGGATGTGAGAATCCAGGAGATAGTATATAGGCTTGACTGGCACTAAATGTAAGAATCCAGGCTGAGGTACACAGGGATAACTTGCACTGGATGTAAGAATCCAGGCGGTAGTATGTGGGCTTGACTTGCACTGAATGTAAGAATCCAGGTTGAGGCGAATACGAGGATCAAAGCCATGGGACACAATGATGGCTTGCTTCGAATGAAAGAATCTAAGTCGTAGCGGATACGATGATCAGAGCCATGGGACACAATGACGGCGTGCTTTGAATGTAAGAATCCGAGTCATAGCAGATACGATGATCTGTGCCATGGGACACAATGATGGCTTGCTTCGAATGTAAGAATTTGATCTGCAGTGGATACGATGATCCGAGCAATAGGACAAAATGATGGCTTACTGCGAATGTAGGAATATGAGCCGTAGTGGATACAATGATCCGAACCATAGGACACGATGATGACTTGCTTCGAATGTAAGAATCAGAGCCGTAGCGGATATGATGATCCGAGCCATGGGACACCCTGATGGCTTGCTTCGAATATAAGAATCCGAGCCGTAGTGGATACGATGATCCAAGCCATGGAATACAATGATAGTTTGCTTCGAATGTAAGAATCTGAACTATAGAAGATACAATGATCCGAGCCACGGGATACAATGATGGCTTGCTTCGAATGTAAGAATCCAAGTTGTAGCGGATATGATGATTCGATCCATGGGACATAATGATGGCTTGCTTTGAATGAAAGAATCTGAGTTATAGCGGATAAGATGATTCGAGCCATAAGACACAATGATGGCTTGTTTCGAATGTAAGAATCTGAGCCATAGCGGATACGATGATATGAGCCATGGGACACAATGATGGCTTGCTGCAAATGTAAGAATCTGAGCCATAGCAGATACAATTATCTGAGCCATAGGACACGATGATGGCTTGCTTTGAATGTAAGAATCTGATCTGTAGTGGACAGGATGATCCGAGCCATGGGACACAATGATGGCTTGCTGCGAATATAAGAATCCAAGTCATAGGAGATACGATGATCCAAGCCATAGGACACAATGATGGCTTGCTTCGAATTTAAGAATCTGAGTCGTAGCGGATATGATGATCCGAGCCATGGGACACAATAATAGCTCGCTGTGAATGTAATAATTTGAGTTGTAGCAGATATGATGATCCGAGCCATGGGACACGATAATGGCTTGCTTCGAATGTAAGAATCTGAGTCGTAGCGAATACGATGATCCACGCCATGGGACACAATGATGGCTTGCTTCGAATGTAAGAATCCAAGTGGTAGCGGATACGATGATCCGAGCTATGGGACATAATGATGGCTTCGTGCAAATATAAGAATTCGAGCTGTAGCAGATACGATGATCCAAGTCATGGGACACACTGATAGATTGCTTCAAATGTAAGAATGAAAGCCGCAGCGGATACGATGATCCGAGCCATGGGACACGATGATGGCTTGCTTCGAATGTAAGAATCGGAGTCGTAGCGGATACGATGATCCGCGCCATAGGACACAATGATGGTTTCCTTCGAATGTAAGAATCTGAGCTCTAGCAGATACGATGATCCGAGCCACGGGACACAATGATGGCTTGCTTCGAATGTAAGAATCCAAGACGTAGCGAATACGATGATTCGAGCCATGGGACATAATGATGGCTTGCTTCGAATGTAAGAATTCGAGCCATAGCGGATACGATGATTCGAGCCATGGGACACAATGATGGCTTGTTGCGAATGTAAGAATCCGAGCCATAGCAGATACGATGATTTGAGCCATGGGACACGATGATGGCTTGCTTCAAATGTAAGAATTTGAGCCGTAGCGGACACAATGATCTGAGCCATGGGACACAAAGATGGCTTGCTACGAATGTAAGAATCCGAGTCGTAATGGATATGATGATCCGAGCCATAGGACATAATGATGGCTTGTTTCGAATATAAAAATCCGATTCGTAGCAGATACAATGATCCGAACCATGGGACACAATGATGATTTGCTTCGAATGTAAGAATCCGAGCTATAGAGGATATGATGATCTGAGCCATGGGGCACAATGATGGCTTGCTGCGAATGTAAGAATCCGAGCCGTAGCGAATACGATGATCCGTGCCATGGGACACAATGATGGCTTGCTTTGAATATAAGAATCCGAGCCATAGCGGATACAATGATCTGAGTCATGGGACACAATGATGGCTTACTGCGAATGTAAGAATCTGAGCTGTAGCGGATACAATGATTCGAGTCATAGGACATGATGATGGCTTTCTACAAATGTAAGAATCCAAGTCGTAGTGGATACGATGATCTGAGCCATGGGACACAATGATTGCTTACTTCGAATGTAAGAATTTGAGTCATAGAAGATACGATGATCCGAGCCTTGGGATACGATGATGGCTTGCTGCGAATGTAAGAATCCAAGCCATAACAGATACGATGATCTGAGCCATGAAAAACAATGATGACTTGCTTCGGATGTAAGAATCTGAGTCGTAGTAGATACGATGATTTGAGCCATGAGACACAATGATGGCTTGCTGCAAATGTAAGAATCCGAGTCGTTGTGGATACGATGATCCAAGCCACTTCAAGTTGTGATAAGGTATGAAATCAAAGTTTGGAAAATGGTTACTCTATTGGGGAAATGCACTGGGGTGTAGGGTCCTGATCTCAATGAATGAATATACTTGTCCTTTGGATCTGTTACCCTAGTTTCAAAGTAAATCAATGTGTATCTGGTGTCAGCTGCCCCAGTTTTCAAATAAATCAATGTGCGCTAGGGGTCAGCTACCCCAGTTTCAGATATTAGCACAGTAGGAATTTCTCAATCAAGGATGTCAAATGATCATTCAAAATCTTATTCAACAATACAAGTGTGAAGGGTGTTCTATTTCTATATGTATGCATGTTGCTAACTTATGATGCCAGAATGCAGTGATATGCTGCTACATGTATGCATGCTGCTAACTTGTGATGCTAGAACGTAGTGATATGTTGTTATATGTATGCATGTTGCTAACTTATGATGCTAGAATGCGGTGATATGTTATTATATGTATGCATATTGCTAACTTGTGATGCTAGTATAGTGATATGCTGCTACATGTATGCATGTTGCTAACTTGTGATGCTAGAATGCAGTGATATGTTGCCATATGTATGCATGTTGCTAACTTATGATGCTAGAATGCAGTGACATGTTATTATATGTATGCATATTGCTAACTTGTGATGCTAGAATGCAGTGATATGTTACTATATGTATGCATGTTGTATGATATTACATGTATGCATTTTTTATTTTTTATTTTTTTATTTTTTATTTTTTATTTTTATGTTTCTTTTTTCTGCAATGCATGAAATGTATGGTAATGCATGAGATGTATGGTAATGCATGAGATATATGGAATGTATGGTAATGCATGACAAGGCATGAATCTTTTCATCCAACGTGCTTGTGATCAATAACCTCATTTTTTATCTTGGTCGTATTTTCGAATTTCTACATGAAATTGGCTACATTTGAACGGATCTATAATTGATCTTGGCTCAATTTTCTTGATTCATCCGGCCATGGAGGTGACTGGCTTGGCTCAAATGAAGCTCGATCACAAAATTTGCCCCAATTGAATGGATCTATAGCTGATATTGATCCTGTTTTCATATTCCAATCTAATAAGAAGGTGTTTGAATGGGTCCCACTGAAACTTAATTCTTCTTGAATAAGCAGATCTTTGAAACCTGACATAACATTTTCCCTAGTTAGACTGCTCTTTCTCTATAGGGATCTTCTTCGGATTGCATCCTTAATGTTTTAAAATATCTTTGAAATTTAAACAAATAAGCATGCAATCAGATAACTCAATCTCAATGGGAATATGGATGGAATGCACAAACTTGCTTATATTTGCTTGATTTTCTATGCTTGTTAAATAGGAGACAAATTTTACCAGTACTTTGATACTAATGTAACTTTGCTAGCTTAGAGAATTATATCAATGGGAAAACCCTTTTTTTTTTTTTTCTAACCTCATAACCATAACTCCTCCATTGTATCACCACTTAGAGATTCTTTCTTACTTATTTCAAGCTTATTTCAAACTCCCTGTCTTGACTTATAACTAGTGTCTCATTAAGTAGTCTGATCAATATTCCAATCTTAGGGTGAACTTTAAGACACGGGACAAAATGTTGGCTTAGGATTTAGGTTTCACCAAGAATGAGAAAACTAAGGATCAAAAATCTCATCCCATAATAAAAATTTCTACCCCAGTTTGTGGTGCAATTATAACGCCTAGAACCCATAAACTCAGGTTCGGTGCGTTATACCTGATAAAATCCTAATTAATCATAATCCATAACATACGCAACCGAAAACATAACCATAATCTCCATAAACATAGTTCTATAATACAAACATTCCATAATATCAGAGTTTGCTATATCCTAACTAGAAATCCATAAAATTTATCCATCACCTACATTTCCATATATACATACATCTCCAGAACATTTCAATATATTCACAACCATTTCTCTCACTACATCCTTAAAACATAACGACATAAAACATAAAACATAAAACATAAATATTTACATCCCCAAAATAGTATCAACATATACCTTATTTTTTATATTCCTCAAAACTAAGTACCCTCAAGCTCCCTAAGACTGACCTCGAGGATGTCCTGAAAAATGAACATTCATATTCGGAAGAGACACATCTCAGTAATGGAAGAAAATATACATATTAAAACAGCGTGTGGCTAACATGAGGTATATAGATATCATTTTAACACATTTTCAAATCATTAACGTAACTCTAAAATCATTTTCTGAACCTAATCAAACACATGCAGAGATTTAACCCACAAGATTACCCAAGGATAGGGGTGATTGCCCACCCATACAAGTAGCACCCCTCTACTCTGATACTTAGGTAACCCTAAGGTTGCAACTAAAGCGTATCAGGGCACTCACCTTACTCAGCAAGCCCTTAAGTGTTAACTTGATCTCGTACTCACGCTTTCAACAATAGTTTATCTGCAAAGGCCCTAAGGATAGGGAAATCTACCCGTCCATACAAATAGTTTCCCTTTGCCATAGTATGTTATGCAGCTATTGCCACATCTGAAGCTACTAGTGCACTCGCCTTTCTTAGCAAGCCCTCAGGCAAAGAGTTTGCCTCGCCCAATCGTAACATGTTCTACATACATAGATACTTCTAATATCATAATACTTTATTCCTTTCTGTCATTATTCATTCATACACATCTGTTCATGTTCATAGCTAAAACATTGCATTTCATTTCACTTTAAGTGACTCTTTCCCATTTACATCGTTCACATTTGTCATTTCATTTCATTGTCATTTCATTGTCATTTCATTGCATAACATTTTCATTTCATTCCTTCGTACTACAGCCGTTCCTTAGCCATCATTTGTTAGTCCACATAGAAATGGGCTAGAATTGGCTACAGTTAGTCCACATAGAAATGCACTAGAATCTGCTAACATGGCTTTCAGCTGTCATACATTTACATGGTTGCATTTAACATACACAAGCAACATTGTCCATATCATATTTTATTCTCAATACTTTACTCACTTAGTCTGCATCTCATACATTTAACATATATTTGCATAGGTTCTCATGCCACACAATTTAATAGTAAAATTCATACATGTTCCTATAAAATAGGTCAACCCACATTTAACATTTATATGCTGAAAATACATTTCATTTCTTACATAATTCCTCAGAAAATACCTTTCACTTTCATTCATTTATTTTCACATATAAATAGCTATATAAAGATTCCTAGGCTCAGAAAACATATTTTTACACGGTTGGCATTTTATACCCACATGGAAACACACACACACACACACACACACACACACACACACACATATATATATAACACATAATCCATTTTAATTCACGAAAAATCTGATTTAATACAAAAATTTCCCCCTTACTTGACTTCAAACTACGCTGGTTGGATCCCCGAACTGATACCCGCAATGTTCACTTGGACCCTGAATCCAAAAATCCTAACTTAATTAAAATAAATTCCAATTAACTCAAATCTTAAGGAAAACACTTATTTACTATTTCCTAAGCTCCATATAACATTATTCGTTGAGGAAATCCCAAAATAATTCACTTACCCTAATTTTGGGATGTCTCCCAAACCTCACAACCCAACGATCAGCTCCTACATCCTTGTAGAGAACGATCCTACAAACCTCATGGTGGTTCCGGATGGTCAAACCGAGTCAAATCCGGCTTGAAATTGAAGAGAGAAGGCTGGGAGACCATTGCAAAGAGAGAGAGGAGAGAAAGTTCGCGAGTTTCATGCTAAAAAATAAATAACAGCCTATTTATAGATAGGGCTTCGTCAAACGAGACACATGGGTTTGTCGACGAGGCACTATAGAGACTTCGTCCTTCGTCGCCAAAATTCAGAGTTCCAAAATATACTCTCTCAGGATTCCTTCGTCGATGAGAAACTGAGTTCGTCAACAAGCTTTTAGAAGGACACTCGTCGACGAAGACAGGACATTAGTCGACGAGGCCTACTTTTCTTTTGAAAAATTCTTCCTTTTCCCCTTGTTTATCCATTAATCTATTTTATTTATCATATTTTCTAATTAATTTAAATTTCAGGTCATTACAGCAGTATTCACAAAGTATTGACCGAACTTGATATTTGAACAAGCTGCCTACGTACCTTTTCATGATCAGGTTATTACGTAGTTCAGACTCAACAATGAGTCTCACAAATCATTTGAGACAACAACATATACCAATCTGGTCAAAACTTTCATTTGGACAATAATGTAGGCTAGGGGTATGAGTTAAAGAAGAAAAGAGTTAAATAAGGCTCAAAATCATTGATTTCATCAAGGGTAATTTGGTCAAAGATCACATATGTAATATGTCCCTTATTTTTATTTCTTCTTCCTTTTCTTCTTCTTTCCCTTTCCCTTTTTTTTTTCTTTCTTTTTTTTATCTTCTTCTCCTTTTACTATACTCTTTACTTTTCCTTTTATGACGGAATCTTAACCTCATTTTCATTTAAATTCCATTTGGGCCTAATCTTTTTTTAAACTGCCCCAATGTGGGGTGTGATCCTTTGACAGGTTAATCAAGAATTGAATTTTTTAGGCTCAAAAAGGGATTGCAAGGGATTTCTTCTTTGACTTTCTTTTGGGTAGCCAAAAAATGGCCTCCCATCCTGTTGGTAATGATTATTGTCTCAAATAACTTGCCAAATGCTAGGGAACCCAAATGCAGGTTAAATTTTTGGTGAACTGACTTTTAAGAAAAAGCTTATGTAACCTTCAGGCTCAACTTAGTTAACAAATGGTAAATCATTGTTTGGTTCTTTATAGGAAAACTGGTCGACCAAAGATAGCCACCTCTCATTTGATCAGAATATAATCATTATACTCTTAAGACACCAATCATAATTTAGAAGACAAAGACAAGAGACTTTGTTCGTCAATTTCATCCAGCAAATGCATGATAAGGCTTGATAAGTCGTTTCTGTCTACTTCTCCTACAACTCTTCATCATTTTGAAATCCACATCCCAATGAGGTTCCTTGACAATGTCTTTGTAACGACCAAAAAAATAAATAAATAAATAAATAAAATAAAAAAATTATTAATTAAAAAAAATTTATTATTATTATTAATTAATTATTATTAAGAAAATTAATTAAATTAATAAATTTAAGGATTTTGGATATATATATATATATATATAAAAGTATATATGTAAGTATATATATATATATATAAAAGTATATATAAGTAAGTATATATAAGTATATATATATATTAAAGAATGGATAAAGGAGAAAGAAAGGATAAAGGAAAGAAGAAAAAAAAAAAAAAAGAGAAAAGAAAAGAAAAAAAAATGAAAACTTAGTGTGTAAGTTTTCTTGCTGGAACAAAACAGAAGGAAAAAGGAGAAAAAAAAATTCACGCGCACAGAACAGATAAGAAAGGAAAGAAAGAAAGAGAAAGAAAAAAATTAAATATATTCTCTCACTCTCCACTCCTCTTTCTTCTACGATTTTACGGCCGATTCTCGCCCAATTGGAAATCCGAAGATATCACCAAACTCCATTCTTCGCCACCGACATATCTACCGAAGTGGATTTGTCGTAGGAGTAACGTGGGAATATCTCGTGGGGTAAGCCAAATTCTCATTCTTATCTCAATTTTTCTTAAATTTTAAGCCAAATGGGCGATCGGACACCACCACGAGAATCTAGGGATGATTCTCTACAAGTCTAGCAGAGTGAAATTCTCGTGGGGTTATTGTAGAAATAGTCCAAAATTAGGATAAATGTGTTATTTAGAAATTAATTATCATTTAATTATTATAAATTAGGAAATGTTAAAATAATATTTTATTGGGGTTGATTTGATTGAATCAGGGTTCGGGTGAGCGTCGCGGGTATAAGTTTGGGAGCCCTGCAAGCGTAATTCAGGGAATCAGGTAAGGGGGAATAAAATTATATCAGTATTTTATTAAAGTGAACCAATTATTTACGAGCATATGAAATTTATTATTTATTTATATTATTTTCAGAATAGTTTGATTACTGGAAAAAAAATTATTATTTGGTTTACGGTTATATTTGGGATAATTGTTTATGATATTAAATTCGTGTGACATGGGAGTAATTTTCCTAATAAATTGGATATGAATTACTGTGGTATTTGGGTTTGCATGTGGGGGTGTTTGAAATGATTATGGTAAGATGAATGAGTTGTTATGTTTGATTCCTGTGTGGAAATGATTTAATGCGTTTGTGTGAACTAACTGTGTGGTTATTCGTATGCATCTCAATATAACGTTGGCATGAGGAGGTTGTTATATTGCCTATATATAAATGATGATGTGACGTTGGCAGGTCGAGGAGCTCGTCATATCGTTATTTATATGGGGTAGGACATTGGCAGGTCGAGGAGTTTGTTCTATTGATGTATGACGGGTAGGTCATGGGGATTGGATACTGGTGAATAATGGCGCCTGTGTGGGCCATGTTATATACCCTGTGTGGGTAGTGGTGCCTGTGTGGGCCACGTTATATCCTGTGTGGATAATGGCGCCTGTGTGGGCCATGTTATGTACCCTTTAGTGGTACCTGTGTGGGCCATGTGTAGATAAGAAGTACGTAGGTGCCTGTGTGGGCCACGTACTGACATGTACGCAGTTGCTCTGTGTGGGCCACGTACTGAGGACATTGGAAGATGAAGTATGAGATGCATGATTCCTGTGTGGATGTGTTGTGTGCATGTGAATTTAATTATAGCATAAAAATAATGGTATAGCATATTGTGAATGCATGTGTGTGCATGCGGCGAGGTAAACATACCACTGGGGGCTTGCTGAGAAAGGCGAGTGCTCTGTTAGGTAGTTTCTTAGTATCAGTGCAAAGGGATGCTACTTGTATGGGCGGGTAGACATCCCGATCCTCGGAAACCTTCGCCTTTAAAATTATAATTATCTGTGGACTAGCGGCGAGGTAATACTTCACCTAAGGGCTTACTGAGTAAGGTGAGTGCTCTGGTAGGTAGTTTTTAGTACCAGAGCAGAGGGAAGCTACTTGTATGGGCGGGTAATCTTCCCTATCCTTGGGGACTTCCACTTGCATAAAAATTATGTACTTGTGCATATTGAATGTGTGTGTGATATTGGATGTCGGGAATGTTATTAATGGTACATTTTCTCAGTTGTTATTGATGTTATATAAGAAGCAGTTTATTTTGAGTTATAAATATTAAAACTCATTTGTCACACACTGTTATAATTTATTCCACCCTTACTGAGAAGTGTCTCACCCTAGTGGATTAACAATTTTTCAGGTTCTTCTGGAGACCGGGTTTGAAGGCCTAGGCTGGGACTGTTTGTGATAGTTTCTTTTTGGGGTATTGTAAGATACTAATATATGTATGGATATATTTGTACGGAATTACGTTTTAAATGCTGGTTGTGGATACAGTTATTTGGATGTTATAGTGTTGATTTTTGGTTGTTATATAGAACTCTGGTATTTATTTGAGATTATTTATTCATGTGCCGCTGCGTGTATGTTAATTATGGTATCAGATACAGGTGATTGAAACACCTGGCACTCGGGCCCCACTTGGCGGGTCGGGGCGTCACATTTAATAATAATTAATTAATAATAATAATAAAATTTTTTTTTAATTAATAATTTTTTATTTTATTTATTTATTTATTTATTTTTTGGGTCGTTACATTCTTGAAGTGGGGGTCCTTTACTAAACTTCATCTTGGAGGCTTTTCCTTCATTCTCTTCTTCTTCTTTTTTTTTTTTTTTTTTTTTTGGGCCCCATTGAGTAGACTCCCAAAACAAACTAATGGCTCCAAGTCCTTTAATTTGTACTGAAAAAACTATTTTCCATGTCACTTTACACAAAATGCAAGCAAAAATAGGAAAAATTTGGCATAGGGTGATGATCCAAGGAGGGTAGAATGAGATGAGACTGAAAGACATTCTTATTTCATTCAATTTCAAAATGATTTAAATGAAAAGCATGGATGCATTCCTCTTATTATTATCCTTTGGTTATCAAGTATCTCATTTTTGTATCACGTGAGCTCACTTCTGAAGTTGAATACCAATCAATCCTTCAAACCCGATGGTATTTATTACATTCCTACTGTGATCACGCAACGGGTCCCCATGATCCTAACCTTTCTCTGTAAAGAGATCGTCTTGCTCTGCTCAATATTGGAATCTTGGATCTTAATTTTGCCACCTTGGACCATGATTTTGCAAACAATTGGAATGTGACTATTGACCCATTGGAGATGACTATGCATGCATGGTTATGAAATTGAGCATGAAATGATTATGTTATGCAATGGGTGTTTATGCATGGATTTAACTAGTGCAAACATACATACAAATAGGGATATAAACATGTATGCAACCTATCGTGTATGGTTATGTGTGAAATTATGCATGAATGCATGAATGCAATGCAACCTAAATAACTACTTTTCCTGAATTCTAGAAAAATCCCACTAATGAAAGATTTCAAGATTAAGACAGCCTTTGATGAACCACTATTTCAATTTAATTCCTCCCTCAACCATTCTTTTCCTTGATGATGACCCATGTACCTTAGATCTTATGAAGGGTTAGATTATGATCTGAGTTTGAGGTTGACCCAGGCTAGTCAATCCATTGAATTTGTTCAATGCAGGCTTGTGGACTTTAATGTGCACTTGGACCTTGAGTATTTTAAAATATGGGCTTCAAGCTATTTTATGATGGGATCGGGTCCTGGTTTAAAAGGAGTGGGGCTTGGATTGCTTAGAAAATGTTGGCCTAGATTTTTAGGTAATAGGGTCGAGACTCACTTTTGAAATCTGGGTTTGACCTTTTTTTGAAAATCAGGTCTGGGCCGAGTTTTTGCTTAGAAAAAGGTCAGGCCTAGGTTTGTTTTTTAAAAAAATTGGGCCCAAGTTATTTGAAAAGGGTTGGGCTGACCCATATTTTAAAATGCTTGGGCCAAGTACTTTATTTTTTGAAAGGGTGGGCCATGGTCTCATTATTTGGCTTTTTTAGAATATTGGCTAAGTAGTATGCATGTCTAAAAGGGATGCAAAATGCATAACATAATACAAAGTATTTCAAAACATATATACAAAAGACTGTACGTGGAGAAGGATGTGGCTCTTGTCCTGACCCAGGGTAGGTTTGTATGTACGGGGTTCTACAGGGCTCTATCCTATGGAGGGAAGACTATAGACAAGTATGTGTGGGTAGGCTCTAACCCTATTGATGATAGGTTCCCAACCTGAACCCTATCTTCACCCAAAGGGTTTGGACAGGGCTCAAATTGAGCGGAGTGGTTTGCGAATCCCATCAAGCTTAAGCTACGAAGGGACAAACGTTCTTACACCCCTATCTAATCCTAGTAGGGAAAGCCCGGGTACAAAGCGTGAAAGTGTGTGAATCCAAGTTTAGCTATCACGCCCCGAACCCACAGATGGGTCCCAGGTGTGAATATAGTAACCTAACATGTCTCTATATAAATTAAAACATACATGATACAATACAATAAGAGGGTCTAACCCCGTGGGGTATACAGATATCTTATACACAAACACATAGACATCCATACTCATTAAATACGCAGTGAAATACGATCTTTCTATACATGTACAGTACTATACTAGAGTCTATACAAAACTAGGATATACATTCCCACAATTACAAAACATACCCCGAGTGTCTACAAGAACCATCACGACAACCCGGTTACAAAACTCATACCTAAATAGGCACTAATAGCAACTAACGACACCTCGCTTCCAAATGCTAGGATGCTAGTTACGACTACCTGAAGGACCTGAAAATATTTGTACGTATATTTGGGGTAAGACACCTCTCAGTAAGGAAGAAAGCAGGTTATATCGGTGTTTGGCATACTAGTGTAATTTTACATACAACATAACACCATAAAATATGATACAGTTCAAAAACATTTCCATACAGTTCCATACAGTTCCCGTATTTTCACAATTCCATTCCAGTACATACGATACCCACACATACGGTCAGTGTCATCACACTAATACGCAACTACGCTATGAAACTCGAAACTTCACAGCGATTACATTGCCAATATGATGTAGCTCACACTAATACCCAACTACTCCATGAAACCCGAAGCTTAATAGTGATTACATTGCCATTACAGTGTAGATCACACCCCTCGGTGACCAACCGGGATACATAGTGATATTTCACACCCTCAGATATAAAGCCGAAAACTCTCGCCCACGGTTTTGACACCGGTACATGTTGTAGCATACGGTAATTAGCCACCACACAACTGTTTCGGCATACGATAATTAGCCGCCCCTAGCCGATTTCACAAAACCTAGAATCATTTTGGAACTCACATTCCTATACTCATCAACGTACGGTAATTAGCCACCACATAGCTATTTTACAAAATACCTGGAACAATTACATACAACCATACATACCACACTTATTTGGTTTATGACAAATCATATCGTTTTCCAAGTCGAGTATACAATTTTATACAAATATGGATAATAGTCATCACAATAATACAATTTAAACAAAACAAATAGTTTCCCAAACAAAGTAGAGATGATACCTGAAATCCCCAAATTTTTCAAAAACTGTAACCCGAAAATTCTGTATTTTTGCCCGATAGATTTCCCCAAATAAGATACCAAAATATACATACAATCATAGCCTACAAGCTTACCGATCCCGATTTCAAAAAGTAACTGATATAAATTGAATCCCCTTACCTTAACCTGAATTCCAACTATGAACTCTATGGTTCCCAAAACTATGAACCGAGACTCTAAAACCTACAAACCACTGTATGATACATGCTTACAATCCTTACTACTATACATATTCTGAAACAGAAACGAAAATCGAGCCTTACCTCGATTTTGGCCCGACACCCAAAACTACTCGAAACAAGATTCCGATCCGTTAGAAACGTAGAGAATCCTTCCCTGATCCTCGCAATAACATCCAATTTATGAATTAGATGACGAACGGCGAAGAAATTAAGAGAGAGAGAGAGAGAGAGAGAGAGAGAGAGAGAGAGAGAAAGAGCTTTGAGTTCTAGAGAGAGAGAGAGAGAGAGAGAGAGAGAGGATATTTGAGATTACTTAACTCCAAAGCAATCCATTTGGATATTTATAGCCCTTTGACTCGAGTGGATTCGTTGACGAATTGGCGTCCTCGTCGATGAGTCCGCCATTACGTTCGTTGACGAGACGGTGGCCTCGTCGACTAGCCCGGGATTCTAGATTTTCCAAAATCCCTTGGGATCTCCTCGTCGACGAGACACTGAATTTCCTCGCCGAGAATGACAATACTTCATCGACGAAGCTTGCTCAAATTACTACTTTACCCTTCTTTCGAATACTTAATCCATATACTACGGTTCGGGTTCTTACAACCTCCCTTCCTTATAAAAATTTCATCCTCGAAATTTGCAATCTCTCATTACGAACACATTCATACTACCAAATACATATACACTCTAAGAAGAATCGGCGGCCATTTATACGTAGCCCCGATAAAAAACATACATACTCTAAGAAGAATCGGCAGCCATTTATACGCAATCCCGATACAATACAAACATAAGAAGAATCAGCAGCTATTTATACACAATCCCGATACAATACAAACATACTCTAAGAAGAATTGGCGGCCATTTATACACAGCCCCATTACGGTACATACATACATACATTCCCTCACTTATGGCGGAAGAATACCGTGGTTATATACATACATGACCTCGAGAGCTCACAATACTACAGGACTCTCCCAAAAGCTAACCACACAATACTACTACGATAACAGAGTACTACATACATACATACCCATGCTAACTCTGCTATCAAGACTACTACTCAAAACAACTACGGATACTTTCGGCATATTTCTGCCTCCAATTCCTAAGAAGCTTCCTCAACCACGTGATACTACCACAATACCTTTACTAACCGTATTTCCTTGGTACGCAACTTCTGAACTTTTTGGTCTAGAATCTAAACTAGTACTTCCTCGTACACCAAAGCATCCCCAAGTTCCAAGGACTCATAACTGATAACATGCAATGGATTCGACAAGTACCTCCTCAACATGGATACGTGAAATACATCATGGATCCTTAAGAGTGCAAGGGGAAGTGCAATCAGGTATGCTATCGGACCTACCCATTCAAGAATATCAAACGGTCTGATATACCTCGAGCTCAGCTTGCCCTTCTTCCCGAATCTCATCACTCCCTTTATCGGAGCAATTCTAAGGAATACCTTACCCCCCACCTCGAACTCCAACTCATGGCGGCGAACATCCGCGTAACTCTTCTGCCAACTCTGAACCCAATCTAATCCTCTCCCGGATCAAGCCTACCTTCTCAGACGCCTACTGCACGAGTTCAGGTTCTAAAACCTAACATTCACTAACCTCATCCCAATACAAAGGAGATTGACACCTCCGACTATACAGAGCCTCGAACGGTGCCATGCCAATACTAGCCTGGAAGCTATTGTTATAGACAAACTCCACCAATGGCAGAAACTGGATCCAACTACCACTAAAGTCTAATACCCCAAGCCCGTAACATATCCTCCAAGATCTGTATCATCCTCTCCGATTGTCCATCAGTCTGGGGATGGAACGCTGTACTAAAAGCAAGTTTCATCCCTAGTGCCTCCTACAAGCTCTTCCAGAATCAAAAAGTAAACATCGGATCTCGATCTGAAACAATGGACACCAGTACTCGGTGCGTTCTCACTATCACATGCACATTCGGGTCTGCTTGCCTACTCAAAGAGTAGCTAACCTTCATCAGTATAAAGTGAGCAAATTTCATCAACCTGTCCATGATTACCCAAATAGCATTCTGCTCTTGAAGTGCTGGCGACAATCTGGTAACAAAGTCCATGAAAATATGCTCCCATTTCCACACCATAATAGGCAAAGGCTGCAACAGCCCTGCTGACCTCTGATGTTCAACTTTTACCTGCTGACATGTCAGACACTGCTCCACGAATTGGGCAATATCCCTCTTCATACCACTCCACTAGAAGGACTTGTGCAAATCCCAATACATCTTCGTACTACCCAAATGTACCGTATACAAAGAATGATGCCCTTCCTCCAGAATCATCCTTCTGATCTCATTGTCGTTTGGAACACACAACCTAGTCCCAAATCTCAACACACCTCTATCAGAGATGTAAAAATACGCAGCCGAACCCCTGCTGCGCTTTCTCCACAATCTCAGCCAGCTCCGCATCACTAACCTATGCGGCTTTAATACACTCAAACAAGATTGGCTGGATCACCAAGCTAACAATGAAAGCCTGATGATCGCCAGACACCAACTCCACGCCAAGGCTTTCCAGATCCCATCTGACATGATGCTGAGCTACAACTGTAGATATTGTTCCATGCCCTAACTTCCAACTCAATGCATCTGCAACCATATTAGCCTTCCCCGGGTGATAACTGATCATGCAATCGTAGTCCTTAATCAACTTTAGTCACCGCCTCTGCCTCATATTCAGCTCCTTCTGTGTGAAAAAGTACCTAAGGCTTTTGTGGTCAATGAAAATCTCACATTGAACACCGTACAGGTAGTGTCGCTAGATCTTCAGGACATAAACAATAGAAACTAACTCTAGGTCATGCGTAGGGTGATTCTTCTCATACTCCTTAAGTTGCCAAGAAGAATAAGCTACCACTTTACCCTGTTGCATAAGCACACATCCCAAACCCTTCAGGGACACATCGTTGTAGATCACAAAACCCTCATCCCTTGAAGGGATGGTCAATACTGGAGCAATAACCAACTGGTGCTTCAACTCGAGAAAGCACTGCTCGCAATCACTAGTCCATTCAAACTTCACCCCCTTCTTGGTTGATCGTGTCAAAGATCCAAATAATTTAGAGAAACCCTCTACGAACCGACGATAGTAACCCACCAATCCGAAAAAACTCTGAACCTCCTGCACACTCTTCGGTCTCGTCTAGTCAACCACAGCTTCAATCTTGCTAGGAACAACCAAGATACCACCCTTAGATACCACATGGCCTAAGAAGGCAACCTGATTCAACCAAAACTCACACTTCTTCAGCTTAGCATACAACTTCCTTTCTCGCAGAATTTGTAGCACAAACCTCAGATGATTCTCATGCTCTTCCGAACTTCTCGAGTATACTAGAATGTCATCAATAAATACCACTACAAACTGGTCTAGGTACTCATGGAAAACCCTATTCATCAAATCCGTGAACACTGCCGACGCATTGGTCAACCCAAACAGCATAATCAAGAACTCGTAGTGGCCATATTTGGTTCGAAAAGCAGTTTTCGCTACATCCTCAAATCTAACCCTCACCTGATGATACCCTAACCGTAGGTCAATCTTCCAAAATACATGTGTTCCCTGCAGCTGGTCAAAGAGATCATCTATACAAGGTAAAGGATAACGGTTCTTCACTGTCACCTTGTTGATCTCACGATAATCAATGCACATACACATCGACCCGTTCTTCTTTTTCACAAACAATACTGGAGCTCCCCAAGGCAAAACACTCGGTCGAATAAAACCTTGGTCCAGTAATTCCTGCAACTGCTCCTTCAACTCTCGAAGTTCTGCTGGAAGCATCCGGAACAGAGCTTTAGAGATCGGTGCCTTACTAGGCAGCAACTCTATCGCAAACTCCACCTCACGATCCAGAGGTAAACCGCATAAATCATCGGGAAACACATCCGAAAACTTGTTGACTACCCGAATATCCTCGAGTCTCAACTCATCCCGCAGCGGTTCCTTCACACAAGCTAGGTACCCCTGACATTCGTCCAAAAGTAGCCTCCTTACCTATAATGCTGATAGAACCTATGGTGTCAAACGCACACACGATCCTACGAACTCGTACTCCTGCTCCCCAGGAGGTCTGAACACTACTACCTTCCTACGACAATCAATCACCGAAAAACTGGAGAATAGCCAATCCATCCCCAGTATGACATCAAAACCAAACATGTCGTATACTACAAGATTCTCTGGTAGCTGTCTCCCTTGAATTACAACTGGACAGTTTCCTAATATCTTACTATAGATCGTTATACTCTCAGTCGGCGTAGCCACAGACAATCTCTCATCCATAGCTCTAGTTTCAACCCCACAAAACTTCACAAAACTAGTAGATATAAAAGAATAGGTTACTCCCGAATCAAATAAAATAATAGCTCTATTCGAAAGCAATAACATGGTACCTATCACCACGTTCCTAGCATTTTCTGCATCCACTGGAGTTAGTGAATATACCCTCACCGGAGTTGTGGTTGCCTGGTAGTTCCCCCGAGGCATTTGATTACTCTCACGGTTCTAGCTCTGTACAGGCGTATCTCTCCTCGGCATTTGACAGCTTCATGACATGTGGCCCGGCTTGCCATAGTTGTAGCAATTTCCCCAGAACTGCTGACATTCGCCATCGTGCCTTTTACGACACTTGGCGCATAGTGCGGAGGATGGATCCCCCTAATGACTCTGCCGCTTGGTATTCTGTCGATAACCTGAACTGTAGTTCTTATTCTTCTTCCACTGTCCCTGTCGAGGACCACTCTGAGGACCAGAAGATACCGGCCTCTTCCCTTGATCCTGCACTACCTCATCTCCCCGAAGGTTGGTCTCAACTATGGTGGCTTTATCCACCAAGACAAAGAACTTATGGATCTACAACATCCCCACAAGACGGCGGACATCTCCGAGTCTTCTCGTACTCATTTGGAACTAAGTATGGCGCAAATCGAGATAACTCGATAAATCTAGTGGCATACCTCTACACCGTCAGGGTTCCCTGCGTCAGGCCCGAGAATGCATCGGCCTTCACATCTCGTATGGAGACCGAGAAGTATCTATCAAAAAATACCTCCTTGAAGTGGCCCCACGTCATACCAGACGGACCAGCTCTCTGCCTCTCAAGCAGACTCACCGCAGTCCACCAACGCCCCAACCTCCCCAGTTAGTTGGACGGTAGCGTACAAGACCTTATGCCTATTAGTGCAGTGGAGGATTTTCAAAATCCTCTTAGCCTTCTCGACCCAGTCTTCTACCACAATCGGATCAGGTCCTCCCATAAAATTCGGAGGGTGCATGCGTGTAAATCTCTCTATGGTACACTCCGCATCTGTAGGAGAGCCTTCGCGTCTCCTAACACTTCGTTCGATCTCTCAGATCACCTGCCTTGCCAAACCATGAGACACAGAAAGAGACTGATTGGTCATCATCTCCTTGGAGCCACTCTCCAAGTTATTATCCTTGGGTTCCATTCTGAAAACAATAGGAATCGGTTATAATTCCTATCTCGTACGCAGTTAACACAATCAAACACCTAATCATGTCAACTACCAATCCCACAGGTCTAGGCCTGTCCCGTCACACTGACATGAATCCATCAATGGTTTGTCATGATATTTCTGAAATCATCATTCCAGGAAGAACACAGAACACCACTAATGAGTCCTCGTCTAACAACAACACAACCCTCGACCTACACTACCCATTTCCTACATCCTATACTCTGGTATGTACACATCAATACTCCTAACCAAGTCTATAAGACCTAATAACCTGGTTAGCTCTAATACCAAGTTGTCATGCCCCGAACCCGTAGATGGGTCCCAGGTGTAAATATAGTAACCTAACTTGTCTCTGTATCAATTAAAACATATATGATACAATACAATAAGAGAGTCCAACCCGTGGGGTATACGCATACCCTACACACAAGCACATATACATCCATACTCCTCAAATACGCAGCGAAATACGATCTTTCTATACATGTATAATACCATACTAGAGTCTATACAAAACTAGGATATATATTCCCACAATTACAAAACATACCCCGAGTGTCTACAAAAACCATCACGACAACCCGGTTACAAAACTCATACCTAAATAGGCACTAATAGCAGCTAACGACACCCCCACTTCCAAATGCTAAGATGCTAGTTACGGCTACCTGAAGGACCTGAAAACATTTGTACGTACATTCGAGGTGAGACACCTCTCCGTAAGGAAGAAAGCAGGTTGTATCAGTGTGCGGCATACCAGTGTTATTTTACATACAACATAACACCATACAATACGATACAGTTCAAAAACATTTCCATACAGTTCCATACAGTTTTCAGTATTTTTACAATTTCATTCCAGTACATATGATACCCAAACATATGATCAGTGTCATCACACTAATACATAACTACGCTATGAAACCTGAAGCTTCACAGCAATTACATTGGTAATATGATGTAGCTCACACAAATATGCAACTACGCCATGAAACCCGAAGCTTCACAGTGATTACATTGCCATTATAGTGTAGCTCACACCCCTCGGTGACCAGCCGGGATACATAATGATATTTCATACTCTTGGATATAGAGTAGGACACTCTCACCCACGGTTTTGACACTGATACATGGCGCAGCATACGGTAATTAGCTGCCACATAGCTATTTCGGCGTACAGTAATTAGCCGCCCCTAGCCGATTTCACAAAACCTGGAATCATTTTGGAACTCACGTTCCTATACTCATCAGCATACAATAATTAGCCGCCACATAGCCATTTTACAAAATACCTGGAATAATTACATACAACCATACATACCACACTTATTTGGTTTACGGCAAATCATATCGTTTTCCAAGTCAAGTATACAGTTTTATACAAATATGGATAACAGTTATCTCAATAATACAGTTTAAACAAAACAAATAGGTTCCCAAACAAAGTAGAGGTGATACCCGAAATCCCCAAATTTCTTGAAAACTGTAACCCGAAAATCCCGTATTTTTACCTGATAGATTTCCCCAAATAAGATACCAAAACATACATACGATCGTAGCCTACAAGCTTACCGATCCCGATTTCAAAAAGTAACTGATATAAAATGAATCCCCTTACCTTAACCTCAATTCCAACTACGAATTCTACAGTTCCCAAAACTATGAACCAAGACTCCAAAACCTACAAACCACAATACGATACATGCTTACAATCCTTACTACTCTACATATTCTGAAACAAAAACAAAAATTGAGCCTTACCTTGATTTTGGCCCGAAACCCGAAACTGCTCGAAACGAAATTCCGATCCGTTAGAAACATGGAGAATCCTTCTCTTATCCTCGTAGTAACGTCCGATTTATGAATTAGGTGACGAACAACGAAGAAATCAAGAGAGAGAGAGAGAGAGAGAGAGAGAGAGAGAGAGAGAGAGAGGATATTTGAGATTACTTAACTCCAAAGCAACCTATTTGGATATTTATAGCCCTTTGACTCTGGTGGATTCGTCGACGAATTGGCGTCCTCGTCGGCGAGTCCGCCATTACCTTCGTCGACGAAGCTTGCCGATAGTACTACTTTACCCTTCTTTCGAATACTTAATCCATATACTACGATTCGGGTTCTTATGTTAGCCTAATCCCACTACGCCACATGCATGTCACATGCTGATTCACAATTAATCACGTGCTTATACAAACACCCATGGAAACAAATATTTTCATTAAATCAAGGATATTTTCAAATATGGAAACTAAATGTTTACATTAAATTCAGAATATTTACAAATATAGTGACAAGCATTCACATTAAGTCAAATACATTCACATATATGGGGGCTAAATACATTAATCAAGGATATCTACATATATGGGAACTAAATATTCACAATAATCAAGGATATCTACCTATATGGAAACTAAATATTCACATTAATTAAGAATGTCTACATTTATGGGAACATTATTTCACATTAATCAAGGATATCTATCTATATGGGAACTAAATATTCACATTAATTAAGAATATCTACCTATATGGAAACTAAGTATTTATATTAATCAAGGATACCTACCTATATGGGAACTAAATACTCTCATTAATCAAGGATATCTACATATATGAGAATATTAATCAATGATATTTACAAATATTAACTCAAAGATATCTACAACTATGGAAATATATGACTTTACTAAATCAAACGTGTTATAATTTTAACAAACTACTTCATTCAAATATAGGAGAATTTTATTTACAAAATAAAATGGAGTAATTAAAAGACTTAATAAATTTTAATTGGGATAATTCCTAATTAATTATTGGCTCAACTCTCAAATAGTCCCCAGCGGAATTGCCAAGTTGTCGCGACGTCCCAGGAGCGCGGGTGCCCCGGGTTAACAAAATAAAAGGTTGTGTTTAAATTTTCGAAAAAAATAGGAATATCGAAGTCGCCACTAATCTTTTAGTGTGGTTAGAACACTTAATTACTATCCCGTTAAGGGTAAAATGGGTCTACGTTACCAGAGTTGGGGTCGGGAGTTCGGTTACACAAGGAGAAGGTACGAGCACCCCCTACGCGTCCGTTCTTACGAACGGTACCTAATTAATTATGAAATTATCCCAAAGTAAATTTAAAAAGTCTTTTATGTTACTCCTTATGTGAATTTACAAAATATGCAAACAAAGAAATTAATCACGAAAATATACATAATATATATTTATATATATTCCCTCAAAACCAAAGGTACGTGAAGTGCGAAAGAGCTTGTACCCTTTTTAATTGCAATCATAGGGATGAAAATCAAGAGAATGTTTTATAAAAATAAATACCATAGTACATATAAGGCCGAATAACGAAAATACTAAAAATAGTGATAATAATAATAATAATAATAATAATACTAATAATAATAATACTAATATTAATAGTAATAATAATAAATACCATAATGATAACAATAATAATAATAAATAAATAACAATAATAGTAATAATAATAATAATATTAATAGTAATAACAATAAATATCGTTAACTAATAATATACATATTTTAATAATATGATATTTATCTTAATATTAACACGCTGTTAAAGATATGCACAAGACACACATATGCCAACAATTAATTAAAGAAACAAATCGAACTTAAGATTAACATATGGAAACCAATGAAAAGTGTAAGAAAATAATTGAACTTATGGAAACAAATTATTTGTAAAACTAATGTGTACCTATTCAACATGGCTACGAAATTAATACACAACCCTGAATATACAATTATTAAACATAAAATGAATGCAATAACAACCAAAAACCCTAAATACACACAACAATGAACACAACCTATTTAGATAAACACGACCATAACCCTAAATGTTAATCACATGCCTAAATATGACCTAAAAAAAAAAACCTTAAATGTTAAACGTATAACATGAATATGACACACTCGATAATATTCGACAATTAAAACTTATTATATTTAAATATCAAACAATAGAACTCTTACCTCCGCAGTAAAACAAAATCCTACAATAATGAGAATGAACCGATTAGTATTTAAAATAATTATCATAAAAAATTTAAACAAATATCACAGCAATAAAATGAAATCGTAAAAATAATGTTAAAATTTTAACGTATATAAAATAAAAAAGCCTAGATGCGAACATTAACTACATACTACGACAAATACTATATTAATATACATATCCATACAATGAAGTCTTAAACTTTAAATATTAAAACAAATCAAAATAAGAAAAGAAACAGAAAAATAAATAAGTAAACAAATAAATAAATAAAATAAAATACACGTGCACGTTTGTATCGTGTATGCTGTGTGTGTGCACTGTGTGTGTAAATGTGTGTAAAAGTGTATGCAAACAGTGTGTTTGTGTGCGAGCATGATACATTCATAGGAGCTCACCGGGGGGTTTGCCGGAGAACGGAGCCGGGGGCACTGGGAGGTTTCGGGCTGCTGCTGCACGGCTGCCGTGGGAGGAAGCAACGGCAATGGCAAATGTTGGGGGCGACGGCGACGGCGCTGGTTGATTGGCAAAGAACGGAGATGCGTCAAGGCTGGAAAGATGCAGCTGCTAGTTTCCTCGGCTGAGTGCTTGCCAGCACTGATGCTCGGTGGTCGCTGGCCGTCTGGTGTGGTGGTGCTGTCTGCCGTGAGGATGATTGGGGAGGTTTGCAACAGGGGGCTGTGGGAACACGGCTGTGGTGGTCGTGACAGCCAGAGAAGGAGTAGGGGAGTTCGCTGCAGGGAGAGTTGCAGGGCTGTTGTCGTGTTGCCAGATCTTGCTGGGAGCAGCGGAGAGCTGCTATGTGGAAGCTCGGGGAAGCTGGGTTTCTGCTTGTGGAGTGGCTCGGGGAGTTGCTGTGTTGGAGAGAGTGATCGGAGCAGGGTGGAGCTTCGGGTGGAGGTTATAAGGGAGAAGAAGAGATGGAAAAGTTGGAAGCTTTCTGCTGCCAACAATTTGATGATGCGCAGAGTTGCAGAGGGAGAAGAGGAGGAGAGGGGGGGGCCGGGGGCAGATTGAGGGAGAGGAAATGAGCGAGAAAGAGAGAAGACCAGCGGTTTTTTTTTGTTTGTTTTTTTCTTTCCTTTGGTTGCGTCCGGCTGCCCCCTTTGTATGCGAGCCCTTCATCTTTATAAAGAAAACAAACCTCAAAACCCTAGCATGGTGCTACCCCCGTTTATTTTTTATTTTTTGTTTTTTTTATCCTTTTAAAAAATAATAATAATAATGATACAAATACTAAAAATAATAATAATGACAATAAAATAATAATAATAGTGAAACAACAACAACAACAACAACAACAATAATAATAATAATAATAATAATAATAATAGCAAAAATAAAAATAATAATGCTAATAATAATAGTAAACAAAGTAATAGTAATAATATTAATAATGAAGAATAAATAACAATAATAATAATAATAATAATAATAATAATAATGATAATAATAATAATAATAATAATCCCTTGGTTATATTTGGCTCAGGAAAAAATAGGGTGTCTACAACAAGTGTCTCTTATGTGTGTTTTAGTGCATGAACAGGTATTATTCAGGTCACACAAAAGATCAAAAGAACATGGAAGTCAAGACAAGTCTTAAAGCACAAATCTAGTGCATTCCATGATGTCAGAGAGCAAAGGAGAAGAAGAAGACATTTATTTATTATTGTAATTGCATTTTTTTTTATTTGGTCTGTAATAATGCATGCATCTGCATGATATGGTTATTTGCTCAAATAGGACCATAAATTGACCTTAGGGATCAACTTCGGTTAACCGACGTCGGATTTTCGGGGTTAACTCTCAATGACCATAGATTGACTTTAAGTCCCTAAACATCACATGAAAAGTCTCCTATAACTTAAAAATTACACTTATGTGAACCAGGGTGACTTTAAATGAATCAAGACTTAAATGCAAACTTTAAGTGTGTTCGGTCGACCGAACCTGAACCTACATAGAAGCCTTGATCGACCGAACATACCAGGGTCAAAAGGTTGACTATTCATTCGACCATTTTACAATGAAATTGCACTTCTTGGTCAACTGAACTAACATGTGGGTGATTCCCAACAACCTGGTCGACTAAACCACTAGCTAAAATTTGACCTAGTCGACCGAACCTCAGAATCTGGTCAACCGAACCTGCTTTGGTCGACCGAACCTCAAAGGGTTCAAAATTGCCTTAATACAGTCGACCAAAACCTCCGTTCAAAAATGCCACGATCGACGTAACTTAGTGATATGGTCGATCGAACCTCAAATATGGTCGACCGAACCTCTCGGGCTGAAATTTTTTTAAGGACTAAAATGCCATTAATTTTTTAATTAAACTTTTTCCAACATACCGAGCGTGTCCCCAACGATCATAATTTTCAAAAAATTTATAAATACCCCCTCCATGACTCAGATTAGTAGTTTTGATTAGCCTAACTTTTCTCTCAAATCTTTTTCCTAATCAAAGTTTCCCCACATACTCCTTTATTTTAAAAAATCATTTTGGGATTAAATTTTTCATACTCTCCAACTCTCTTTGTTATATTCTTTGAAATATTTTTAAAGAGAGTATTTTGTTTGGGCTTTTTTTTTTTTTTTGTAATTATTGCGCAAATATTCTTGAGCGAAAAAATTCCAAATTCTCCAAATACTTTTCATTAGCAAAATCTTTGTTGGAGAACATATTTTTCATTTATATATATTCATATCTTTTATTTGTGCAAAAATTATTTGAAGAGCAAAACTCTAGATTCTCTTATATTTTTATTGAAATATATTGTTGGAGAAAATTTCATATTAGGGTTTAAATCTATTTAAACACTCTTACTTTACTGAGCATAACTCATATCATATTAGAGTGCATGTATTGAGTTATACTATTGTACGTCTTCTGCTTAGTATAGAAGCACTGTCCTTCTACACATATTTTATTGAATATCTATTGTATTTTCGACACATGGTCGAAAGAGGGAGACTAGCCCTTTGAATAGTCTCGGATTTGTTCAGACCCAGTTAGGAGAGCGCCAGATTGGTTCAGACCTAGTTAGGAGAACTAAGAGATGTACCCTCCTGGGAAAGTGTGCAAGGTGTTGTCTTCGCCCGGTAAGTGAGTTGGGGAATGTCCACCCTGAAAGGATATTGTAAACGGTTTCTGGTCCACCCGTAAGTGAGTAGGTAGTGCAATCCTTAGGGGGTATGCCAAAGGCGGGGACGTAAGCTGGTTTGGCCGAACCTCGATAACAAATATCGTGTGTGTCTCTCTCTCCTTATCTCATTTAAATTACTGCACTTTAAATTCAGTATGTGTATGTCTATTTATTAATGTCATAATTATTTGCATGCACACATTTAAATTATATGAGATATACTGCACACGTGTATATTTGCACTCACAGTTTAATTATTTTATATACACATTTGTATTATGAAAGGGATATGATATGTGGTGAATCGGCTTAAATGTTTGATTTAGCCCAAATGTTTTAAAACCCAATTCACCCCCCCCCCCTTTTTTTTCGTGGAATCACACCAATTCCAACACATACCCTCATACATATAGCCTTTTCCACAAAGACTCCACCCTTGGAGAGTACAAATTTTTCATATTCAAATACTAACTTAAAGCCAAACTTACTAAGTAGGCTTCCAGAAACTAAATTCTTCCTCATTTATGTTACATGGTATACAACAGTAAGAGTTAAATATTTTCCAAAAGTAAATTTTAAAGTGACATCTCCTTTGCCTTTGACTACAGCAGTGGACAGATTTCCTATGTAGAGAACATTGCCATTTTCCACTGATTCATACTTTGTGAATGAACTCTTTTTTTCGCAAACATGCCTTGTTGCACCTAAGTCAATCCACCATACATAGTTATCTTCAACAGCATTGATTTCAGAAATCATAGTCACAAACTTGTTAGAGTTTGTTCCATTTTGTTTTTTCATGAGAAGACGACACTCATTTTTGTAGTTTCCAGGTTTTCCACAATGGAAGCATGAACCTTTTTTTTCTTATTTTGATTCTTGACAGAATTGAACTTCCTACTCAAATTCCCTTTCTTGGGATGTTGGGGCTATGTAGAACCACCTCCTTCTTCCATCATATGCACTTTGGAAGTATGCTCTTCTGCACCTTTCTGGTTCTGCCTAAACACTTCCTCAACTTGGAAATGCTGGCCCAATTGTTCAAGAAACATATCAACCTTTTTGTGCTTCAAAGATTTTCTAACATCTTTCTAGGATGGAGGTAACTTATCAATAATAAAAGAAATAGAAATGCATTCATTCATTTTCATATTATGTTGATAAAACTAGTTAAGGATATGCATAATTTCATGAAACTACTCTACAACAAGCCTACTATTAAGCATGGTATAATTGAAAAAAATTTCAGTCAAAATTTCTTACTAGTCGCATCATTTGTGAAATACTTAGCCTCAAGTGCATCCCAGAACTCTTTTACAGTAGTCATATTCTGATACAGATTGAACAGATTGTCTAACATTGAGTTACAAATGTGACATTTGCATATATAATCATCTTGCTCCCATTTTAGCCTTGTACGTTCTTGAGCCAAAGTCTCATTCTCATTAATAGCAAGTTTGGGGGTGGTTAGAACATACACCGCTTTAAGACCTGTAAGAAGAAAGTGCATCTTTTTCTGCCAGCACCTGAAATTGCTTCCATCAAATTGTTCAATTTTGACCAAATCCACAGCAAATTCCCTCAAGATTGAAGATCAACCATTTTGTAAATAACGTTTTAAGATTGTAGAAAAACAAATAAAGAAAATGCTACAGAATAGAAAATACTTGAAAACACGTTACAATGTCATTTTCCTTAAAACATTATTTGCCCCCACCAGATCGGTGTGTATTGAGTCAGCAAATACATTTTCAGGATATAATGAAGTTCAGAATATAATTAATATCAATTTGCATCATACACAAACGAAAAACTAATCACAAACACCCTTAGAAGAATATGAATAAATTTATGGATTTCTATTTCTGCAGAAAACAAAACTCTTGATTGAAGAAAGTATATTTTGTAAAAACTTTGTGAGAGAAAGAGAATGAGAGAATGATTGAATATTTTTATATAATTCTTAGAGTTAATTCTGTCTTTAAATAGAAAAAATTATATCTTTTCCAAAAAGTTACATTTGTTCAAATTTAAACAATCAGTTAAATATGTTGAAAATAGTAACCTTGACTAAATGTGGAGATGGTCGGCAGCCCATCGTTGTTGACATTGGAGATTGGCAGGCAACCTACTCCACCTACCAGCCCACCTCCGTTAAAGTTTAACTCCCACCATTGTTGATTATATTATTGTATGATTTACTATAAATAGGTATGTGTATGTTTTGTGAAAGTGTGGTGTGTTGAGAGAGTAATAGCCAGTGAGCAAGAGAATTCTATTTCTTGAAGTTCTCTGTATTTTCCAGATTGAAATATATTTGTTTGGTATTTATCCTCACTAAGTTTCAGTCACATCCAGTGATTGAGTGTACCTCTCCACCCATCAGTGGTATCAGAGCGTCCAGGTACGCCGGAATTCGCCAAACAGAGGCGAAGAGAGGAGAAATTCAATTTTCTTCCCAATTTTGAAGTTGCTCCAAATCCCAAATTGAGCCTGTCATTATGCAATTCGACTCGAGACAATTCCAACGGTGGAAACCACGTCTCAAACGGACACTGGGAGAGTCTACACGCGCTTACACGCGCCTCCCACGAAGATAGCGTCCTTCCCATGCCCGCACGCGCCAAGGAAGACTCCGATAGACGGTGACACGCGCCCACACGCGTCTTCTTCGCCCGATTGGTGACCTGGATCCATACCTGAGATTTGACCCGTATCCGACCCGCCTCCCAGCAGCAGACACGCCACACCCGCAGAGAACGCCACGAGGCGTAATGGGAACATTAACGCTGTTAAAAGGCCGTTAAGTTAAACCGGTTAGTTTAAAAATTCACCAGAATTTCCTATAGCCGGTTCAGTGATTTTTAGACCAGTTCTTTGCAAGCCAAAACCGGTTCCTAAGGTTTTTCAACCTTCGGAACACATTGGTGGCATTAGATTTTCGAAAATCAACCCTCATCTTTCTATTTTTATATATTAAATTCGATGGCTAACGGTACTACCCAATCGGTCATTCCAAAATTGACCCGAGAGAATTATGACAACTGGTCAATTCAAATGAGAGCCCTTCTAGGTGCTCAGGATGTCATGGACATCGTTGAAGATGGGTACAGAGAAAGCCCATTAAAAGAAGCTGAAGCAGATATGTCGGATGCTCAAAGAACGACCTTGCGAGCCGATCGAAAGAAAGATTGCAATGCCAAATCCATAATCTACCAAGGCCTTGATGAGGCCACATTCGAAATCATCGCCTCCGCAAAGACATCCAAAGAAGTCTGGGACTCTCTCCATCGAACACACAAAGGTGCAGATAAAGTGAAAAAGATTCGTCTTCAGACATTGCGAGGTGAGTTCGAATCTCTAAAAATGAAGTATACTGAATCCATTGCTGACTACTATACATGAGTAATAGTAGTATCAAATCAATTGAGAAGAAATGGAGAGGTTCTCAATGACGAGAGAATTTGTGAGAAAATTTTGCGATCTTTAGATCCAAAATATGATTATATAGCTATGACCCTAGAAGAAACAAAAGACTTGGAAACAATGTCTGTAGAAGAACTTGTGGGCTCACTCCAAGCCCATGAGCAAAAAGTCAATAGAAGAAGTGATGATAAAGCACTGGAGCAAGCTCTCCAAATGAAGTTGTCCCTCACTGCAGATAGATATGACAAAGGGGGGACGTCACAACAAGGAAGAAGACGAGACCGAGGATCTCATGGAAGAAATTCTGGAAATTTTAACTCTAAAGAAGGTGGCAGAGGCAGAAGAGGTCCCACTAGAGGAGGACGAAATCAACAGAACTATGTCCCACGAGGCAAAGGACAAGGAAGAAAAGGAGGATACAATAACCGCTCGAATGTAGACAAAAGAAACATTCAATGCTACAATTATCATAAGTATGGACACTATAGCAATGAGTGTTGGGGGCGACAACAAAAGGTTAGTGAGGAGGCCAACCTTGCCGAAACTGATCATGTAGATGGAGAGTCGTTGATGCTGATGGCACACAATGCAACTCCTCAGGACCAGAGTGTTTGGTACCTTAATTCTGGAGCCAGCAATCATATGACTGGCAGAAAGAACTTATTTTTTGAACTTGATGAGAAAGTTTAGGAGGAGATCTCTTTCGGCGATAATTCTAAAATCCCAGTCCGAGGGAGAGGAGATGTTTTGATCAAACAGAAGTCTGGAGATCATGCTTACATCTCCAACGTCTACTATATGCCAGCCATGAAGACTAATATACTTAGTCTCGGATAGCTTGTAGAGAGAGGCTACCGAATCAACCTCAGTGATAAGCAGATGGTGATAATAGATGCTCGAGGAAAGCTTGTTACTCGAGTTTAAATGGAAAAGAATCGAACGTTTCCGCTCGCCATCCAACATGATACGCCAAGGTGTTTCAGTGCTATCATTAGCGACAAAGACTGGCTATGGCATCTAAGGTATCGGCATCTAAACTTTGAAAGTTTGAAACAATTAGGAAGCAAGAAGATGGTGAAGGGCTTACCCAATATCCATCATCCAAATGTGATATGTGAAAGTTGTATTTTGAGCAAGCAACACAAAAACAGCTTTGGAAAGCAAGCCGACTAGGGATCAACCATGCCGCTCCAGCTAATACACACAGATGTGTGTGGTCCACTAAGACCATTTTCGAATGGACAGAATCGATACTTCCTCACCTTCATCGACGACTACAGCAGGAAGACCTAGGTCTACTTCCTGAAAAGGAAGTCAGAGGTGTTCGACAAGTTCAAAGAGTTCAAAGCTCTTGTGGAGAAACAGAGTGGCTTCCGCATCAAGTCACTCTAGTCAGATCAAGGAGGAGAGTACAAAGACGAAGCTTTCCTGGAATTCCTTAGACAACAAGGGATTTAGAAATAGTTCACACCATCATACACTCCCCAGTTGAATGGTGTAGCCGAAAGGAAGAACCGCACAATCCTTAACATGGCTAGAAGCATGTTAAAGGATAAAAATGTGCCTAAGAGTTTTTGGGCAGAAGTAGTGTTATGTGCAATCTATCTGCTCAATAGGTGTCCGACGAAGAGTATTGATACAAAGACACCATATGAAGCCTGGATTACTCACAAGCCCAGTGTGAGTCATCTTAGGGTGTTTGGCTCCATAGCCTACGCCAAGATCCCAGAAGCAAGAAGGACAAAGCTGGAAGATAAAGGAGAGAAGTGTATCCTTGTAAGATACGGCGATAGCACCATGGGATATCGACTCTACAATCCCATCAACAAGAAAGTCTTTCACAGTCAGGATGTCATCTTTGAAGAAAATGAATCCTGGAAATGGGACCAAGCTGAATGTTCCAAAGATGTGGAATTGACACTTGAAGGAGAAGAACCTACACAGACAAAAGAAGTGGCTATCGAGCCACAAGTTCCCGAGCTGCAGACACCTCCACAAGTTTCATCACAAAGGAATGAAGCTCCATCACCAATAGAGCGTGAAATCTCAGACATGAGACCTAGAGGAGCTCAAAATCTAGCCGACCTGTATGAAACTACATAACCAATAGAAGAATATGTTACTCTACACTGTCTATTGTTGACCAGCAACCCAGTTAGCTTTGAGGAAGCCAACAAAGAAGATAAATGGAGAAAAGCGATGGATGAGGAGATTCAATCCATCGAGAAGAACAAGACTTGGGAGTTGACAAATCTCCCGAAGGGCCGCAAAACCATTGGTGTGAAATGGATCTACAAGACCAAAAAGAATGCTCAAGGAGAAGTTCAAAGATACAAAGCAAGACTTGTCACCAAAGGCTACAAGCAAAAAGAAGGGATTGATTATGGAGAAATCTTTGCCCCGGTTGCCAGGCTTGAAACCATCAGATTACTAATTTCACTTTTAGTGCAAAATGGATGGAAGATTTACCAGCTGGACGTGAAATCAGCATTTCTGAATGGTTTTCTGGAAGAAGAGATTTATATCGATCAACCACCTAGATATATGAAGAAGGGAAAAGAAGATAGAGTGTACAAATTGAAGAAAGCACTCTATGGCTTGAAGCAGGCACCTCGTGCGTGGAGCATGAGGGTTAATGACTACTTCCAGAAGAATAGATTTGAGAAGTGTCCCTACATGCATGCGCTATATATAAAGATGGAAACAGATGGAAGCATGCTGATAGCCTGCCTATATGTTGATGATCTGATCTTCACCGGTAACAATCCAGAGATGTTTGCCGCTTTCAAGAGGAGCATGGTCAAAGAATTCGAAATGACGGATATTGGCCAGATGGCTCACCTCCTTGGCATAGAAGTCGTGCAAAACGATAAAGGAATTTTCATCTCCCAGAGCCACTATGCAAAAGAAGTATTGAAGAAGTTTGGGATGGACAAATGCAACCTTGTGACAACTCCGGTTGAAACAGGATTGGAGTTGAGAAAGAATGAGCAAGGAGATGTTGACCCCACATATTTTAAGAGTCTGGTTAGAAGCTTAAGGTATTTGACATGCACCAAACCAGATATACTCTATGAAGTTGGACTTGTCAGCAGTAAAGGGACTTCCGAACAGTCCACCTGAATGCAGCGAAAAAGGATACTTCAACTGTCAAGGGGTACCATCACCGATGGTTGTTCTATTCGTCAAGAGTTGCGGTGATGAAACTTATTCGGGCTATTCAGATAGCGCTGGGAAAGAGATCTGATGAAAGGACAAGCACGACGGGATTCACATTTTCATGGGATGATGATACAGGTGTTACATGGTTTCAAAGAAGAACCACATCTACGTTGTCATAGTGAAGCTGAGTATATGTGCTTGCAAACCTCAAATGTTTGTCATGGTATGGATTAGGGAATGATGAAGTATTTGGGATCTTCAAGATAAACCCCAAAGAAGTCTACACGACAACGATGCAGCGATATGCCTTGCGAAAAATCCAGTTTACCATGCAAGAAGCACTATATTTGAGATCGGTATCATTTTATAGGGAGCATGTCAAGAATTAAAGAAAGTGGAATGATATCGCAGAAAATATGATCAGAGTGCTGACATTTTAACAAAACCACTCAGGCATGATATTTTGGAAAGAATGAAGACAAGGCTGGAATGACAAACGTTAGGAGAGAGGTTTAAGGGGGATGTTGAAAATAGTAACCTTGACCTAAAGTGGGATGGCCGGCAGCCCATCGTTGTGGACATGGAGAGTGGCAGGCAACCTACACACCTACCAACCCACCTTGTTGAAGTTAACTCCCACCATGGTGATTATAGTTGTATGATTGACTATAAACTAGTTGTGGTATGGTTTTGAAAAGTGTGGCGTGTGGTGTGTGTGAGAGAGTAATAGCCAGTGAGCGAGAGAGTTATGTTTCTGAAGTCTCTGTATTTTAAGATTGAAAGATATTGTTTGGTATTTTATCCTCACTGAGTTTAGTTTCACTGCACTCCAGTGACTAGGTACATCTCCACATCAAAATAAGTGTTTATAAAACTACCATTGCGAAAGCAAAATGTTGGTCCCAATAGGAGAAGAGAAATGGAAATGAAAAGAGGGTTGTAATGTAAAGAAAGCCCATAGTATGAGCCAAAAATGGATTAAAAAAAAAAAAGCAACAAGAAAATAGAAAAAGAAGTTTCAAAAGCTAAAAAAAAGAAAATTTTAAATAACAAACATTCAATTCCTATTTAATTAATTTTGGAAAATAGTTTTTTTTTTTTTTTTTCTCAAAGAATTAAAAAATTTAGCTTGTTTTTCAGTTTAATAAATTTGATAATAATTATAAAAATGCACCGATTTCCAATTTTTTACAGGAATTATATAGGAAAGTTGAGATGAAAAACTTTGTATATTTTTTTATAACATTTATGATTTCAAACCCTGAATTTAGGGATGTATTGAAGTTGAATCGTGAGTTAGATATGTGCAAATTTAGGACAAAAATAGTATTAAAATAAAAAAATTTATATAAATCGAAATTAGGGCCCCAACAAATTCATGATCCCTTTATTAGTAATTTTAAAAATTAAAATAAATGGCAATTTTGAAATTCAAAATAAAAAGTTATTTGCACAAGTAAACAAACTCTTAATTTTCTGACTTTTTAATACAAATCTTGGGAAACGAAAAATAAAGCTAGAACTTTTATAAATTTTTTGAAAAACTAAATGTGAAAAAATAAAAAATTAAATTAATAAATGGTCCCTTAAAAGGGTCACAACTCATTGCATTTTCGATCCCTGGATTTTCTAAAATTTTCTATTATCATCACTACAAATATACTTTTCTAATTTCAAAAAAAAAAAAAAAAATTTGTTTTATGAAGGCATTATTTGGCACTCCTTGATTTTTCTATCACGCATTGAAATGACGGATTTACCAATTTCCATTAGTCCATCATTTTTAATTAAAAATTTTAAATTAAAAACTAGATCGCATTTAATAATAATAAAAACAAAATAACAATAATTCTCTTTAGTGAGTCGAATGTTTTAACTTTACGAAATTGAAAATCTAGGCTCCCAAAATATAATTTTTGGAAAATTAAAAAATAAGTTAATTTTGTAGTTTTTTTTAAATCTAAAAATTGAAAAGAAAAAAAAAACAATCGTTTTGTAAAACTGAACAAACCCTTAATTGCTTTCTAACTTTATAAATATGAATCTCAAAAAACTAAAAAAAAAAAATAAATAAATTTTTTAAAAATAAAAATACAAAATAAAAGATCTTTCCTATAAACAAACAAGCTCTTAAAAGGCTAACAATTCATTACGCTTTCGACTCCTAAATTTCCAAAATTTTCTATAATGATTATTGTAAATATATACTTTTCCAATGTCACAATAAAAGAAATTTTGTAGACAGACACTATTGTTAAAAAAACAAAAACAAAATACCTATAATTCTCTTTAGTTAGTTGTATGTTTTAACTTCTACACAACCAACAAAACCCAAGCCCATCCAAATTCCAACCCCATATTAAATCCATAATGGTCACAGCCCAAAATGCAAATAGAGGATTTGAGCCCTACCCTATTGAACTTTAAAACCAAGCCTAAGAGCTTAGCAAGGGATTGGGCTAAGTAGCTAATCAGATCTGCCCATCCAAAATTACAATTGAAAACTACATTCTAATTTTTTTTTTCCAAATTTGCAATCCTAGTTTCTATCTAATTATTATGCGTAAAAATGAGAAATAAATAAATATATATCTAATTTATTTAAATTTAAATTATTTAACTCAAACCTATACGATTATTATTATAATTTCATTTTATAAAAACCAAGCTAACACCATGTTTTGTTTGGAAAAAAGTTTATCTAAAGCACTGCCTTCCCTACATTTAGTTTTCAAATGGGTCTATTTCAAGAGCACAAAAAAGTTCCTTTAATGGAATATGGTGGTCCATAAAATTATTCTCTGTTCTCTCTCCTTATTGAGTTTCTGAGATCAATCATTTCTCGAAGCAATCACTCTACTAAGTTGTATTCTTTTTTAGTTCTAACTCACTCCCTTCATCTTCTCCCATCTCCCCGAAAAAAAAAAAAAAAAAAAATCATGTGACCATCATGAGGTCATTCCATTGTCACCTACATACACAAAGACTTATAAAATAAAGTTTTAGAGAGGCATGGGCCTAATAAATTGAATTAGACATGAAAAAGAAAAGGAGCCATTAAAATGAACAGGGATAGATAGGAATTGATGAAAAGCAGAAAATAAAGAAGATAAAAGGAGACAATAAAGGAACTTTTGCTACTTTTTGTATTGTGTCTGTGTAAATGCAGAATAGTGTGTATATATATACACAGGAGAGAGAGAGAGAGAGAGAGAGTAGAATATTCTCTATAACAAACTTAACAAAAATAATAAAAAGAAAAATATAATATCAAAACAGACAAAATCCGTTTGAACTGAAAATTATTCTTGATCGAAGGGTGGTTGAGTAGTGTTTATACGCCCCTGCGAACCAAACGTGTGTGGAAGAACAGTGAGGCTCGAACGAAGAGAAGCAAATCGAGAAGCGGATAAAGGTTTTGTGAAAATATCAGCGAGTTGATCCTTGCTTGAAAGAAAAGACACCTGGAGAGCTTCTACCTAAATGCGATCACAGACAAAATGATAGTCAACATCAACATGTTTGGTTCGAGAGTGCATAAGTGGATTCATAGACAAGTAAGTTGCTCCCAAGTTATCACAAAAGAGAGTTGGAGATGTGGACAAGAAAACACCCAATTCAAATAGGAGGGATTGTAACCACAGTAGTTCACAAGTGGCATAAGCTAGAGCTTTGTACTCAGCCTCTCTGCTAGATCTGGCAATAGTGGGTTGCTTCTTTGAGCTCCATGAAACTAAGTTGCCACCAAAGAAGACACAGTAACCTCCAATTGATTTTCTGTCATCGGGATACCCTGCACAGTCTGCATCTGTGTAGGCAGTCAGGGACAAGGTATTTGAGGGTTGCAGTAGTAAACCATAATGCAAAGTATGTTTTAGATAGAGTAAGATGCGCTTAACACTCTACTAGTGAGATAAGCATGGGGCATGCATGAACTGATAAACACGATTGACAAAGAAGGCCAGGTCTGGTCTGGTGAAGAGTAGGTACTGTAAGCTGCCCACTACACTTCGATATAGCGTAGGATCTAGAACATGAGTGGAGTCAAACGCAGACAGTTTAGTGGAGGAGGACATAGGACTAGTGATTGGCTTGCAGTTCATCATATTTGTCTTGTTAAGTAGATCCAAGATATATTTCCGTTGACAAGGCATGAGCCCAGAAGAGGTATGATGACATTCACCACCCAAGAAGTAGTGTAAAGATCCCAGATCCATGATAGGAAAGTCAAAGGTCAGGGCAGAAATGAAGTGGGATATAACACTCGAACTGGAGCATGTAATCACAATGTCATCAATATATACAAGAAAGTAAACTGTTACGGATTGATGCTCATAAATGAATAGGGATGTATTTGATTTGGAAACAATAAATACAAGTTCTAGTAGCCGAGAGCTGAGCCTAGCATACCAGGCTCGAGGGGCCTGTTTAAGGCCATAGAGAGCACGATTGAGTTTACAGACATAATGAGAAAATTGTGGATGAATAAACCCAGGGGGTTGAGTCATGAAAACCTGCTCATCTAAATTGCCATGTAAAAAGGCATTCTGAACATCCAATTGATGAATTGGCCAACCATACGAGACTGCAATGGAGAGAACTAACCTGATTGTAGTAGGTTTGATCACAGGGCTAAAGGTTTCGGTTTAATCCAAACCTTCAAGTTGGCTATAACCTTTGGCAACCAAGCGGGCCTTTCGTCTCTCAATGGATCCATTAGACAAATTTTTCGTCTTAAAAATTCAACGACAGCCAACAACATGTTGATTGGGTGTAAGAGGAACAAGAGACCAAGTATTTGTGGACATCAAAGCATCAAACTCAACCTACATCGCATGCCTCCATTCAGGAAATTTGGAGGCTTGAGTAACAGAGGTGGGCTCCTCTAGGACAGTAATGGTAGTGGTATGGGCGCGAGGCGGAGGCCAGGGGATGGTTCCATTAGTTCAGATTTTAGGGCAAACTTTTTGTGCTCTAGCTCTTGTGTGCATGGGATGAAGGGAAGTGGTAGGAATCATAGAGAGAGAAGGAGAAGAAGGTGAAGGAGAGAGTGATGATGAGGACGAGTCAAGGGAAGCCCTAGTGGATTGTCAAGAGGAGGAAGCAAGAGCAGGTGAGACGGGTGGGAGCTGGGTTTGGGAGTGAGGGATGGAAGAGTGTGTTGAAGGCCCAGTGTTACTGGGAGGAGATGATGGGCCGAGAATCCAATGGGCCGACTGAAAAGAGAGAGGGAAGTATGAGACGAAATGGGCTGAGCTGGACAATATTGAAGGGAGCTAAAACTGGAATATGCATATGATAAGGACATTTTCGTCAAATAAAACATCCGGGAGATGTACATCCGGTCAGTAGGAACATTGAACGCACAGATAACCATGATGAGAAGCACTATAGCTGAGAAAACACAAGGAGGGAATCTGAAGTCCATTTCTGTGTTGATTATATGGCCTAAGATTGGGCCAACATTGACAACTGAAAGTTTTTAGAAAAAGGTAATCAGGTTTGTAATGAAATAAAATCTCAAATGGGGATTTTTTATTTAAAATGGGAGAGGGTAGACGATAATAAGAAGCGGCAGTAATAAAGCATCGGACCAATAGAAATGAGGTAAAGCAGAATAAGCAAGAAGGGCAAGACTAGTTTCCACAATGTGCCTATGTTTTCTTTCAACCGAGCCATTTTGTGAATGAGCATGGGGACAAGAGATGTGATGACAAATACCAAAGGATTTTAACACATTATTAAGAGATCGAAATTCACCACCCCAATCAGATTGTAATGAACGGATTTTTGTATTAAAGAGAGTTTCTAACAAAGACTACATCAGAGTTGCATTTTAAAGGAAAAATCCAAGTAAATCGACTGTAGTCATCTACAAAGGAAACATAATAATGAAAACCACCACGAGAGATCAAAGGTGCAGGGCCCCAAAAATCGGAGAAAATGAGAAGAAGCGGGGTAGGTGAACGATGAGATGAGCGACCATAAGGGAGCTAGTGAAGCTTAGCCTTGCAGCACAAAGAGCATAAACCCGAAGAGGAAGAGGATTTGGTGGGCAGAGACATCTGTGAGATGAGTTTATGTACTAATTGCATGGAAAGTGACCAAGACAAGAGTGCCACTGAGATGAGGAGACACGCTCACCAACATGAGCTTGAGGAGGTGGAGATGGGAACACGTACATGCCATCCTTAGTAGAACTACGAAGGAGAAGTTGCTGAGTTTGTGAGTCCTTCACACACAAAAAAAAGATGAGTGAAATTCAAAAAATACAAAATTATCCTTACATAATTTGCGGACTGAAATTAAATTCTTAGAAATTGAGGGAACATGGTAGAGTTTGGAGAGGAGAATACTGCCATTGGAGGAAGGTATGGTGGAGCTACCAACATGATGAATTGGGATAGAAGAGCCATCACCAACACGAACTTGTTCATCACCTTTGTATTTAGAAGGGTTGAAAGAGAGATTAGAGAAATCATGGGTGAAGTGGTGGGTAGTAGCTGAATCGGGGTACCAATTGGAGTCTGTAGATGTGGAAAAGGGTTGCTGAAATTGTGGGCCTGAAGTGAGGTGGGCTGAGAGGGAAGGTGGTGGAGAAGATTGATATTTGTAATCAAATCGGTGGTAACAGGAGATGGCGGTATGGCCTCTTTTATGACAGACCTGACAGGTGGGTCGATTAGGTGAAAAGGGAACTGGGGAGGAGGAGGGAGGACGACCACCATGCCTTCCACAACCTTCACGACCACCACCTCTGAAATTGCCCCTGCGTGTGAGAAGCCTCGGCCGCAAGAGAAGTCGGTAGCAGGTTTTTTTTGAGTGGTGTTAGTAGAAAATTCAGGAGATGCTGCAAGTGTGGTGCTCTGATGGTTCAAACGTGCTTCATGAGTCAAGAGATGGCTATATACTTGCACCGGAGTAAGTGAATCCACACGAGTAGTGATGGATGTAACAAAGGAATCGTAGTTAGAGCCTAAACCAGCCAGGAGATATGTAATCAAATCAGATGAAGGAATGATTTTACCAGCCATGGCAAGGGAGTCTTGGAGGAGCTTTGCCCAACGATAGTATTCAGGAATGGTTTCTGAACCCTTCTTGAGGGTAGTGAGCTGGAGTTGAACCTGCATGATGCTTGCATTTGATTTTGTAGCAAATAGATCTTCAAGGTTGTCCACACCTCACGAGAAGAAGTAGTTGTGAAGACATGAGCAATCAATGTTTTAGAGAGGGAGGAGATCAGGACACTGATGATGGCTTGATCCTGCTGTTGCCAGGCGAGAAATTCAGGGGACGGTGCATTGTTCTTGCCGATTGAGTGAGAAGGAACTGAGGAGCCATCAATGTATCCAAAGAGATTCTGACCTTTGCGATAGGATATGAGTTGTGCCTTCCATAGTAAGTAATTGTCATGGGTTAACTTCACTGTAATCATATTGATGGGAGAAGGAAGGGAAATAACTAAAGGTTGCGTGTAAGAAGACGATGTAGTAGGAGATTTTGCCATGCTGTAGACGAGAGAATAGACGCAAGTCCTAACAGAGCTCTAATACCATGATGAAAAGCAGAAAATAAAGAAGATAAAAGGAGACAATAAAGGAAATGAATTCTGCTGCTTTTTGTATTGTGTCTATGGAAACGCAGAACAGTGTGTATATATATACACAGGAGAGAGAGAGAGAGTAGAATATTCTCTGTAACAAACTTAACAAAAATAATAAAAAGAAAAATATAATATCAGAACAGACAAAATCCGTTTGAGCTGAAAATTATTCTTGATCGAAGGTTGGTTGAGTAGTGTTGATAGGAATGCAATAAAATTGGAACAACAGAGGACAAAACTACATTGACATAGTTTATCAAGGATCCAAAGTTTTAAGTCATTAATTGATTTGTCTATTTAATTAGTTAATTCATTTATTCTCAAGTGCTTACCGTATATATTTTAGTTCATTGAATTTGGATTATAAGCAATTCATTAATAAACACAAATAGTCTATCATGATTCACGCCATGCACATACAACCCACAATATTTTGTAGAAAATAATTTCTTTCTTGTTGAGAAGTAATAACTAATAAGTTGCCGAAAAAAATAAAATAAAAATAAAATGATATTTATAATGTTATATTATTGTGAAATAATAATTTTTTTTTTATTTTTAATATTTATAATGTATAATTGTAAGCTTCTCATAAAACCTCCCATCTTATTTATTATAGATATTTTCCTAAACTTTGGGTTTGAAATATTTTTTCTAGAGTGAATATAGCACAACTTATTTATTATAGATATTTCTAGTAAGTTGCCTAAAAAAACAAAATGAATCTTTAAGTTAAGTAGATTTTAGAAAGAAAAAAGAATTTGAAAAGATTACATAATATTTATAGATTTTAATTAGGTACCAAAAGGGAATTAAGCAAGTAGACGTACATGTAGCTGAGGCTGATTTCCTAAATTCAATTGGCAGCCTCGTCATAGCTCCAACCTTAATTTGGAAGCTTATGAGTATTAATAGACAGACCTGCACGCAGCATTGCGTCGTCCATCAGAAACCCTAATTGCTTCATTAGAATCATGAGTAGTCCAAGTAGAAAGAAGCAGAACTCCTCCGGCAAACCATCATCATCGAGAAGAAGAGGAAGGGAATTAGACCGACAACAACAGCAACTTGAGGCAGAGGTTTTATTGATTATGCCTTGCTTAGTTTCAAACTTCAATATTTATTTTGAGTTTTAGAGTTTCATTACTCCATCTGACCGTACAATTATTGTACATGGATATACATGTACGCATGCAGATTTGTGAACTGAAAGCTAAAAATTCTTGTTTGAGGAAGATACTCGCTGACACAAGGCAAAGAGCCAATGAAGCAGCTGCTTGCAACAGAGATTTAAAAGCTAGCGTTGGGTCAATGAGGGCCATGGTACGCATACGCACACGCACACGCACACAAATATATAAATATATATATGCAGTGATGATGGAATTGCTTATCGGCATGGCATGGGTACAGGCGCAAAAGAATGAAGAGGAGATGGTTAAAAGACTCGCTACTGAAGTGAGCCCACTGCTCTTCCAAGCCATGTCTCAGATTGCTTCTTCATCATCATCATCTGATTGTGTTGGAAAACAAGCTGCTTCCTGCAGCAGCGGCAGCAAAACAGCGGCCGACGCAGAAGAACCCAACTCCCAAGAATGACACGAGCAACAGTAGCTTAATGTGCAGCAGCAGTAGCCGAACAACCTAAATCAGACGAATTTACATTAGTATAATATGCAGTAGCAGATCGATTAGTCGATAGCTATTTCAATTTTAATTTATTTTTAGCTATTTCAATTTTAATTTATCTTTCTATCAATCTTAATTCGGTATCCCGGGATATTCATTGATTGCTTCAATCTTAATTAATTAATCCGACGACTTATTTCAGTTAATTATTCATCCCTACCACGTTATAAAATATTTTTCAAGAAGACATATCTATTTGTATGCGGCCTTTTTTATGGTACAAGTACTTTTTTTTTTGTTTTTAAGCTTTGTTGGTTTTCCTTCAATTGTTGTTCTTGCAGATTAAGCCCATGCATCACCAAAATCCTTCCAAAAAAAAAAAAATTCCATGCATCTCCAAATGCAATATTATATATATATATATATATATATATGTAAGTATGTGCCAAAGTTTTATGATTCTAAATGTGATAGAATTAGTGTGCAATATTAAAATTAATGATGGAATGTTTCAAAATTAGTGTTGGACTCTTTGGAAATTTTGGATGAAAAGTTATAGTCCTATCTCTCGAATGTGTTACCTATTTTGTAAATGTAAAACATGTGATAATAGTTTCAACATTTATTAGCATTAAATATATGATGAGCAATACCCATGTATCATGTCTTTCACATCTAAAAGAATAAAATAGGCACGTGGATGGGTAGGTTCGCTATGTTAAACAAAATTATACATGAAATCTATCCCTTTATACGATTAATAGTACTATAATAATTTAAATAATTATCTCTAAAAAAATGTTACTTTTCTAGGCCTATGCCCCCCACTCAAATTTCAAAACATTCCATAATTTTATGCTTATCCCACATAGGAAGCACAAGAATACTCTACATATGCGTTTTCACTAGAGGCACAGTGGTTTTTTAAAGAATTCACTTGTTTTTGTGTGTGTGTATTCTGTTGATATTTTAGTCACTTTTTCAATTCTTCTTCGAAATTTAAAAAATCATTTAAGATGCGTGTATTATATTGATAACATTTCAAGATTGGAAGTAATTGCTTGTAGCTCATTTATTAAAATGGTAATAAAGAATTTAAATAGCTCAATAGATCACCGTAGACCATGAAAGAACTTCAAGATCAATAGAATTAATTAACTGCTTGTGGATGATCAACATATTGATAATAAATAAGTTAGGTAGGAGTATTGTAGCAAAATTTATTGGTATACATCATTTAATTACTATTCCCACAAAAAAATAAAATTGTCGAACAAGATTTTCTTATTAATGTCTGGTTCAGTCCTTAAAGCAACATCCTGAGAAAAGTTTAAAACTACCAACTTTCAAGTTCTAATCCCAAGAAAGAACAAGATTGAGAATCAGAATAAGAAATGAACTACCACTTTTTCTGCAGCTTAGAGGTAATATATATATTTGTGTGTGTGGTGACAGCAATAAAATACTTGTTGTGTGTACTATATTTTATTTATAAGGGCACTGTCTATATATACAATTCAGGAGGAATCAAAGAATAAAAATGATTACAATTTAATTAGAAAGGAATATATTGGTTACAACTTATTTTGTACTATAGTTGGGTTGGTATAACTGCTAATACGCCCCCTCGAGTCCAAAGGGGTGTCAACCACTTTGAGACTTGTTGTACGAGAGGTAAGTGTGGGGCATGGCCAAGTAGTGAAGGGGATAGAATGGGTAAGGAGGCCGGAGTAGAAGAAACAGGCGGTGCAGAGATTGTGAGCTGAGATTGTGCAAAAGGAAATGAAGTTTCATCAAATCTGACACCACAGGATATGTAAAGTCTACTTTTGGAGAGATCAAGACATTTGTAACTCTTATGAGAAGCATTATAGCCAAGGAATAAGTAAGGAGTGGACCGAAAATTAAATTTGTTAGGAAGGTATGGACGAAGGTTAGGCCAGCAAAGGCAACCAAACACCTTCAAAAAATTGTAATCCGGTTCATGATTAAATACCATAGAATAAGGAGGTTTATGATTTAATGTTTGAGTGGGGAGACGGTTTATTAAGTAAACAGCAGTTTCAAAGGCATCAGCCCAATAAGTAAAAGGAAGAGATGTTTGGGCCAAGAGGGCAAGCCCAGTTTCAACAATATGATGGTGTTTTTGTTCAACGAGTCCATTTTGTTTATGGGTGTGAGGACATGAGAGGCGATCGTGAATACCAAGTTTTTGACACATGGAGGATATGGGTTTAAATTCACCACCGCCATCAATTTGTAAGGTTATTAATTTGGTGTTAAACATTCTCTCAACAAAGGATGAAAATTTGGAAAATATGTGAATGGCATCAAATTTTTGTTTAATAGGAAATAACCAAGTGAATCTGGTAGTGATCCACAAAGGAAACTTAGTATTTATAACCCAAACGAGATACAAATGAGGATGGGCCCCAAAGGTCCAAACAAACTAATTCCAAAAGGGCATGTGATACACAGCCCGACTTGAGGGAAAGGGAAGCTAAAGTAATTTTGCAAGAGGGCAAACGAGGCATTTGAAGGAGGCTTCTGAGGAGCAATGCGTCAAACAGTTGGTGTGCAGAACGCGATGGACGAGAGCAAGGGAAGGATGACCCTATCTATGATGCCACTTTGGAAGAGAAGCGTGTTGACTGACATGGGTGGAAAGAGAGGACTGAGTGGTGGAAGGAAAGACTTATAACCCATCACAGGTTGGCCCAGTGAGGAGGATTTGCTTCGTCTGCGAATCCTTGACAAAAAAGTTAGAGGAGTGAAATTCAAAGAAGCAATCATTATCAATGCAGAAACAAAAAACAAAAATTAGGTTTTTCATAATTGACAGAACATGAAGGAGATTTTTTAGAAGAAAGGGAGAGGAAGCAGGAAAAGAAGAATCACTGAAGTTTTGGATGGGAATTCCGGAGCCATCGCCAACCTTGATGGTGTCATCACAACTATATTGCCCGGTTGAAAGGTTCAGGTTCGATAGAGCATTAGTTATATGGTGAGTGGCTACAGAGTCAGGGTACCACACATTGTCTGAAGAAGAGCTAGGAGCAGTGAAATTTGCCAAGAAATTGCGAGGAGAATCATATTGATAAGCAAGATTGAATATGTTTTGCACTGGAGTGCCACATGCCCAATCTTGTTGCAAACCGGCAAGTTGGCAGAGAGAATGAGGACTACTAGTTGTGATCACCACAATTGTAATAAGAGTATATCCCACGGCCACAGTTGCGATAAGCATTGCGATCACCACAATTGTAATAAGAGTATATCCCACGGCCACGGCCCTGTCTCCTAGCTCGATGAAGAGGATGACCTCATGAACTAGCAACAAAGCTAAAATTCGCAAAGAAATCAAGAGGAGGTCTGAATGTGGAAGCATGAGAGAGGCGATTTTTGTGAATGAAAAGTAGTTGATATGGTTCATGGGTAGTCAAAGGTTCAGCTCTGGTGGTAATGGAGGTTACGAAGGATTCATAGGAGGGATCAAGGCCATTTAACATATAGAAAACAAGCTCTATATCAAATAGAACATTACCAGTTGCTGGAAGTGAGTCGACAACGAGCCAAACTTTCCCAAAATAATCAGAGATGGATTGGTCTCCACAAGAGAGGTTGGTGAGTTGAAATATGATCTGAAACTCTTTTTCTTGTGAGTGAGAGAACATGGTGGAGAGGGAACACCAAAGACCACGAGATGCTGAAGAAGAGAGCACTTGGCTGAGGATTGATTTCGAGAGAGAGGAGAACATAACACTGAGGACCAGCTGATCAGTGCGTCTCCAAGCCAAGAAGGCAAGGTCAGGTTTGGGTGGCTGCTCTGCAATTGCATGAGAAATTCCGATGGAGGAAGCAACCCATTGACATAGGAGAAGAGGTCCTAACCCCTTAGGTAAGCTGTAATTTAAACTTTCCAAAGGAGATATTTCTCAATGGTGAGTTTGGTGGTAACAATGTGAGAAAATAAATAAGCAATGGAAGGCAACGAGGGAAAGGATAATTCCATGGATCTAAAGACAGGCTAGTCACGGCAGCTCCAATACCATGTTGACAGCAATAAAATACTTGTTGTGTACTGTATTTTATTTATGAGGGCATTGTCTATATATACAATTCAAGAGGAATCAAAGAATAAAAATGGTTGCAATTTAATCAGAAAGGAATATATTAGTTACAACTTATTTTGTATTGTAGCTGGTCTGGTATAACTACTAATAATATATACTTTTGAATATACATAAAAATATAGCTAATTAGATTCTCAACACTCCAACGAGGACAGAGTAATGAAGTTCTTCAGGTTTTTAGTTGAGGTGGAAAAATAGAAGCGGATCACAGCTTGAAATCTAAAGAGATGATGAAAATAAATCAATGTAAATGTCCTGTACAATTCTATACAGCAAATGGTGTTTGGTCGTCGGATACAGAAAACGCAAGATCTGTGAGAATCAGATGAACAAAATGGGGATGTCATCTATCACATGTACTTGCTGGTAAAACTTTGACACACATACAAATATGAAGGAAGTGCTCAGGGTTCATCAAGTTCTTAACCGTCCACGAGAACGGTGTCTCTAGTTTTGGTTCAATACCCTGGATGCGGATGAACTTAACTTCAGCATTATCACTGGGGCAGCAGGACTCTGCATGTTCATACGATTTTTCTCCCATCTCTTCCACATTTCTGATGCTGCTTCCATCTTCCAAACAGATTCCCTGCTCCTCTCCAACTTCTGCTCTCGATACTTCATTCCTTAAAAGTTTCTTCGTAAAGAGTTCCGGCAGTAGAGTTCTCAATGCATCCCCCAACGTAAAACATTTACCTGCAGCAAACAGATAAAACAACATAGACTAGGAGTTGCTAAAACAGTTCGTCACAACATACACACAAGCTGCCATATCAAAATGACAAACCCCGATCAATGGAAAGGCAAATTAACAATATAATTACCATTTTCAGGAGCCAAAATTAAATGCAAGTGTGATTTCTTAGGAGGTCAAAAACCAACAGATGGCAAATTTTTAGCAATGTCACTCCACTAAGTGGATTCAATTTAATTGACCCTGATTCCAGAATACACAAACCCTGGGCTGACAATCTAGACTACTTAGTCACCCACCTGGGGCCTGGAGGGGGGAGCATTATGTACGGTCTTACCCCATCCTTTCAATATATTGATTCTGTAATTTAAAACTATGACCTTGGTGTAGCAACCTCACAATTTACCACTGTCAACCTTACTTCTGCGCTTATTGATTAAATCAATTCAACAATATTCATAGGGCTGGCTGAGTCATAATTTTAAAAATTATATATATATATATATATAATTTGAAGTTTCAAAAAGTTATTAAGACTCCAGGAAGTTCGTTGATTAGTGCTATGCTTGGCACAATCGAGGCTGGAAATTTAATTGCCATCAAAAATCAATGTGATCTTTCAATGTAATATGATGGATTCTTATGATGGTGTGCAACCTAGACTGGCAGGTCAAAGATTCATCATTCAGACTGGTTGGATCAATTTAGGTTCAATAACAGTGGGCAAGTTTTTTATGTCCCCAAAGCAGACTGACATCCAGAATATTTTATGAATGTCCAAAATTTCCATTGGCATCCTCAAAACATAATTATAGAGTAATATATTTTCATTCATTTTTCATGTAAGCAATCGTTTTTTATATTTTTATTTTCATCTATTTTTATAATTTAGTTTAATTCATTTTCCATGCCTAACATTAACTCGCTATCAAAACATTAATTACTTTTAGTTATTGAACAAAATACAGTAAAAAAATTAAAAATTTTAAATATACTAAAATATTTTAGAATATCAAAAATGGGCGCTAAAAAAAAATGTAGTCATAAATTAGTTATCAATTAGATTTAGCAAATTTATGTAGTAGTTTTAATTAATTGTGAGAAGGGGAGGTTAGGTGCAACGGTAAGATTGTCGTTGTGTGACCTCGAGATCACAGGTTCAGGGCGTAGAAACAGCCTGGTGCAAAAATGCATGGGAATGCTGCATACTATATACCTATTGTGATCCACCCCTTCCCCGGACCCCGCATACGCGGGAGCTTTGTGCACCGGCTGCCCTTTTAATTAGTTGTGAGTTGCCTAATACTTTTCGATATCACAATATCTTTACTGTTTAATCAAGCAAGATTATTTTACAAATGAAAAGTGGACACCAAATTGAACTTTATGTGGCACTCGATATGTTATGCAATGAATCCTACTGTTAATGAGTTTCCACGAATTGACAACTAGTAAAGTGACATCAAAGGGTAATAGTTCTATAAAACTGTGTAGCATACCTAATAAGTATGTGCTAAAAAAAAAAAATCACACAAGCGTGCGAACATTATTCATCATTACACAATACCTGTCCAAGCAGCAAGCATCATTATTAGTCACTTTCAAGGCACTAATCACAAATGAGGTGCTTATTTAGAAATTCTATTTTTTTCATTAAAAAAATAAAAGGGCAGCCCGATGCACAAAGCCCCCGTGTATGCGGAATTCGGGAAAGGGCGGACCATAATGGGTTTATAGTACGCAACCTTACCTTATATTTTTGCAAGAGACTATTTTCACGCCTCAAATTCGTGACCTCTAGGTCACAGTGACAACCTTACCGTTGCACCTAAGCTCCCCTTCATTAATTTATATTATTTTTCTCTTTAACAAATCAAAGGGATGTGTGAAAAACAAAGCTGATATTAAGAAATTCTAATTTTTATGTGTAATTTTTTATTTAGTTCTTGTGATATTTTTTTGATGTTATTTTATTATATCATAAATGAATATCTAGGATCAACAGTGAGGTTGATCAATGGTAAGGTTGCTCCTTTTTGACTGGTTGGTCAGGGATTAGAGTTCAAGGAAACAACCTCTTTGCGTAAAAATAAGGGTAATGCAATGTACACTTTGATGACTCCCCCGCCCACCCCCCACACTCACAAAGCAGGGAACTTTGTGGCCCAGGAACGCCCAATGAATATCTAAGAGTTTATCTATTATGAAAGTGATACCCTACTAAGACATCCTCTTCAATATATTGAATCCTGTTCCAGAGCATAGAACCAGACATCCTCTTCCCCAAGAAAATACAAGCATTGCTCTCTAAACAAATAGCCCACCAGACATCAAAAGACACACACCTCAAAGCATGGAACCATTTCCACTGTGTCCAAAACCTTTGAGAGAACGAGTTAACAAATCCTTTGCAAACTCCGAAGAAACCTTCTCTCCAAATACTCCAAATAATTTGCTTCTGACCCTCCAAGAAAATAAACACTGAAGAAGCTGGTGAGAGGAGATTCTGAACTTCCAAAAAGCATAAAGAACAATATCTGTAGATAAAGCCAAAAAAAGTATCCTATCTCCAACAGATTGTTAGTATTTACTCTATTAAAAACAATCAACCAAATAAAAGCTTTAATCTTAGAGGGGACCAAGGCCTTCCAAATAGAACTACAGAGTGGAAAAGACGGATTTTCTTGGATTAAAAACTCAAAGACACAAGCAAGAGTGCTAACCCAAACAGCCAAGAACCCACAGCCAATGGTCCATCCTTATGGACGGACATCTTCCAACAAACATAACAAAGAAAAGAGATCCAGCACCTCCCTTTCACTAAGGGGTCCATGAAAATAAAAGTCCCAAGAAATTTCATCCCCCATTGAAATACAGAAGAAATAATTCAATTATTCAAAGAGGAGAACTTACAAAAACGAGGAAAGGAACTGCAGAACGCAGCATCACCCACCCAAATGTCTTCCCAAAACCAAATATAATTCCCAATGCCAAAAACAAATTTCTCTATGGAATAAAGAGGGGGTAAATATGAGAAATATACTTCCAAGGGCTCTCAAATGAACACCATAGCCCTATATTAGCATCACACTGATTGCCTTGCATGCCAAATTTACTTCTGCTAACTTCGCACCAAAAGGAATTGTCCTTCGAGGGAAATCACCAAAGCCATTTACCCATTAAAGCAACGTTTTCAGACACCAGCTATGAAGTTGCTTGTGACGAGCACTTGCAGAGAGTGCTAGAGCTCAATCAACGATGGAGACTGTGATGATGACAAATTCCATCACTTCCATTTAGCGTTTTGATGGACTACATGACTAAACTTGGATTTGACTTGGATTTGGAAAGTAATTGGAAGTATAGGTATGAGAGGCAATAGATCATAAAGACCTCTTTGTATTTGTATATTTATCTTACCTAAGAAGATTATCTTGCGCCGCACCTACATTGCATTGGGCAAAACTACAATTGATGCAACCGATTCTGGATTTGAATGGAGATTGGCCAATTGAGCCCCATCCAGCCAGTAACAATGGTATTTGCCGTTCACCCAACCTTGGGGAGGTGAGGGGCACGACATGCTTGGGTGTATGGAAGTAATCAATTATCTACTCACCCCTTAAATAAGCAGGTTGCTTGATCATTGGCCAATCCATTTCAGGGGAAAAGGATACAAGAACAGATGCTTTGTTCTATCCTCTGGAAAAAGTGGCGAGTGGAAGGGATCTTCATTTCGTGCTAAAGGTAGTTGAACCTCACTTCAAGGTTCTTATTGGAGAACAAGAGGCTAATGCAATGAACACTAGGGCGTCAAATAATCTGGATTTCGTATTGGAGGGGATACTGGTTGATGCACCAACCTTGGAGATGGTCAGATTGGGGTTTTGGTATGTGTATGTGAATGTTTGTTTTTCATTCTTTGCTTCTACTCAAGGAGATTTTTTTCCAGCGATTGTGATTGACGGATCCAGTAGAGATGGTGGTGGCAGTGGCGGCAACAGTGGTGGTGTGATGCGATTTAAGTTAAAATTGCAAACCCAACGAGCTTAAGTCAAAACTTGCAGACAACCCAGTCAAACACAAACAACCCATGGTGACTTAAGCTAGACCCATGGAACCTGTAGAATTGGATCAGTGTCTGCCCTGAAGGCCCTCAATACCACTTGATGCAGAAGCAGCGACTAAAAATATTAGGTTTCAAACTCCAACCCCCTAAAATCAATATGAAAAGGCCTATTTATATGCTTACAAACTAATTTAGAAATCTAAGGGCCTATTTGGTATCGTTTCTATTTTAGGTTTTTGTTTTCATTTCTATACAATGAATATGAAAATGCACTTGTTTAGTCGTCAGTTTTCTATTTCTATTGACGACGGTTTTCACCTATTTGCAAAAAAACTAAAAACCAGATTTTGTGGTTTTCTGTTGTTTTGGTAACCTATTGTCAAAATATTTTAGTATCCAAAATTAACTTTTTTGGATTAAATCATTCATTTTATCCATACTTTAAAATTAAAATTAAAATAAAATGGTCATATGAATTTAAAATATAATTAAAATTAAAAATTCCCATAAAATTTCAAAAAAAAAATTAAAAATAATAATAAAAGCCATTAATTTACTTGTCACATACCATAAGATTGTTCTTCTAAAAGTGAAATTTTTAATATAATAATTAAGCAAAATAATTATAATAACTTTCATTTTTATTATAGTATTTTTAGTTTATATTACTTTGTACTATTATTATTTTAATCATGTTTTGTAATTTTTATTTAATTCAACAATAAAAATGAACATTTGTTTAATCAAGTTATTTATTTGTTTTAGTTCTAGAAGTGCTAACTAAAGAGATCATTTCAATTTTTAGTTTCTAATTCTAGTTCTAGTTTTTTTTTTTTTTTGGTTTCATTTTCATAATTTTTTATAGTGATACCAAACAGCCCCTAAATAAACTAAAATACTAGTTTACTGAAATAATAATGCCCCAAAATAAACTAAAATACTCTACAAAAACTTGTTAGTGTTGACTTTATATGGAACAACTAACCAAATAAAAGCACTAATATTATAGGGGACCTTAGCCTTCCAAATGGTTCAATGAAGCAGAAAAATCATATTGTCACAGATCAAATGCTCAAAGAGAGCGAGAGAGAGTCACTAGAATACTCCCCCAAATAATCAAGGACCCGTGACTGAAAGTCCCTCTTAATTGAAAGAAGAAAATCCTCCAACAAGAACAGTAAACAAGAGAGCTCAATCAATTCCTTATCATTAAGAGCACTCTGAAAATGTAAGTCCCAAGAGAACTCAACCCACTAGAGGTTAAAAACGATGAGATAACTCTATTATGTAAGGAGGAAAGGTATTCTCCTTTTTTGATCCTCTATTATGTAATGAGGAAAGGTCATTCTCCCTTTTTGATCCCTAGTGGATATAATATCTCTTCAGATTTCCATTTTTGCAGGTCACTTAATGATAAGATGGTGGAGGAGCTCTCTTCATTGTTGCTGTTGGAGGGTTGTCATTATTCCCATACGAGGGATATTCAGTCATGTGTTTTAATTTTTTTTTTTAAATAATAAAATAAGATTGATTAATAGAGAAAAATTTTACAAGAGGGAGAATGAGACATCTCCCAAAAAAAACTGGGACAAACTGGAAAGAAACAATTAAAAACAACAAAGAGAGAAGAGACCAACAAGTCAATGTGTCCTCAAATCTCTTCGCAACTCCTAAGAACTTGCCTCTCTGAAAAAACCATAACCAACAAACCAGTGATGCCAAGTACTGAATTTTTTTCCCAAAATCAGCACCTTGTTTAATTTTTTCCCAGAAAAATCCAAGCATTAAGCTCCATTCATATTCCCCCATAAAACTGTAATAATACGACTTCCACAATGCTGGCCATCCTTCCTTCTACCAAAGCCTACAAAGGAGATGGCTAACAAGTCTTCCACCGAAGTAGGACATGCCCAGCCCTATTCCATAATACCAAAAACCTTATTCCAAATCCTCCAAGAAAATTCATAGTGCAGAAGAAGATGAGTTGTTGTTTCGGAGTTTTTGTAACAGAGCACACATACATTGGGAGAGAGAGCCCTTCAAAGGTCCCCTAATTTCCAGCAAGTTACTAATATTTGTCATATTAAGCACAACCAACCAAGTGAAAGCCTTAATTTTTGTGGGACCCTCGCCCTTCCAAATAGTAGGATATAGCATAAATGAAGAGTTGGAATGGGTGCAAAAAAAAAAATTGCAAGAATACACTCTCAACTGATCCAAAGACCAAGAACAAACATCCCTCCCTGAAGAAAGATTACTCCAATTCAGTAAGGTAACAAGATGACAATTCCACCATCTCCCTACTATTAAGAGGTCACCTAAATTGGAGGTTCCAGGAAACCAAAGGACTACTCAGATCACCAACAAAGAAAGATATGGCACTCATAAGTAAGAGATGAGGGAAAGAACTAGAAAAGGAAGAATTTCCAAGCCAAGGATTTTTCTAGAAATGGATACAAGAACTCCTCCCCACCTCAAGTTTAGCATGAGAGGTGAATGAAGAATAAATCAAAGAAATGGACCTCCACAGGCTCCCCAAAGAACATCTTAAATTAAAATTAGTATCCCACCCATTCTCTTCCAACCCAAACTTACTTCTCATTACTTTACACCAAATTGGCAATTCTTCTAGAGGGAAATGCCATAACCATTTAGCTAAAAGAGCAGTGTTTTTATACACCAGCTTACCAAGACCCAGCCTCCCCCCACTCCCTCCTTTTTATACCTACAAACTTCATCCCAGCTCAATAAATGGTCCCTGTGACTCCCCCACCAGACTACAAAAAGTCTCTCATAATCCTATCAAGCTTGCTAGCAATCCCCACTAGAATATTAACAATAGACAAGTAGTATAATAATATGCTAAAAAGACGAGTTTGAATCAAATTTACTCTGCCCCCGAGAGAGAAAAGGACTCCCTTCTGACCATCTAATCTCTTTGTCACCCTTTCCACTATTGGATCTTAAAAATCTACAACTCTAGGATTACCCCCCAAATGGACCCCAAGGTAACTCAAAGGCCAATCTAGATTACCACACCCATTTCAGTAGCCCACTCCCTAACACGCTCAACGGGCACATTCGACTATTCGTGGCTTTAGATGTGTTTTAAATTATTCAGGGCTAATTCACATAAACTTTTTTTTTATTTGTGCTAATATGTCTTTTCCGCTTCATCACAATATTTGGAAGGCCAAAGACCCCTCTATGATCAAGGCTTTTATTTAGTTTGTTGTTCTTGGTAGAGTTGACACCAACAATTGCAAAGTAGGAGGCCTTCAAAGGCTTTATCTCTGGATACGCATGCTTAATGTTCTGATAGATCAAAATCCACTTCTCGTCTTTTTTTTTGCATTTCGTGCTTTGGGAGGGTTTGGAATAAGTTGTTTTTTATCTAGAGAAATCTAGGTTTGTCTAGGGAGGATTTGTTTTCACATATACAGATTTTGGTAGCAAAGATGGGTTGGCATTGTGGAGATATGGGACTTTTGCAATTTGGTGGGGATTTTGGTTGGAACAAAATGCACTTATCTTTATGAGGGGAAAAAAAAAAAGAAAAAGAAAAAAGGGAGAGGTTTTTTTCGCTTTGGGATTAGGATTCATTATACTGATTTGCTTTGGTATGTTGCAGCTGATTGCTTTAAAAGGGTGTTGATGAAGGACAAGAAACAAGCCCTTGGGAAGATCCTTGCCAGAGAATAATTAAGAAGAATTGGGTTAAAGGATTATTGGGTTTAGTTAGTTGTTAATTATGTGTTTAGTTTAATTAGTATATTATTATGTGCAAGGGGCTTGTTTGTAATATTTGTGTATTATAGTGTTATGTTTGTTTTTAGTGGTATATGTGCAATTTCATGTGAAGGCTTTCTTATAAATAGTGTGTGAAAGCCATGTTGTACTTCAGTTGAAGATGAAGAATTGGAGAGTTATCATGCCGATCCACTAGAATGTTCTCATATCCAACCCATTAACAATGAGTTCTGCCCGATAGCATCAACAGAAGAAGAAGTTCACAACCTTTGCTCCATCCAGGAATCATTATCAGCACAAATAAGAAAGGGGATTATGTTTCACCCTCTGCTCTAATCTGGCTATTAGCTAATAAATACTCAAAGCCGATTAAAGTCATTGCATTTTTCGACACAGGAGCAGCATGCAGTTTCCTTAAACTAAGTATTCTCCTAAAAGACAATGGAAGTCTTGTTATAAGGCTTTCAAAGCAGCAAACGGAGAACATTTTTAAGGTCTGATTAAAGAACATACCCATTTATATTAAGCTTCATCTAGAATGCATAATCAAGGCTACATTTGTTGGGCCAAACCTTCCAAACAAAGATCTTCTCATTAGATTTGATATTATTCAGCACTTAAACAAAGTCTAGTGGACAAAACAGGGATTAAAATTTAGACCATATTTGTTACAATGGACCAAGACCCCTAATCTCTTCTAGATCACCCAGTCTTTAGAGGAAATTAAGGCTCAATTAATTCAAGGAAATTGTGCTGACAGTCACAGTGATATTTGGTATCAGAGCCATGGCAACTTAGAGACTCCTTTGGAGCCTCCATCACTCCTTAAGTGATGAATCTCTTTGCCCACTGCTTGTCATTTTATTTTGTTCATCATTGTCCGATTCCCAAGCATAGGAAAATTCCATTTTCAAGCATAGAAAATCTTGGAGTCCCAAGGTCATTTCCACAGGGATTCAATTGGGAAGTTTAAGAGTTCATACGTCACAAAATAATTCAGAGTGAGATGTGTGGGGATTGATTTTTAATGAATACAACCGTTACTTGATTATAACAATTTAATTAAAGGGCTAGGCTTTAGATTTCATCCTAATCTTATCAATGGTAATCAAATCTCATCTTTATAACTCAACCAACATCAATATACCTATTGAACTTGATCGAAAGATATATCACTTGAAACGCATAGGTTTGACAAAAATTGTTGATTAAGGGTATAGAGGTAGACAAGTCCAAGGTGAAAATTATTTCAAATTTGCATACACCAACTTGCATCAAGGATGTGCGGTCCTTCCTTGGACATGCGGGTTTTTATAAAAGGTTTATAAAAGATTTCAGTGCCATTGCACGTCCTTTGTGCAACTTTCTTGCTAATGATGTTCCATTCGAGTAGACAAATGCATGTGAAGCGGCTTTTTCAAAACTAAAAAAAATGTTAATTTCTTCGCCTACAATGCAACCACCAGATTGGAACATGCCCTTTTGAACTTATGTGCGATGCAAGTGATTATGCCATTGGGGCGGTGCTAGGTAAGAGGAGAGATAATAAGCCTTTCGTAGTGTACTATGCTAGTAGAACTCTCAATGATGCAGAAATGAATTACACTACCACAAAAAAAGAGTTACTAGAATTAGTTTTTGCACTGAACAAGTTTCAGTCATATCTTATTGGTTCACCTATTATTGTTTTTACAGATCATGCGGCACTCAAGTATCTGCTCTCTAAGCAGGATGCTAAGTCAAGTCTCATTCAGTGGAACTTGTTCCTTCAAGAATTTGATTTTATTATTAAAGACAAGAAAGGAGTTGAAAACGTTGTGGCTGATCGCTTGTCCCGACTGGTATTTGCTAACCCTCTAGGGCACATCCCTATCAAAGATAGTTTCCTGGATGAACATCTGTTCCTTGTGACGAACCTACCTTGATACGTCGACATTATCAACTATCTCGTGTCTGGGCAACTTCCATCACATTGGAATGCCCTAAGAGAGAAAAATTTCTGGCTGAGGTCAAACATTTCTTTTATGATGACTCATACTTGTTTAAATATTGTCCAGACCAAATTTTGAGAAGATGTATGCCAAATAAAGAGACTCAAGGTGTCATCTCATTCTGTCATAGTGGAGCCTGTGGTGGGCATTTCTCTTCAAGAAAAACCACCGCAACAATTCTACAAAGTGGTCTTTACTGGCCCACTCCTTTTAAAGACGTTCATGAATTCTGCAAATGGTGTGACGGATGCTAAAGGTTAGGAGGGATCACACATAGAAATATGATGCCCTTAAACCCTATTTTGATTATTGAAATTTTTGATTGTTAGGGCATCGATTTTATGGGTCCTTTCCCCCCCTCTTTTGGCTATCTGTACATTTTTTTAGCAGTGGATTATGTATCCAAATGGATAGAGGCTATTCCAACGAGAACTAACGATCACAAGGTGGTGATCAAGTTTTTAAAAGAAAATGTTTTATCTCGTTTCTGGATGCATAAATCAATCACTGGTGATGGCGGCTTACATTTCTGTAATAGATCTTTTGAAACTTTAATGAAAAAATATGGTATTGCTCATAAAGTTTCAACTGCCTATCACCCGCAAACTAATGGGCAAGCGAAATTGGCTAATAGGGAGATTAAAATTATCCTTGAAAAAACGGTAAACCTGAACCATAAAGACCGGTCCTTCAGATTAGTTGATGCGCTTTGGGCATACCGCACTGCTTTCAAAACCATTTTGAATATGTCTCTTTATAGGCTAGTTTATGGTAAGGCTTGCCATTTACCTGTGGAAATGGAACATAGAGCCTACTGGGCCATTAAAACTTTGAATTCTAATCTTGGAATGGCCGGTGACCATCATCATTTGCAACTAAATGAACTTGAAAATTAAGAAGAGATGCTTATGAGAACTCTAGAATTTATAAAGAGAAGGTAAAGGGTTTTTATGATCAACATATTGGGAAGAGACAATTTGAACCTAACCAAAAGGTCTTATTGTACAATTCTAGGCTTCACTTGTTTCCAGGTAAGTTGAGATCCCGTTGGACAGGTCCTTACATAGTAAGGACGGTTTACCCTCATAACACTATGGATATTGAAAATCCCAAAGATGGTAATGTTTTCAAGGTAAATGGGCAACGTCTGAAACCATTTTTAGAAGATTTCCCTCGTGTTAGCACTGAAGAGGAATTGGTGGATCATGCTTACCAGGACCTCCCCTCTACTTAGACAACCTTCAATCTCATAGTCTTGTATATATTTCACTTTCTTTATTTTATTTTTATGTTCTTGTATTTTATTTTTTTTTCTTTTCTTTTAATTGTTCTTGTTCTCCCGTGCTCTTTCTAACCCCTTTCGCAGGTTTGCGTCATGCCATCACTTTGGACAGTAAGGACAATACACATTTTAAGGACAATGTACATTTCAAGTTGGGGGGAGAGGTTTACACACCTTGGTACTTGGTCTATTTGTGGAAAAAAAAAAAAAAGGAGAAAAAAAGACCGTTAAACCGAATCTTTATCATGCCTCCCGCCTCAAGTTGAAAAGCAGGAGGTTTTGCCCTTTCCTTGCACCATGGCTTTGAGCCATTTATGTTCCTACTGGAAATGCTCCCGACTTTCCTCCAGCCCTGCTACCCTAGGCCCATTATCGTTGGAGTAATTTTCCACCAGTTTCCTCAGCTCATTGACCTCTCACTTCAACTCTTTATTTTCTTGCCGCAAGTCTTATTTTTTGTTGGTCTTCTCGGGATTTATGCTGCAGAAAGGCAATCTCATTTTGGAGGCGGTTCACAATAGTGTTCCGACTCCGCAGACGTTCGGTCAAGTGAGATATCGAAGTGACCACCTGAGCAGTAAGAGAAATCGCATGGGAAGCTGCACTTGTATCGGACATTGTGGCCATTACCATTTCAGTCCTCATCACATCACCTTGGAGCTGAGGTGAAAAATAAGATAGACCAGGGATATATCTTAGTAGCTCAGTAGGACTGGTTATCACATCTGATGCCACATTCAGATCCAGAATTGGGTTGGAAGATGATCCTGCCAAAGGGATGATTGAGAGTCTTTAAGAGAAGTTAGGAAATTTTGGAGTGCAAGATCAAACTAATGTCTTGAGTGCCTAACCCTTGTGCATTGGCTTCCATTTATAGGCACTGTTACACCTCAAATTCCAGACCTTTTGAAAGGGCGGACAAACTGTCTCCTTATCCCACTGTCTGTGTCGGTTGCAGGTACATCATTCAGGTCTGGAAGGACAAAGAAAAACTCCATCAAATAAAGGCGAACTTTCCTAGTTTCTCAAATCTGTTGTCAGGATAAGATTGTCGTCGTGCGCAGCCCAGACATTTACTTTGATTTTGGTGTTGTCTATTTTCTAACCCATTAATTGCAGATATGCCGTAGATTCATTCTCAAGGTGATACCTTCTCCTAACTCCCCTTAATCTTTTCTTCGTGTTTCATCTATATACATTGAGGACAATGCATAATTTAAGTTAGGGGGTGTGGAGATATCAGTCATTTAAAATATATATATATATATATTGAAAAAAAACAAAAAGTGAGAAAGAGAGAAGACTTTTTGATGAGTGAATTTAAACTTTGTTTGATTTCTAATATGCTCTTTTGTGATTCATAGACTTAGTGTAATACTTTGTTTTGAGACATGCTTAATCACCAAATTGGCACCTCCCTCATGCACATCTACGAGCCATTTGAAACATACTTGAGTTAATAATGCTTGTGAATGAAATCCTTACAAATCGAGTGGAGACTTAAACCTTCTTGCTATATTTGTGCCTATCTTTCAATTGGGAGTAACTCTAATTCAATTTGTTAATACAAAAATTTTTCACTGTAAGTGACATATATATAAGCTTTATTATTATTCAATACTGAATCGTGGCAATTTATAGAACATGATCTTAGGCCCTCTTGAAAGTTCGAGCCTTAATTCTTCTAACTTTCAATATCATTTGTACCTTTTCTTTGAGCCGTTAGTGTTTTCCCCATTCTTGACCAGCTTAGGGGAATCTTTTGTGGGTAAATATTGTTCAACGGTTGCCAATGTTTGAAGGATATCATTGGCAGTGGCTTGTAAACGTTGAAGGAACATAGGACTGGGTAAGAGTTCATTCTTCTTCTCAAAAAAAAAACAAAAAAACAAAAAAAAAAAAACAAAAACCAAAAAAAAAAAAAAAAAAAACTCTGGGCATATCCTTTATTATTAGCACGTTGATGTCGTATTTAATGCCCCATTTGTAGCCCTCCTGAGCAATAGCTTCTTGAAGATTGTGGTTTACAACCTTGTGTTGGTGTGTTTTCTTCAATCCCATTTTATGTTTGGGTGTTTAACTATGTGTTTGGATAGGTTAGAATTTGTGATGGTCATGGGTAGTGTCCTAAGCCACATTGAAAGCCGTCACAGGTTTGATTCCCTTTCCTTTTTACCCGAATTACATTACAACCAATGAAAGTCCTTTTTTATTTTATGAATTTCCATGTGTTTCAATGTTGAATAATTTTAATGAATCATGTGCCACTAACATGCCACTTATCAATATTATAATTCATTACTCAATTTTTGAGACTTGTTTCCATCTGTGCCATTTTTCTGTTCATGTGAATTATACTTGAAATTGCTAGTCAAATACTCTTGTTCACATGAGTTCTTGGGTGGATGTTTACCCTATTTTCAATGAGAGATTTTTTCTGAGAGACACCATGGTAAGGTCTTGAAGTCAAAGCTCAAAAATGGAATGATCTAAATTCATCTGCATTTAGATAACTTGGATTATTTTGAATGGCTAAATTCACTTACACATTGAGAGTTAGATTGATGCATTTGAGTTCTTTTCTAAAACTTTGTATTACTTATAAGTAAATTAATTAATTCAGCATTCTATTTATTGGACTAGTTTAAAACTCATAAGTTGGATAAGGGAGTCATTGTTTTAAGTTTTATTTTTGTTTTAAGGTAGTAGTAGTTTATTTTATTTTATTTTATTTTTTTTGTTCTTTTATTTTTATTTTTACGATAGTCATTGCTATTTTCTTTTGACAACATGGATGATGTTTGTGGGTATCATCTCTGCAAGCCCTCACGAGACTATAACTCCTCCACTACGGGCAACCTAGGGGTTTAAAGGCTTGTTGAATGCGCTAAATGCAACCGCGTGTCCCTACGAAAGTGGCTTTATTTTCTAATTTTGTACTTTATTTGAAGTTTTCTTTAAAATTAGGGACTAGCAATGTGCAAGTTGGGGGGGTGTAATTAGTACATAATATTGCCTATTTATGAACATTTATACACCATCTTAGTGCACATAAATAAGTTAAATCATCTACGTAACATGCATATAGAACTTATTGTGTGATTTTTGTGATTTGTAGGTAAATTGCAATAAATAATTGATTAGCCCTTGTGTGGAGTATGGAATGGCTGCAAAGACTTTAAAGATTCAAAGTACTAATTTGTGAAGTGAGGAAGGATGTTTGGAAGAATTGAATAACATCCAAGAGTGTTTTAATTCGGGCCAATTGAAGTAATGTAGCAGTTTTGCGCAGCTTTGGTAAATCAGTCATAACTTTTGACTCGGTTATCCAATTTAAGCAAACTTTGTCTCATTTCAAAGAAGACTTCAAGCCCTACAAATTTACACTTCACGAGGACGTCCAAATTACAATGTTCAGCCGTCCAAACTTGAGCTGGAATAAAGCTGATGAGATTAAACAATAAATTTCAACACAAGGAGTGCAACTACCATTTTGGTTGATGAAGAAGTGCAACTACCATTTTGGTAGGTGGTGGTGTTTATGGTAGGTATAGGTGTGTAACTAATAAATCGTGTTAAGTTTAGGAGTGGAGGTAGTAGTTTTTTGAACCTATAAATAAGAGGCTTGTGTTAGCCTTAAAGGTGGTGTGGAAGAGCTACCTCATTTTCTTGTATTCTCTCTCTCATTTCCTTGTAAACATTCAGAAGTGTTTAATTTAAGTATTTCTTCTTTTCATTCTAATGGCCAACTAAATTTCAAGTTAGGCTAAGGATGGAGTCCTACATCCCATTATAGGTAATTCTCATCTCAGTCTTCAAGTATTTTATGTTTAAAATTGATTAATGCTCAATGATTTTTTTCCAAAAACTTTTAGTTTTGTAAACTTCTTGATTGATTGTAGACAAGTTAAATCTTGCCACAACCAATGTTTTTTGTTCTTACATTCTAAAAGTTTGCTAAAATATATTCATTTGACATTAAGGATGGAGTCCTACATCCCATTATAGGTAATTCTAATCTCAGTCTTCAAGTATTTTATGTTTAAAATTGATTAATGCTCAATGATCTTTTTCCAAAAACTTTTAGTTTTGTAAACTTCTTGATTAATTGTAGACAAGTTAAATCTTGCGACAACCAATGCTTCTTGTTCTTACATTCTAAAAGTTTGCTAAAATATATTCATTCGACATTAATCAACATTTTTTGTCAAACCTATGCATTTCAAGTGATATATCTTCCGATCAAGTTCAATAGGTATATTGATGTTTGTTGAGTTATAAAGATGAGATTTGATTAACATTGATAAGATTATGATGAAATCTAAAGCCTAGCCCTTTAATTAAATTGTTATAATCAAGTGAGAGTTGTATTCATTAAAATCATTCCCCACACATCTCACTCTGAATTATTTTGTGATGTATGAACTCTTAAACTTCTCAATCGAATCCCTGTAAAAATTACCTTGGGACTCCAAGATTTACTATGCTTGACAATGGAATTTTCCTACGCTTGGGAATCGGACAATGATGAACAAAATAAAATAACAAGCATTTTTGGCATTAACAAATTGAATTAAAGTTACCCCCAATTGAAAGATAGGCACAAATATAGCAAGACGGTTTAAGTCTCCACTCGATTTGTAAGGATTTGTTCACAAGCATTATTAACTCAAGTATGTTTCAAATGGCTCGTAGATGTGCATGAGGGAGGTGCCAATTTGGTGATTAAGCATGTCTCAAAACAAAGTATTACACTAAGTCTATGAATCACATAAGAGCATACTAGAAATCATACAAAGTTTGAATTCACTCATCAAAAAGTCTTCTCTCTTTCTCACTTTTTTTTTTTGTTCAATATATATATTTTAAATGACTGATATCTCCACCACCCCCAACTTAAATTATGCATTGTCCTCAATGTATATAGATGAAACATGAAGAAAAGATTAAGGGGAGTTAGGAGAAGGTATCACCTTGAGAATGAATCTACGGCATATCTGCAATTAATGGGTTAGAAAATAGACAACACCAAAATCAAAGTAAATGTCTGGGCTGCGCACGCCGACAATCTTATCCTGACAACAGATTTGAGAAACTAGGAAAGTTCGCCTTTATTTGATGGAGTTTTTCTCTGTCCTTCCAGACCTGAATGATGTACCTGCAACCGACACAGACAGTGGGATAAGGAGACAGATTGTCCGCCTTTTCAAAAGGTCTGGAATATGAGATGTAAGGGTGCCTATAAATGGAAGCCAATGCACAAGGGTTAGGTATTCAAGACATTAGTTTGATCTTACACTCCAAAATTTCCTAACTTCTCTTAAAGACTCTCAATCATCCCTATGAAAGGATCATCTTCCAACCCCATTCCGGATCTGAATGTGGCACCAGATGTGACAACCAGTTCTAATGAGCTACTAAGATATATCCCAGGTCTATCTTATTTTTCACCTCAGCTCCAAGGTGATGTGATGAGGATTGAAATGGTAATGGCCACAATGTCCAATACAAGTGCAGCTTCCCATGCGATTTCTCTTACTGCTCAGGTGGTCACTTCGATATCTCACTTGACCCAACGTTTGCGAAGTCGGAACACTACTGTGAACCGCCTCCAAAATGAGATTGCCTTTCTGCAACAGAAATCCCAAGAAGACCAACAAAAAATAAAAGACTTGCGGCAAGAAAATAAAGAGCTGAAGCGAGAGGTCAATGAGCTGAGGAAACTGGTGGAAAATTAATCCAACGATCTTGGGCCTAGGGTAGCAGGGCTTGAGGAAAGTCGGGAGCATTTCCAACAGGAACATAAACGGCTCAAAGCCATGGTGCAAGGAAAGGGCAAGACCTCCTGCTTTTCAACTTGAGGTGGGAGGCATGACAAAGATTCGCTCTAAGGGTCTTTTCTTCTCTTTTTTTTTCCCCCCCACAAATAGACCAAGTACCAAAGTGTGTAAACTTCTCCCCCCAACTTGAAATGTACATTGTTCTTAAAATGTGTAAAGTGATGGCATGACGCAAACCTGTGAAAGGGGTTAGAAAGAGCACGGGAGAACAAGAACAATTTAAAAAAAAAGAAAAAAAAATACAAGAACATAAAAATAAAATAAAGAAAGTGAAATATATACAAGACCACGAGACTGAAGGTGGTCTAAGTAGAGGGGAGGTCCTGGTAAACATGATCCGCCAATTCCTCTTCAGTGCTAACACGAGGGAAATCTTCCAAAAATGGTTTCAGACGTTGCCCATTTACCTTGAAAACATTACCATCTTTGGGATTTTCAATATCCACAGTGTTATGAAGGTAAACCGTCCTTACTATGTAAGGACTTGTCCAACGGGATCTCAACTTACCTGGAAACAAGTGAAGCCTAGAATTGAACAATAAGACCTTTTGGCTAGGTTCAAATTGTCTCCTGACAATATGTTGATCATGAAAACCCTTTACCTTCTCTTTATAAATTCTAGAGTTCTCATAAGCATCTCTTCTTAATTCTTCAAGTTCATTTAGTTGCAAACGACGATGGTCACCGGTCATTCCAAGATAAGAATATAAAGTTTTAATGTCCCAATAGGCTCTATGTTCCTTTTCCACAAGTAAATGGCAAGCCTTACCATAAACTAGCCTATAAAGGAGACATACCCAAAATGGTTTTGAAAGCAGTGTGGTATGCCCAAAGCGCATCAACTAATCTCAAGGACTAATCTTTATGGTTCGGGTTTACTGTTTTTTCAAGAATAATTTTAATTTCCCTATTAGCTAATTCTGCTTGCCTATTAGTTTGCGGGTGATAGGAAGTTAAAACTTTATGAGCGATACCATATTTTTTTCATTAAAGTTTCAAAAGATCTATTACAGAAATGTAAGTTGTCATCACTAATGATTGATTTAGGCATCCCGAAACGAGATAAAACATTTTCTTTTAAAAACTTGATCACCACCTTGTGATCGTTAGTTCTCATTGGAATAGCCTCTACCCATTTGGATACATAATCCACCACTAAAAGAATGTACAGATAGCCAAAGGAGGAGGGGAAAAGACACATAAAAATCAATGCCCCAACAATCAAAAATTTCAATAATCAAAATAGGGTTTAAGGGCATCATATTTTTATGTGTGATCCCTCCTAACCTTTGGCATCTGTCACACCGTTTGCAGAATTCATGAACGTCTTTAAAAAGAGTGGGCCAGTAAAATCCACTTTTGTAAAATTTTTGCGGTGGTTTTTCTTGAAGAGAAATGCCCACCACAGGCTCCACTATAACAGAATGAGATGACACCTTGAGTCTCTTCATTTGGCACAAATCTTCTCAAAATCTGGTCTGGACAATATTTAAACAAGTATGGGTCATCATAAAAGAAACCTTTGACCTCAGCCAGAAATTTTTTTCTCTCTTGGGCATTCCAATGTGATGGAAGTTACCCAGGCACGAGATAGTTGACAATGTCGGCGTACCAAGGTAGGTTCACCACAAGGAACATATGTTCATTCGGGAAACTATCTCTGATAGGGATGTGCTGCAAAGGATTATCAAATACCAGTCGGGACAAGTGATCAACCACAACGTTTTCAACTCCTTTCTTGTCTTTAATAATTATATCAAATTCTTGAAGGAGCAAGATCCACCAGATGAGTCTTGCCTTAGCATCCTGCTTAGAGAGCAGATACTTGAGCGCGGCATGATCTGTAAAAACAACAATAGGTGAACTAATGAGATATGACCGATATGACCGAAACTTGTCCAATGCAAAAACTATTGCTAGTAACTCTTTTTCTGTGGTGGTGTAATTCATTTGTGCATCATTGAGAGTTCTACTAGCATAGTACACCACGCAAGGCTTATTATCTCTCCTCTGCCCTAGTGTCACGGTCCGACTATTTTCACACCCTTGTGAAGGGCCGTGCGGCGCTAGCTAAAGCACTCTTGCTTAACTAGCCAGCCTATCGTTTACCAACATTCATCCACGAAGCACTTTCATTAACATTCATTCAAATAGCAGCGGAAATAGTAATCAATTCATGAAAGTTGCGGCAAGCACGCATTAAACATTGAAGCAAACGTAATTCATTAACACCTCCGTTGACATTGTGTGCTTAGCGAGGGAGGCAAGTAGGCTAAACACATTGACAATAGCTAGTGAGTTTTATAAAGACTGATGAACACTCACCCTCCCCTAAAGAGGTTTTTATGTAATTATCATCCTGGCACTAGGAGACATCAAAGTGACCGAGGAGTCATACTGCCTTATTTGGCATACAAAGACTCTACTAGTAGAAAATAACCTTACACTAGTATTTACATGATGAAAACTCATCCCAAGCACACGAGATAAGCAGTCACAGGCAAGCATAATGCCTTGAACAAGCTTAGCTTATGACATTCTCCCTCAATTATGCGGTCGACGTCCTCGTAGACTTTGGCGGTAGGTACACTTCAAATTTGTCCACGAACGGTTGAATATCTTCCGCAAAAATCCAACTGATTTCTTTGTCATCAAGGCATTTCCACTTCACTAGGAACTTCTACCGCTTCTTCCTTGAGGATATGAACTTTCTGTCTGCAAGGATCTCTTCAACTTCACGTCTGTCAGGTTGCACTATCTTTAACTCTGCTCTGTTGAACTAACTTCTACTCAAGTCATTGGTGTTGGCGTTGAACGGCTTGAGGTAGCTGACATGAAACTACGGTTCTCCCCTGATCTGCCCACTTCTTCATCTGCTTAAAAGCTTTCTCCAGATTGGCTCGGGCAAACTCTACATTCTGTCTCCATTCTCTGGTGAAGATGTACACCCTAGGACTCTTTCTTCTATACGGCTCGCCCACTGTGTGAGGTAACAGCAGCAGTTGGCCTGTAATAAGCTCGAAAGTGCTCTTGTTGGTTGTTGAGCTCCTTTGGGCATTGCCACAAAACGGAGTCACGTCAAGTAGTTGCACGTCATTCTTCTAGTTGTCGTTGACAAAATGGCACAAGTACTCATCTAGTAGCTCTCTAAATCTCTTCATATGTTCATCTGTCTGTCGGTGAGAACTCGAAGAGATGTCAATATGTGACCTAAATATCCTAAAAAATTATGTCAAGAAGTTGTCAATGAACATTAAGTATTGGTCACAAATAATAACTTGGGGAACACCCCAATATTTCACAATAGTCACAAGGAACAATTGTGTCGTCTTCTCTGCCGAACAGTCCTTTGGTGCGGCCATGAAAGTACCATACTTATTCTGCTCCCCCTTGTCTTGTTGGCAAGTGAGACAAGTTTTGGTATAATCAACCATATCATCCCGCATGTGCGGCCAACAATACCTCCACAGTAGTCTTGTCATTGGAGTCATTCTCCGCGAATACCCCTCAACGAACTTCCTGCAATATATAGTAAGGCCAAGAAAGGAATGCAACTCCTTCATAGTCGTGGGGATCTTCCGTTCTTGAATCATCCTTACCTTCTCTATACCCCTCTGGATACGACTTTAATCAACCACATTACCAAGGAATTTGTTGCTCCGCTGAGCGAAAAAGAACTTCCCTTTCTTCATATACAAACTGTTTCGCCTCAGCCTGTTGAACACCTTCCGTAGATGCTCTTCATGTTTCCTCTGAAACAACACCGATGCTCCCAACGGTGCTTTGGAAGGGCAAACACATCCCGCTTCCAATTCATCAAGTTGTTTCCCCAACTCTACTATCTCTCGAGGCGCAATCTGACATGGCCCTTTAGCAGGTGGTTTCACTCTTGATAACAACTCGATCTCATGCACCATAGTCCATCGTGAAGGCAAATTGTGAGGCAGCTTATCCGGCAACACCTCCTTATCCTTATCCAACACCACTTGGATGATCGTAGGTTCCAGCTCTTGGCCTACTTCTTTGTCTACCACCACTGTGGCTAGACATGTCTGCTTAACCTGACCCAATCCTTCATTGAGTTGTATGGCTGAAAGGGACTTCCTGTTGTCTTCTTTTGTTGCAACGACTTGCACCATGCACGAGTGATCTCCCATCAGACACAGGGAACCAGCCAAAGGCATCAGCATTGCCCTTATCCCCCTTAGGAACTCCATTCCTAGAATGATTGGAAAGTCATCCAATGGCACCGTTGTGAAATTCGCATGACCTTCCCACTATCCAAGCTTCACAGTCACTTGCTTGGCTACTCCCAGAATAGGCTGGGCTATAGAGTTAACTGCTTTCGTGCGTCCTGTATCCTTCTCTAAGGATAAGTTAAGTCTCCATGCTTCTAACTGCGAAACAAAATTATGAGTAGCCCCCGTATCCACCATAGCGCGGGTACTCTTCCCATTTATCCTCAAGTCCACAAACATTAACCCTTTTGCTCGTGTAACTTTCGGTGTTTTTGCTTGCTTTTCCAATGCGCTCACCCGCCGCACTGAACCCACCCTCAGGACATGATCCTCTTCCTCCTCGCTTTCCACCACTTTTCCCAAAGTAGAAGCTTGTAAGGCATTGAGTAATCCCTCGTGTTGATACTCACTCACTCTATGAGATCCACCACACAAGTAACACGAAATTTTACTCTTCCCATTTCCATTGGATGTGTTGAACCCTTGAGACGACGAAACTTCTTTCAAGGTTGATGATTTAGAGTCGGCTCCCCACTCTTGGTTTTACCTTTCTTGAAATACTTTCTACTGTTTCCCTCTGCGCCAAACCGTTTGGACAAAGCGGTATCATCACCAACGTAGTCAGTCAAGCGTTCTGCAACCACTTGTATAGTTGACAAGTCTTGAACCCTTTGCCTATGAAGTTCAGCTCTTGCCCACGGTTTCATCCCCTCTAGAAAATAGAACAACTTGTCCTTCTTCGACATATCCCGAATATCCAACATTAAAGCAGAAAATTGTTTCACATATTCCCTTATCAACCCCGTATGCTTGAGATCTCTCAGTTTTCTCCTTACATTATACTCAACATTTTCAGGAAAGAATTAGGCCTTAAGCTCTCTCTTCAAGTCTGCCCAACTATCGATTGCACAGCTTCCATTTTCAATCTCCTGGTACTTGGTACACCACCACAGTTTGGCATCACTAACCAAGTACATGGTCGCAGTATTCACCTTTGCCTGTTCTGAGGTCATCCTCACAACGCGAAAGTACTACTCCACATCAAACAAGAAGTTCTCTTAACTCCTTGTCATCCCGGGCACCCCTATATGTCCTGGGTTCTGGTACCTTGGTCTTGCTAACTCCTGCAGTGTTGGAGTTCCCCATAGCAAGAACTATCAGATTCACCTTTGCATCTAGATTAGCCATCCGCGACTGTAAAGTTTCAACTATATGGCAAAAGTCCTCTAACATGTCACCTATCAAACCTGCTTGATGTTTTTGTGATCCCATTACTTCATCAACAAGTTCTCTCATCTAGGCCATCTCGTTGGCCATATTATTGGTTGTCTCTTCAACCTGTGCTTCCAGTGCACTGATTCTTTCAGCATTGTTTGGTGCCATGGTCACTTACCAAAGCTTCCCAAATCCCACAACGAAGGTAACTGAATTCTCATAGCAACTGAGCCTTGGCTCTGATACCAAGTGTCACGGTCCGACTATTTTCACACCCTTGTGAAGGGTCGTGCGACGCTAGCTAAAGCACTCTTGCTTAACTAAAATTCATCCACGAAGCACTTTCATTAACATTCATTCAAATAGCAGCGGAAACAGTAATCAATTCATGAAAGTCATGGCAAGCAAGCAGTAAACATTGAAGCAAACGCAATTCATTAACACCACCTCTGTTGACATTGTGTGCTTTGCGAGGGAGGCAAGTAGGCTAAACACATTGACAATAGCTAGTGAATTTTACAATGACTGATGAACACTCACCCTCCCCTAAAGAGGTTTTTATGTAATTATCATCCTAGCACTAGGAGACATCAAAGTGACCAAGGAATCATACTGCCTTATTTGGCATACAAAAACTCTACTAGCAGAAAATAACCCTACACTAGTATTTACATGATGGAAACTCATCCCAAGCACACGAGATAAGCAGTCACAGGCAAGCATAATGCCTCGAACAAGCTTAGCTCATGACATTGCACCGCCCCAATGGCATAATCACTTGCATCGCACATAAGTTCAAAAGGCATGTTCTAATCTAGTGGTTGCATTATAGGCAGAGAAATTAACATTTTTTTCAATTATGAAAAAGCCGCTTCACATGCATTTGTCTACTCAAATAGAACATCCTTAGCAAGAAGGTTGCACAAAGGACGTGCAATGGCATTGAAATCTTTTATAAACCTTCTAAAAAACCCGTGTGTCCAAGGAAGGACTGCACATCCTTGATGCAAGTTGGTGTAGGCAAATTTGAAATAATTTTCACCTTGAACTTGTCTACCTCTATACCCTTAGCAGAAGCAATGTGGCCCAACACAATACCTTGTGTCACGATAAAGTGACATTTTTCCCAATTTAAGACAAGATTTTTCTCCTCGCATCTAGTGAGGACACAACCTAAATTTCTCAAGCATCCCTCAAAAGAGTCACCGAAAACAGAGAAGTCATCCATGAAGACGTCTACAATTTCCTCAACCATGTCACTGAAGATACCCATCATGCACCGTTAAAAAGTTCCCCATGCATTACACAATCCAAAGGGCATTCTCGTGTAAGCAAATGTGTTAAAAGGACAAGTGAACGTAATTTTTTCTTGGTCCTCTAAGGCAATCTCGATCTAATTGTAACTAGAATACCCATCCAAAAAACAGTAGAAAGAGTGACCAGCCACTCTCTCTAGGGCTTGGTCAAAAAACGGAAGCGGGAAATGATCCTTCCTAGTGTAAAAGTTCAATTTTCTGTAATCAATGCACACACGTCAACCCATTTGAATACGAGTTGGAATTGACTCATCATTCTCATCGACAATCACAGTCACTCCCGACTTCTTCGGTACCACTTGAGTGGGACTAACCCACTTGTTATCAGCGATGGGGTAAATGATACCCGCATCCAAAAGCTTCGGGACTTCCTTCCAAACTACCTCCTTCATTATGGGGTTCAATCTATGTTGTGGTTGGCGAGAAGGTTTGGCATCCTCCTCAAGGTAAATCCTATGTGTGCAGACCAAGGGGCTAATACCCTTGATATCAGCTATGCTCCACCCTATAGCACTCCTATGGGATCTCAACAAGTCTAACAATTTGGCCTCTTGGGCTTCCTCTAAGGTAGAGGAGAGAGGAGATCACCACAGGGTAAGTCTCTCCCTCACCCAGAAAAGAATATTTTAAATGTGATGGCAATGGTTTCAGCTCAGGCTTGGGCGGTTGAACATGAGATGGTAAAATTTTAGTCTCAAAAGGAGTTAACTCCTCAAATTTCGGAGTCCAACCGTGAACTTTAAAGACCTCAACTATATCGAGAAGAGAGCATAAGTGCTCCGCTTCGGGGTTCTCAACACAGTCATCCTCTACAACATTCACCAGGCATGCTTTAAGAGGGTCTTCACAAGAGAAAGCATCCAAGTGTTCCTGCAAAATAACATCAATATTATTAGCTTCAAACACATCACCATCATCCCCAACTTGCTTCATGACATTAAAAATGTTATGTTCAGCAATCATGTTCCCAAATGAGATTTTCATCAAACCGTTCCTGCATTGGATGTTAGCATTGCTCGTAGCAAGGAATGGTCTACCAAAGATAATGGGGATGTGGGAATTTTTGGTCACCACTTGTTGAGTATCCAGTACCACAAAATCAATAGAGTAAAAGAATGGATCCACTTGAACTAAAACATCCTCCACGACTCCCTTAAGGATTCTAATACTTCTATCTGCCAGTTCTAAAGTCATCTTTGTTGGCTTCAACTCTCCCAACCCAAGTTGTTCATACACATAGTAGGGGAGAAGATTCACACTCGCCCCCAAATCAAGCAGGGCACGCTCAAATTTGAATTCCCCTATCACTATGGAAATGGTCGGGCTCCCAGGGGTCTTTGTATGTGGGAGGTGTAGTTGTATTCAGAATTGAGCTCACTTGTTCAGCCAAAAGGACTTTGCTATGCACGTTATGCTTGCGCTACACATTGCACAGATCCTTTAAAAATTTAGCATATGCAGGCACTTGCTTTATGGCATCAAGCAAAGGTATGTTTACCTTCACTTGATTGAACAATTCAAGCATTTCAGCATTACACCTTCCCTTTTGAGGAGCCTTGAGTCTCTAACGGTAAGGGATGACTATTGGATCTTTTGCAACAACTTTCTCACCCTCAATCTCTTGGGGCTCTTGCGTCACCTCATACTCTTAGATTCATGAACAGGCTCTTTGAAAACATTGCTTAAAGAGCCTTCATCATTTCTTTTTGAAATCTCTTTTTGTGGCATTTTTCTTTCAACTTTCTTGTTACTTCTAAAAGTAATGAATTTAGCATGCTCCATAGTCACCTCAGAGTCACTAGTACTCGCAATACTATGTTGACCCACTAGATTAGCTTGGGGTTGAGATGGAAATTTACCTTTTTCTTGTTGAAGTACCCCAACGGCGGTATTCAACTTAGTAATTTGAGCTTTCATGTCCCCAATAGATTGTGTGATTTGAGAAATTGATTGACTCGTTCGGCCTATGAACTATTGCATTTGATCCTCTAGACTTCTCTTGTAAGGGGGTTGGTATAATGGAGCATTTTGTTGCCCTGAAGGGGCATATGCTTGAGGATAATTTTGAACATACCCTTAAGAACCTTGACTTTAATGGAATTGGGCTCCTTGCCCTTGAAAATTTTGTGGGGCATGGTGATTGAAACTTTGAACAAGAAATGAAAGATTAGCCACTTGATTCCTCCAACTAAAGTTAGGGTGATTTGACCACCCTTTGTTGTAAGTTTCAGAGTATAGATTGTTGAAGGGCCTTCTGAATTGATTCAAAGAATTTACACTTGCTTGACCACTAATCACTTCCTTCAGAGAGGGAATGGTGGGACACTCACTAGTGGAGTGTTCTTGGGTCTCACAAATTGCACAAACCTTTTCCAATCTAGGTCCAAAGCCTCCATTTGCCTTGTGAGGTTTGCAATCTTAACTAACACATTGTCCTTTTCTTTGAGTTGGTACATCCCTCCTCCACTCTGAATACCAGGGTGCCTCGATGTTCCAACGGATTGAGAAGTGTCCCAAGTTTGGGCTCATTCCACCAAAACATCAAAGTAATCTAATGCATCCTTAGGTGATTTGTTTAAAAACTCGCCATTGCACATCAAGTCTATATACTGGCGATTCTTAGGCGAAAGCCCTTGCATGAAAAAGTTCACAATTTGGCAAGTATCTAGACCATGATGTGGAATGGTTTGTAAAAGCTCCTTGAAGCGTTCCCACACTTGATGAAATTCTTCATTAGGTTTTTCAAAAAAAATTTGATTTTGTTTGGTCAAATCAATGGTTTTTTGTGTGGAAAAAAACTTCTTCAGGAAGTCTCATTGCATTTCTTTCCAAGATGTAATAGAATGAGGTTTAAGGGAATATAACCATGACTAAGCTTTATCCTTTAAAGAAAAAGGGAAAAGCTTAAGTTTAACCATATCTTCAAGGACAACGGGGTTAGTAAGAGTTGAACAAACCTCTTCAAATTCCTTCAAATGTAAATAAGGGGATTTTGAATCCATCCCATGAAATGTGGACACCATCTTAATCATTTCAGGTTTCAACACAAAGTGGCAAGCTTGCATTGGTAAACGAATACAAGAGGGCTCACTAGACCTTGGAGGATTGAAATAATCTCCTAATGTTCTTGCATGTTGAATGGTGGGAACATTAGGGACATTTTGATAATTTGGGGCATTTTGAAAGTTTTGAAAATTTTGAAATTGTTGTGCCCCCATTCCTTCTTGGTCTTGCATATTGCGTTGATTTCCAAAGAAAGGCAGTTGCCCCACTTGACCTTGGCGAAAGGGTTGACTGTTGTCACCCCCTTGATTAACTTGAGCGAATAAAGGGTTGGCTTCTCCACATTGGAGTGGAGCACTCTTGGGAGAATGAATTGGGCCTCCATTTCCATCCCTCTCATGTGGAAGTTCTTGGTTATTTTGGGGTTCCAACGCCATTGGTCCTCTAGAGGATGAGGGTCCTCTTTGGAAATTTATGGATGGAGGTGCTTGGATGGGGGCTCTTCCGAGAATTCTAAGTGACGTTGAACTAATCTAGAAGGCCACTCCCTAACTAGCCTATTAGTTCCATCACGAACCCAACTCGACATACACTATGATAACAAAATTTAAGAAAATAAAGAAAAAATAATTAGTTCCTGCAAAAGAAAGAAAATGTTACTACAAGTTAATATAAACAGTTCAGGCGGTACAACCGTCCATGGAAAACAAGGAAACATAAATACAAATAAATGTACCAAAAAAAAAAGTAAATAAATATATACTAGTTAATACAAGTAGGCGGTAGAAAAACCAGCCATGATATATATATATATATAGTATTATGCACCTTTTTTTTTCTCCAAACTTACACAGAATCTCTAGCAACGGCGCCAAAAATGCTTGTTATTTTATTTTGTTCATCATTGTCCGATTCCCAAGCGTAGGAAAATTCCATTGTCAAGCATAGTAAATCTTGGAGTCCCAGGGTCACCTCCACAGGGATTCAATTGGGAAGTTTAAGAGTTCATACATCACAAAATAATTTAGAGTGAGATGTGTGGGGATTGATTTTAATGAATACAACTGTCACTTGATTATAACAATTTAATTAAAGGGCTAGGCTTTAGATTTCATCATAATCTTATCAATGGTAATCAAATCTCATCTTTATAACTCAACCAACATCAATATACCTATTGAACTTGATTGGAAGAAATATCACTTGAAATGCATAGGTTTGACAAAAATTGTTGATTAATGTCAAATGAAAATATTTTAACAAACTTTTAGAATGTAAGAACAAAAAACATTGGTTGTGGCAAGATTTAACTTGTCTACAATCAATCAAGAAGTTTACAAAACCAAAAGTTTTTAGAAAAAGATCATTGAACATTAATCAATTTTAAACATAAAATACTTGAAGACTGAGATGAGAATTACCAATAATGGGATGTAGGACTCCACCCTTAGCCTAACTTGAAATTTAGTTGGCCATTAGAATGAAAAGAAGAAATACTTAAATTAAACACTTCTAAATGTTTACAAGGAAATGAGAAAAAGAATACAAGAAAATGAGGTAGCTCTTCCAAACCACCTTTAAGGCTAACACTTATTTATAGGTTCAAAAACTACTACCTCCACTCCTAAACCTAACACAATTTATTAGTTACACTCCTATACCTACCACAAACACCTCCACCTACCAAAATGGTAGTTGCACTTCTTCACCAACCAAAATGGTAGTTGCACTCCTTGTTTTGTTGAAAATTATTGTTTAATCCCGTCGCCTTTCTTCCAGCTCAAGTTTGGACGGCTAAACATTTTAATTTGGACTTCCTCATGAAATGTAAATTTGTAGGGCTTGAAGTCTTCTTTAAAATGAGACCAAGTTTGCATAAATTGGATAACCAAGTCAAAAGTTATGACTGATTTACCAAAGCTGCGCAAAACTGCTACATTACTTCAATTGGCCCGAATTAAAGCACTCTTGGATGTTATTCAATTCTTCCAAACATCCTTCCTCACTTCACAAATTAGTACTTCGAATCTTTAAAGTCCTTGCAGCCATTCCATACTCCACACAAGAGCTAATCAATTATTTATTGCGATTTACCTACAAATCACAAAAATCACACAATAAGTTCTATATGCATGATACGTAGATGATTTAACTTATTTATGTGCACTAAGATGGCGTATAAATGTTCATAAATATGCAATATTAAGTACTAATCACCCACAACAGAGGTGATTGTCCCAAACACAGTATGCTCTATGGTTGCCACATCCAATGTGGATCCTCCACATCAAAATAGTGATGAACAAAACCAAATTGTAGGTTTCATTCTAAGCTTCCCTTTTCTCTTGAAGTCATTATAGAATAAGACCTAAGGTGCCCTTGACTTGTTTGAAGGCTGAGGAAGGCTGTCTTTTGGTCGGGCAGAGCTGGCTTCTCTAATGATTGATAGAGAACAAGGATACTTTGATTGATTCTGTGTTTTATTTCACAAGTTGGGCAAGAGATCTGTTCACTATTAGGTTGTGAGAGGAGGTTCTGATCGTGTCAATTAAGAAGTTATGTCTTCTAGAACCATGTTGACTCCATCCCCTTCCCCCGGCTCTTCCCCCAGATCTTCATTAGCCATAAGCCTAGATCATCTGGACTACATGTATAAAGTAGATTATGTACCACAAGATAGCCTTGTCCCTCAAACCAAGAGTCCTCAGATTACAAACCCGTATTACGTCTATGATAAAACCAAATACCCTCTAAACATTCTAAAGAAATTCATTGGCAAGACAGTTATACCAAAAGGCGTCAAAGAACTCATTGAGGCTTCTCCTTTCGACTCTCACCAACTCTTGGCAACTAAAGCAGAACAGTTTGTCACTCTGGAATTCTCCCTAGAGCTTCCCAAAAAGTATATCAACCAGGGATTCACCCATATTCATGTTGGTGCAATTAAGTTCTAACTTACCTTTCACAAGAGAAAAGGTCTTCCGATTTGCTCCAGAATTGCTCTCCTTGATTCAAAGTTCGATACGTACGAGCATGCCTGCATTGCCACGATGCAAACAAAGTTGAATGCAGGGACGGTTAGTTTCACAGTCTTCCCCAATTTCAATTTGCATCTATCTGATCCCAATATGAGGACTGCTTCCAAATCCAGATTGTTGGAGCACCCCAGATTTCTAATTCCATAGCAATCACCCTCTACCATCAAATGGTTTATAGACTTTAGAACCATTCTTTTGATCTAACAGCCCCTCGGGGAAATCAATATGCTCTCCTAGTTAATTATGATACTTCTCTGGTCCCGAGCCATGTCCACATCCCAAAGCATCTACCTAGTGAAAAACTCCTAAAACTTCTCCCTGAATCTTGGGTGACCAAGTATAAGCAGCTTCACCAAATTCCTAAGCCAATCATCCTCCATGATCCAGTCTATAAAACTATGAAAAATGGCGTGTTCACATCTCCTTCCCAAAGGATCAGGAATCCTCAACAAACTCATATCCTCGGCATGTCTTTCCCACCATGATGATCCTACGCATCAAAATTCATCATCACTACTAAAGGACCAGAAGATCATGATCAGACCGTCAGCCACCTTTGTCAACCTGGCCGATCCAGCTTCTCCAGGATCTCAAGTCCCTATCTCATACTTCAAGCGAGACAATTTTCCAATTTATGAACCCATGACCAAATCAGGTCATAAGTGGTTTGACGTCGATTGTGCCTGTAATGAATGTCTTAATGATCCAGTTTACAAATAGTCTGATGAAGAAGAAGTTAGAGGTAAAGAGAATAATAAGTCCCAACAAAAACTCAAAAAGAGATATGAAGACGAAAATCCAAAAGTCGGCTTATGAGGAGAACCATCAGGGAAATTTGACAACTATGTCAAGTACGAGGGGAAAAGAACAAAAGATGATAAATTTTCCTAGATTAACATGCTAAGACCTTCGAACTGTGATGATGATTTCCCACCATTAGAGTACGAAGATGTGCGATCCCGAACAAAGCACTTCTAGAAGATTAAAGATCCAATTGTAGTCAAACCAGAATGATCTACTAAGCAGGTATCCCCAGCTGAGGCAACTATTAATCGGCAGTCAGAAAATGCCATAGAATGCTCCAGCAAATTATGGATAACCAAAGAGAGGTGGCCAACAATGTCGAGAACAAGTTCGATGTCACATTCATCCTCATCTACAAATGTTAGAACCATATCCAAAGATGGAGCTAATGCAAATGATTTAGCACATGTTGGCATTCTTTCCATCTTTCAAAAAGAAAGAAGCAAAAATGCAGCACCTCAAAGCTCAGCTATATTCCCTCAAGCAAAGCCAGCAGCAACAACATAGACAGGCGAGGATTGACCCTCTTTTCCCTCCATCCACTTTGGCTTTCAGCTCTCTTCAACCAACGTTTCAACCGGTATCAATGCAAGTGTCCTTCAGAGGCAGTGACTTTTTTCTCCATCTCAAAAAGAGGCAATACACCCAAAAGCCAACACAAACCCAGAGGGTTGAATCAACGGCAGTCTCCACTACTCAAAAGAAGAAAAGGATAACCCTATCTCCAAACTCCTTACTGAGATGACTGATCCATTACATCTAGAAGAAACACCAAAATCAACACTTGCCATCATGACGGATGATGATTCATCTGAGGAAGAGATTCAACTTCTAGAGGTTACAATGATGACCTAGCCATCCACCCACGAGACAGAATACGACAGTCCTACAGACGATGAAGCATTTGATAACATCAACCTCTCAAATAATACCTCATCTGCTATTCCCATGCAAAGTTCAAGCAACAATGGAAATGGACCAACCATTTCATTTCAAGGAATCCCTCCAAGCCAGTGGAGGAATAAGATCCTTGAACTCCATGCTTGGTGCACAACAGAATTAATGAAAAAGGGAATTACCCTCAAAGAAGTCATTGGAAGGGTTGTCTCCAAGTTCGCTGGAAGACTAGGAATCTGGTAAATAAACCTTGGATATTACAAGCAGCTGCAGATATCGCAAGTGCCGAACCTTGATGTCTTCACTCCACAATCATTGAAGAATTATGTGTTGCCTTGGAAGACCACGTCACTTAAGCCAAAGAAGAATACATGAAGATTAAATGCTGCTCACTTAAAATAAAAGATCTAGAGAAGCATTATAATTTTATCTCTGAATGAAATTACACTCTCTGCGGACCAGATGACATCAACCTCAAGCAAGCCTATCTTAATAGCTTGCCTGATCCATTAGGAGAAGTCTTTCGAGAATTTCAAATGAGTGGAAAAAGACTTGAAAACGCTCCCTTGGTAAACTATATCATAGTGCTCTTATGAATCTAGATGTGCTCTGCAGAAAGTATGACATGTACAGAAGAGTCCAAAACGGGGGAATGAAAATCACCAAGGAATGCAAAAGGAAGGACCTCCTCATCAAGTGCAAGGGAAACAAGCAATGCTCTTACCCAACAGGAGAACAAGAAGACGTTTATCCCCATAGAAAATCCATAAGATCAAAGAACAAGGAGAAACGTTGGAAATATCTGAGAAAGAGGAAGCATGAGAAAGAATTAAAAGATCATCAATGTTACATCTGCAATCAAAATGGGCATTATGCAAAAATATGTCCCCAGAAACGAAATAGAATTAAACTAATACAGATGCTGCACAAAGTCTCAGATTGGGATTCAGATGACGACATCAAATCCACATTCTCCATTGATGACCAACAAAATGAAGATTTTATCCTTGCTTTAAAGCAATGTGAACAGACAGATCTTTCGGACTCTTTGGATGAAGATGAAGAGTTCAAGAGTTATCAGGCTGATCCACTAGAATGCTCTCATATCTGAACCCATTAACAATGAGTGCTACCCGTTAGCATCAACAGAAGAAGTTCACAACCTATGTTTCATCCAGGAATCATTATAAGCACAATTTAAGAAAGGAGATTACGTTTCACCCTCTACTCCAATCTGGCTATTAATTGATAAATACTCAAATCCGGTTGAAGTCATTCATTTTTCGACACAGGAGCAGCATGCAGTTTCCTTAAACCAAGTATTCTCCTAAAAGACAAATGGAAGCCTTCTAATCAAGCTTTCAAAGCAGCAAACGGAGAACATTTCCAGATCAGATTAAAGAGTGTACCCATTTATATTAAGCTTCATCCAGAATGCTTAATCAAGGTTACATTTTTTGGGGTCAAACCTTCCAAACAAAAATATTCTCATTGGATTCGATATCATTCAGCACTTAAACAAGGTCCAGTGGGCAAAATAAGATTTAAAATTTAGATCATATTTGTTACAATGGACCTAGACCCCTAATCTCTTCCAAACCACCTAGTCTTTGGAGGAAATTAAGGCTCTATTAATTCAAGGAAATTGTGACAGTCATAGTGAGTTTTTAAAGAAGGGCTCAAAGCCATTATGGAAGAACCCAGAGTTCTTTGTCAACCTCCCCTTCAAAAAGAATGAAGATATCAACCCAACTAAAGTCAGTCACAAGGGGATGAATCTGGAGCACTATTCTTTGGCACAGAATGAGATGGCCCAACTTCAAGAAGGGCTCAACGAACCAACAAGGTCACATTGGGCTTGTGAGGCTAAACAATCTCAATGAAAGCTTAGGCTCGTCATCAACTACCAACCCCTCAACCATTTTCTTACTGATAACAAGTTTCCATTGCCAAATAGGATCAACTTATTTTCACAATTATTGGAGGCCCAAGTCTTTTCAAAATTTGACTTGAAAGAGGACTTTTGGAAATTGAGCGTCCATCCAGATAATAGGCCCAAAACGGCCTTCTGCATGCCTCATTTCCACTACCAAAGGACTATTATGCCATTTGAGCTCAAAGTGGCCCCGTCCATATTCCAAAAGGCAATGATCAAGATCTTCCAGCCCATACTTCATCATGCCCTAATGTATATTGATGATATCACATGCTAAGCTTATAAATAAGTTTACAAATATTGTGGAGCACTACGGAATTATGCTGTCAAAAAAAAATGATTATTGGTGTCAAAACAGTTCATTTTCTTGGGACGAAGATTAGCCAAGGGAAATATGAGCTGCAACTACATATTGTTACAGAGCTCAACACCTTTCAAGATAGCCGAATGACAACAAAACAATTCCAGCAGTTCCTTGGTATTGTCAATTATATGGCGGACTTTTTTCTCAAAGTTGGCAGCTTACACAACACCACTCCACCAGCTTTTGAAAAAGAAATATGTGCCCCCTTGGGAAGCTAAACACACAGAGGCGGTAAAATCACTCAAAGAAATGATCATAAAATTACCAACACTCCAAATTCTTGACAAAGGAAAGAGAATCTTGCAGACTGATGCAAGTGATTACAATTGGGGAGTAGCCTTAATTAAGGAAAAAGAAGACGGGACTAGACATATCTGTGAATACAAGAGTGGAGCATTCAAAGAATCAAAATCACACTATCACTCCACCTTCAAAGAAATATTGGCGGTAAAAAGAGGGATTGAAAAGTTCAAATTCCATTTGATTTGACATACTTTTACAATTGAAATGGGTATGTCCTCCTTTCCAAATATGATCCAATTCAAGGAGAAGATCTTCCCGCAAGGACAACTTCTTAGATGGGCGAACTGGTTTTCACAAAATAAATTTGAAGTAAAGCACATCAAGGGGAAGCACAACATTCTTAGTGACTTCTTCTCAAGACCAACAAATCCCCAAACTCATTCCCAAGTTCTCTTCCTCATGGCATCCTCATCCTCCTCATCTCTTTCACAACTTGTCAAAACCCTTCCCAGTGAAATCCAAGATAGCATCATTAGCCACACCATTGATAAAGGAAATCACAAAATGATCCAAGGTCCCCAGTCCCTTCTCTCAATATACGGATTGGTTGATGCACCAATAAAATACTTGGACTGGAACCCTCTTTTTCCTTACATCAAGGGCCTTTGGGTCCCCACACTTTCTCATTTGACCTTTCCTAAGGACGCATTCCTCCTTTGGTACCTTGCAAGGGCCTACCATCTCGCTATGATCCATCACAAACCCTAGACCCATGCCTTCATAACAAATCAGAGAAAAAGACCACGCCAATACAATTACTTTAAAGATTGGCTATTGTTTTTCAAAACAAAAGCAAAATTGGTTGAACAATTAGATTTCATTACCGGGTACCCATATTTACTGGTTATTTTCCACCACAAATGTGAGGTCTAAATCCAAGACAAAAATAGGTATGTTAATATCTCTCCCATCTATGGAAGGATAAGCTTCAAATAAAATCCCTTTGCAGATCCGCACCTATCAGCACACAATTGGATTGATACAAGGAAAATCCTATACTAGATAAATCAAATTGACCCGAACAGATTACCGCAAGATTTATTCAACCCGGTGCACTTTTAGGATGACGGGAGAGCCAAAAACTCTCATTACCCAGTCTTATTTCCTCATTTCTACAGTACCTACCTAATAAACAGGTTGGCACTTTATTATGAGGAACAAATAGAAAGTAATGAGACTATCGAAGACTTGGAGATAATGGAGATCTACCTAGCTGAAGAAGAGGAGGAATACAGGACAAAAATGGACTGAAGCAGTCACATGGGCATTAGCTTTATCTTTATTTGTATTGTCATTTTCAGTGTGCTCAGCTTTATCTTTATTTGTATTGTTAGTGTGCTCGGCTTTATTTTTATTGTTCTTTATCAAAAGTTATGTAAAGGAGATAAGGAAAAAGAATATGTCAGAGGCATATTCCACGTAATAAGAACACACTGCGAGGAATTTCATTGATCTCAAACAAAAGGATTACAAGAACAACAGGAATACATCGTGTGGCTATTACAAGAGAGTTCTTACGAGAGACTTCTTTGCTCTCACTTGCTCTGCCTGGCAAGAGGCTAAAACCTCCTTTAAATAGATGAGGAGCGAGGGAATATGCCATGACATCTTGGAATATGCCTCCGACATATTCTTTTTACTTATCTTCTTTACACAACTTTTAATAAAGAACAATAAATATAAAGTTGAGCACACTGACAATACAAATAAAGATAAAGTTGAACACACTGACAATACAAATAAAGACAAAGTTGAACACACTGAAAATAACAATACAAATAAAGATAAAGCTAATGCCCATGTGACTGCTTCAGTGGTCCATTTTCATCCTATATTCCTCCTCTTCATTAGCTGGGTAGACCGTCATTATCTCCAAGTCTTCAATAGTCCCATTACTCTCTGTTGTTCTTCATAATAAAGTGTCAACCTATTTATTAGGTAGGTACTGTAGAAATGGGGAAATAACACAGGATAATGAGAGTTTTTGGCTCTCTCGTCTTCTTGAAAGTGCACCGGGTTGAATAAATCATGCAGCAATATGTCCAGGTCAATTTGATTTATGTAGCATAGGTTTTTCCTTGTATCAATCCAATTGCGTGTTGACAGGTGCGGATCCACAACGGGATTTTCTTTGAAACTCCGTATCCTTTCATAGATGGGAGAGATATTAACATACTTATTCCCATCTTGGATTTGGATCTCACCTTTGAGGTGGAAAATAACCAGTAAATGTGGGGACCCAGTAATGAAATCTAATTGTTCAACCCATTGTACTTCTGTTTTCAAAAATAGTAGTCAATATTTAAAGTAACTGTATGGGCGTAGTCTTTATCTCTGATTTGTTACGAAGGCATAAGTCCAAGGTTTGTGAACGATCATATCGAGACGGTAGGTCCTTGCCAGCTACCAGAGAAGGAGGAATGCTTTCTTAAGAAAGGTCAAATGAGAAAGTGAGGGGACCCAAAGGCCATTGATGTAAGGAAAAAGAAGGTGTCAGTCCAAGTATTTTATTGGTGCATCAACTAATCCGTATTTTGAGAGGAGAAGAGACTAAAAACCTTGGATCATTTTGTGATTTCCCTTATCAATCGTATGGCTAAGGATACTATCTTTGATTTAATTGGAAAGGGTCTGGACAAGTTGTGAAAGAGATGAAGAAGATGAGGATGCCATGAGGAAGAGAACCTGGGGATGCATTTGGGGATTTGTTGGTCTTGATAGGAAGTCACTAAGAATGTTGTGCTCCCCTTTGATGTGCTTTACTTCAAATTTGTACTGTGAAAATCGCCCATCTAAGAAGTTGTCCTTGCGGGAGGATCTTCTACTTGAATTGGATCATCTTTGGAAAGGACATATCCAATTTAATTGTAAAAGTATGTCCAATCGGCTGGAATTCAAACTTTTCAATCCCTCTTTTTACCGCCAATATTTCTTTGAAGGTGGAGTGATAGTGTGATTCTGATTCGTTGAATGCTCCACTCTTGCATCCACAGATATGTCTAGCCCTGTCTTCTTTTTCCTCAATTAAGGCTGCTCCCCAATAGTAATCATTAGCATTAGTCTGCAAGATTCTCTTTCCTTTGTCAAGAATTTGGAGTGGTGGTAATTTTATGGTCATTTATTTGAGTGAATTTAAAGCCTCTATGTGTTTAGCCTCCCAAGGGGGCACATCTTTCTTTTTCAAAAACTTGTGGAGTGGTGTTGTGCAATCTGCCAGCTTTGGGACAAAGTATGTCATATAATTGACAATACCAAGGAACTACTACAATTGTTTTGTCGTCATCCGGCTATCTGGAAAGGTGCTGCGTTGTGTAGCAATATGTGGTTACAGCTCATAGTTCCCTTGGCTAATCTTCATACCGAAAAAATCAACTGTTTCGACACCAATAATCATTTTCTTTTCTGATAGCATAATTCCGTAGTGTTCCACAATATCTGTAAACTGATTCAGAAGCTTAGCATGTGATGCTGTGTTCTTTGAAAATAGAAGGATATCATCAATATAGATTAAGGCATAATGAAGTATGGGCTGGAAGATCTTAATCATTGCCTTTTGGAATATGGACGGGGCCACTTTGAGCCCAAATGGCATAACAATCCATTGGTAGTGGAAATTAGGTATAAGGCTGTTTTGGGCCTGTCATCTGGATGGACACCCAATTGCCAAAAGCCCGCTTTCAAGTCAAAATTTGAAAAGACTTGGGCCTCCGATAATTGTGAAAATAAGTTGATCCTATTTGGCAATGGGAAGTTGTCATCAGCAAGAAAATGGTTGAAGGGCTGGTAGTTGATGACAAGCCTAAGCTTTCCTCGAGATTGTTCAGCCCTCTTGTTGACATAGAAAGCTTCACAAGCCCACTGTGACCTTGTTGGTTCGGTGAGCCCTTCTTCTTGAAGTTGGGCCAACTCATTCTAGGCCAAAGAATAGTGCTCCAGATTCATCCCCCTGTGACTGGCTTTAGTTGGATTGATATCTTCATTCTTTTTGAAAAGGTTGTTTTTGAATTTGAACTGAACGTGAGTATCCCCCTTGTATCTCCTCTCTTCCCCATCCTTCCACTCTTCAATTTCTTCTAATCTCTTCTAGGGCTGCGTATCCATGATGCTTTCCTTGCAGCATTGGTATCAGAGCCCAATGTTGACCTCTGTTCTCCCACTTCAATTCCCCATTTTCCCCTCTGTTCTCTTCTTTCTCCTCTCTTCTTCTTCGTTCTGATCTTTCTCTGGTTCTTATCCTCAGTTCTTTGTTCCTAAGCCCCTGCTGCCCAGCAGTATCTGTCCTCTTTTTCTTTTATTCTTCTCCTCCTCTTCTTCTCTTCCATAATTTCCTTAAATCTCTCTCCGATTTCTAATTTTCTCCATTTATTCTCCTCCTTTCTCCTCTGTTCTGTCAAAAATCTGCTTCTGTTTCTTCTCTTCTTTCATCTTATTTCATCATCATATTTTTCTTCTTCACTCTCTATTTTTCTTCATTCTCCATTTGATTCTTCTCTGCCTTGGAATTTCAGTACAATTCTGAACTGTTTTTGAAAACTCCAGCGTCCCCTTGATTTTGAACACCCCATTCCTAGAATATTCTCACAACACCACCCACACCATCAAAGTCAGAACCCCATGAAGCCCCTTTCCCGAAAGTTTTGTTGCTTTCCTACCACCAGAAGGCCCCCACACCCCAGCCAAACCTTCTGTCATTGGCCTTCCAGAAACCCTAGTTTCCTGTGCTCTTTTCTTCACACTGCCACCACCACTGCAATCCCCACCCCTTTGATCTACCCTCACCTAAAATTTCACCACCGGAGGAGCACTGGCAGCAACCCACAGGCCAGCCACGTGCATGAAAGTGTTACTGAACTCCTGTATTTTCCAGACTCGCAAGAAACTGCTACAGCCACGATATTTTGGGTTTTCTCTGTGATATTTTGACCTGCAACAAGATATTTTGGTTGTGGACACAATATATTGCAAGCAACCGCCCAAAGTTTGCTACAAAAAGCAAGAAATTATAGCTGCCAGCATCAAAAATCAGCCTTTATTGCGCAATTTGTGAGTTCTGTACGTGAATGAGTTTCACTTCTACGTGAGACTCAAGGTCAAAGGTGACTTGAAGATAGTTTTTTAAAATTGAAGATGAACTTACGGTTTTACATGTATAAAATAAGAATCATGGCCAAATTGTATTAACGACAGTGTTTTTTAAAATTGAAGATGAACTTATGGTTTTACATGTATAAAATGAGAATCGTGGCCAAATTGTATTAACGACTTTTGGTGAGACAGTTGCAGTGGGTATATGTACAAATCCAGCAATATGGTAACAAATTATTAGACAAAGGAATGCCATTTATCATACCTTGGCCGCAATTTCAAGCTTTTCCGCACCTTTCTCAAATGTGGAGGACATGTTGGCAAAATCTTCACTGATGGAAGATGCCCTTTGAATATAGTTTCTACATATGGGGTCACTCATATGAAACTTCATCCAAAACCTCACCCAGAGCCTTATAAGACAACTTAGATTGATAGGACTACCATACATGTTTGTGAAAAATGTTCAGTTCCTACCCAGATTGGTGACTACTTTGACAATGTTTGGTGTGATATCATACCCATGAATATTGGCCATGTACTCCTTGTTTGAATGATTTGGGTGTGACTCGAGGACATGAGAACACGTCTTCCAATATAATGGGAAGAAAATAAATTTTGAAGTCAACTCAATCAATCAACCAAGACAAAGAATCAGTCACAACTACTCAACTTGAAGACACTACAAGCAAGGAAATGAATGTGTTTGAAGACATCCAAGGTCTCTCAAACATTTCTATTGTTGAGTTTGTTATCTCTGATGTATTCATTGATACTGATTCTTAATTCAAGTCTATGGTGCTGCCAATGGAGTGTGGTTTCTTGTATCACTCAAGCGCTATTTTCAAAGACTTCAAGTTTGCTTCTTTCTGCTGATACTCTTAACATTTCAAAATTCAAGGTCGAATTTTTTGTAAGTAGGGGAGATTTGATGTGGGACAAGAAGCAAGCCCTTGGGGAGATACTCATTGGAGAATAATCAATAATTTGGGTTAAGAGATTATTTGGTTCAGTTAATAGTTTATTCTCTGTTTAGTTTAATTAATATATTATGTGTATTTGGGAGCTTGTTTGCAATATTTGTGTATTATAGAGGTATGTAATGTTGTAATGTAGTTTTAGGGGTATATGTGCATTTTCATGTGAAGAGGCTTTCTTATAAGTAGTGTATGAAAGTCATTGCATTGACAGTTGTTGAATTTGAATTTGAATTTGAAGTGAACTTGAGTTTCCCCTATGTATTTCCTCTCCACTCTCTTCCCCTTACTCTCTTCCATTCCTTCCAATCTCTCCCATGGCTCAAGATCCTTGATGCTGCCACTGTATGGTGTGTTTTCCAGATCTACAGTCAGATTGGCAGCTTTTTTATTTTGATTATAGTTTTTCTTTACAGTAAAATAATATTTCATTAATAGAAAGAGAATTTACATGAGGGAGAACGAGACTTCTCCCAAAAAAGGCCTGGAACAATCCAGAAAAGAACAACTAAAAAATACCAAAAAAAATAAAAGAACAAAATGAGATCTCTCATTTTGTTTTCATTTATTCAAAGGACTTCTTATTCTTCTTTTTGTACAATCTTTCTTCTTTGATCTCTTCTTTTTGTATTAAAATAATAATATAGACTAACCACAAAATTTATCAAAAAACAGAAACATAAAAAACAAAGTGTAGACCAATGGAAAAAAGCCACATATTAGAAACATGGGTGACCTATGTTCTCTGCATGTTTAACATAAAAGAGTAGGAACGCTGCTATTCTCTAGAGACAAATAAATCACTTTAGCATATTCTGGGCATATGTAATGGAAAAACTAAAAAGTGAACTCCACAAGCCAAATGATGCGCATGTAAGCTTACCTTCTTCTTTGTGAATGTCAATGGGTCGGTTTATGCAAGATACTTTGTCCCAGCTATCAATTTGAGGCGCGTCTTCTAAATCATCAAAATCCTCACTAACACTCCAAACGTACAACCGAACAGGAATTCTACCTAAATGGGGCTCATCAGTATAATAATAATAATAATAAATACAACCAAAATAACAGAAAAACAGTAATAGCTGTTGTCCAGTTGTTGATAACAGTAATAAACACAAAATAGCAAAGAATGTTTCTGTCCTAATAATTAAGAGTAACAGACTCATTAAAGCTTAATCACACAGATATTCACAGCAATCAATACATTATATATCCAAATTAGTCCGATATGAGTACATTCCACTTATTCCCAATGGAAAACCATGAATGCCTAAAAGAAGCTTGACAAAGCTAGGAAAATAGTCTTCCACTGTTGTTTTAGAAAGAGAAAGGTGGGTTAATGTACTCTAATACAATGTTTTGAAAGGTAAGGCATAAGGTGATTGTGGACTTAAATTTCCACAAAATTGTCAACATTTCCACCGAAATTTCTGCTCTCCACCATCCTCAAAATTGAAATGGCACTCAATTATTATTTTACAAAACTCCCGATGAAATTCCCATGAATAATCTGAAATTTTTTGAAATATCAAGAGTTCAAAATTTTAACAAAAGAGTGAAATTTCCCTAAAATTCAAATTTGAGATTCAAAACCCAAATAAAAATTACTTTCTTAATTCATCCTCCTTTTCATTGGAACTAATTATCACAGGAAGGATATGAATTGTAGCTCTCAGAAATTTGATAATATATGAAAAAATAAATTATCTGTATTTGTATAATAAATAATATTTAACTAATTTATGAATTTTATTTATATTAATTGAATATGTTTAGTATGACTATTATATTATAATTTTAAATAAATGAGGAATAATGGTTTTATCAGCCATTATGTAATGGTATCGGTGGCTTTGAAGACCGTTATAGGCAATATTTGGTCCTCTGATGCATAACTTTGTATTGTAGCAACCATTGCAGGCCACTATAGCCCAATATATTATCAAATTGGCTTTAAATGACTAAAATAGGCCTTGAATTCTTCACTATTTTCCCTTTATCTAGGCTTATTTAAGTTTGTTTATTTTAGTTAGTCATTTTTGAAAAAATAAAAAAAAAAAAAAGATACCATTTTTTAATTTCTTTCATATTTAGTTCTTTAATAACTAGTATTCAAATAAATTTTCTTTTTTCTCATTAAAATAACATATTTGCACATTGTAAGTTCTTTCTTTCTTTTGGGTTTTTCGTTTTCTTGCACCTGATTTGGAGACAACAAGAAGTTCTATTGCTATGCATTTTTTCCTTATTTCTTAGATGAACATTCTATCTTTTATATTCCTTCATATTTACGATTTTTTACTTTAAAGTCACTTATTATCAATTAAGTAGTGAGACGAAGCAAATGCATGCTTCTTCTTGCCTATAGCAACTAAAGCAACCAAGATGGCATCCAATACTTAAAGTGTGTGTATATATATATATGATAATAAAAGAAGGTATATTAGATAGAGAAAAAGAATTTACATCACAAGAGGGAAAGAAGACCATCCAAAACAACAAAATAAAATGAAATGAAATGAAATGAAAAAAAAAATACAAAGAAAAAAAGAAAAAAGAAAAATTAACAAGTAAACAAGGAACCCCCTCTTAAATCCTTTTCCTTCATAGTTCACTGAACTCTTCAAGCCAGCTAACTGTTGTTGACCCTTTTTAGCTCTATTTATACACCCATCAAGATGCACTTCATTTTCCCCAAGATCAAAACACTTAAAATCCAACTTATCCATGAGATCTTGAAATTCACGATTCTTCTTGAGATTTCCCCCCACTGGTGTTGGTAAAGTACTGTCCTTACACTGCAGCTCATTAACCAAATCGTCATTTTCAAATAAAGAGACCCCCTCCAATCCTCCCAAAGGGGAGGGGTGTGCATCAAGTCCCCTAAACCGTTATTGGAGTTAGAAACATATTCATATTGTTCCTTAATTTCATCTAATGGTAAACCCTCACCACAATCAAACTCACTTAGACCATCGCTTTCGTTATCTGATAAATCCCCCCATTTCAATACCTCCTTTCCTTAGCCAATCCCATCACAAGAATTGCCTTTCTCTTTTTTAACATCTATGTATTCCATAATAACTAACCCTCCTTCTAAATTCCTCTTTAAAATCTTTGGAACTACCTCACCAGAATGCTCTCTTTTTCCTTCGAATGGTTTTTTCATATCCCCACCCATCTGCACAATCTTCTGACGAGTATAAACCTTGGACCCTTAAATCCCTTTGCCTTAAGGTTTGAGGCATCATATATTCTACCCAAAACACCATAACCCTTGTAAACCTTTGCTACAGCATCCTCTTGCTGCAATCATCAACCAAAACTCCAGAATTGTTTGAAACAAGACTTTCCTTCATCGCCTCTTTCTCTTTAAGCCTTTCAGTACTGTTGCTACTCTCTGATGCATATGGCTATCTCTCTTGGCCAATCTGCTTTGAACCTGAACATTGCAAGGTATGATTTGTATTCGGTTCGGAATCTGCTTGGAAGACAGCCCTTTGTCTGCCAACACCAATTAATGGGAGAATTCTGGGTTTGAAATGCAGGAAACTTCTGTTCTTCCTCAATCTGATCTCCAACTTCTATTAATTGCTGCTTAAGCCGAGAAGATCCTTCCCTAACAGCATCATGCAAGTGCTCTTTTTTTATCCATCACTCCCAGCCATCCCAACCAAGCAGCCTTTGTCTATTGAAACTCCATTGGAAGGAACATCTTGGGAACTATTTGAGCACTGAACATTTTCTTGAACATTTAAACCAGTCTCTTGGGCCTGATCCGCATTATTCATACAATGGGCTTGTTTAAAAGAATGGTCCATTTGAGAGTGGCCTGACTCAGAAGAAACCTCTCTAGTTTCCAAAGAATGGCCCAATTCATTCTTACCAAGACCATGGGCCTGGTCAATAATTTGATCTAACTTAGTTAAAAAAGGCACTGCTCCTTTTTCAATTACCTGAACTAGGTCCAAAAAAAAAAAAACAAAGCTTCCCGCCCAATATTCTTTGTCTCGTCTTCCCCAAGCACAACCCTAGCTGGCTCTGCCATCTTCCATGCTCTTTCCAAAACCCTAGATGCCTGAACTGAGTGGACACTCTTCTCTGATCGAACAGCTGAGGTTACTGGCTGATTAACAGCAATTGCTGCTGACTTTGGAAGCTCATCCTTGTTCAACTGAACCACACCACCAGACATACAGCACCTATCATCCTTGCCGGCCGCCATAACTCAACCTCCAGAAAGGGCTTGATGATTCGCAACCCTTGCCTCCATCTATATTATCTTCCAGAATGACCTGCCTCCACAATCTGAAGTGTGGCTTACCTCCTGCACCTATTTCACCCGCATCTTTGGAATCTCCTTTGCCAGGTCACTGAAGACTCTTGCAAAGCATTGCCATCCCTCACCTTCTACGCCACCAGGAATGAACACAGAAAACCTTCTACGATTCCAGCCCAACCCTAACTCCAAAAAATTTCCCACCTTCATCCACCTAATCAACAGCCAAAAATTTTGAATATACTTTCGAGAACACCGAAAACCCCTCTGCATCCAACCAAAAACCGATAACCCTTCAACGAATCACGAGACAACCTCTTCCATTAACCTCACCCATCTATTGCGAATAGAATTCTTCTCGACCAAAAGCAGAGAAGAACTCCCCTTGCCTTGTCCAAATGGAGAATTTTCCTTCAATCTGAACCACTGGACTCGTCATACCCTAGACCAAGCTTCAACATAGCAAACACACGATGGGGGAACAAGAATAGTATCATGAGGAGAGAGGGAGAGAGAGAGAGAGAGAATCATTGTACCCCACATTCAGGCATATGTTATATTTAAATTGATTACATTTTACTAAAAACCCATTGAAACATTAGTACATAGGATTCTAGGACTAGAACATGCGAAGCCTTGGTTCTCAGCTTTAGTCCTTCCTCCCTATAAGCAGTCCTTCCAACTTTCTCCAAAACTCCTTGAACTGCTGTTTGAGCAACTGATCTTTGAAAGCCAACAGCAAATTTTATGGTGTCTGTAAATTTAAGGCACCAATCGCCATTCTTGCCCCATTGAACAAAGATGGAATGGCCTTCACCTTGAACTTAATCTGACATAAAAAAAAAAACCACAATGTTTACCTTGTCTTTTCACCAATAGATGAATCTCCTGAGAAACTTAATCCATAGAAATATTACAATTGTAGATACGCAGAAGATGAGCAACTGCAAATCAAGTGTGCCACTGACATTGATACCCAAATCAAACAATTCAAAACCCTACCTTTCTCATACAAACATGAAATCCCCCCCCCCCAAAAAAAACCCCAAACCCCCCCCCCCCCCTCTTCCCCCAGTGAACTTTCTCAAACTGCAAATCAAAGGACTACCTTATAGAACTTTCCAACAGGGTCTTGACAGGGTGATCAGGATGAGTACAATGTTTACATGTGCAGGTTAAAAAGGCTAACGCCAATCTAAGGATCTACTACTGGATTGCATTATTCTAGAGGTACTCTAATTTTTTGGGGAAGACACAAAAATGGTTTTGCTAGATCTCACATGGAAGCATAATATAAAAACATAGCTCAGTCTACTAGTGAATTTATGTTGTTAAAGCATCTGTTGTAGGAACTTGGTCTTCCTCTTTCAATGCAGCCACATTGCTTTTTAGATAAGAGAAGAAATATTAGTAAGATAAAGAAGCAATTACAAGGAGTGGAGGAAAAATCCCTCCCAAGAAGTAGAAAACAAAAGATTAAAATAGCAATAGATTAATTAAAAATCAAATCCATCCAATCTCATTGACTATAAATAAACCACATCCCAGTAAACAAACTAAATGTTGAACACGAGAGTGATGCCAAGAAAAGAACCCTGCCCCACACAAAAGTAGAAAACGCCATCCTTCCATTAAAAGTTCCACATTCAAGTTCCAACCAAATACACCACATCATGGCAATGAAACTATGCTGATAAAATCAGGTTGCAGGCATATAAAATCAAATTGAGTATCATTAGCAAACTAAGCATATTGAAACTGACTGTCATTGTTGCACTCATTAAATCTAAACTGAGATGCTGCTTGCAAATTAAACTAATCCTAAAAGCCACAACCATATTTCTTGGCAATCTGCTTCTGACAAGTTTTAAAATCACAATAATTTCCATAAAAAAAACATTCATTTAAAATTTAATCCCCCAGTGTACCAAAGCAGATTGAACCGTCACTTTGGTTTGCCACTCTCCTCCTAACGTGATGTGCATCAACTCTTCCTCTCCAATTTATTTTTCCAAACTACAGTCTCCCAGTTATCAACCTCTCAATTTCCGTACTCAACTCCTCCTTGATTTCAAAAGTTCCATCCTATGGGAAAACCTGTCAACGACATACTCTGAATTTCTGCCAACAGTCCAAGCCATATTCTTTTTTTTCTCCTCATGTTATTTTAAAAGCATATTTATGAATTTGCTCAGAGTAAAGTTGGAGTGATCACTTCTAATTAAAGATTATTTTTTAATTAATTATTATAGGCATTTAGTATAGGATGTGGCTTGGACTGTTGCATGTGATGCACAAGGAGGGCATCCCCCTATTGTGGTTCCACTAGGAAAGAATTTTTTTTGTGAGACCTGTTGACTTCAGCAGCCCCTGTCTACAGGGCTCCCTCTATAACAACTTGATTTTTCAATTTATTTTATTTTTTTCAGTGAATTAGAGCATCATGAAGAATTAGAAATAGAAAAAATATCTATATTTTGAATTTTCAAGTCTATAAGCTGTAGTGTTCCTCATTAAAGAGCACAACTAAATTGTCCATTTCTTTCTTTGAAGTAGGAAAAATTGAACTGATATTTGTATTCAATTCCTCCAAAATTTAAAAAATAAAAAATAACCATGTGCTCAAAAAGCATGACGGTAACATGTTACTTTCTAAAAATAACTACTAACATTTTTTAAGTTGCAAGTCATGTTGAGTTTACAACTTTACATGCATCAAGCTTGAGCAATTTGATTAGTCCAGCTTGAGGGCGAGTGTTATGAAGCAAATAGGCGGAGAAAATTTCATGGTCTATAATAATATTAAATATTTGTGTGAGAGACAAAAAGATCTCTCTCTCTCTCAAATTTTTTAATAGGTTTTCTGTTTTTTTTATCTCTATTCCATCCTCCAATGATCTGCATGCATACTTTACCCCCCCAAAACAGGCAAACACATCTACAGCTTGTAGAAAGCCAAAGCTTAGAAAATAATGAGTAAAAGGCTGGCATTAATGCTTTTTTTAAGTATTTATTCTATAACCTCAGTGTGACACAAAAAATTGGTATCTGCCTCAGCCGTGCACACCTGTCTTAGCTGGTCCAGTAGTATCTGCCTCAGCTGTGCTTTGTTGAGATTTCAATGAGCACAAATTCAGATTCACAGTATAATCATCCCCAACTGTCCCAAGTTTAAGCTTAGATGAAATCCGAAGATAACCTTCCAAGTTACCTGCAACAGAATCTGGATTGTAAATTCGGACAACCAGGCTAAAAGGATCAAAATGAAATAACCACAAACATGAATTGCTGGAAAGCTAGATACATATTTGATTTCAACTTAGCTTCCAAACTTTTAATAAAATTGCTCAGAAAAGCTGCACGCACGTGCATTTTTATTTGAATTTTTGAATAATTTATAAATGTGGTAAACTAGTTTTTCTATGCCATGCAAAAGCGACTAGAAAGGACACAACCAAGAACTTAGCTTTTCAACTGTGCCAACTTCATCTTCATCAGAAGCATCATCATCATAACATTAATCCTCATCATAATAACATAAGGAAAAGGGGAATACTTCAACCTCAGACATGAAGGAGTTGCGAAATACAGGAATATCCCCATCCCAGCTTCTAAATCACATCTGGATGAGAAACCAAGTAGATGTTTTTGGACACAAACCTCCCTAGACCTAGGCCTCCTCAAGAGTCTCGCAACCTACCAAATGATCCCTTCGGCATCACCTGTGCCCAACTACAAGAGAAAGCAGGAGAAAAATCTTCACTGCAACCTTAAAAAGAAATTTGACTAAGGACAAAATAAAGAGGAATATTCCCATATCTGCCTGGACAGGGACTGCACTATGTCGCAGTCTATTTGCTGGGAAAGTGTATTTTAAACTTAAAGTTCAAATTCTAATTCTGCTGTACTTGTTTAGCTTCATCTGCAAGGATACCTGACCACAAAATTGTAAAGGGCAGCCTGTGAGGACAGTTGTTTCCACAAAAGCCCTATCTCTAGGGCAATCCCACTAGCAGAGTCATTTCACAGAATAAATATTTTCATCATTTATCAAGTAATAGTAAGAGCTAACAGATTGAAGCACAAGTTTGTCCATAGTGTGATCCCTTTTATTAAGTCGTGAATGCCAAATAGTCTACTTTTTGTCTGACTATTCTTTTACACAATTTGGTACATCTAATTCTTTATGCCACACTATCCATTGGTTAGAATCAGTCGCATATAGATTATACTCTACTAGCTCATCTATGAGTACAATCATTTGCAAATGATGCAAAGCTCAGTCGGCAAATGGCTATCAGGTTGGGTTGTCTGACTGAGTGAGGAATGCTTTTGAAGAAAGAAGAACCTACTTAAGGCCATGGATGTGCTTGGCACAAAGCTAGGGAGGTTTTACTTCACATGAAGTCAACCATAAAATGAGATAGCACTCTTTCATTTTTATTTTTATTTTTTTCAGTTTCACAGGTTCCATCCATTCAGTAGCCTTCTTGTGAAGCAGAGGTGAGCTCTTCACTTGATAAAAAAGTGAGGCATAGCCTCAGCAATGGTTCTAGGTTGATACTAACCTAAACAAATAGAATCTTTCTTCCACCATAAATAAGTTTGCCCACCCCCTCAATAACAAGATCCCACAAAAATCATCTCAACGGTTAACCAAAAAAGCTAGATAAGACAATGGTCAATCAAGAACAGAACAGGTAGCTAGAACTATAAAATCCTCAAGCACACTCATTTCCCTCCACATAATGTAAGTATTTCTCTAGCAATGTTAATCTTAGGCCCAAAAATATTTTCAAAGATTTGTAATGAAGAAGCACATTTCAAAGCATTGCCAAAATGAGAAGAGAATAGCTCTTGGATGTAAGAATTCAACATTTTCCTCAACCACCCTAAGAACCTAAATAATAATACCACTCTTAGGCATGCATCACCAGCCTACCTTAACACATAAACCACCAAAGTAAACAAAAACGAAAAAAAAAAAAGCAGAAAGCATATCTCCCAGCAGAAGTCCTCTAGAAGCCGTAGACCAAGTTTTCTGCACACTGCACACACATGGGAGTGGATGGGCAACCTGTGATTTATTTCTCCATAGAACACCAAAACCCTTCCTAGCCAATGCCTCTGCCAAAAAATATAATTAAATTTTTCATAAGATTTCTTAAAATTTAACTTGGAAACAATTCAGCAAGGATTACTACTTTTCATATCATCAATGATCACTTAGCAGTGCAGCATCCAGAATCAATCTGTGTTGAATATAAACACTCTATGTCACATAGAACTTCCTCAATACACAGGAAGCAAACTTATAAATACTAGTCACCAAACTAACAGGCCTAAAATCATTTATCTTAGAACAATGGTCCTACCTGGGAACAGGGATAATGAAATTAGGTTTCACTCTTCCTTTTGACACCCTGACCATGAAACTAATAAAAAAAATTATATCCCTTGATAATCTCCCAACTCTGCTAGAAAATGTCATAGTAAGAAGGCTTTATCCTTTTCCCTCCAAAATGTCACTCTTAACAATTTGGACATATTGTCAAGTCTCAACAAGATGACAACAACACCAAATCTAATCCATCAATCATGTCCTTAATTACGATTTCATCAGCATGCAAATCCTTATACCTCATATTTCACTGACCATTACATAGACCTTGAGAGGAAGGAGATTATGATGAATTGATGATATATGTTCCCAGTCAAATAGGAATTGATACATTTATCATGATTAATTGCCTTGGTTGACTTAATGAAGAGTTGAATACATATGATGAATCTATCTGCCTTAATGTTGCCTAGAAGGTGGAACATTTCGGATCATAGAATGGGAACAGGATCACGATACGGCACCTGCTCTAAAATGTGGAACATTAGGGGTATACATAAATAGATATATTGATGAGAAAAAGTGTTATGGCACTTGTGTATATTGAAGAGAATACTGAGGTGTTCCGAAATTTAGAAGAGGCTTTTTATCGTGAAATAGATCAATAATGACAGAAATTGAACTAAATGTGATGATTCCCCACTTTTAACTAATAAAAAGTAATGTGAAAAATATTGAATTAAAGCTTTGGATCGTTAGATTTAATGTTCCAAAATGAAAATGTACCACGCTTCGAAACATTCGTACCAATATGTGGTTCACTAGGGTGTTAGTGTTTTCACGTGACTACAGTGTATTTAATCCCCTACTAAATTCTCACTTTCATCTTGAAGGAACACCAAATAACATATCACAATTTTTTTCCATTCTTCGACTCAATTTGTGTTTTCATATTAATTCTAGTTTCCCATTTGGTTAATTAACATAAGCAAACACATACACATGCACACGCAGGCATGTGTGTATACAAATATATTTATGTGCCTGTGTAAGTGTGTATCCATAACTGAACTAGCAAGCATACCATTTAACACACAGCGCCAAAGCTCCACCTGATCAGATTGGGACATGTTCATAATATTCTTGCAGTTCCCATTAATTATATATGCAGCCTGTAGGCATAATAAAGTATCATGAACAAAAAAAAAACCTTTAAAGATACAAGTTTCATTCCATTCATTTCAATGAAAATAGTAGCCCACCCCCACCAGGCATGTTCATAACATTCGTGCACTTCTCTTTAATTATATATAAAGCCTGTAGGCATATTAAAGTACCATAAGGAACCAAACATAGGTACATTTCAGTCTATTCTTTTTCAATGAAAATAGTTGTGCACCCCCACCACTTCAGAATCCCACCAAAAAAAGAAAAATAAAAAATAAGGTGAAATCAAACAACTGAACATAAAATACTGTGAAAAGATACCAGAAAGAGAGAAGACAAATTAATAGTCATCTGACTTGTCCATCAAATAAAAAAGGTTGTCCACGGAAATTGAGGACTAGCTCTTTCTATGCAGAGTGCTTATCATTATCATAATTTCTATCCGCATGTTTATACTAAATTTTATTGCTAAAGGATTTTACACTGAATTAAAATTCATTTTATAATCCATATGGAACCTGGAAAATATGAATGATGCAGCACCGGTCCAACAAAGGTTCCCAGTCTATCATTGACAAGCTTGATACCCATGGTAAACCGCACCCAAGTCTAAGGCTCAAAACATCTCAGAAAATAAGGTCCATCATGAAGGAGAAACAAGGACTTTAAGGTTCCTCACCTTATTCTTACAAGCATAGGGGAAGCAAAATGGCATCACAATCCCAACCCCAAGCCCACGAACCTTAGGTTAGAAAATTTAATATCCATTGTCAGGAATCTAAGCTAACATATAGCCACTCAGTTAACAAGAAGAGAGCCCAAAATCCAAGGGCATTATATAGATTTTAAACCCTTCTTGGATTCTCCATGACAATCTAGGAGAAAAGAAAAAAAGTTGAAACAAGATATCAAGCAACCATAATCAATAATCTTAATCCTGAAATAAACTTGTACCTCCAGTTCCCATTAAAACACCAACTGCGAACTGTTCAAAGAGGAATGAAAAGAAAAAAGAAGAAACATTTATCTTTACCTCTTTTAACGAATTAATAAAGCTCCACTTAACACTATCTTCACCTTCACAGGGGATCAAAATATTTCCCGGATAACCTCTAAAATGTACCTGTAAAAGAGGCTCCAACTTAAACCTAGAGAACTAACTTGTTTTGTCATTAAATAAGTTAAAAAATTATCTCATAATTAAAAATTAAGGATGTCATCCATGGCTGTCGAGACAATTTACCATTTCATACATTTGAAAGGAAATCAATCTAAAGTCATTCTATCATGGACTGGATGGATGAACAAAATCGTAACTTTCACACAGCAATTGAAATGGAACAGATACTTGTATGATCATATTCCATGCTATGTGCATGGCTTGCACCCCTGCCAAAGCGCAATAGTCATGTAGGATCTACGAATCATACTTGGAAAATGCAATAAAAATTTACATTCTTATGATAAGTCCAAATTTCTCCTTAATATTGCAGGAATGGTCCCCTAAAATTCATTTTTGCCTCCTTATTTTTAGGAAATGTATATGCCCAGCCACAAATTCACAACATCCACATTCAAGCGCAGAAACCCATTTCATGTCATAGTTCTCCTTTTATATTGCATTGTAAATGGCCTAAAAATTACACAGAAAAATTTATAACACAGATTAAAAACTAGTCCTGTTATGTGAACTACAATTAGGAAAAAAAATAAAAACCATCAAAGAACATATGATTGAAATGAGGATGTTCAAAAGGATTGTTGAATGTTCAAGGAAAGATGGAACAAGAAAGGGATGCATATGAGAGAAGCCGGGGGTGGTTTCAATAGAAGATAAAATGAGAGAGAATAACATAAGACAGTTTGGAGAAGTGCAGCAGAGACCAATAGATACATGGATTAGAAAAGTTGAATTGGTTGACATGGGAGATGCTGTTAGGCTAGGGAAAACAGAGAATAACTCAGCTCAAGGCAATTAAAAAATTAAATGATTTAAAAGAAGAGATATTTTTAAACGAACTATGGCACATGAACTAAAAAGAGCTTAACTAAGGACCCATTTGAGACAGCAATGATGAAATTTTATAATACAAATGCTAACATGCATGATATAACAATTTGGTTAGGAAGTCACCATTGATCTGCAAAACATCACTAGAGGAAGCTTCAATAACCAACTTCCTTCAAAATTGATTCTAAGCTCAAAATAGTTTTCAACCCAAAAAAATAACATACTGACTGTGTTGTCAAAGACTACCCAAAAATATCATAATTTATCCTATAATACTCAATGTCGCACTCGTACATACAAATTATGAAATTCTATATAACGGCTTTCCATCTCCTTAATTTCAACAAGTTTCAAATTCAAACTCCATAATGCAAGACATAGTTTTGTCAATTGGATTGACGAAGGCGCAATATTAAACCAATAAACCTTGTACCGTAAGATTCCAAGGTCTTTCTGGCTCTGCACATAAAAGGTCAAAAAGAACTCCAGTTGGTATATACCTGCATAAACATACATAACATTAAGCAATAAAACCCTAGATCTTGCAGTGGGATAAAACAAGTAAAATTCACATGCAACAACTACCATTCTCAGCTATCATAGTTTTTAATTCATTGGTTGTTTTGCAATATTTTTCCATGCACACCCTCCAGGAGGCCAACAACATGATATGACTATGTGTAGCATTGAGCATATCCATGCCACAACGAATAAAAAATAAATTCCAAAATAAAAGCACCAAAATCTTTCCTCCCTAGAAATTTTGCTGCATTTTCTTAAATATAAATGCAATGGCATATCATCACTTGATTTATAATTTGAAAAAAGCAAATAGGCAGTGCCAAGGAAAACACTGAAGCATCTCCAACCCAACAAACTTAAGCAAGTGCTTGCTGCAATTGAATTTTTGATGGATTTGAAAAACCATAGAGGTATCAACATGAATTTAGGCAAGATATGGACGGGCTTTAAGACTGAAACAGGGACTATTCAGTAGCAGATGGAAACCAGTGCAGTTTCTTGTGAACTAAAGAAGATGATGGGATGAAAAGAAAGAGAGAGGCAACGAGCTTTCCTCTCTAGTACAAGGGATCAATGGTTATGAACAGTAGATCGAGAATGATGCTTTTCTTTTTTTTTCTTTTTTTCTTTTTTTGCAATGAACAATAACAAAAGTACAAGAGAAAGGAGGATAGGGAAGGAAAGAAGCTTTCCTCGAAAGGGCCAAGCAGCTACACACAAATCCAAACTCAAATTTTCATCCATTCAACTCTACATGATATAATAATGAAAATGTTTATTGTTGGCCAAGAATACTGACTGCCAAGCAAACAGGGAAAAAAATCAGCAACTAAGCAATTTGAAGTTATGATTGGCTTGCAAAAAAGTTTAAAACTTGAAAAATCAAGAATACTTGGATGCTAAGCAACTCAATCACACTTTACTACTGAACCATAAAATTAACCAATTGATCCAAAAAAAAAACTCCTAAATATTTACTAAATAATAAGTTCACAAAATAAATTAAAACAAAAAAAATTACAGTTCTACCCAAGGTCTGATTTCGACTCAAATTTCGAAGCTCCAAAAGTATGGAAATTTCAATGGAGATTACGATTTCGATGTCAATTTTGATTTCAATTTGAAAAAATAATGGAAATTAAAGCATGGAATTCTTTTATAAAGCTTTAGAAATGATTAATAGACATAATAATGTAAGTTTTAGGACTAATATATTACAAGTAAATACATCTATGCTGTGTATGAGGTAGAGAAGTTGCAATATAATATGTGCATCAAACATATTTGTAAGATAATGTCCATTAAACATATTTAGTGAATCGGTTAATACAAATGAAATTCATAAATCATTTAAATATTATTTATTATACAAATAATGATAATTTAGACATGAATAGTTAAATAAAATGTTGTTGTAAGTTTACTTTTTCATAAATTTCAAAAGCACTTGTAATAATCTTTTGTTTCAATAAAAATAAATTAAGAGAGAAATTTCTCTTCACTCTTAAATCTCTCATTTGCATTCTGGGAAAAGTTCATTGCATAGCTCAAATTTCGACAAACTTAGCTAAAATTTCAAGATTTCAATTAAAATGATTTGTTGAAATTTCAATAGAAATTATGCAAGATGGAAATAAACTGCCATTTTGATTTCGAGGGTGATGGAAACCGGAAATTTTGAAAATTTCGTGGAAATTTAAGACCATGGTTCTACCTTCCTATAGCAATAGAATTTGAAGACATTCTATTACTTTTGAATTTGCTCCCAACTCATCCTTCCATTGATTGCATCAAACATTTTCAAAGTGAAGTGCATATCCTTGAAGGCAAGGTCAAAATGCAAAAATATTGCCCTAAAAAGGATGATGTGAGAGCCAAAATGGATTTTAAATAATAGCTAACTTCTACAAAAAGTAAAACCAATTTAGGAAGCCAAACAAGAATCCAGCTATGAACCTTCTAGAACTAAATTCAAGTTGCAAATTTCCTTTGGTTTTTTCCATTCACTATAAAAGATTCAGCAGATAAATAGTCTAAATAATTTGATATTTTGAATTATGCAATGCTCAGAAAATGAATAATCTACCTAGTTTGAGATTTTTAACAATATGAGTTTTGTAAGTCTTCACCACAATTCATGCGTCCTTTATAAGAGAATGATTCAAGTTGATGCAGGACTAATAAGCAAGAAAATAAAAGAAACAAAAGAAAAGAATAGGATGCAAACGAAATATAAATAAAAGAAACTCAGAAAGATGGAAACATAAGGAACATAAAATCAGGCTAATCCAGGGATGTTAGGTTAGTTCAGACGTTCTAACATTCAGATTGAGCCAAGTTATTTCTTATTATCGCAAAGATAAAATTCATTGTCAAAGGGGGTGCCATTCATGTCACACCCATGTACCAGACTGGGCCAAGCTATTTAAAACATATGGATCTGTTCTCAGCTTCAGTTGACAAAGAGTTAAAAATTTTAACTATTTAAAGCCTTGGGTGAATTTTTGGGCTGATAAAATTATGTGAATCATTATACGATGTTGTCAAGGGTTGGGTCGAGGCTCTCGGTCAACGATGCGTAGAGCACAGATTGTTAATGCAGAATGGGAACCAGAACAGGAACAGGAACAGGGTTAGTGGCCTGTCCAGGTACGCAGTGGGATGGAAGTAAGTTTCTTGGATCATTCTAGTGTTACAAAAAATGGTGTTCCAATAATAGAATGCTTTCTCTTTTATACACAAACACACATACACACAACATTTTGAGCTCATGGATAATTGGGCAATTTCTAGCCAAACAATTACATCTCAGAAACAATAATAAAAGTCCAAATACTGAATTGAATAATCTCCAGATTCTCAACTAATCAATTAATAGTATAAAAGAATCAACAGCTTAAATAAATAACATCCAAACTCCATATTCTATAATCAAGTCATAGTTTAGAAAGAAACAGTGATGAAAAGAAGTGCATTCCTGAGAAAAATAACCCCAGCTAAACTAAAAGCTAACTGGATCATAAGAAAATAGTGAGAACTGAAATTTTATACTGGCCTCTCTCCTTTATATTTGTAGGGTGGATTTTGACTGCCTTAAAGAGAATATGAACTCTGCACTCGCTGAGGCCTAAATCTTGGCATTGGATTAAAAGTAGTTTGACCTAGAGCTCTGTGACCTCTGTCTATGAAATTTTAGACCAAATGTTGATGCAGTACAGCATGGAATTAATTTTGTTTTATATTTTAATAATTTTCTGGATATTGTTATTTGTATTTATTGGGTCACATTTTATGATTCTAGGGCATTAATTTTTAAGTAACTGATTTGTTTTAGATTCCAAAATTAGTTTTTGTATTCTCCAAGCATTGTAAGGCTCTGAATGCCTCCTATGGACAAGTTTTAGTCAGAGTTGAATTGAGGTTATGTTTAATTGGACATTTATGTCACACCAAGTGATATCAAATGGAACTTGATAGGATTCATGATTTTAACTCAAATTGCCAGGACTGTCATGGCAGATTGTCTGCGAGCTTAACTCAAGCTTGCAGGGTTCACAATTCCAACTTGAACCTCCCTGCATCATCACTATCTCAGCCACAACTTCTCAATCAAACAGAACTACCCTTTCTCTAATCTCCCTACTCAAACCTTTCTTCAGTCATAGCCATGGAATTTATATACATACATACATATATATATATATATATATGTATGTATGTATGTGTGTGTGTGTGTATTACAGCCATGAACCCAAAAAAAAAAACAGAATCATGTGCAGGGAAAAAAATTGAAGCCAACATCTACTTCTTAATCAGTTGTAGCCCTCCAGCGCCCCCCCCCCCCCCTTTTTTCCTTTAAAGCAGTCAAATCCCTTCATCATCATCTTTTCCGTCTCATTGTCTTTGTCTTCATCGACCTCAGATGCTTGCCAAAGTAAATGCATTAATCCCTTTATTAATGATCCCCCCCCACAATGAATTATTCCTCAATCAACAGTATTGATAGATGCATTCTTCACACTTTCTTCCAATTTTTACTGCCAATAGACCCGTCAATCAACAATCACCATCCCTTCGCAGTAGTTGTCAGCACTAGTCAACCCTTGACGCCTCCGATTCTTAACGTTCATAGTTCTCACAGGTCATCAGTCATTGCCATTGTTGGGGAAACTTGATACACCAACCTGCTTTTGGTTTGATAAAAAAAAAGGATTTTGAAAGAACCAGACCAAGCTGATCTACATGAACCAGGCTGGACCAGAACCCAAACTGGACAATCTAGGCTGGACCAGCGAAAAAGCAAAGGAAAAAAAAAAAAAAAAATCTTAGTGGTGACAAATGACCAGTTTGGCTCATAAAGTAGCCCAAATGTGCGAGCAGAAAGGAAGAGCACAAAAGTATTCCATGACAACCATCTCAGGTAGCTTCAGTCAGTTCGCAAGTTAATTTTCAAAAGCAAATTGTCTCTCAAGTTCGACCAAAATTTTGATGCTTTTGATTTTTGAGTCAAAGATTTCTACTTTTAAAATATTATCGATCCCGGTAAAAATGAAAGGGAATAGTAGACAACACTGTGTTCCTTCTAGTGGGCCAACTCCTGTTAGTGTCCATAATAATAGCCAATTACTGTGCAGGCCTCTAGCATGTCAGATAATCGAAGTAGGGTTACTTCACCCAAATTCACAGTCAAAGGAGATCCAAAGATGCCATTTGAATGGTTCAATCATACAGAAATCAATGTTTTAAAAGGCAAGGCATACCTAAAACACCTTGAGGCTCCATCTTAGATATCAAATCCCGAAAAGGTTAATGCATTACACACTGAGGGTTAGGCACTTGTACAAAAGGCAGGCTTTTTTTGCATCTTTCTAGTTGAGGCTTATGCATTTTGGGTGTGTGATTCTCGAGTTAGATTTGATTAGAAAATGTAAACTCCATGTCTATATAAAAGGAATGTCATAATATGAGTTGATTTTTAAAACTCTTGAACCTCAAACTTCCTAAAATAATTAAGAGTTGTTTCTTAGATCTTGAAAATAATTTGAACTTTGTGATGTTATGGCTGTCTCTTGTCGTGATTTTCACAATGAATTCAAGTTAGAAATTTTTGAATGGCCAAAAAGTAGTTTGCAAATTATATTGATTTTTCTTTAATAATATTTGCGATTTTCTTAATTTTTCTTTATTTTTAAATATATGTAATTTAATTACATATTTTTATCTAAAAATAAAATTCTCAGAAGGATTAATTCCCAACACCTTGAGGCTTACACCTTGCCTCTTAAGGGTTAAACACCTCACCTTATGCCTTCACATTTTAAAACCTTGTAGAAAATATCTTTACCCATAAAGATGTCAGACCCAAACAAAAAGTTGGCATCGCAGTTATTCGTCTCAAGGGCCTCGCAAGTACTCAGCAGCATAGTATAGTTCATCAATGCCAACTTCATAGGCAAGCTCCAAATCCCTGAATGAAATCTTATGAGGCATCACATGGTGAAACTCATCATGATCAATTATAAGCAAGAGATGAAATTTAGGCTATGCATATTGGCTCAACATGATGATGATAGTGACATATACAAGGTTGAGTTTCACAAATTGGTTGATCAATGGTTTTTTAAAGCTGATGAACTCAGTGGATCAAGCCAGTGCCATTTCTAGGATTGCAGAGAAAAAGAGCAAATATTTGAAGGATAACCAGAACAAAATATCGATTTCAAGAGCCACCTCCTACCTCAACCAAGCCGCCTTAGAAAGGATTAAGCAGTTTCTGCTTCACTACTATAATTATGGACAAAAAGGACCATCTTATTGAACTTATCCTAAGAAGACTCATGTCACTGTAACGCAGACTGCAGAAAATAAGGAAAATGAATCCAAGGCTTGAGAGAGCTCCACTCTTAGTCAACTTCTGAATGCAACTTGAGTATTCCACATATGAAGATGTCAAGGCAATGTTAGCTAGCATCCATGCCAACTTTGGCTAAGGTCGAGATTTCTTTTCAATGGGATATATTGATGCAATTGCTGGGGTAACTAATTATGTTTATTTTAATTTTTTGGAAAAAAATTCCATTCTATTCCAAGAATCTTAAGAAAATATCCTTCTCAACCCCCACTTAATAATAATTGTTGCGGTCCCACATAATAAAAAGCCTTTTAAGTAAAAAGATTACACAACAGGTTCGGGATAGATTATTTGGTGTTTTTGGGTAACAGGTTCACCCTTCTTCTTTGGGAAGTATTCTTTATTTTTTTTCTTTCTTTTGGAGGGTTTGTGAAAGGGAAGGAGAGAAAGGCTTTGTGGAGAAATGCTCTATTTGCTATTATTTGGTGCATGTGGTTGGAGCATAATGTTCAATCTTCAAGGCTACCATGCTTATAGTTCATCATTTGTGGAGTAGGATAGTGTTTTTTGCCACTCTCTGGACTGCGACAAGTGGTATTTTTAGAGGAATCTCATCAACTTGCTTTCAAAGAAACTGACAAGCTGCACTTTTATTAGTTCTTCTGTTTCTTCTGTTGCACTTCTTGTTTTTGTCTTTGATTTTTCCCCCTTTGTCTCAGGGGGATGCCTCATTCTCCTATTTTTCACATTTTCTGCTCTCATAGGGTCTATTTGGATCAAGGATTCTATTTGGGAAAAATAAAGAAAAGGAAAATAAATAGGAAACTCATTTTACACTATATTTTTAATCTATCTCAAATACTATTAAAAATAAAAATTTGTTCTAAGATCATTAAAATTTAAGAAAAATAAAATGTTAATTATGTGTAAAATCAAATTTTTGCTCATTCATTTGGTCTATTTTTTATTTTCTTTTTTAGTTTCCTTAATAACCAAACATAAAAAAGTGAATTCCTTCAAACTTTCATTTCCTTTCCTTAATATTTTCCAAGTTCCAAATAGAAATTTAATATATTTCTTTGCTTATTAATATATACATATACATATACATATATACTACTACCATGAAGCTCAACTCCCAAAACAAAATCGTTTGATCAAGTCATCAATGATGTCTTTCAAAGAGAGAATCACAGTGTGCACATGCACCCAACAGTTAATGATGCCTTACAAAGAGAGCCACAAGTCAAAGCACATGCATGTTCACACAAGAAGAGATCCATAAATGGTTGTAAAAAGAGGGGGAAAAATCCATACCATTTCAGGGGCAGACCTTTGTAATCAAACCAAACAGTGTCTGCCCCAGGAGGAAGTGTGCTGCTGAAAAGAGGCCTTATGTGAGGAACTAACAAAGGCAGATACCCTATCCGAGGAGCTAAGATCTGAAAATCACACATAAAGTCAAAATGTAAACTATCTGCTCTTTTCTTTTCCTCCTCAAGCTTCAGTCCTGCTTTTTCTTTATCTGTTTTTCCAAGTGTGCTCGCACATCTACACCCATCCCCACCCCCCCCCCCCCACCCCTTCAGAAAAGAAAATATCAAAATCAAGTGTGTAGTGGAGGAATACGCGTACAAACACACACACACAGTGAGTGAGGTGGTGAACTGGAAAAACAAAAGAGGAACAGGCAAGGATAAGCTTAAGGAGGAAAAGAAATGAGCAGATAATACAACAAATTATTGCTTTAGAATGAGATTTAAAAAAACATAACAGTAGGAGAAAAGACAGTATTTACCATTAAATATCAACGAATCAAACATCAGAAGAAGAAAATTACATATTTTTTAATTTGAAGAAAAAAAAAGTTGTCCAAGGGACCCAATTAGACAAATATATAGTAGAATCCCAGTCCTGTTTACACCGCCAATGATATTCCTTTATGGTGATGAATAGAAAAGGCTAAATAATGTAAATATTCTAGCATGAACAAAACCAAAACAAAAAAAAAAATTCACAACAATGGAACAGAATTCGGTAAAAATGCAGACGTATATTTTATAATCATTAAAACAGAATCGGTAAAAAAGTGGATCTACCATTAAGAATCTATTTTATAATCATTGAACATGAAGGAGGTCCTCCAGACAATTATTCCAGTGTCTCAGAATAAGCTAACAATTTTGCAGAGAAGAACACAGATACAAAAACAATTTGGAAGTACAGATAAGAAAAATAAGATTCAATATTTAATATCATTAACCCATTCAACTATGAAACGAATGTCGCTTGATAAACAACTCAAAATATACAGGGGAAAAAAATGTTTCATTTTCTAGGTACCAATGTCACGTAGAAACGGTAGAATGCAGTGTCTTACGTCTTGGAAAAAGAAGATTGCAGTATGGCACAAGCTCTGAAATGCAGAACTTTAAATGTGTATTTATATATGTTAGAAGAAATAGGTTATTCTAATAATTATGCAGTGTAAGTAGAAGTAGTTTTGTCCTTTAATCTTTATTATCATTACCATATAAAAGGGCAGACCTGAAGCTGAACATAACTCCAGGAAACTGCCACCTCCTTCTTTCTTTTTCTTTCTTCTTCTTTTCTTCTACTCAACCTCCATCTCTAATTTCACAACATGGTACCAAAGATGGTTACCAAGAGGTTCTGGAACTAGTCTTGTTGTCTGTTGCCCACATTTATTGTGTGGTGTTTAAAAAAATTATAGTATTCCCTGTAATGGGCGGTATCTACTGTGTGTTTATCTCCCCACGTGCTATCAGAATGCACATGTGGGGAAGTGTTAAAGCTTGATATATATTATTGCCCACAACCAAACAGCTTAAGCTTTTAGGTAAAGTGGTAATCTAGTAGGATGTGCTTAATAGGATGTTTTCCAATGTTCTAAGGGGACAAATTCCATTCTCTATCATGTACCCAAAAACATCCATATTCTCCGTTGTGCCTCATGTCTTTGGGTGCACATGTTTTGTTCATGCTCCACATACGGGTCAGGGAAAATTCCCTCCTCGTGTTGTTAAATGTGTCTTTGTTGACTACTCGAGAACTCAGAAAGGATATAGATGTTATGACCCCTGCACTCACAAGAAATATATTAGTGCAGATGTTACCTTTCTTGAGAGGACGCCTTATTCCTCTAGTGTTAGATCTTCATTGGATGAATACATTTTGAGTACATCAATGATTTATGGCTCCCCCTCGTGCACTGATCCTTTGATCCCTACCCTTATCCCTTTAATAAAATATCTTGATCCTCCTCCAAATCCATCAATTATTAATCCAACGAAACAATTGGGGGTCTATAAATGATGGAAAAAAAGCACAGGCATCGATACCACTCTGCATCCACCCCTTCTATGCTCCATTGTTTCAACTTCTAGTTCTGGAGATCCTCTCCAGTGTGATTTGGATTCGTCGATTGCACTACAGAAAGGAACTCGAACATGGACACAACAATCATCAATTTCTTATCTTATAGCTCATTTTGTTTCAATTCAACAACTTCCTATGCATTCTTTTGCCTTGTCAATGACCTCTATCTCTATCTTTTCTTCACATGCTAAAGTACTTGCTAACGCAAGGTGGAAGCATGCAATGGAAGTAGAAATGGATGCATTGACCACTTGGGGAACATGGGATTTGGTGAATCTTCCTCCTAGTAAGGAGTTGGCTAGGTGTCGTTGAGCCTACACCATCAAATATCTTCCTGACAGCTCTATTGAACAACTAAGGCTCAATTGGTTGCCAAGGGGTACACTCAAACATATGGCATTGATTATTTTGAGACCTCATCTCCTATTGCTAGACTCAATTCTGTTCGTGTATTGATCTCGTTGACAGTTAATTTTGGTTGGTCCTTATCCCAATTGGAGGTTAAGAATGCCTTCTTGTATAGAGATCTGCAAGAAGAAGTATACATGGAGCAACTTCTTGGGTATGTTGCTCAGGGGGAGGATGGTAAGGCATGTAGGTTGCAAATAGAATAGCCATTTATGGTCTTAAGCAATCTCCTTGAGCCTAGTTTGACAAATTTAGTGAGGTGTTCTCCTACATTTGGTTTCATTAAGTGCTAGTCTGATCATTCGGTCTTTGTTAGCCAAAACAAGACATGTGCGGTGCTTCTAGTAGTTTATGTTGATGACATCATCATCATCGGCAATGACCCGAGTGGGATTGCAGATGCCAAATAGTGGCTTCAAGAAAAATTTCAAATCAAGGACTTGTACTCTACATTACTTTCTTTGTATTGAGATTGTACGGTGTAACAAAGGGTTGAATCTATCTCAACGAGAACACACCTTTGACTCGCGAAGTGAGACTAGTATGTTGGGAGCTAGACTGGTTGATACTCCCATGGACCCCAATGTAAAACTATCTAGGGATGTTGGACCAGACTTTGAAGATAAACGTCAATATAGATAGTTGTTGGCAAGTTGATCTACCTAGCATTCACCTAACCGAACATATACTTCACTATGGAGGTGGTGAGTCAATTTATGGAAAATCCCTAACAACCACGCTGGGATGTTGTTTGTAGGATTCTAAGGTATTTTAAAGGCTCTCTTGGTAGAGGTCTGATATATAAATGTAACAGAAATTGTAAGATCATAGGATCCTCTGATCAAATTGGGCTAGCTATGTTGATGATCGAAGGTCTACTACCGGATCTTGTACATTTGTGGAAGGTAATCTTGTTACAATGTGTAGCAAAAAACAAGCTACTGTAGCTAGATCTAGTGTTGAAGCAAAAAATCGAGCTATAGCTCCTGCTGTGAGTGAGCTTATGTGGGTGAAGTCTCTTGTGTCGGAAATGGGATTCTAAGAAGCCCATAGATATGTTTTGTGATAATCAAGCTGCCATTTGTATTGCTAACAATCTAGTGTTTCATGAGAAGACAAAGCTCATTGAAGTTGATTGTCATTTTGTGAGGGATGTTGTGTTGAAGAAGGTTGTAAGGACTCCATTTGTGAAATCTATGGATCAATTAGGCAATGTTTTCACAAAAACTTTATTTAAGTCCACCTTGTCTAATGGTTGTAACAAGCTAGGATCAGGTGATATTTATACACCTCCAGCTTGATGGCAAGTGTTAGAAGAAAAAGGTTATTTGGTAATTATGTGGTATAAGTACGGGTATTTTTGTCTTTCAAGCTTTTTTATCATCAATATATAAAAGGGCAGACTTGGAGCCGAACAAACTCCAGGAAGCTGCCACCTCCTACTTTATCTTTCTTTCTTCTTCTCTTCTTTTCTTCTTCTCTTCTTCTTCTCACCTCCATCTCCAATTTTACAACAATATACATATATTAGTGAAATACATGTAATGGCATTCGCATATTTAAGAAAGGATGCTGAGGTACTTCTAAATCTACAAGAGATTTTCATGGCTGAATATGCAAATATACAAGAGATTTTCTTTCCTGAAGAATACTGAGGTGTTCCAAAAAAAAAAATTGTACCAGCATGTGATTTGTTAAGGTGTTATCATTTGGTAACAATCCTACATACACAAATTTTTCAGAAACAGATTTATTAAACAGGAATAGTCAAAATATAATGACCAGGCAGGGTGGGGGGTGTGGTGTGGTGTTTGAGTTTCAAACTGAAAGGCTTAGTCAGTAACAGACCCAAACAACATCTATTCTAGTGGAACAACAAAGCAAAAGTAAGCATAATACAATACACTGCTATTTTTTTACCACATCCCAACCCCCCCCCCCCCCCCTCCCCCAAAAAAAAAAAAAAGATATTTCAAACATAAGACTTTCTAAAGAAGTGCATATCCACTAATGCTAAATCATTACCTAAAAAGATGAATGCATTATTCAACATATGCTATCAAATTCCGAGCTATGATATCAGCTATTCAGCTTCATAATGGCAAAAACACTAAATCATCCCCAAAGAGTCTGTCTTATTTCCAATCAGAAAGCACAACCAGGTTTCTCAATATTAACTGCTAAGAAAGCCAATATTAGACTTGCTCAATGGATTTCATGCACTTGTTGTTTTTCAGATAGAAATGTGAAATTCACATTCAATCACAACTACGCAAGCGATTCCAGTTCTTGATACACTAAGCCAAATGGAAACCCTTTAAGGGACTCGTTAGATAGTTATTGGTTGTGCTATAGACTATGGCCACCTTTGAACCATGATTGGGGGTCACATTCCTAGTTCCACGTGTTTTAAATGTCTCAGTTCACAATCGTACATGATCTGAGTCGTCAAAAGTGGCAATCAACTCTCTTAAATGGATTATTCAATTAAAAATGAAGAAATACAAGATACTAAAAACAAACGAATCACAAAAATAGTTGCAAATGAATGAAGTAAGAAATTGTGCAACTCATGAAATTCATTTTACACAATCTCTTGATTCTTTTCTAGTAAACCTTAAATATTAGTATGTAACCCAAGTAAGTGCTTCAAATTGCACCCTGGTTCAAAACAGAAAGCAAGCAAGCTTATTCCCCAAGTACCCACGAACTTCATCCTGATGACCCAAAATTGACTATGTTCCTAGCAACTATAGCTTATCTATCAAGATATTGGCTTTGGGGTTCTTAAGTATCTATGGCTCCTTAAGACAAAATATAAATGAGATAAATTGCAGTTAGTACTACTGCATCAAAAAGCATCTGATTCCATCTTCATTACTTTTAAAGGGTACTCAAAATATTGAGGCATCACTGCATCAAAAAGCAGCTACGGCAACACATATTGTCAATGGTTTCTTCAAGAAATTGCTAGGGTGGATTAAATTTCCAAAATTTCACAACTAGTCATCAAAAAATATTCAATGGACCATTAATAAAACAAGAATAGTAAGAACCAAATATTTACCAAATAAAAAATTAAGAGCACAATGCACTTTCCAAACAAAATTGTATATGAGGAAAAGAAAGAACAGCATACACAAGACTCATGTGCCACTTTTTGGGTCTTGGGAGAGCACAAGGTACGTAGCCAGTCACGAGCCGAGCTTGTTCAGGGCATTCTTCTTGCCTGTGACCATTTGTCTCTTGCGTTTGGGAAGGGTTTTCATCATGTAAATACTAGTGTAGGGTTATTTTTTAGAGATAGTTTTTTCCTAAGCTAAAAAGAGGCGTATGACTCCTAGGTCATATTGATGTTTCCTAGTGCCAGGGTGAGAATTTGCATAGGAAGCTCTTTATGGGAGGGTGAGTGTTTATCAACTTGCAAAAGTCACTAGTTATTATCAAGGTGTTTAGCCTACTTGCCTCCCTCACTAGACACACATTGTTAACGAAGGTGTCAATAATGAATTACGTTGCTTCAATGTTTACTGCTTAAGTGTCATTGCTTTCATAAGTTGCTTATTGCTTCCGCTGATATTTGCTTGAATGACAATGAATTTGCTTTATTAGTGAATTTTGGTCAACACTAGGCTGGCTAGTTAAACAAGAGGGCTTTAGCTAGCGCCGCACAGTCCTTTCACAAAGGTGTGAAATATTCGGCCCATGACACCTGGTATCAAAGCTCGGTTTGTTGCTACATGAATTCATTTTCCTTTGTTGTGGGATTGGTAAAGCTTTGGTAAATGACCATACCGAACAATGCCTAGAAAACTGATGTGCTGGAAGCACAAGCTGAGACGACAGCCAACAATGTGGCTGTAGAGATAGCCCGAATGACAGAACGTTTTGATGAATTGGAGGGATCATAAAAGCATCAAAAAAGTTCGATAGTGGAAATGTCATAGGACTTTCACCACACTGTGGAGATCTTGCAAGCTTAGATAACTTATCTAACTGCAAAGATGAATGTGAAGATTCTTGCTATGGGAAACTCTTAACACTCTAGGGTTTAGCAATACCAAGGTACCAAAACCCAGGGCGTATGAGGGTGCCCATGAAGCCAAGGGGTTGGAGAACTTTCTATTTGATATGGAACAATACTTTCACACTTTGAGGACGGACTGAGAACATGTGAAAGTGGATACTGCGATTATGTACTTGGTTGGTGATGTCAAACTATGGTGGCGTACTAAGTAGAGTGAAATTGAGAATAGACGTTGTGTAGTGGATTGTAGGGCAGACTTGAAGAGAGAACTCAAGGCCCAATTCTTTCCTGAGAATGTTAAGTACAATGCTAGGAGGAAGCTAAGAGACCTTACGCATACTAGGTCAATAAGGGAATACGTGAAACAATTTTCTACTTTGATGTTGGATATCAGGGACATGTCAGAAAAAGGACAAGCTGTTATATTTCCTTAAGGGGTTAAAGCCGTAGGCAAGGACAGAACTTTATAAGCAAAGAGTTCAAGACTTGTCTACTGCACAAGCTGTCACGAAACACTTGACTGACTACGCTAGTGATAATACCACTTCGTCCAAAGAAAGTGGCGTAGGTGGAAACAACGGAAAGCCTTTCAAGAAGGGCAAACCCAAAAGTGGGGGAGCTGATTATAAGGCATCAACTTCAAAAGAAGCTTCATCGCCTCAAGGGTTCAACACACCCACTGGAAAGGGTAAAATTTCATGCTACTTATGTCGAGGCCCTCATAGATTTGCTGAGCACCCTCAAAAGTCATCACTCAATGCCTTACAAGCTTTCATTGCGGAGCAGACATTGGAGAGTGATGAGGGAGAGGAGCATATCACAAGGATGAGTGCAATGCGGCTAGTGAACACATTACTGAAAGTTACACAAGCGAAAGGTTGGGGTGAGCATAATTTGGTTAAAACCAAATTAACCAAGTAAATTCAGTCGGTTTGGTTCGGTTCAGTTTTCATTCTCGTTGCATTTTGATTTTCAAGTTTCAGTTTTCAGTTCGGTTTTTGGGTTCGGCTAATTCGGTTAACTGAATTAACCAAATAGTATAAATTAATAATAAATAATTATATATGTTATATATTAAAATACTTTATGTACTGTATATATACTAAAATTTTATTTATTTTTTATATATTATATATATTAAAATTTTATTTATATTTTTTATATATTAAAAATCTATATTTTATCGATATTAAAATATTAAATCGGTTAACCGATTTAACCGAAATTCGGTTCAATCGGTTTTGAGTTCGGTTAAATATAGAATTTCGATCGATTCAATTAATGAGATTTTTTAACCAAACCAACTGAATGCTCACCCCTAGCGAAAGGATTAATGTTTGTGGAATTAAGGATCAATGGGAGTGCCCGTGCTATGGTGGATACCGGGCTACCCATAATTTTGGGGAAGGATTCAGGGAGACTCAACTTATCCTTGGAGATGGATTCAAGACGCATGAAAACGGTGAATTCTGTAGCCCAACCTACTCTGGGAGCAGCCAAGCAAGTGACTGTGAAGCTTGGGCAGTGGGCAAGTCATGCAAATTTCACAACCGTACCATTGGATGACTTCCAACTCATTTTGGGAATGGAATTCCTGAGGGAGACCAAGGCAGTGTCGATGCCTTTTGCTAGCTCCCTGTGTCTGATGGGAGATCACCCTTGCATGGTGCAAGTTGTTGCAAAGAAAGGAAACCATGAGAAGTTCCTTTCAGCCATGCAACTCAAGAAGGGATTGAGAAGGGGTGAGCAAACCTATCTAGCCACGGTGGTGGTAGAAGAAGTAGGAGGCCAAGAGCTGGTGCCTATAACCATCCAAGCTATGTTGGATGAGTACAAGGAGGTGATGCAGGATAAGCTGCCTCACAACTTGCCTCCACGACGGGGTGTGGAGCATAAGATCTAATTGTTGCCAAGAGTGAAACCACCTGCTAAGGGACCATATCGAATGGCTCCTCCATAGCGAGCAGAGTTGAGAAAAAAACTTGACGATTTGTTGGAAGCGAGATATATTCACCCTTCCAAAGCACCGTTCAGAGCACCAATGTTGTTTCAGAGGAAACATGATGGCAGCATGCGTATGTGTGTAGACTACTGCGCGCTCAACAAAGTGATAATGCACAACAAGTATCCTATTATGTTGATTGTTGATTTGTTTGATTTGCTGAGTCATGTAAAGTACATCACTAAACTAGACTTGAGGTCGGGCTACTATCAGGTGAGATCTGCTTATGGGGATGAGCCAAAGACAACTTGTGTGACGCAGTATAGTGCATGTGAATTCTTGGTGATGCCATTCGGGTTGACGAATGCACTCGCGATATTCTGAACCTTGATTAACTAGGTATTTCATATCTTGACAAGTTTGTCATGGTGTACTTGGATGATATTGTTGTCTACAGTTCCACTCAGGAGGAACATAAAGAGCATCTACGGAAGGTGTTCAACAAGCTGAAGGAGAACAGTCTGTATATGAAGAAATAGAAGTGCTATTTTGCCCAGCAGAGCATCAAATTCCTTGGTCATGTGATTGAGCAAGGTCATATAAGGATGGATATGGAGAAGGTGAGAGCAATTCAAGAATGGAAGATCCCAACGACAGTGAAGGAGCTGCATTACTTTCTTGGTCTTGCCAACTATTACAAGAAGTTTGTAGAGGAGTACTCGAGGAGAACTGATCCTTTGATAGAATTACTAAAGAAGAGTTACTGGTGGAACTGGACAAAGAAGTGCCACAGAGTCTTTGATGACTTGAAGGATGTCATGATGAGAGATCCGGTTCTTGCTCTTCCGAACATCATGAAACTCTTTAAGGTACAAACAGATGCATCCGACTACGCCCTTGGAGGAGTCTTGTTACAGGAGGGACATCTTGTTGCATACGAGAGTGGTAAGCTTAGTGAAGCGGAACAAAAATACACAGCTTAAAAAAAGGAGATGCCAGCGACGATACATTGTCTCCACGTGCGGCGACATTACATACTTAGGTCAAGGTTTGTGGTGAAAACATATAACTCAGGTATTAGCCACTTCTTCACACAATCGAAGTTGACACCCAAGTAGGGCTAGTGGCAATAATTCTTGGCAGAATTTGATTTCTCATTTGAGCACAAGGCGGGGTGCCTGAACCAAGTTGCTGGTGCACTGACCAGGAAGGTCGAGCTGGCAGCATTACAGATGATAACACACTTCATAGTGAGTATTGTTACCATGACAATGCAGGAGCACATCAAGGAGAATTTATCTAAAGATTCAGTTGCGCAAAACCTCATGAACCTCATGAAGTAGCCAGCTCTTTGTTCCATGAGCTAGAGATCTGAGGAAGACACTGCTGAGAGAGTGTCATGATTCCATGTGAGCCAGACATCTAGGATGGCAGTGGACTTTGGCATTACTAAAGGACAGGTATTATTGATCGCACATGCGTGATGATGTGGTTGATTATACCTAGACTTGTCTCACCTGCCAACAAGACAAGGTGGAGCGGAAGAAGATTGCAGGGCTAATGGAGCCCCTACTGGTACCATCCAGACCGTGGGAAAATGTCTCACTGGACTTCATCACCAACTTACCCAAAGTGAGAGATGCAGGTTCTATTTTTGTGGGTATATACAATTTTTCGAAGTACAGTACGTTTATACTCGCACCAAAATACTATTCGGCAGAGGAGACGACACAACTATTCTTCAAGAATATTGTGAAGTATTGGGATGTTCCCCAAGATATTGTTAGTGACCGAAACTCAAGATCCACCAGCAACTTCTAGACAAAATTTTTCAGAATCCTCGGTTCATAGCTTGACATCTCTTCGAACTACCATCCATAGACAGACGACCAGATGAACTAGCAGAGTACTTGCGCCATTTCGTCAACGCCAACCAGAAAAATTGGGTACAACTACTTGATGTGGCTCAATTTTGTTTCAATATCCAAAAGAGCTCAACAACCAATCCTTTTGAGCTTGTTACAAGCCAACAATCGTTGTTACCTCACATAGTGAATGAGTCGTACAAAGGAAAGAGTCTCAAAGTGTACATCATCACCAAAGAATGGAGACAGAATGCAAAGATTGCCCAAGCCTACCTGGAGAAATCTTTTGAACGGATGAAGAAGTGAGCAGATCAGGGGAGAAGACCGCAGCACTTCCAACATAGGTGACTTGGTGTTTGTTAATCTCAATCCTGAACATATCAGTTCACTATAGGAACAAGATAGAAGACAACTTCGTAAATATGAAGGACCAGTCCCCATCTCGGCCAAAGTCATGAAGGCCTCTTACGGAATTGACCCTCTAGTTTGGATGAAAGTGCATATTGTGTTTCACGTTAGCTGCCTCAAGTCGTTCAACGCCGACACCGAAGATACAGGCAAAAGTTAGTTAACCGAAGCAGAATTGAAGACAATGCAACCCAACAGACGAGAAATTGAAGACATTCTTGTAGACAGAGAGTTCACATCCTCAAGAAAGAAGCGGCAGGAGTTCTTAGTGAAGTGAAAAGGCCTAGGTGACAAAGAAATTAGTGGGGTTTCTAAGGAAAATATGCAACCGTTCGTGGACAAAGTTGAAGTGTACCTAATATCAAAGTCTACGAGGATGTTGACCGCATAAGTGGGGGAGTATCGCCGAGCTTGTTCAGGGCATTATGCTTGCCTGTGACCACTTGTCTCGTGTGTTTGGGGATGAGTTTTCATCATGTAAATACTTGTGTAGGGTTATTTTTTAGAAATAGTTTTACCCTAGGCTAAAAAAGGGAGCATGATTCCTCGGTCATATTGTTGTTTCTTAGAGTCAAAGTGAGAATAGCATAGAAAACTCTTTAGGAGAGGATGAGTGTTCATCAACTTGTAAAACTCACTAGCTATTGTCAACGTGTTTAGCCTACTTGCCTCCCTCGCTAGACACACATTGTTAACGAAGGTGTCAATAATGAATTACATTGCTTCTATGTTTACTGCTTAAGTGTCATTGCTTTCATAAGTTGCTTATTGTTTATGCTTATATCTGCTTCAATGACAATGAAAGTATTTTATTGGTGAATTGTGGTAAACGCTAGGTTGGCTAGTTAAACAAAAGGGCTTTCACTTCCACCGCATGATCCTTTCATAAAGGTGTGAAATATTCGGCCCATGATACCGGTAGCCCTACATCTACCTTTGGATGTTGTTCTAGTGATTTGAGCTTAGGAGTTATGACCCACAATTCAAGTGCAGAACCCATGTCATTGGGCTAGGGTTCACTCTCCCGGGCTCACTCTCCTATGCAAATTGCAAGAAAAAAATTCTCATACAAATCATAGATTGTGTGCTACTGAGATAGCTCATGCAAGCTCCTTTAGTTGTATAAACAGTTTTTGCTTGCTTTAAATTTTAAAATAATTACAAGTATGCATCCCATTTCTGTCCATCTTCTTTCCTTTTTTCTACCCTATCAAAAAACGGAAAAGGGGTTTTTCATTCACTTTTTCCCCTTCCACAATTTTTCCTTTCTTCCTCCTTCCTACCAAACACAGTATAAATGATGCAATGAACTTTTTCTCAATGTGCAACCATTATTTAATCGTCTAAATATATAGTATATGAACTTCAACACTTTAGTGTATCCCAAAAGCATAAAAAGAGGGGGTGGGCGGTAAGGAAAGAACTTTGACAATTAATGCGAAAATCTCACGAAGATGAAGTGTTGAAAAACTACATTCAGCTGAAATACTGAAGTCTAAAACATTGGAGCCTTCGGACAGCAAGGAAGATGGCTTGTATAGATCGTACCACCACATCTGCCATCTTAAAGATCTATACATTGACGCTGATTTATTATTTTGAGTAATAATTGACTCTTGGATTTTTTTTTAAAAAAAAACACTGTTTAGAGCACGAACAAGATCATACTGCCAAGCGAATAAACCCTAGACCCCTAATTATAAGGCTATCTAGAATTTTTTAAAAACTGTAAGATGGTTATTAAGATGAAGAAAATAAGATGACCAGGGATTAACTGATTACGCATATAAAGGAGAGGGTTACCAGAGCGGGCGGAGGAGGAGGAAGCGTTGTAACTTCGGAATCGTGGAGATGAATCTGCAGAGGGATCGCCCCCTCCCATACGTACCTCTGAGCTTCTGTACCTACTCTCTCCATCTCTCTCCCTCTCTCTGGAACTACAGTTCTCTTCGAAAATCACACTCGCAGACTTGAAGGCAGAGAAAGAATTTTCAAAACCATTCCAGCTGCAATTGCAGCTTAGGGGCGTAGGCTATCTCTCCCTCCTCACTGCTCTCTCTCTCTCTCTCTCTCGCCCCTTCGACTCTTCGACGACGATGAACCAGTGGCTCCAGCAAACAAAATTTTGCGCTTTAATTCTCATTTCTCGACGTACAGTGGCATTTGCAATTTCAACTTTCAAGGTAGTTTGCATTGCGCAACCTGCACTTAGGTCCGTTGGTGTCGATGTTAAAAAATAAAGAAAAATTAAAAATCAACAACATATATAAAATTAATACAAATTAAAAACTTAATTAAAAAATACTTATTTTCAGCTTTAAATCAAATAATATTATAAAATTTTGATTAAAATAATAAAATTACAGATAATAAACATTAAAAATTATTATAATAAATAAATTTATTTTAATTATTTTAATTAATTGTTTTACTTTCAAAATTTACTTTATAATAAAAATTTTATTAAGCATGACAATTGAAAAATAATAAAAGTATATTGTAATTAGCTTTATTATCATTTTTTGAAATTTATGTATATTTTTTAATTATATTTTAATTCATATGGTCAATTAATTTCGATTTTAATTTAAAAGTGTATAAATTGAATAATTTAATCCAAGAAAAATATTTTTGGATATTGACATTTTTGGCAACAGATTACCAAAATAGCTGAAAACCATAAAATATGAGTTTTAGTTTTTTAGCAAATAACTGAAAACTAGCAACAAAAATAGAAAACTAATAATATAAATAAACGCATTTTATAATATGTTTCTTCATTGTGGAGAAACAAAAATAGAAAACAGAAAACATCAATGATACCAAACAAGCCCTTAGTGTTTGAAAATCCGGATTTTGAGATTTGTATTTAAATTTGTGTATATTTATGTTGGGTTTCAAAATAAATTTTGGATCTTGTCGATGGCCATTTTGACCGAATCCAAAATGGAGGTTGGTAAGTCTTTTTACTTTTTCTACATTTTTACCCTTTTTTACCTTTTCACTTTATTTTTGTCATTTTTTACTGTCCCAGGTGATTTGAAATGGTCTTAAATATTACGGTTGGATTCGATAGCGATTTTAACCTCATGCACACAAATCAAAATAAAACCTCTATCATTTTGAACATTTTTACCCACTTTTTGCCAAATCTAACTATACCGTGCAATTTTGGGCATTCTAAAATGGTAGGAAAAGGTCCGACAGTGATTTTGACTTTGGGCATACAAATTAAGACAAAATTTGTATCATTTTGGCCTTTTCTACATTCTTTATACCAAATCTAATTGTATCGAGTGACTCAAAGCAATTTAAAATGGTAAGAAGATGTCTAACAATGATTTTGAATTCAAGCAAGAAATCAAGGTAAAACCTCCATTGTTTTTATCTTTTTTGGTCTCTTTTTTGTCAAATTTTGCTGCAAGAAGTGATTCAAAACAACCTGAAATGGTAAGAAAATGTCTAACAACGATTTTGACTTTAAGCACGCAAATCAAGGTGAAATCCCTCTCCTTTTTTTTTTTTTTATGGTCTTTTTTTGCCAATTCTAACTGCATCAAGTGATCTAGAGCAGTATAAATGATGGGGATCGGCATACGTTACCCATGTCATTTTCATATATTATGACACGTGGATGGCTTCCAGATGTCCACATTTCTTTTGCAGATGTTACGACGCGTAGACGACCTCTAGATGTAGGAACCTGAACCGAGAAATTAAAAGGAAATCTAAAAGAAAAGAGAAAGGAAAAGAAATGAGGAAATCGGTTTGGCACAGGACCAAACCATCGACGAGTTCAGGGAATCTTAGGAAACCGTCAACAGTTAAAACTACTGAGAGGTTTCCGAGGAAGAATTTGGTTTGGTAAATGGCCAAACCATTGACGGTTTCATGTGGGCCAGTTTGGCTATATATATGTAAGCTCATTTTCCTTTAGAAAATAAAAATCTCTCTCTCTCTCCCCCCCCCCCTAGGGTTTCAGTTTTCTCTCTCCTAAACCTCCTGGATCACTCTTACGTGCTCCTCGATCCTCTCTCCCTCCTCCCAGCTCGTAGGTGGTCAATCCTCGGCAGGTTTAAGTGAGTAGAGTTTTGTGTTTCTGAAGGTTTTAGGCAAATTTTTCAGGAACATGTAAGGGGATTAGATTATGTTAGCTCTTTTTGAAATATGAACCAATTAAACTGTTGTATATGATTTTAGAAACAATATATGTGATTTTCTGAACAAATCAAGCTTATAAAAATGATAGTTTTGAGTATTATACGTATTTGGGGAAAACTAAAGTGAATGGGTTGATCATCTCCTTTTTCTTGTAAAACATATAGTTTGAGTTAAATTAAACCCTAGAGATGATCATGCCCTTGTTTTCAGCAAATTTTGTATTCCCCGAGAATTTTATTATATTATGATTTATGAGTTAAAATTGTGTGGCATGAGAACGAGTATTATAGCATAGTTAAATATGATGGTTTTATTAAATGTTTTAACAGTATAGAATGTGATGGTTGTATGCTGGATTATGAAATGAGGGTTGTACGTTGGGGTATGAAATGGTGGTTGTATGCCAGGTTACGAAATGACGGTTGTATGTCGGGTTATGAAACAGCGGCTCAATGCCAAGATACAATATGACATGTTTTATACTGATATATATGGAAATGAGATTTTATTACAGTTTTATTTCGTAAATTGCAATATATGGTTTAAGAACCCCGAGGGATCAAATGTAATGTGAGCACAGTAGCGTAGCTATAATCAAAAGGGAGTGCAACCACACTAGTATGAAAGTGTGGTAAGGGATAGTCGATTTGACCTGGGTATAGTACTACTGCTAAAGGATATGTCGGGAGACCCCTTTTGAAGGACATTCCGGGGGACCCTTCTGAGGTACATTTCAGGACATGGTAGGCAAATCGTACTTACAAATCAGTTAGTTTGACTTAACATTGGTCGCCTGGCCAGATGCTAATTTCCGCCTTCGAGCGACACAACCCATCATGGGGGGAAGAATGTTGTTAGTCTAGTAACCCAAGAGGTTAGTTCTTCTATGCATATGTTTGTGAATCTACGATATATGAGCTATATTAAGCTGAATTATGTTATGAAGGAAAGGTATATATATTTTTAAGCTATACAAGTGAATACAGTTTTCAAATGTCATTTTTTGCTCACTTACATAAAAGGAAATATTATGTTCACACTAAAACTCATGTTAGCCACACACTGATGATAATCTGATCTACCTTACTAAGAAGTGTCTCACCCCAATATTCATCTAATATTTCAGGTCCTTCAGGGAACCGAGCCTAGTGTACTTCGGGTTGGGATTAGATTGTCAGTAGTGGTTGTTAGAGCTGGTGAGACACCAGATGTTGTGTTATGTTATTTTGGGTTGTAATATAATGACATGGAGTTTTGTGATTGTGTTTGGGACAATTAGAACTCTGGTAATGTATTTTGAGGAGGTTTTTTTTCTAGTGCATGTTTATGTTTTTAGCTATGGACAGGAACACCCGGGACCCCTAATTTGGGGGTGGGTTGTGTATTTATGGTATCAGAGACTTTTACAGGGATTTATGCAGGTTTTCCTACATGGCACTCCAAGCCCCACGTGGCGAGTTTGGGGGCGTCACAAGTGGCATCAGAGCTTAGGCTACTAAGTTATGCAAACTTTGTCAAATGATCTTACTAGAGTATAGGTTTGAGTTAGGATACGGGTAGGAATTTTGAGTTTTGGTTTTGTAGCCTAGGGGCAGAATTTCCTTGATGGACTTCTGTGTTTTTCCTAAAATGACGGTTTTAGAAAAACCATGACAATCTATCATCGATTTTGTTTCCGAGCAGAGAGATTAGAACTTGAAAATTTGAAAGGGAATATTAAGTTGGCAAAGTACGTCGTAATTTAGGGGTGATGGTTTAGTCCCAGTACTTAAATTTATTAAATGTGTATAGGAAGAAAGATTAGTAAAGGTGGCTGGGGCCAAGCCGTCAACGATTTTTCGGAGGATGTTCACAAACCGTTGATGGTTTGCTCAAAACAGGCTCTTGGGATTTTCATTTCAAGTTTTCCGTCAACGGTTTTTGGGGATTTTAGTAAAACCGTCGATGGTTTTGTGTCTATGTTGGATGTTTGGGGTTTATATTGAGAATTGAGATATTAAATGGGCCTTTTAGTGTTATAAATACACCATAAATGTTAAGGTATTAAAATTCTAAATTCATTTGGGTTATACCTTTAGGATGGATCCTAAGGATAATAATACGAATGTCGGAGGAAGTAGTAACAAGGGGATGTCAAATGAGGACGGCAATGGTTCGACATTGGGGATTCGAGACTCTGCCCAGCAATTCATGGCATAGGTCATGTGGAGTTCTAGGGGATAGGACCGTCCTATCGCTGACCTGGGTTGTACCATCGATCAGTTGACCCGGATGAACCCTCCATTGTTCTCAGGAGGAGCCAACCCAATTGTAACTAAGAATTGGGTGCAGGAGATAGAGAAGATTTTGGCAGTGCTACGCTACACTAATGAATAGAAGGTTCTCTACGCCACGTTTAAGCTAATAGGAGAGGCTAAGCGGTGTTAGTTGGCTGTTAGGCTACTAGAGGAACAGAGGTCAGTACCTACAGCGCTGACTTGGGATCACTTTAAAGAGATTTTCTTCAATCGGTACTTTTCGGCCACTAATAGAGACGCTAAGGCGAAGGATTTCTTGAACTTGACTTAAGGACATCTAACTGTTCAGCAGTACACCGCCTAGTTTGTGGAGCTGTAACGCTTCGCTCCATATATGGTACCCGATGAGTTCAGGAAGGCACGAAGATTCAAGAGGGGCCTGAGATAGGAGATCTTTGAGTAGGTAGCAGTTTTGCAAGTGCGGGACTTCTTGGAGCTAGTGGATAAAGCCATCGTGGACGAAATGAGTCAACAGAGAGGTGTAGGGGTACAGAACCCAAAGAAGAGGTCCATGCCTTCTTGTTCTCACACAGGTATGAGGCAGGGTCTTTAGGGGAGGAATGGTAGCGATGGAGGACAGAAAAGGAAGACGGGTGGCAGGGCATTTCAGGGTACCCCATCATACCCTATTTGCCCTATATGTGACAAAAGGCATCCGGGGGAGTGCTAGAGAAGAATGAATGTCTGTTATAGGTGCGGTAAACCCAGCCACATCACTCATGATTGACGTGGGCCGGTGGGCAATACACTTGCACCTCATCAATACCGAGGAGGTAATCAGGCACCACGCGAGAATTACCAGAGGGGCGCTGCCCAAGCGTGGGTGTATTCTTTGACTCCAAGTGAAGCGGAGAACGCAGGAGATATGGTGACGGGTAACATTTATATGTTTTTAAATAAAGCTATTGTGTTGTTTGATTCAGGAGTCACACACTCGTTCGTATCTCTGGGGCATGTTAGATTTTGTGGGGTAGAAACATAATTCTTAGACAACGATATATGAAATTGCCCAGTGGACATTCAGGGTAGAATGTTACTGGCTAGCTTAATTGTATTTAATATGCATGGATTCAACGTCATTTTGGGGATGGACTAGCTAGCATCCAACTATGTGAGTATTGACTGTCACATGAAAGAGGTAGTGTTCAGACCTCTTGGGGAGCAGGAGTTTAAATTTTCTGGGTCATGTGTGCGCTCTGCACCACTGATTCTTTAAGTCATTCAGACAAAAAGGCTACTTTTAGGGGGATGTCAGGGAGTATCTACAGTTGTAGCTCAACATCATATCTGGAGGGATCTGGAAAGCCTTGGCATAGAGTTGGTGTCTGGTAATCATCAGGCTTTCATTGCTAGCTTGGTGATCCAACCGACTTTGTTTGAGCGTATTAAAGCCACTTAGGCTAGTGATGCAGAGTTAGCTGAGATTGTGGAGAAAGTGCAGCAGGGATTGGCTGCGGATTTTAACATCTCCAAGGGAGGTGTGTTGAGGTTTGGGACCAAGCTGTGTATTCTAAACGATGATGAGATCATAAGGATGATTTTGGAGGAAGCTCATCGCTCTTTGTATACGGTACATCCGGGTAGTACGAAGATGTATCGGGATTTGCGCGAGTCCTTTTGGTGGAGTGGTATAAAGAGGGATATTGCTTGGTTCATGGAGCAGTGTCTGACGTGTCAGCAGGTGAAAGCTGAACATCAAAGGCCAGCAAGGCCGTTGCAGCCTTTGCTTATTTAGGTGTGAAAATGGGAGCACATTTCCATGGACTTTGTTATTTGATTAACTTCAGCACTTCACGGGTAGAATGCTATTTGGGTAATCGTGGACAGGTAGACGAATTCTACTCACTTTGTACCGATGAAGGTTAGCTACCCTTTGAGTAGGCTAGCGGACTTGTATGTGCATGAGATAGTGAGAATGCACGGAGTACCAGTGTCCATTCTCTCAGATCGAGACCCGAGGTTTACTTCTCGATTCTGGAAGAGCTTGCTGGAAGCACTGGGGACGAAGCTTACTTTTAGTACGACATTCTACCCCCAGACTGACGGACAATCGAAGAGGACGATACAGATCTTGGAGGATATGTTATGGGCTTGTGTACTAGACTTCGGTAATTGGATCCAGTTTCTGCCATTGGTGTAGTTCGCCTATAACAATAGCTTCCAAGCTAGTATTGGGATGGCACCGCTCGAGGCTTTGTATGGTCGGAGGTGTCGATCTCCTTTGTATTGGGACGAGGTCGGTGAACGTCAAGTTTTAGGACCTGAACTCATGCAGCAGGCGTCTGAGAAGGTGGATTTGATCCGAGAGAGGACTAGATCGGCTCAGAGTCGGCAGAAAAGTTACGCGGATGTTCGCCGTCATGAGTTGGAGTTCGAGGTGGGGGATAAGGTATTCCTTAGAATCGCTTTGATGAAGGGAGTGATAAAATTCAGGAAGAAGGGCAAGCTGAGCCCGAGGTATATCGGACCGTTTGATATTCTTGAACGAGTGGGTCTAGTAGCCTACTAGATTGCACTTCCCCCTGCGCTCTTGAGGATCCATGGTGTATTTCACGTATCCATGTTAAGGAGGTACGTGCCGGATCCGTCGCATGTTATTAGTTACGAGTCTTTAGAGATTGGGGATACTTTGGCGTACGAAAAAGTACCAATTCAGATTTTAGAACAAAAAGTTTAGAAGTTGTGTACCAAGGAAATACCATTAGTAAAGGTATTATGGCGGCATCATGCAGTTGAGGAATCTTCTTGGGAATTGGAGGCCGAAATAAGCTAGAGGTATCCGCAATTGTTTTGAGTAGTAGTCTTGATAGCAGAGTCGGTATGGGTATATATGTAGTACTCTGTTATCGTAGTAGTATTGTATGGTTAGTCTCTGGGAGAGTCTTGTAGTGTTGTGAGCTCCCGAGACCGTATATGTATGTAACCACGGTATTCCTCCGCCTTAAGTGAGGGAATGTGTGTATGTATGTATGTATCGTAACGGGGCTGCGTATAAATGGTCGCCGGTTCTTTTTGGAGTATGTATGTATTGCAACGTTGTTGTGTATAAATGGTCGTCGATTCATCTTAAGAGTGTGTGTGTCTTCAGTAGTATGATTGAGTTCATAATGAGAGATTGCAAATTTCAAGGACGAAATTTTTGTAAGGAGGGGAGGTTGTAAGAACCTGAACCGTAATATGTGGATTAAATATTTGAAAGAAGGGTAAAGTGGTAATTTGGGCAAGCTTCGTCGACGAAGCCAGAGTTCATCGATGAAGTCTCTCTTGTTTTCGGCGACAAAATTTAGTGTTTCGTCGACGAGGAGATCATGAGGGATTTTGGAAAAATCAAGAACCTTGGGCTCGTCAACGAGGCCACTACCTCATCGACGAAGGTAATGGTGGACTCATCGACGAGGACACCAATTTGTCGACGAGGGTGGCCGAGTCAAAGGGCTATAAATATCCAAATGAGTTGGTTCCAAGCTAAGTTAGCTAAATATCCTCTCTCCCTCTCTCTAGAACTCGAAGCTCTCTCTCTCTGTCTCTCTTGATTTCTTCACCGTTTGTCGCCTAATTCATAAATCCAACGTTACTGCGAGAATCAGGGAAGGATTCTCTACATTTCTAGCGGATCGGAATCTCGTTTCGAGCAGTTTCAGGTTTCGGGCCAAAATCGAGGTAAGATTTGATTTTCTTTTCTGATTCGAAATATGTATAGTAGTATGAGTTGTAAGCAAATATTGTTCTGTGGTTTATAGGTTTTGGAGTCTCGGTTCGTAGTTTTGGGGACCGTAGAGTTTGTAGTTGGAATCCGGGTTAAGGTAAGGGGATTCAGTTTATATCAGTTACTTTTTGAAATCGGGATCGGTAAACTTGTAGGCTATGATCGTATGTATGTTTTGGTAACTTATTTGGGGAAATCTATCAGGTAAAATACGGGATTTTCGGGTTACAGTTTTCCAAAAAATTTGGGGATTTCGGGTATCATCTCTACTTAGTTTAGAAAACCGTTGTTTTGGTTTAAACTGTGTTATTGAGATGAATGTTATCCATATTTGTATAAAATTGTATGCTTGAATTGGAAAATGATATGATTTGCCGTAAACCAAATAAGTGTGGAATGTATGGTTGTATGTAATTGTTCCACGTATTTTGTAAAATAGTTATGTGGCGGCTGATTACTGTACGCTGATGAGTATAGGAACGTGAGTTCCAAATGATTCCAGGTTTTGTGAAATTGGCTAATGGCAGCTAATTACCGTACGCCGAAATAGCTATGTGACGGCTAATTACCGTACGCTGCGCCATGTACCGATGTCAAGATCGTGGGCAAGAGTGTCTGGCTCTATATCCGAGGGTGTGAAATATCGCCTGTGTGTTTCGGCTGGTCACCGATGGGTGTGCGCTATACCGTAGTGGCAACAGTATCGCTGTGGGGCTTTTCGATTTCCATAGGATATTGGGTGCTCGTATTGGCAACGTAATCGCCGTGAAGTTTCGGGTTTCATAGAGTAGTATTAGTGTGATGACACTGACCGTATGTTTGGGTATCATATGTGTTGGAATGTATTTGTAAAAATACTGGAACTGTATGGAAATGTTTTCGAACTGTATCGTATTGTATGGTGTTATGTTTTACGTAAAATAACACTAGTATGCCACACACTAATATAACCTGCTTTCTTCCTTACTGAGAGGTGTCTTACCCCGAATGTACATACAAATGTTTTCAGGTCCTTCAGGTAGCCGTAATTAGCATCCTAGCATTTGGAAGCAGGGGTACCGTTAGCTGCTGTTAGTGCCTGTTTAGGTACGAATTTTGTAATCGGCTTGTCGTGATAGTTTTTGTAGACACCCGGGGTATGTTGTGTAATTATGGGAATGTATATCCTAGTTTGTATGGACTCTGGTATGATACTGTATATGTATAGGAATATTGTATTCCGCTGTGTATTTGATGAGTATGGATGTGTATGTTTATGTTTTAAGGGCAACCGTGTACCCCACGGGGTCGGACCCTCATTTGGTGTTGTATCATGTATGTTTTAATTGATACAATGACACGTTAGGTTACTATATTCACACCGGGGACCCATCTGCGGGTTCGGGATGTGACAATTTATCTAATAAGACCTTCTCCTTTGGAGGTCTTATTAGACATTCGTATATCACACTTTGTTTTTTATTTTATTTTAAAATCTTAATATTTATTTCGTTTTTTTTAAAGGAGTTAATTAAAGATTTTATATTCAATTTAGGGATAATTATTGATTAATTAGGTACCGTTCGTGGAACTGGTGTGTAGGGGGTGTTAGTAACTTCCTTTTGCATAGCTAAACACTTGGTTCCAACTCTAGTAAAAGCAAACCGAGACTACTGATTCCTTGACCCTAGGATTAGTCTAGAGATCAACCAACGAGTAGTGATTAGGTGAACTAACCGCACTTAGGAAAATAACAGGTTAGTAGTGACTCCATCGAACTTATATTATTATTATTCTTGCCATTCTGGCCCCTTCTCCAGGATATTGCGACAATCCTTATTCAAATTTATATTTAAAAAAAAAAAATTTGAACCTAAGTTGATTGAAAAAATCTAATAATATTTTTGTGATTTAAGGTAATGCCATATATGAAATAAAAATAATCAACAATTCACCAAGGTTCCTTGAAGGTGTTTATTTTTAAAAGGGTAATTTTCAAAAGGGTCATGTACCCAGATTGTGTTCTCCTTAACGATTGCCAACCATACATTCCTTCACATATGGCGTGTGACACTACATAAATATAAGAAATCAAACTAATCAAACATTTAAAAGGTGGCAAAAGTATTTTTGCAATTTAAATTAATTTTATTTTCTTCTAAGTTGGATGTGAATTAAATAAGTAAAAGCAAATAAGTTTACTTACAAAATTTGGTATTGTTGCAGGGTAAAATTAGTAGGGTTGCTCCTTCGACTTCCGCTGACCTAAAAGGGAAGAGAAGAAAGGCTTGGAGGACCCGGGGTGGACTCCAGGGATCACTCCGATACCTAAGTAAGAGAAATGCTTTTAGAGAGGCTGAATGCAACAGTAGAATGAGTTGAATCCCTTACCTTGGCATCTTCGTCCCTTTTTATAGGAGCTCGAGTTAACCCTTGGTTGGTTCGTCTTTATTGCGCGGAGGTGTGAATTGCTCCTCTGTCACAAAGTGCTTGTACCCATCACTCGGCTATTTAAGCCGCTGGCGTGGATCACTCCTCCTCTTTATTGGGTTGGAGCTGATTACTCGTCAAAGTGTCTGACCCTGAGAAGGCGCGAGACAGGTGTTGACCTACTCTCATTGGTTAGATTATTTTGGGCGTATTAATTGTCCCCCGCTCAGTTTCAAATTTCTAGACGGAATTTTGAACACTCGCTTTGTCTGTATTTTCCCCCTAGAAGGTGTAATGCTCCCTTTTTTTTTAAGTGCTATGTGGGGAACTTTTTCCGAACTGGTGTTTTGAGCTGATCTCCAGAGCTGGTGTTCCGAGTTGTCTAAGCTACTCCTTGGCGGACTTTTTACTGAGCTGTTTATAGAGGGGAAGAATTTGCCGAGCTGCTCGCGTAGGACTTTTGCCGATTTGTCCGAGCTGTTCGCTTAGGACTTTTGCCGATTTGTCCGAGCTGTTCGCTTAGGACTTTTGCCGATTTGTCCGAGCTGATTGTCGGAGCTGTCCAATTTGATGCATGGAGCATTTTTTGGAGTTGTCCGAGTTGATCCATGGAGCATTTTTTCGAGCTGTTCGAGCTATCCTCTTACGACTTTTTCCAATCTGTCCGAGTTGATTGTCCGAGCTGATGCATGGAGCATTTTTCCGAGCTGTCTGAGTTGATCACCATGGAGCATTTTTCCGAGCTATCCAAGCTGCTCCTTGGAGGACTTTTTAATGAGCTATTCATAGGGGGGCAGAATTTGCCGAGCTGCTCGCAATAGGACTTTTGCCGATCTATTTCGAGGTGATAGTCCGATCTGTCCGAGCTGATATATGGAGCATTTTTTTTAGCTGTCCAAGTTGATCCATAAAGCATTTTACTGAGCTCATGTTCCGAGCTGATTCATGGAATGGATTTTGCCGAACTGATCTTACCAAACAACTTCGTGGCCTTCTATGCCTACTGAGTCGTGCTCATCTGCTGGGCTATTTTTGGCCTTACGAGTCATGCTCGTCATTTCGGCCCTTGATGCTTAATGATTTGTGCTCATCTGCTAGGCTGTTTTTGGCCTTCCGAGTCATGCTTGTCAATTTGGCCTCTGTGCCTAATAAGTCGTGCTCATCTGCTAGGCTGTTGTTGGCCTTACGAGTCGTGCTTGTCATTTGGGCCCTTAATGCTTAATGAGTCGTGCTCATCTGCTGGGCTGTTGTTGGCCTTACGAGTCATGCTCGTCATTTGGGCCCTTGATGCTTAATGAGTCGTGCTCATTAGCTGGGCTGTTGTTGGCCTTGCGAGTCATGCTCGTCATTTGGGCCCTTGATGCTTAATGAGTCATGCTCATCTGCTGGGTTGTTTTTGGCCTTCCGAGTCATGCTCGTCAGTTTGGCCTCTGTGCCTAATGAGTCGTGCTCATCTGTTGGGCTGTTTTTTGCCTTACGAGTCGTGCTCGTCATTTGGGCCCTTGATGCTTAATGAGTTGTACTCATCTACTGGGCTGTTTTTGGCCTTCCGAGTCATGCTCGTCAGTTTAGCATCTGTGCTTAATGAGTTGTGCTCATCTGCTGGGCTGTTTTTTGTCTTACGAGTCGTGCTCGTCATTTGGGCCCTTGATGCTTAATGAGTCGTGCTCATCTGCTGGGCTGTTTTTGGCCTTCCGAGTCGTGCTCGTCATTTGGGCCCTTGATGCTTAATGAGTCGTGCTCATCTGCTGGGCTATTTTTGGCCTTCTGAGTCGTGCTCGTCAGTTTGGCCTCTGTGCCTAATGAGTCGTGTTCATCTATTACGGGTTTCAATCTAACCCTTTTTCCGAGGCGCCGTCACCATCCTATTTATCATGTGAAAATGTGATAAATGCATGTTTAAATGTGTCGTACCTTGGGAAGTAATGAACTGTGTGGAGTCCTTGTACTCCTTTACTGCGGCTCATTATGGACACCTCCAAAGCTCATAGGGTGGGGTTCAGGAGATGCCGGGAATAGGTCAAAACCAAGCACCCTGACCTTCCCCTGGACGGTGTGAGCTCATATGGATATGGCAATGAGAGTCCTGAATCTGGGGAAGATCTGGACGAGGAAGAAGATGGGGAGGAAGAGGAAGCTAGAGAGGGGAGCAAGACAAGCCAGTTGGCTGGAACTTCACTTGTAATATATATATTCTTAAACTTTATTGACGTAGTACAATTGCTATAATTGGAACTTTTATTACTGCATTGTAAGAAACGCTCAAGAATAGTATTTTTTTAACATATCCACTGTACTAATCAGAGGATATTTGCCCCTTACTTCTATGTCCTCCACCGTTAGGGTTTCTCTTGCCTCCACCTTTCCTTTCAGAGCCATTACATAGCAGCTCCGAGCAGCTACTTGATCTCCCTTGACAAACCCTGTCCCGTGTGGTATAGGGAATTTGATTTTGAGGTGATATGTTGACGTTACAGCCCGAACTGCATTAAGCGAAGGGCGGCCCAGTATGATATTATACACCGAAGGTCGGTCAACCACAAGAAATTTTGTTAGCGTAGTAATTTGCTGTGGGGTCATCCCCATTGTCACCGGTAGCGTGATTGTACCTAAGGGGTGAACAACGTCTCCACTGAATCTGACCAGGGGAGTTGAGATTGGTTTGAGTCATTCCTTACCGATTTTCATTTCGACTAGGACCGACCAGATGCGTCTGACTTTGTAATTTGCCACCAGTAGGGAGAGCACCAGTGCATCATCATGCGGCTGTTGTACCCCTTCTTCGTCTCCGCTGTCAAAGGTTATGTCGTCATCTTTTTTGTTTCGTTTGCTACTTGTTTCCCCCTTTTCCATCAAGAGCACCTGTTTAGCATATCTTTTGCGAGCACCCCACTATCTCCTCCTCTAGCGGATCCTCTGAAGATCACCGCAATTTCCCCTACGACCTGCTCTCCCTTCTCTTTTACGCTGGGCCTCCTCTGCTCGAGAGGTTCCCTTTGTGGATCTCCTTTCTTTATAAACTTTGACAGGTATCCCCTTCTTATTAGGGCTTCGATTTCTTCCTTCAACTGGATGCATTCCTCTGTGTCATGGCCATGATCCCTATGGAATGCGCAAAACTTGGACATGTTTCGCTTGTGAAGAGGTGTTTGCATAGGTTTGGGCCACGAGACGTAATCTTTCTTTCTGATCTGCATCGTAATTCATAGCGCGGTACATTCAGGGGTGTGTAGGTGGAGAACTTACTGGGTTGCCCTTTTATCTTTGGGCTTGCGTGTAGTGTATTAGTCTTTTGTCTTTTCGCAGATCTATAGGATTCTCCCATCTCCCTGCTACTACTTTTCCTTTTCCGTTCTATGCGACTTCCTCTTGTGTCCATCATCTCCTCCAAGTTGATATATTTCTGTGCTCGAGCCATCAGCTCCCCCATATCCACCGGTGGTTTTTTTCCCTAAAGAGTATAAGAAACTTCCGGGCTGAAGAGCCTTTGTCAAGGCTGCTAAAGCCACCCCCATGTCTAGCTTGCGGATTTCTAGGGTTGCTGTGTTGAAACGGTGAATAAATTTCTTTAGAGTCTCCTGCTCTCCTTGCGCCATACTCATGAGATGGCCCGTTGTTTTAGCAATTCTCCATCTACTAAGGAAGTGGCCAGTGAACAGTTGTTCCATTTCTGAGAAGGAACCGATCGATCCGGGTCGCAGAGTTCGGTACTAGTCTCTAACAGTACCCTTAAGGGTTGTTGCAAAAGCTCGGAACATGATGGCGTTTGGAGCCCCTTGTAGCTGCATCACCATCTTAAAGGTGTCCAGATCAATTGGGTCGGACAGACCTTTGTACCTTTCGAAAGTGGGCATCTTGAATCTACTTGGTAGTGGAGCCTCCATGATCTTTTTGTTGAATGGTGGCTCTGAGGACCTTAAAGACGCTTCCCCGTAGAAGGGTTTGGTTCTGCCCTCTTTCATCATCTTTTCTATGTAATCTATTTTCTTGATCCTTTCTTCGAGCTCCATGGATCTTGGTTGGTTGACATCTACGCTATTTGCGTCCTTTACCTTCTTGTTGAGGCAGATTTTTTCCTCGTTCTCCTTTGGTTTGTCAGCTTTCTTGTGTGTACCGGGGCTCTCTTGCTGTTGGTGGAGGACGTGCCCTTCTTGACTCTTTTGTTGTAAGAGTTGTTGAGCATATCCTTCATTTCCTTTTGGAAAGCGAGGAATTCCTCCCTGCTGACACCCATTGGTTGCGCGGGTGTGGAGTGGATGGACTGGGATGATTCTTTTCTCATAGCAGGGATGGAAATAGAACTGTGTGAGGTTGGCATTGCCTAAATGTCAAAAGTCGAGAGCAAGATATGATCGCCTCTTAAAAGCAGGTTCCCACAGACGGCGCCAACTATTGCAGGGTAAAATTAGCAGGGTTGCTCCTTCGACTTCCGCTGACCTGAAAGGGAAGAGAAGAAAGGCTTGGAGGACCTGGGGTGGACTCCGGGGAATCACTCCGATGCCTAAGTAAGGGAAATGCTTTTAGAGAGGCTGAATGCAACAGTAGAATGAGTTGAATCCCTTACCTTGGCCTCTTCGTCCCTTCTTATAGGGGCTCAAGTTGACCCTTAGTTGGTTCGTCTTTATTGCTCGGGGGCGTGAATTGCTCCCCTATCACAAAGTGCTTGCACCCATCACTCGGCTATTTAAGCCGCTGGCGTGGATCACTCCTCCTCTTTATTGGGTTGGAGCTGATTACTCGTCAAAGTGCCTAACCCGGAGAAGGCGCGAGACAGGTGTTGACGTGCTCTCATTGGCTAGATTATTTTGGGCGTATTAGGTATGTCATTTAGAATATAATTAGGCTATACGTTGGTCAAAAATAATTTCCACTTTCCTGTCTTTGTATCGCACATGTTGTACGTGATTGTAAATGAATAATTTTAATTGACATATTTGAATAAAGTTTGAATATAGTTTAAAATTTGAAAGATAAATTAAGATACATAATTAAGTTTGTAAATAAAAGTAAAATACTTGAAGTCATTTATATAATTTTATATTCCTTGTAATGTATAAACTAAGGATACTACCATGATACAACACAAATATAAGAAATGAAAAATCTTTAAAATCTAGGGCATGATTTAACAAGACCCACTGATTAAAGTTGTATTATCTATACTTAATTGCAAAGACTAAATTTAATATTTGCATTAATTCTATATAAAAATTCTAACTAATAAATATGCATCCTCTTCTTTACTTGTTATTCCATATATGATTTCCTCCATGGAAAATATCAATAAGAGAGTTTATTGTGTTGTCTTTGGGGGAAAAAAAAAGTGAAGTTATACTCTCTTCTATTGTAATTGGATTTTTATGAAAAAAATAAAAAATATATTTATATTACTATGCACTAAAAAAAATGTTTTTAGATTTTTTTTGAAATATTTCCAAAGAAGTCAAAGAAGTTCTAGAAAAAAGTGTTAGACATTAAAATTATATTTTAAAAAATTATAAATACATTTAAAGTATTGGATGCATGTAAAAAGTATTCAAAGAAGAATATTGGTGTGATGATAGATGCCATTTGAGCAAAACAATCTTATATAAGTATTAATACTACATGATTTTGCAATATTAAGATATGGTACCTATAACATAGGAGTACAATCATATTTCCAATAAAAAATTTAGAAAAATGAAACATATGCTTACCAAAATTTAGAAGAATTTTTCTGATGCTTATTAGTTTTTTTAGAACTATAATACAATTATCTAATATATATATATATATATATATATATATATATATATTGTTAGGAACCTGTGAGCATTCAAAAAGATGTGATACCAGAAATTTAACGTGGTTCAGTCAATATCGACCTACGTCCATGGAGCACACACCAAATATTCACTATTTCGCCGGAAAATTACAATTCTCACTCTCTCCCTCCCTCTCTTCCTCCTCTTTCCCCTCTCTGCTCTCTGAGCTTCTCACTGTACATTTCTTGTATTCTTAGCCCACTGTTTATAGGGCTGATATTTAAAGTACTATTTAATCACAATTAAACATAAATGGGAAGTTACAATGGAGAGATAAAATGGAGATTAATTTCACCACGTGAGATTAATTGCACCACGTTCCAACTCAACTCCAGCTCCTGGTTGTCTCCTGGCTCCAGCTATAACAATCTCCCACTTGGAGACAGAGACGCCTCCTCAACTAGTATCATGAATAAATGATGTGCTCAAAATATGTCTTCAGGCATGAAGACCAACTAAAGTTGAACACAACTTCAGCTTCTCTGTAGTCACCACCTTCCTGTCTGCTTGATTCCTACGAACTAATCTAATGGCTGTCAGCTTCACAACTGGTGTAAAGATGCCGGTGTAGTCAATCCCTTCCTTCTGTTCAAAGCCTTTGACTACCAACCGAGGCTTGTACCTTCTGGAGCCGTCATGCTCCTATTCAATTCTGTACACCTACTTGTATTGAAGGCCTTTGGGCAACTCAGCTAGTTCCCACTTTCTGTTGGAGGTGAGGGACTTCATCTCATCCTTCATCGCAAGCTCCCACTTGCTCGTATCTACCACTTGACATGCTTCATCATAGCATTCGGGCTCTCCTCCATCTGTAGGAAGTAAGTAATCAATATACCTTCTATTTGGTACATGGGACCGAGTAGATCTCCTAAGCTCCGGGGCTGGAGTAGGAGATGGTGGTGCGACGATTTGCTCCACTAGTTCCTCCACTTGAGGATTCTCGGCATTCAGTTGTTGTTTCCCGACACATTCTGAGTGGACTAGTTCTAGTCTCTTCTTCTTTGGAGCATGGGTGTTTATCTGGAAACTAACCTTCTTCTGTTTCCTGACTATACAATCCTCACACATGTCAATCTGCACTGACTGTAGACCACTTAATTTTTCCTTTGAGTGCATCACCCCGAGTCCCTTCTCGCTCATGTGACCAAGTCGTTGGTGCCATATGTTGCTGTCGTCATTTCTTGCAGCAGCTGAAATAGACATGGAGGCATTGGAGGTTAGAAAAAGTGTTCCACTTTTTTTACCTCACGCAGTCGTTAGTACACCCTTTGAAACTTTCCATTCATCGCCAATGAATTTCGTCGTGTATCCCTCATCTGCCAGCTGACCAATTGAGATCAAATTCTTTTTCAGGTCTGGAATATACCTGACATCCTTCAGCTTCCATACTGACCCATTTATATTGATCTTCACAACTCCTTTGCCGGTTACGTCGCAAGGTTGACCGTTGCCAAGGTACACCTTACCAAAATTACCTGGTGCGTACTCCTCTAAGCAATCTCTACAGTAAGTGGCATGAAATGAGGCTCCTGAGTCTAAGAGCCAAGACTCCTGCTTACTTTCCAAAGAGCAGATCAACATTTCATCATTTTCGGAAGCAATATTTGCTTCTGTCTTTGCCTTCGTCTCATATTCTTTCTTCTGACTCCTGCATTGGTTCTTGTAATGACCAGTTTTTCCACAGTTCCAGCACTCAATAAATTTTGTGCTCTGGGAACCTGTGTCTTGAGTACCTCTGGGATTTCTGGATTTAGGGCTTTTCTATCAAGCAACTCTCACTCGTCCTCGTTCATGGATGCTGGCTTACCCTTCAATGGTATGTGTAATTCCTTCCCAAACAAATAATCTTCTATCTACATCTTTCAAAAACCGAAATTGTTGTCATTGAACATTTCGATTTTTGAGCTCTTTTCATTCAATATCTTGATTCGCTGATCTAGAGATGGAATTAGCTCAAATGGATAGCACGGTTGGATTCGAAATGATCGAAAACCCTAGAAATGGTTTAAGTCGCTCGAAAAGCAGACCCAAAATGACTCCGAAAAGTTCAGTCAAACCTTTGTCAATTCCGCTGACGTGGCAGTGCCTGTGGGCACCTGTTGATGTGGCACTTTGGCTGACGTGGTACCCACACGCTAACGTGTCACCCAGCTGACGTGGCACTCCGCTGACGTGGTTGTTGTTGTGGCAGTGGGGCTCGGCTGACATAGCGGCTGACGTGGCCGGGTTCTGAAATGTATCCTAGCATTTAGCATCCTAGCATTTGGAAGCCGTAATTAGCATCCTAACATTTAGAAGGGGGGTGTCGTTAGCTGCTGTTAGTGCCTGTTTATGTACGAATTTTGTAACCGGCTTGTCGTGATAGTTTTTGTAGACACTCGGGGTATGTTGTGTAATTATGGGAATGTATATCCTAATTTGTATGGACTCTGGTATGATATTGTACATGCATAGGAAGACTGTATTCCGCTGTGTATTTGATGAGTATGGATGTGTATGTTTATGTTTTAAGGGCAACCGTGTACCCCACAGGGTCGGACCCTCATTTGGTGTTGTATCATGTATGTTTTAATTGATACAATGACAAGTTAGGTTATTATATTCACACCGAGGACCCATCTGTAGGTTCGGGGTGTGACAATTTATCTAATAAGACCTCCAAAGGTGGAGGTCTTATTAGACATTCGTAAATCACACCTTGTTTTTTATTTTATTTTAAAATCTTAATATTTATTTAGTTTTTTTAAAGGAGTTAATTAAAGATCATTATATTCAATTTAGGGCTAATTATTGATTAATTAGGTACCGTTCGTGGAACGGGTGTGTAGGGAGTGTTAGTAACTTCCTCTTACATAGCTAAACTCTTGGTTATAGTAAAAGCAGACCAAGACTATTGATTCCTTGACCCTAAGATTAGTCTAGAGATCAACCAACGAATAGTGATTAGGTGAACTAACCGTACTTAGGAAAATAACATGTTAGTAGTGACTCTATCGAACTTATATTATTATTATTCTTGCCATTCCGGACCCTTCTCTGGGATATTGCGACAATCCTTGTTCAAATTTATATATTTTTTTAAAAAAATTTGAACCTAAGTTGATTGAAAAAATCTAATAATATTTTTTGCGATTTAAGGCAATGTCAAATATGAAATAAAAATAATCAACAATTCACCAAGGTTTCCTTGAAGGAGTTTATTTTCAAAAGGGTAATTTTCAAAAAGGGTCATGTACCCAGATTGTGTACTCCTTAATGATTGCCAACCATACATTCCTTCACATATGACGTGTGACATTACATAAATATAAGAAATCAAACTAATCAAACATTTAAAAGGGAGCAAATTTTTTTTTTGTAATTTAAATTAATTTTATTTTCTTCTAAGTTGGATGTGAATTAAATAAGTAAAAGTAAATATGTTTACTTACAAAATTTGGTATGTCATTTAGAATATAATTAGGCTATACTTTGGTCAAAAATAATTTCTACTTTCCTGTTTTTGTATCGCACATGTTGTACGTGATTGTAAATGAGTAATTTTAATTGACATATTTAAATAAAGTTTGAATATAGTTTAAAATTTTGAAGACAAATTAAGATACATAATTAAGTTTGTAAATAAAAGTAAAATACTTGAAGTCATTTATATAATTTTATATTTCCCGTAATGTATAAACTAAGGATACTACCATGATACAACACAAATATGAGAAATGAAAAATCTTTAAAATCTAGGGCATGATTTAACAAAACCCACTGATTAAAGTTGTATGATACTATACTTAATTGCAAAGACTAAATTTAATATTTGCATAAATTCTATATAAAAATTCTAATAAATAAATATGCATCCTCTTCTTTACTTGTTATTCCATATATGATTTCCTCCATGGACAAAATCAATAAGTGAGTTTGTTGTGTTGTCTTTGGGGAAAAAGCAGAACAATCTTTTATAAGTATTAATACTAAATGATTTTGCAATATTAAGATATGGCACCTATAACATAGGAGTACAATCATATTTCTCAATCAAAAATTTAGAAAATCAAACATATGCTTACCTAAATTTAGAAGAATTTTTCTGGTTCTTTTTTTTTTTTTTATGAACTATGATAAAAAACTAGTAATGCCTTGTTATGGTTATACTTAATTTAATTTGACATTTATAATATTATTAACAATTAACATGTCTCATTGTTCTTATAATTAAATTTTAGAATACTTTTTTTTTTTCAACATGATGAAGAGGAAGACAATCTTGGTTGACATAAAAATGATAAATGAAGTATGACAGTAAATTAGTCAGGTTATTTCAATTTTAAAAGTTAAATGTAGAACAAAATATTTTATTATGCTATTGGATTTTGAAAAAATCCAAACAAAATATTTAACTATTTATATTTTTGTATAAAAATTGTGATAATTTAATTTTATAAGATAAACAGGCTTAGGATCGATGATGAAGTTGCTCCTCTGACAAGTCGATCACATGTTCAAATCCAAGGAAACAACCTCCCGAGATAAAAACTAGGAATAAAGCTATGTATACCATCCATGACCATAAATGTCATAAAAAGAGATAATATAATGGTAGGTTTTGAATCATAGGACAACTATAAATATCAACGGGTCCGAAGGGTTCGTTGGTAGCAAGGTTTCCATATCATTCAAAGGAAAAAAAAAAAAAAAAAAACCCAAAGAAAGCTTTCTATGCGGTTAAACAAGTCATTTGGGTTTGGGAACAACAGCCTTACTTTGCCCATTTCACAGCATTGTCAGGAGGGGGCATGGGCGCCCATGTCACTGGTCCTCGGCTCCCAACATTTTACACAGAATGCCAACCACTATCGACAGTAAATAGGTTTGCCAAGTGTCTAATATGAACATTCATCAGGCCCCATGTCACCAAGCATTTTTCATTTGGGGAATATACATATATTGCCAAACAACTCTTAATCGTAAATAGATTACAAAGTGTCTAATATGAACATCCATCGCATCATCTGTGCTCTAGCATTTACTGTATCCTAAAAATTTTCACTTCGCCCACTCATCTTGAACCCAATCAGCCGAGGGAAAAAACCAAGACGAAAAAAAGAAGAAAGAAAATTGGGACTTCCAACACCCATAAAACTCTTTTCAATTTGATGGCACTTTAAGGTCCAAACTGTTTACCTTCAAAGGTCTGCCCAAAATTCCAATCCTTGGGAGCTACACTGTAAGATGTAACACTACGCCCATCACTACTAGTGAGCTCAAATGAAAGAGCTTGATTCTTTAAATTTGCATTTATATGCCAATTCTGTCCCCAATTCCTACCCATTGGGAGCCATCCGGTTCTCGACCCCTTAATCTTGACGGCCACGATATCTCCAGCCCCAGCAACATTGCCAATCAGAACAGAAATGAAGATGTCCGAACCATCAACTGTGAATCGAATCCCACCTTCCCTCCGGCATTTGATCCTGTTCAAACCAAGTCAACAGGAATGAGAAAATGAAATTCCTTCAAGATCACGGAAATAAAAGGTCACTATAGGCAGAGTCCTCCATAGTAGTAACCATAACAGGAGTGCACCACAAAACCAACCATGCAAAACAGACAAGATGAATTACGTGTTGATTGCATACACGAAAGACGTGCAATCACAAAGTGCATATTAGTTTAAATAATTTGAAGAAACATCATATACTTGAATATATTCATTAAAAAAAAAGACTTTAAAACCTAGATGCCCGGAAAATCAAAAGATTTTTGGGCAATCTCAAGAGCTACATAAATTTTCAGACCTCAACAAAATGTTGGTCCATCTACTATGCAGGTCAGCTTAACATGTCAAAGCCTTCTTCCTGCTTATGGTTAACTAAACTAAACCAAGCCTTTTTTACTTTCAAACTCTTTTGCAGGAAGACGAGGCATTTAAGAGAAGTTTAAATAAATAGCCTTCATGAATGCCAGAGATATTGGGCAAAAGAATCACCATATTACTTAGGGAGTAGATGGAATTGTTTGGTGACGTCTGAAACATCCAAACTAATAAACCCATGCAAGGGTGACTAAATACAAATTTAATTTCTGACTTTTCATTTGGTTTTATTTGCTTCTATCTACATTACTGATATTCTATAAATTATCTGACAATTTAATCTAAAAGAATGGATAATCATTGTTCTAAAGTTGTTATTATTCTTACTAGTCTAGTGAGGGTTAGGAACTTATTTCCTTGCTTGTCACCCATTGGAGTTTCTCCATCATTCAGTCAATTTTATGACTGTTTCCACGTAAGCCAATACCCCTATTCTCTGCCCATTTTGTACAACTTGCGATGCAGTATTACTCATGATAGAACAAGTTCACTATCACTATTGGATTTGTTAGGACCAAAGGAGCCCATTGGTGGACTTGATACACATGAGTGAGCACCAATTTGACCCAAAAGCTTAAGCTTATTGGGTCTTGAGTCCAACCATGTATATAAACACCCATCATCCACTCAATTTTTCCAATGTGGAACAAACTCACAAGTGGAATTCTCAACAATCTCCCCCTCACTTGTGAGTTCAAACTACTCCCCCTTGAATGGAAACCGCCTCCCTTATGTGAGTAACCCCAATTCCCCAATAGTTACTCAAGTGGGGCTTACCACTGGCGCCTTACGTACCTCGGATTGCACTTCACATGCGTCCAAACCAATCCTACCTCCCACGTCTTGACCCTATTCAGATCCATCCCTAGGCTAGATGATCCTTATTGGCCTCGGCCACACACTTGGTCCTCCAATTGTTAGCATGTCAGGAAAATTAGTTTCAAGTGTCGACTTTTCATGATGTCGCACACCCAGAGTTACGAACCGTCGGCTCTGATACTACTTGTTAGGACCGGATGAGCCCATGGGTGGGCTTGATACACATGAGTGAATACCAACTTGACCCAAAAGCTTAAAACTATTGGGTCTTGGGCCCAACCTTGTATATAAGCACCCATCATCCACTCAATTTTTCCAATGTGGGACAAACTCACAAGTGAAATTCTCAACAGGATTTGTGACAAAAAGAAAACACTAGCCATTGCAATCAGATGCATCAGTAAAACAACCTTCTGCAATCAGTTTGTAGAGGTTTCTTTGAGATGCAACCAGATTCCTCAACTCAAGCCTATATTCCCTCATGTGGACTGGTATGCAGTGTGCTGTAGGCAAATATTCTTCAAAATATCTCTCCCATTACTGAGAAAAAAAAAAATTGTACTTCAAGACAATTGGTGATACATGAGTACTCATATGTTAGAGTTACTTGTTAATATGTCAGACACAAGTCACACTCTTGTACTATACCAATGGCAGCCATATAGAAGGTCCAAACAGATAGACTATTGCATTCCTCAAACGCCATCTCAGCAGGAAATTTTTTAATTCACTAAACATTGATGCAACCAAGGATACAGTAAATACTGTGTGTAGATATCCCCAACTGACCCGTTCTTAGAGCACTTTCAAGCCACAATGCACAAGGACACCAACAAATTTGACACAATCCTTGATGTATCAAGATTTTCATACAGCTCTGTAATTGAGTTGTGCATAGTAGCAGTCTTGCCAGAGTTAGAAACTGGTCAATGCCTTTGTATACTGATATTCCACTCTCTAATCTCCATGGCATCAAGTTCTGCTTCAGTCCTACACAATTCATGGAGAATCATGGATACAGATCCAGGGGAGCTATGGCATGTTCCAACCAATTTACATGCAAACTAATTTTGCCGATCTTGGTGATACAGCTTATAGTGCCCTACAATGTTACCAACATGAAAAAGGGAAGAGCCTCAAACAATTAAGGCAATTTAAACCTCCCTATAGTGAGGTTAGATGTTGTGCATAAGAAGTTTGATAGAAAATGCGGTAGATATACTGCTGGCAGTTATTCTGACGAGTGCGGATGCATAGGGTGCTAACTTGGCGGATCAATATGACAAGACCCGAGCAGGACCTAGTGAGAATGAACTCATTGATTGCATTTACATGAATTGACCAATTTGGACTGAGCATGAGATGTGAGTCAATGGGTTGAGGTTCTTAGACAAGAAAAAAGTAGTTGAATCACATGACAAATGGCTTATTGAGTGTAAAATGATGCAAGAGTGAGCTACCCTTGGAGGGCTTGTGCTTGGCTATGGAAAGCCCGTGCAAAATAGGAAATCATGAGCTGCAAGGGCCCCTATCAGTGTCAATCAATGTCTCAGGATCACATTCAACTAAACAGTTGGGTATTGCAAGATCAGCCAGGCTGGAGGATGAGAAGAGCTCAATGTCACCGCTGCGACACATGGTGCTGTGAGGGGAGGGTAGGCAGTGTGCAGTTATCCACTTATCACCCTTTGTACCAAAAGTTGTTGATTTGGACCAAAAATCAGAAGGGAATTAAGAATTTATTTTGCAATTAGGAGCAATTATACTCACTTTTACCCAAGTGGACACAGGCAATGACTTGTGACAATCCACATTCATGGGTAGGACGGTGTACAATTCCTTATGGGTTCCAATATTGGAGTGTTTGACCATGGTTTTGATCCTTCCATTGAGGGATTCCAATACCATTGGCCTGTGATCCCACTCGTCTTTGTAATTGTTAAAAAAGAGTCCGCAGATATGTAATCTTGATTTCTAGCATCAAGGCTCATGTAACAAATTGCAGTGGAATATTTTTAAAATATCTAACCGACATGAAGGTATTCTTGCTGCAGTGAACCATCTGTATGCATATGAATTGCATTCACTGCTTGCATATCATCAATTCTATGTGTGGTCTGCGCTAGTAATCTCAACACAGCCTTCTGCAATCAATAGTTGAAAAAGTTGGTCAAAAAGGAGCTCATCAGTTGCCCATCACAATTTTTGCACATCTAACTTTTGAGTCTTTCACCCTATTGTGTACTAGTTTGACCAGAGAAGGAATTCTATTGAGGCAATGAAGGTGGATGGATGAGAGCCAGGAACACTTGCATGCATTCAAATGTTACAACATGAGCAACAAAAGTACAGTGTCTATAAGGTTCTGAGGTTTGAATAGGCATCAGCATTGTTTTGTGTCAAAACATGTCTTTCACAAAATATAAACAAGGAAATAATGATTAGATTGTTCAACTTCAATAATGAATATGCACTCGCAAGAAGTGGCACTCATACAAGCTCTCATGGCTGCATGCGCATACATGGCCATGGACTGGTGTTGACCTTTGTTATAGATTGACTGCACGTTAACAATGTTACGGGCTAAAGTTTGAACCAGTCACACATGAATAATACTGATGTGTGAACTCTGTATCCCCACATTTTATCCTAATCCAAGACTTGTTCTGGTAAAGGGATGCTTGTGTTCAACACAGATCATGAATGAAATGGGCTGGAAGGAAAGTAGCATAAAACAATGATATGGGATTTGTAAAGTTGAACATCACAATTAGAGGACCTGTCCAAATCTAAAAAGGGGAAATGTGTCCAGCACAGAGTATTAAATATATACATATAAAATTAATATATGAATTTTTAAAATTTAAATAAATTAAATTAAAATTTTAAAATGATTATAAATATTGAAATATCTTGAAAAATTACATTTATAGATATTTAAATATGTTGGAAGAATTAAATTTTTTTAAAAATATATTTTTACTATGTTGTGCATGAATTAAGAAAAATTTTCAAATAAATTAAATTATGTGTTAAAGAAATTTTTTTTAAAGAAAGCAATTTGAACCTTGAACATCCAAATTGCATTTCGCAGTATGCAAAATATGAAAATATAAAACTCAAACTTCATATATGGATTACACTGAACCAAATTTCAATCAACTAGTGTGTCAATCCAGCGGAAAAAATTAAAAAGAAAAATAAATCAAATTCTGCTTACGTGGCCACTAAACACCTATTCTGGTAATTAAATTAGAAAGAAACCTATTCCTGTAGTTTGTCTATGACATCTAACCGCAAAAAAAATTCATCCAATTTGTTGTGTTGTGCAAGGGGATATGTAATCATTCAAAACTAAAGGCATTCTTGTAACAGAATATTAGCCTCTGATAAAAGCAGCAACATAAATGTAAGTGGGTGAGTGAAGTGTTTAAATCCTGTATAACCAACTATTTCTATTTTACAACTCACTTGAACTTGATTTACAATTCACTTCAGTAAATTACTAAATTTACAACTCATCCAAATCCATTCAAGTGTGGGATGTGGGTGGCTTCCTCAAACTCGATTAAAACCTATTTGGTGCTTTCCAGCATTCATTTGTACATTTGGAAATAAGTTGGATTATATAGTCAAATAATTTTAATTTACAACTCAGTTGAACTAAATTTATAACTCACATGAAATAAATTTCCAACTCTAGAAAATTATTTCTATGATTTTATGGACAAATTATACAACTATCTTGAATTAATTACATGGTGGGAAGTGTATTGTTATAATTCCTTCACAAGTTGATGAAAAAGGAAAATTATATTGCTCACTTCGTCTCTACACTATAAACACTTGAAAAATTATATTAACTTAAGGTGAGTCTTCACTACCTTCACATCTTTCCCCCAATTTTATTTCTTACTAACCAATTTTACTTCATGTCAATCACAACGAAATGTGGATTCTTGAAATATTAACCAATTTAGTAATTTGAAAGATTAGGAACATTTTATTAATATTATTTTTATTATTATTAATATTATTTTCTTAATGTGGATCCCATGAATATTAGGAGGAGATTGAACTTGAGGGGAGAGCCGATCACATTTACATGGTAACTAACTAGCCCCTCCCATGTTGTCCTACTCCACAGAACCATCCCACCCCTATAATATAAGCATTTGGCTTGGAGGATCTTAAAAATTCTAAAGAATGTGATACATATGTCATCCCATTGAATCCATTGGGATATGATGGTCACCATAACATCCAATTAACATGTTTGTTTCATGCTTGAAAAGGATATGTAGCTGTAGTCTCCCATTCCTAGAATGAAAGATCCAAAAAAACATGAGAACAATTAACATGTTTGTTTCATGCTTGAAAAAGATATGTAGCTGTAGTTTCACATTCCTAGAATGAAAGATCCCAAAAGACATGAGAACTGCATTCCCATTCTCAACTACCTAATGTTTGATATCTTGAAATGAAACAAAAAGAAAAATTATATGGTGAACCTATAAAAATTATAAAAAAAACATTCTATTCTTGTGCGCCAAACAAATTATAAATATTCTTAAGCAGAGTTTGGAAGTATAGACTTGGAGCCTTGGATTTGAATTATGTGGATTTAGAAAAAAATAAATATAATTTTATGCTACATTTTGTCCAAACTCACACAAATTCAAATCCGAGACTTGAAATTCATGATCCCAAATACAAGATAAAGGATATCATATTTTTTCGGTCTAAGCCCTGCTTAGAAGCACTTTAAAAATAAGTACATTTTAGGAAAAGTACTTTTGATAAGTACTTATTTTTAAAAAAATTGTGTTTGTTTTGAAAAATAAGATTTAAAAAAAAAAAAAAAAGTACTCTTCAAAATCACCCTGGGGGGAAGTAAATACTTCAAAAGATGGGATTACTTCTTGGGGCCCTGTAAGCACTGATCACTGTATTGAGGTGGTGGCTTTTTTGTAATATTGAGCAACTATTGGACAAAATGGTAGTTTTGTTTCTTCATTTTTCATAAACCGCAACCCACCCACCCCCCCAAAGCTACTGCATGGTGCATGGAGCACGCAGGTTCCTCTCCTCCTCCTCTTCCATTGCCAACGGCAGAAACTGCCTCTGTTTCTACCTTCGACTTTGCCGACCCCAACCTTTGCCAACCTCTGCTGACGCCTCCTACGGCGCATCATCATCCTCCCCCTCCTCCACCCAATGGGTGCCCTAATTACAAGATTTGTTACTATTTTTTGGCAGAAATTATGGAAACCATATCTGCCCCAACCAAATAATAAATTTGCCCTAAATAGTTTTTTAATAGAAATCAGATTTAGAAATTGATTTTTAGTTATTTATAGAAATGAGATTTGGCAATTAATTATTAAATTATTACTATAATTCAGGTTAATTTTCATAACAAATATTAACATTTTACGATTAATTGCTATGTTACATGTTTAATTAACATAATTATTAATTATTTAGAAATATTATTGAATTAAATTTTTCAACACATGATTAATGTTAATATTATGTATTATAATATATAAATTATATATATTAAAATTTTACGGAAAATTTTTGAAATTTTAGAAAATTATTTTAGAGTTTAAAGGTTTTAGAATAAATAAGAATAAAATAGAATATATAAAATGTAATAAGAACAACATAAGAAAGAGAAGATGAAGAAATTAATAGTCCTGGATCTGTTATGCAAACAAAAATGTAACATATAGAAGAATGTGTGTTATACAGTTATGTAATTATAGAATCCCCTTGAAATTAAAAGAATACTCTCTACAATAAATGTAAGTATATAAAATAATGTCATTGTTCAAAAGCAAGGGCATTTTGGTAACGCAATAACAGTCTCGGAATAAGGCGACAAGCACGCGGCTGTTCAAACAAAGTATAATCAATGAAGCTGACACGTACGCGCAGGATAGCGACCCAAAGCAAATCTCCCTCCCCGGCTTAAGTTAGCCCCGTCGAGGGGCGCATGATAAAATTGAGCCGAGCAGCTCAGCTCGGAACTGCGAAAGAGGAGAGAGTAAAGTATGGGACAAGATCAAAAGTTGAAGAGACCGAGGGAGTGATTGAAAGATTGAACTCCAGAAGAGGCAGGAATCATCTGCGGTCGACCCCAGTTTAACAGGCAATAGTTCCCGCTTTACAGGTGGTACTTTCGGCGAGAGAGAGAGTGGCAAAACATTAAAAAATGTACAGTTCGAAAAAGCACAAGGCGAGGAGCAAGGGCAACGAACCTGCGATACTGAACAGGCATGTTGCCGGCCTTCCATATAGCGATCTTCTCGAAGGCTTCAATGGGGAGAACAAGGTGCTCGTTGGGCGAATTACAGTGGCCTCCGCCGTCGGCCGGGAACCCGTAGTTGGGGGCGCAGAAGTTGGTGGCGGTGACGATGATGGACGTGCCAGGGATGCACCACCGCAGGTCGTCCACGCACCGGATCTCCAAGCACGCGCCGCAGATCTGGCCGCGCTCGAACAGGGCCTCGCTCAGGCCCACCGTGGCCAGGCCGTATCCGGCTTTCGCCAGGTCGCCGTAGCCGCAGGCTCCGCCCACCGCGTCCCGGGGGTCCGCGGCGGCATAGTAGGTGGCGCGCGCGGATCTCCACTGGGAGAGCGACGAGGAATGAGACGAGAATGAAGATGAATCAGAGTGGTAGTGCGCGGTGATTTGGGAGAGGAGTGTGACGGTGAGAGTGAGTATGAGCAGATGTGTTACGGACATTTTGGGGGCAGAGGGCGAGAGGAGCGGGGGAGATTGGATCCGAAATCGGCGTTTAATGGGGAAGGCATTGATGAATGTGTTAAGGTTCTTTTTCATTTTCTTATTCTTATTTTTCATTTAAGTTGGTGCGGATCTTTGAAATTACCAGAATGGTCAGAGAAGCGTAGGAGGCAGCTAAGCTTTCACATGTGATTCGGACACTCGGGAGTATGTTGGCAAATTATGAGCAGTGTTATTTTTATTTTTCACTAGTGAAGAACTTTAAGAAGGAGTTGTTTGGTAACTTGGTGGATCCATCATTTTTAACGGTAGTCATCATTTGAAATATAATGAAAGTATTTTGAATGTGTCTTCCAAGCGATATCATTTTTTCCAATGCCTAAAATAATTATTTGAGCCAAAAAAAGTATTAAGTTATGTTGGACTCTACATAATTTATTGGAGGATAAGAGATTTGCTTACAGAATTATAGTAAAACAATTTGAATTAACCTAACAACTTGTAGCCATATGCAAAAAGAACAGTTGATAAAGTGTAGAGTGCACGCGAACTTTTCATTGAATATTACTATTCCAATATTTGAAGAGACCTTGAATTTGAGGTTGCATTGGATTTAGATAAGATGTAGTATAAAATTATGTTAAAATTTGTCCAAATCTAAATTTAAGGTTTGTAATCCGTTCTTCCAAACACTACCTAAAGGTGTTGTGATGTAATGAACCTTTTATTATGGAATTACAAGGTAAATCAAAGAAAAAGCCAAGCGAATTGAAATGGATGTAACATTCCCTCGGTTAATGAAGGTGCTAAACTATAAAGATATTTTTTCTTTAATTATTTATAAAAAGGGGAGAAAAAGTTTAGTTAGGTAGGCAAATATCTACTCTACTTCAAGTGTTGTCAATTCTTGATCTTTTCCTAGTATTGACTTATGCATTAAATGCTCTTCCAGGGTGTTCGTTGAGTTCTCTAAAGATTTGTCTCATCTTTCTTTACTCCAGCATAGTTTAAGACATCCATTTTGAGCATATATTTGAAATCTTGAATTAAAGTTTATGTAACATTTGAAGAAACTAAATGCAAAAATGTATTGTGTTTTGTTCAATTCACAAATTTTCGAGTTCATAACTTAGTTTACATGCTTTCAAACTTGGCATAAATAAATGTTTTCTAACAAATAGTTGGCAAATCATAGTATGGGTATGACATCTTTCTTACGTGATAATTGTCTTAATTGCAGATATTAAAGAAATTAATATACAATATTACATAAATAATTACTATTTGTTTCATATTCTGTTTAAGTCTTTTAATACTTGTTATATGTATTAGAAAAACATAGTAAAACATTGATATATGTATATGTGTGTATGGATTGTGTATGCACACGAGTGCACAAATTTTTAATTATAACTATATCTTTGTCGCATCACAATTTTTTATAAATTTCTATAACAATGTATTCTCATTTCCTTGTATATATTGATATCCATACATGATTCTGCACTCTCTCTCTCTCTCTCTCTCTCTCTCTCTTAGTACACAAACACACACACACACACATACACAAATACACAAATTTCTATTTTCTTCTCTCATTATCCAATGACAATTGATAATTGGATAAGCCTATTTCAAGAACAAGAGATTAAAGCACATTGATTGATTAAATAAAACAAAAGAGTTTCTGAATTTGAAAAAGCCTGAGTAGAATATGAGCCCTTCAATATGAATAAGACTTCGAAAGATCTCACTTAATTGATCAAGAATGAAGGATACCACCTGAGAGATTGATCGTACATAGCTCAAAACCAATTAGCTCTGACAATAGTAAATATCAATGTATTACAAAATGAACTAAGTTAGTTCAAGAAATGGAAAAAGGGTCCAAAGAAATAACTAACATTCTCAAGGTGGTTCTAGAAAGGGAAGAGGAATTTGCATCTTTGTCACAAGAAGTCACAAAAAAAACTACAATATGCAAAAGATTAATTTAATTGTGTAAAAGAAAAAGGTTTTTGGTTCATGGCATAAATGAATATTTTATAAATTAAGCTTAACCTTGTATTACAAGAATTTCTTTGTTGAAAAATGTAGAAAAGGAGACATATTTAGTTATTTAGAATCCTAATTCAAAGATCCTATGGGAGCAATCTAAATTGGAAGTAGCATCGTTGTTCAAGGAAAAAAGTTAAATACAAAAGGTGAAATAGGCCTATTGACAAAATAGTCAAGAACAAGAGGCTAGATAGGCCTATTGATAGATTGGTCATGAATAAGAGGCTAAATAAGTCCATTTGGTGGAATGACTTAAGTATAAAAAGGCCAAATAGGCCCATTGACAGTATCAAGAACAAGAGGCTAAATGGGCCCACTTTGCAAAATAGTCAAGTACAAAGGCTAAATAGGCTCATGCGAGCATAATGACCAAATACAAAAATGCCTAATAGAACTATTGATATAACAGTTAGGAATAGGAGGACAAATAGGTCCACTTGGCATAATAACCATGTATAAAAATAGCTTTATCAAATAGTCTTTGTAACAACCTCAAATTTCTACTATATTATTTTTATTTATATTTATTTTTTCCCACATACTGAATGGGTAGTTCAGTCGATGGAATGGGTAGTTTGGTTGACTGAATGAGCAATTCGGTCGACTGAACGGGTAGTTCGGTCGACTAACGGGCAGTTTAGTCAACAGTTCAGTCAATTGAACGGGCAGTTCGGTCGCCTAAACATCCTAGATTTTTAAAAACACTAACACAATAGGCATTTAGTTGGCTGGATAGGGGATTCAATTGCTCGAATGTCTTGATTTTTCAAATTACTTGAAATTACCTCATAATCCTTAAGTTAATGAATTAATTCTCCTCAAACTACTTTCCTAGCATGCAATAAGCCTAATTTACATCTTATTAAAATGAAACGATCTTCTTGAAGGGATTTTGTGAATATATCGGTCCATTGTTCATTCGTACTCACAAATTCAAGACTTATATCCTCCTTTTGCACATGATCTCGAAGAAAGTGATATATTTTATCTATGTGTTTTGTTATTGAGTGTGATATTAGATTTTTAGAGATGTTTATGGCACTGGTATTATCACACTTGATTTGTATAGACTCATAATTTAATTTGTAGCCTTTAATTTGTGGCTTCATGTACAATACTTAAGCACAACAACTGCTTGAGGCAACATATTCAGCCTTAGCAATAGCAAAGCCACATAATTCTATTTCTTGGAAAACCAAGATACCAGAGAACGTCCTAGGAAGTAACACGTACCACTTGTACTTTTGTACTCAATTTTGCACCCGGCATAGTGCACATCAGAGTAGCTGACTATTTCAAAGGATGTGTCCTTTGGATACCATAAACCTAAGTCTATAGTACCAATCGGATACCGTAAAATTATTTTAATGACTATTTGGTGTGATTCCTTAAGTGAGGATTGAAACCTAGCACACATGCAAATTCTGAACATGATAGCTGGTCTACAGGCCGTTAAGTATAGCAGACTCTCAATCAAACCTCGATAGTACTTGGTATCTATCAGTTTCCCTTGCTCATCCTTATCAAGATTAGTGGAAGTGCTCATTGGTGTTCCTAATGCCTTGCCACCATCTATATCAAATTTCTTGAGCAGGTCTTTTATATACTTAGATTGGTTTATGAATGTGTCATTCTTGGCTTGCTTGATTTGAAGTCCAAGAAAAAAGGTAAGTTCGCCCATCATACTCATTTCAAATTCTTCTTGCATGCATTTAGCAAGCTCTTTGCATAGATCCTCATTCGTGGAACCAAATATGATATCATCAAAGTAAATTTGAATGATAAGCATATCATTGGACTAGGTTTTAATAGAGAGAGTACGATCCATCTTTCCTTCGAGAATCCATTTTTTATCAGAAAACCACTAAATCTTTCATAGCAAGCTCTAGAGCTTGTTTTAAACCATATAAGGCTTTTGACAATTTAAAAACATGGTTCGAAAAATGGAAATATTCAAAACCTGTGGGTTGTTCGACATAGACTTCCTCATTTATGAAACCATTTATAAATGCACTCTTCACATCCATTTGATAGAGTTTAAAGCTTTTGTGGGATGCGTAGGTAAGTAGCATGCGAATGGCTTCTATTCTAGCTACTAGAGCATAGGTTTCCTCAAAATCAATACCTTCCTCTTGATTAAAACCTTGTTCAAATTGTCTAGCCCTGTTACGGACAACAATGCCATTTTCATCCTTTTTGTTCCTATATACCTATTTAGTCCCTATGATTGAATGATCATTTGGCCTAAGAACTATCTTCCAAACTTTATTCCTTTCAAACTAATTTAGCTCTTCTTGCATGGTTAACACCCATGAATCATCATTAATTGCATCATTGATATTCTTAGGTTCCTCATGTGACAAAAGCAAAAAATAATCACATAGGCTTTCAAGTGAAGATCGAGTTGACACCCCTTGTGAAGGTTCACTAATAATTTGATCCTTAAGGCGGTTCTTCACGAATTTCCATTCTTTTGGTAATTAAGTTACTTCAACTTGATTTTGAGAGTCATCATGAGATGGTTCTTTAATTTCAATAATCTCTTCTTTGTTATAATGAATTGCTAAGTCTTCTAAAACTTTTCTTTTCTATAGATCTTCATCGAAAATGGTTTTATAAGAGAAGGGGTTGGTGTAACGACCCGACCCTTTATACGAACCCAGGTGTAACTCACTCATACAAAATACTTATACCTGTTCAAAATACGTGAACAACCCGCCTTAACCAGGGACATATGGGTATAAATCATACATGATTACGATGTAAATGTCGCGGAAAAACATAAACATCCATTGGGATTTCTATCCGTCTTATACCAGAGTTTACTAATACATCCACACCATTTACATAAATTCAGACATAGAATAAATTCTGTTATTACAACCCTCCAAAAAAAAGGAACTTCATCGAAGTTTAATACAAGATTCAAATGCTTACGTAAGCTAACCAAAAATAATCTCCCCAGGCCCTTTAGCTACTAGGACCGACGTACTGATGGACCTGAAAACAAAGGTTGTATAATAGTGTGAGACACCTCTTAGTAAGGAAGAAAGTGTTACAACAGTGTGTGACTGCATAATGCAAATTTTCATACGATTCATACGTTTGAAACATTTGTTTATAATACTGTAACATATAACATTTGACTGCACATCAAGTATTTAAATCATGTATATGATTATTAGAACAATGACCAACTTGTCATACATGTATTGCCTATTTACCCTGTGGCACGAGTTGTGCACTGGTATCTCCAACAATGTTCGGTTCATGCAGGCATATGTCAAGTATCTATATATAGTCCGACTGCCCCCATTTGGTTTATTATTTTACCAGTAGTTTCATTACACCTACTAGCTGACTATCTATGTACCCACACTGATTTTAAACATGAGTGGTTAAACTGTACCCTTCCAGCTGAGGAATATTTCTTGCCATTGGGAGTATCTTTCAAATCCATTACTGAACCTTTTTCAACTTCTTACATTGGAGTATCTTTCAACCCTTATTACTGGTGTAACGACCTACTATTCAATTGGATTTTTTTTTTTTTTATATACTATGACATGTAGCATGCTCTGATACCATACTGGATTAAACCCAATCATCAACCTAAGCAGCGAGAAGTAGAAATCAAATAAACATAACCATATAAAATTATATGCAATACCAGCGTGCTAATAGGTTTCCCAAAAGATACATATGTGACTATTCCCCAAATATCCTCAATTGGTGAGGGCTATACAAAAATACTTTCAAAAATATACTCACTCTCTCTGATAGGGCAGTACTGTGGCCCCTCTATCTGCGACCCCGGTCCGCTCGCCCAACTAGCTCACCTGAAAAATAATTCAACATTGGGATGAGCCAAAGCTCTGTAAGACGAAATAAGCTATTACTAGTGTGTGGCAGATGAGTTACAATGCTGTAAAAATCTATTACTATATAGTCATGTATCACTGAATCTGTAAAGTAGAATACCAGTAATATAAATCTTCATCTTTTACCTGTTGCTTAAGATTTCTGAACTTTTGGTTTCTATTCAAAATACTGCTAATATATATATATATATATATATATATATATATATATATTTTTTTTTCTTCTGTTTCTGTAAACCTGTATAAACATAGTAATAACTGTAAACTTCCCTGTGGATAACTGTGTGTCATGATTTAACCCCTCATGATAAGGTTGCGCAGCCCGTAGGTAGGATTTGCCTTGGCTGGCCAACCAGGAATAAATCACTTTACTCCATAGTCTGATTAGCCCTCCTTAACCCATATTTAATGGGGAGCCTGTCCACTCGTGGATATGCAATCGACCTTTATACCACATATTATTTGAATAGGTGGTTGCACTCTATAAACTGTATGTAGCTACGGTACCGTGCTGTGTAAACTGTATGGTCCAACAGGTTCTGATACTATATAATACAACTTTATATACAACTATCTGTTTTACCATGATTCTGTAATAACTGTATAAACCATGACGCTGTGGAAAACTATATATATATCAACTGTGTTTCTGTAATTAACTATAACTCTGTGTGTCATGGTACTGTAAAACTGTATAATCATGGTATTTCTGTAATTGCTGTAAAATACATTCTCTGTATATTCTGTAAAACACATCTCTGAAAAATACTGTAAAACATGTTTCTATACTATATCTATATTCTCAAGCCACACAGTAATTTTAAAACATATTAATCATATTTGATAAACTGTATAAATCTCTACTATAAACAATACTCTGGTGGAGCATTTATAATTTTATACTGAAAACATTCTTAAATAACCTAGCATAGCATATTTCCCTTACCTATTTCCTGCCAAAAATCTCCTACTATAATGGGTCCAACACCCGTAGGGTTCTCCACTTAATATCCTAAAAATCATAAATTCCAGAACAAAACATCACTATTTCTACGTCTATAGCATTTCTCACAACTGCCAAAAACCCAAATGTCGAATAAAAGACCTTATCCTGGATTTGGGATGAATTCCAACTTCGTTTCACCAACGATCCACTTCGGTAGACTTAAAGAGAACTCCGCCGGAGCGTCGTGGTAGTCTCAGATCGTCGATCTGGCGACTAACGGGGCCAGAATCGAAGAGAGAAGAGGGAGAGGCCACAGAGGAGAGAGAGAGAGAGAGAGTTTCAGCTGAAATTTCTGCGTAAAAATCTGAGTTAAACACTATTTATACTGCGGGATTCGTCAACGAGCCACGTCACCTCATCGACGAGTCCTTCAATAATTTCATCGACGAACCTCATCGACGAGTCCTTCAATAATTTCATCGACGAACTTCCTCCTTTGTCGATGAGGTCCCTTATGCACTCGTTGATGAACTCCCTGTGTTCATTGATGAGGCCCTATGTAAAATTTTTCAGGTTATTCCATCTAAAATGCAATGTCGTCGACGAACGCTTCGCCTACTACCTCCTTCTGTTTTTGTTTCCATTTCCCTCTCTCTTTATTATTTAAATACCATTATTTTTTGGTCGTTACAACTGGAGTATCTTTCAACTCTTTTGGTAGCAAGTTGTGGTTCCATTTATTATATATACAATTTATAGCAAAATATAGCAACCTGTGCAATTCTAGTATTTTCACAAATTCAAATAATCACATCGGGTTCAAATCGGCGCCTATCCACTCGGTTTACCCTTTTTACATATATATAGCTCGGTGTATAACAAACGTCTATTTTCCACATTTATAGTATAACAAATTGGAACTCCGTTCCCATAATCTATATCAATAGTATAGAAAATTCATACATTTCCATTTCAACATATATCACACAAGTTTAGTCCAAAAAGCCGCTAAATGATATAAATCCAGTAACCATCACTTAAAAAAAGAAAAGTAAAGGATTCAAGCATCTCCTATTACTATATAAATGCAAATAAGTAATTTTCATAAGATTTGGAGATCATATGCCAAAATCCTCATTTTTACCAAAAACTGTAAAATCGTAAAACCGACATTTCTACTCGATAAAATTTAGCAAATAAGCAGTTAAATCATACATATAAATATAAACTACCTTTTTAGCGGTTTAGTTTTCCAAAAATGTTGTTGTAATCAATTTCCTCTTACCTTAAACTCAAAATGAAATCACATACAAAATCGATCCAAATCGACAACCCGGGACCTCAAAACCTAAAAACGACAGAACATAACTTTACCATAACTTCTACTACTATCTAAATATCCAATCAAAATTAAGATCAGATCCTTACCTCGATTTTTGGGAAAACTAAAAAATCTCCAAAACTACGATCTGATCCGCTAAAATTGTAGAGTTTCCTCTTTTGATCTACGTAGTACCCTCCATTTTTTGAAATGGATGACGAACGGCGAAGAATCTTAGAGAGAGAGAGGGAGAATCGCAGGTTAGAGAGAAAGAGAGAGCTTTTGGGAGAAACTTAACTCTTAAGCAACTAGAATGGATATTCATAGGGCCTTTGACCAAGTCCAACTCGTCGACAAGGCGGTGTCTTCGTCGACGAATCCACCACACAGCTCGTCGATGAGGCCATACATTCGTCGCCGAGCCTAGTCCGAATATTTTTACTGACCCGCTCGGTATTTTCTTGTTGACAAGACTCTGAATTTCATCGACGAGGCTCCGAAGGACTTCATCGACAAACATGACCCTTCGTCGATGAACCCAGCTCATTTCGGATTTCGGTCTCTATAGTTGGCTTCATCAAATGCTACATGAATTGATTCCATAACCGACGCCATTCTTTTGTTGTATACTTTAAATGCTTTACTATTTAGAGCATATCCTAGAAAAATTCGTTCATCGGATTTAGCATCAAATTTTCCTAGGTCACCTTTATCATTCAAAACAAAAAAATTTACAACCAAAGACATGGAAGTATGAGATGTTTGGTTTCTTTCCTTTCCAAAGCTCGTAAGGGGTTTTATGTAAGTTTTCCCTAATGGAAACTCTGTTCATGACATAACATGAGGTATTTATGGCTTCAACCCAAAAATATTTAGGTAGGTTATGCTCATTGGGCATAGTCCTAGCCATTTCTTGTAAAGATATGTTCTTTCTCTCAACAACTCCATTTTGTTGAGGTGTTCAAGGTACTGAAAAATTGTGTGAAATGCCATTTTCATTACAAAAATTTTCAACATCTTTATTTATAAACTCTCTACCTCTATCACTTTGGATGTGTAAAAAGTCATAACCCCTTTCATTTTGGAGTTTCTTGCCCAAGTTGGTAAGCATTTTACATACTTCATCTTTGGGGGCTAAGTATAACACCTAGGCGAACATGGTGCAGTCATCTACTACGACAAATGTGTATTGTTTTCCTCCTAGACTTTGTATTTTTATGGGGCCAAATAGATCTAGATGAATTAATTAATTCCAATGGCCTACCAGTGGATATTAATTGCATTTTTCTGAAGCTTGTCTTGGCTTGCTTTCCGAGTTGGCAAGCATCACAAATTTTGTTTTTTATGAATTTAGTTTTGGGTAAACCCTTAACTAAATCCTTCTTAACTAACTTAGATAAGAGATCCATACTAGCATGTCCAAGTCTCCTATGCCATAACCAGCTAGATTCATTGAAGGCCGTAAAACACTTTACGTCTTAAGACACTAAGTTTTCAAAGTTAATGCAATACATGTTTTCACAACAATTTGCAATAAAAGTGTTTCGTGTTTTTCTGCATTCTCAACAATACACTTATCCTTTTTAAAGGTAATGTCAAAGCCTTTGTCACAAAGTTGACTAATACTTAGCAAGTTATGTTTTAAACCTTTAACTAATAAAACATTCTCAATGATTAAGGAAGGTTCCTTACTGACTTTGCCGATGCCGATAATTTTACCTTTGGCATTCTCTCCAAAGGTAACATGTCCATCTTGCTTTAGTGTTAAGGAAGTGAACTTGGATTTGTCTCCTGTCACATGTCTTGAACATCCACTATCCAAGTACCACTTTTCTTTTAGAAGGAGTAGACCTAAAGCATACCTACAAAAGATTTAAGTAACTCTCTTAGGTACCCAAACTTTCTTTGGTATTTTTAGGTTAGCTTTTGAAGTTTCTTTAATTTTCCACACTTTTTTAGTTTTCACATTCTTTCTTTTAAATGGGTAATCAAATTTGATATGACCCTTCTTTTTGCATAAAAAACATGTGGTGTGTGTGTGTAAGCATTGTTTGAAGAAGTGTTGGCATAATGTTTAGATTCTCTTACAAAATAACCCATGTAGATATTCTTCTTTCTCTTATTTTCTTTTCCATTAAAGTCAGTGCCTTCTTTATCCAAACTCATCTTTTGAGAACCAACTAGCTTATCAAAGCTGTCTTTCTCACTTGTGAAGTTGTAGATTATTTTAGAATTGTTGGCCTAACATGACTTTCAAATCATGTTTTGATGATAACAAATGAAGGATAATTTAACATGTATTTGTTAGAGTGATGATGTTTCAGGAATCCTTAAAGTCAAAGTTCAAAAGAAAGAAAATCTATGAAAGTGCAAGATCACTAAGGACTTCAAAAGCCACATTCATATTTAAAGTGATCCAAAGATAGCTCAAGCAACACCAACATGAGAAAAGTGTGTGGAAATCTAAAGCCGACTCAAGCTCAAGTCAAAGGGCCACAAAGCAAAAATATCATGGAAGACTTCAAGCTTAAGTTTTAGGGTTTAAGACCAATGATGTAAGTACTTCATATTGAAATATCTCATGGAAATATTTTGAAGCTCTTTAGGGGTTATTGTGACTTAGAGACCCTATTTTAAAAACCACGGAAAAAGTTTTATAAGTAATGAAAGTAAGAGAGAAAAAAGAGTTTTTGAAAATTAAATTGAAAAACCAGAATTTAGTTTGCCCATACGACTGAAGTTTAACTTCAGTCTAGTGAAAAATTTCCTTAGAAGACTGAAGATTAAGGTTAGTCTTTTGAAGAATTTCCTGTTGAAATCTTGAAGAGACAGTACACCCTCAGAAGACTGAACCATGATAGTCCAGTCGATTGACCTTATTTCTAATTAAATTTTTTAGTGTTTTAAAGAACTTCAGAAGACTGAACCCGATACTTCAGTCTACAGAACATTGTTAATGAATAAATTTTTTAAATGTTTTAAAGTTCAAACTAAGGTTTCTTGTGCCCCAAATTTTATGAAAACTTGGGAAATACTCCTGTTGAATCTACGAGTCCAATCTGGTTTTGATAATGACAAATCACTTGGTATTTGATCTGTGCATTGAGTTTGTGAACATGACTTATATTAAGCATGCACGGAAGGATAACGAATCATGGAAGCCTTAAAGTAAAGGTTACATATCTTGGCAAGATCCATGGAACTCAAAGAATACGAAAATCAAGATACAAATGGCAAAGTTCAAGCACATCTTGGGAATGGGTACTTAGACCTCATGTATTTACATATTCTTATGATTTAATTTGAGGCTCAACATATACCTTAGAATGATTTTAGGACTCATGCATTTCATGAATATCATTAGGGGACATTCATGGACTTAGAAATAATGTCAAAACCCTATAAAATATTTTTATAAAAGAGCCAAGAAAGAAAGCAAAATAGATTTCTGAACCGAAAAGAAAATATGCAAAATTGGGGACTTCGGTTGACTTAACTTTAAGTTCAATTGATTGAAGAATTTCCTCAGACATCTAAAGAATAAGATCGGTCGACTGAAGTTTTATGGGTGAATAACAGAAACTGACAGAAGCACTTTGGTCGTCTGAACTTGACTTCGGTCGTATAACCTTGTGTCTAGGCTATTTTTTCGAAGGATAAAATGACTTCAGTCGTTTGGACTCTTGACCTCAGTCGTCTGAATTTACGGGAAAACTTAAAAATTTAATTTTTATTAATAGAACTCGCGAGCTATCTCATTGATCTAACGGTTGAGATCAATTCTAAGGGTAAGACACTATAAATACTGAATATCTAAACCCTAGTACATTAGCTAAGACACACAAGAAGAGAAGAACACATATTATTAAAAGAGAATAGAGGAACTTGTGCTGATTGATAAACGAATGTCTGCTTGTCACTCTACATTCATCTACGTTGGGCAAATCTACTCAGAATATCTAAGTGGAACTCAGTTACTTATCTGGTTCTTCATTCGAGTATTGAGGTTTGATAAATCATATTTTTGATAAGAGTTAGTTGGATAGAGTTCTTCTTATAAAAGCTAATCTACTTGTTGATATCCATTTTTTCACAGAGTATATCATTGCAAAATCTACTTTTGAATTCTTGTTAAGAAGTTGATATTGTGTGTGCATCTAGAAAATCATTTCATTAAGAAGATTACCACTTGAGAAGAACTTTAGGTATTGATTAAACACTTTTGATTCAAGTGAGATTTCATTCAAAGAGTTGATATTTTCAATATAACAAATCTACTTATTTGAAGATCATTTATGTTTGTAACTTTAAATATATATTGAAGGATATTTTCATAAAATTATATAGTAAGAGTGTTGATCTTTGGTATTATCATCTTAGAGATACATATACATATACATCAAGTCAAATATTACCTAGATCACATTGAGATTGAAATATCACTGAGATTGAAATATTTCATGAAATAATTTTTACAAAGTGTGTGTAACATCTTTACAATCTACAAAGTTATCTTTATATTCAAAGATCTAACCTAAGATCTCCAAAGCATTGTTTTTATACAAACATTTTTGGGAGAATTGATAAAAAGGGGTTTGTGTGTTAAAGCATATCATACATAAACGATTATATCGTTTCATACATTCTGAGCTTCAAATTTTATCATATGTTAATGTATTAGGAATTTGAATTGTACTCACGAGCTTTTGTTTGGAAGCATTTTTGAGTGTTTTTATAGATTCTATTGAATACACGGTTCGGTGTGTGAACCGAGGTTTGAGGAGAGAGTTGTATCTCTTGTAAGCAGCGGAGTAGGAGAGAGTTGTACCTCTTGTAAGTAGTGGATTGTAAGGGAAGCTCCGTCCCAATTTAAGGAGCAGGGATTTAGTGAAATCCTTGAGTGGTTGCTCAGGGCGAGGACGTAGGCCGAGTTGGCTAAACCTCGTAAAAACCGCGTTTGTCTTCTCTTTTCCCTTTACTATTTACTTTCAACACTATATTTAAATTGTACGTATTGCATGTGTGGGTGGAATAACATTGCACACAATTAATTGGGTAATTAAGAACTCATTGGTAAATTGAATATGATTTTGTTATAAATCCCTGAAATTGGTTTGCTAAATACAAGTAGGGATTAAGAGGTAAATAGAGTCAAAGAATTTGAAAATACCCAATTCACCCCCCTCTTGGGATTACACCTAACTCAACAACTTCAAGTAATCTTGGGCAACAAGAAAATACTTTTATTAGCCTATAAATACATAGTTTTAGCAAATCAAACATACTAAGTAATTGAAAATCTGTTTCAAAGCTGAAAGTACTCTTGCCCTCTCAAAGATCTCTCTTGCTCTCACTCTTGCAAAACTGATTTGCTGAGAATTCTGAAGTGCTAAATAACTCATCTAAGAGAAGAAACTTGGTGAAATCACTTTTGAGCTTCAATCTATTTCAATTTGATATTTGATATTGAAGTATATAGTGTTGACCCTGCTACAATAACTCATCTAAGAGAAGAAACTTGGTGAAATCACTTTTGAGCTTCAATCTATTTCAATTTGATATTTGATATTGAAGTATATAGTGTTGACCCTATTGGTTGAATATGTTTTGATCATGACAAATACCTTGGTATTTAATGTCTGTCAAGTTTGTGTGCAGGTTTATATTATCAGATCATATGCTGGCACATAAGAAGACTTGAATACTAAAGACCCTAAAGACTTATTCATTGTAATTTATATTTTGTGTAATTTAGGTTTGTAATTTTTTTTTTAATTTAGGTATAATCCCAAGAGGGGGGTGAATTGGGTATTTTAAAATCTTTCAAATTTTTTACCACTTAATCCCGATTTCTATGTTTAACAAATTAAATGCAGGAGTTCGAGGCTGATTTAAATTTATTGTATCAATGAATTCTTTTTACCTAATTAAGTGCATGTGGAGTTATTCAACATATATATGCAAGATGGATATTGAAATGCGATGCGGAAAATAAAAACGATAAGAGAAGAGAGAAGGAAAACACGATTTTACAAGGTTCAGCCAACTTGGCCTACATCCTCGCCTTGAGCAACCCACTCAAGGATTCCACTAATTCCCTGCTCCTTTAACTAGGACGGAGCATCCCTTATATCCTATGCTTACAAGAGGCACAACTTCCTCCTCACTCAGTTCACAACCCGAACCGTGATTACAATATAATATCAAATCTGCAAAACAACTCAAAATTCGCTTCTAACAAAGCTAGTGAGTACAATTGAAACCTATCACATATACATATGATGAAACTTGAAGCTCAGTATGTATGAAAACGATACAATCGTTATATGAATAAAATGCTTCAACCAATTTCCCTTTTTTATCAAAACTCCAAAATAATGATATAAGTAAAAGCTTTGAAGAAAATTAGGGTTCTAGTTCACTTTGCAAAAATGCACGAATATCAAATGTTAACTTATCAAAAGCTTTGTTTTGAATATTATATCGATCAAAATCAAAAAGTTTTCTTTCAAATATTCAATCACAATATGATCTTTGTAATATGAAATATATATATATATATATATATATATAATATGATTTCCAAAGATCAAAAGCTGAATATAATGTTTTCCCAAAAATATCCCTCAATAAAATATATAGTTATGAACAATAAGGACATTTAATCAAGTAGTTTTAAGATATCAAAAAATATAGACCCTTTAATAGAATACACACTTGATTCAAAAACGTTTCACCAATGGCGAAAGCTTTTCTCAAGTATTGATCTTATCAAAATAATTTATAAGTAAATACACTCAAGATCAATCACTCAGCTTATATTCAATAATAGATTTTGAGATGAACAGTTCTTTTAAAACTAAATATCAACAAGTAGATCAGTTTATATGAAGAACTCTATGAGACTAAATATTAACAAGTAGTGTCATTTACCAAACCTCAATATCAAAATGTTTGTACAATAATCACAAGAAAACCTTTTGAGGATCAAAGTAGCTTTAGCTTAGATGTGTAGTATAAGATTTGAAATCCCAATCACAATCTCAGTAGTGTGATCTCCCAAGTTGTGCTAATATGCTCAATTGTATGCCAAAGGTCTTATTTTCTTCTTCTTGTGGTTGTTTCTTATCGTTCTTTTTGTTCTTGTTGATCTTAGCTTAGGGCACTAGGGTTTTGATGTTCATTATATAGGTACCTTGCCCATAGAATCAATCTTAACTGTTGGACAAAAAAATAGTTCGCGTGTTCTCTCATTAAAAATTAAATTTTAAACTTTCCTGCAGGTTCAAACGACTGAGGGTTAAGGCCCAGATGACTGAAGTTCCTTAGAGCTTCAAAAAAATTAACCTGGACATAAGGTCAAACGACTGAGGTTAGGGTTCAGTCTTTTGAAGTGTCGGTTTCAGACGACTGAAGTCTGAGTTCAGTCTTTTGAGGTGCTTTTTTCAGGTTCTGTGTTTCACCATTAATTTTTCAGATGACTGAACTTAATCTTTGGTCTTCTGAAGAAATTCTTCAAACGACTGAGTTTAACTTTGGTATTCTAAAGTTACATCTTTAGACGATTGAACGTTGAGTTCGATCTTCTGAACTGACCAATTCCTGGATTTTTTCTTTTTAGTTTAAAAAATCTATTTTGCTCTCTTTATTGGCTCTTTTATAAAATATTTTTTGGGGTTTTAAAAATATCTCTAAGTCTATAAATATCCCCTAAGGATGTTCATGAGATGCATGAGTCCTAAGGTCAGTCTATGGTATATGTTGAGCCTCAAATTAAATCATATGAAATATGAAAATACATTCAGTTCTAAATACCCATTCCCATGATGATCTTAAACTTTCCGCTTGCATCTTCATTCTTCTACTCTTTTAGTTCCATGGATCGTGCCAAGTTGAGTATGCTTTAATTTTCATGGCTTCCATGACTTGTTATCCTTTCATGCATGCTAAATATTGTTCCTGTTCACAATCTCTATGCACAGATCAAATACCAAGTGATTTGTCATTATAAAAATTGGATTGGACTCATAGAGTCAACAATCTCCCCCTTTTTGATGATGACAAATACACGAGTAAATATATAAAATGGTTTACGTCTAACAAGGCCCCCCCTTAAATAATGCATCAAATATTCAACAAATGAAATATGCTCATGTCAAATAAGATATGCTCATGCTCATACACAATTATTTTTGCCAAACCATTTTTGCCCATTTTTACTTGCTATATTCTAATTCTTCTCCTATAGGCTAATTCTTCTTCCCCTTTACATAATTAGTTTCATTTTTGCCCATTTTTTGCTATAGTCTGATTCTTCTCCCCCTTTTGACATCAACAAAAAAGAGTACAATGATAATACATGAGTGGACATAATCTTATAATCTCCTCCCCTATTTGATCTTAAAGTTTTGAACTTATTCAACCATCAGATTTGAAAAATTTTACTTCTCCCCCTTGCTAATGCAGAACGCTGTGTTGTTGAATGTAAATTGCACTGTGAACATACACAGTGTGGAAAATTTCAAAGATTATGTGATGATTAACATGTGTAAGTCAATAAACTCTTATTATGATGTGAGTGTAATACCAAATGTTAATTAATGTGATATTGAATGAGAACAAGTGAGCCAAATTTGAAAATTTTAACCAATTTTGAATATTAAGTGACATTGCTCCCCCTGAATTATGTCATCTGATATAATTCTAGGCAACCTCTCGACTATGCAACAGACCTTATTCTCGACTAATTTGGATAAACCTATCCTCCACAAGTGGTTTCGTGAATATGCCTACCCATTGTTCATTTGTGCATACAAACTCAAGTGTCACATCTCCTTTTTGCACATAATCACGAAGAAAGTGATGTCTTATTTCTATATGTTTAGTTCGTGAATGTAATATATGATTCTTTGATATGTTTATTGCACTCTTATTATCACATCTTATAGGGATTGTGTCATAACTTAATCCAAAGTACGTCAGTTGTTGCTTCATGTATGGTGTTTGAGCACAACAACTTCTTGCCGCTACGTATTTTGCCTCGACTGTGGAAAAAGCTACTAAATTCTGCTTCTTGGAAAACCAAGAGACTAACGAACGTCCTAAGAAATGACATGTACCACTCGTGCTCTTCCTATCCACTTTGCTACCAACAAAATGAGCATCTGAATAGCTGATAATCTCAAAAGATGTATACTTAAGATACCATAACGCACGTTCAACGGTTCCTATCAGGTATCTAAGTATTCGTTTGACAGCTAACAAATGTGACTCTTTTGGTGCAGCCTGAAATCTTGCGCACAAATATATGCTAAACATTATGTCAAGTCTGTTGACAGTCAGATAAAGTAAGCTACCAATTATTCCACGATAGAGCTTGACATCTACTGGAATACCTTGATCATCTTTGTCTAATTTCAAAGTAGAGCTCATAGGTGTTCCTAGTATTTTTCCATCTTCCATATTAAACTTTTTGAGCAGATCTCTAATGTACTTTGATTGCTTTATAAAGATTCCATGTTTCGCTTGTTTGATCTGAAGTTCTAGGAGGAAATTTAGTTCACCCATCATGCTCATCTCAAATTCATTTTGTATAGTGTTTGCAAACTCATTACACAAGTCTTTATTTGTAGCTCCAAATATGATATCACCTACGTATACTTGAACTAGGAGCAAGTCATCTTTCTTAGACTTTATGAAAAGTATTGTGTCTATCCTTCCTATAATAAATCCACTGTATAGTAGAAAACGACTTACTGTCAACAAGCCTTGTTACAATTTTCTGATTCCTCTCATTCACGGGTTGTTGAGCTCTCTTTTCAGAAAACTTTTCATCCTCTTAGTTCTTATTTATCTTATAAGAAATTATCTAATTCTCATAAGAATTTTGTTCTAGCCACTTCTATCCTTCTTGAACCAAAGACTTTTTCTCAAGACATTTCTTTTCCTGAATGGTGGACTTCTATGCAAAAGGAAATTTCAGCCTTAGAATAGAATCATACATGGGACTTAGTTCCTTTACCTACTAGAAAAATTCTTGTAGGCTGCAAATGGGTCTATAAATTGAAGTTTAATTCAAATGGTAGTGTTGATAGATGTAAGGCTCGCTTGGTTGCTAAAGGGTGCACTAAATTAGAGGGTTTTGCCTATCATGAGACCTTTATATCTGTAGCCAAACTTACAACAGTTTATCTTTTTCTTTCAATTGCTACTGTCAAGAACTGACACATTATTCAAATGGATGTGAACAATGCTTTCCTACATGGTGACCTTCATGAAGAGGTTTATATGGCATTGCCACCTAGTTTTGACAGCAAGGGGGAGACTAATATGGTTTGTAAGCCTAAAAAGTCATTGTATGGTTTAAAACAAGTCTCACAACAATGGTTTACTAAATTTTCTTCTACTTTGACGACTGCTGGTTTAACTCAATCAAAATCAGATTATTCTCTTTTTTCTAAGATTAAAGGGGCATCTATCATCATGCTTTTAGTATATGTTGATGATATTTTAATTGCTAGCAATGATATTAATGCTATGGATTCTTTGAATACTTATTTGAATACTCATTTCAAGTTGAAAGTTTTAGGCCCTTTCAAAATTTCTTGGGACTAAAAGCTGCTAGGTCTTTTAAAGGGATTCACTTGTGTCAAAGGAAATATTCATTAAAAATTATTGAGGATTATGGCATGCTTGGCTGTAAACCGGCTAATACACCAATGGATCAGAATTTGATTCTTAATTCTAGTGATGGTGATGACCTAGAAGATCCCTCTCAATACAAACGGTTAGTTGGAAGGTTGATATACTTGACTATAACGAGGCCAAATATTACTTTTTTCATTCAAAGGTCAAGTCAATTCATGAGTAAACCTAGAACACCTCATATGGTTGCGACTCATAAAGTAGTGCAATATATCAAAAGTACAATGGGTTTGGGTTTATTTTTCTCTACTATTTCAAATAATTTTCAACTGAAGGTTTATACAGATTCAGATTGGGAGCTTGCCCAGATACTAGGAGGTCTATTACTGGTTTTGCAGTTTTTCTGGGTGACAATTTGATTAGTTGGAAGTCCAAGAAGTAGCATACTGTTTCCAGATCTTCAACTGAATCAAAATATAGGTCTATGGCAACTGCTATTTGTGAAGTTATTTGGTTGAAAAAATTATTATCATATTTTTGTATTAAGTCTCATAATCCGGCTTTGATGTATTGTGATAGTCAAGCTACAATTCATATTTCTTCCAATCCAGTGTATCATGAGAGGACTAAACATATCGAATTGGATTGTCACATTGTAAGGGAAAATTGCAAGATGGAGTTATCAAGCTATTTCATGTAAGATCAAATGATTAGATAGTAGATACTCTGACCAAGGCTCTCGGGTTGTACCAGTTTAATCATTTCATTGGCAAGATAGGACTAGTGAACATATATAGTCCATCTTAAGGGGGAGTAATAAGTTTTTGTATTGTTTTTCTGTTTTTATTTTCAGTTATATTAGTTTGTATTTAGGCACAATAAATTACTGTTTTTTCCCTAGGTATTTGCCTATATAAACACTGTACTGTTCACGTTTTGAAATATATGAAAATTGAATTTCATTTCTTGATAACCCTCACCCCTAATCTATCTCAATTACCATCTCTAATGAAGATATCACATACAGGGATAAATAATGGAAAGATGGATATCCTAATTATTTCGCAAGCCCTGCCCCTTATGGCTTCCAACTAGCTATTGCAGTTAGCCAATGTGTTACCATGTATCCTTTTAAAGCAAAATACCTAGTTCTCAAATTTTTCCAGATGCAACACCTTCATAGCAGAGCCCATCATCCTTCGAATAAACAAACGCCTCAACAGATTAAATTTGGAAGATTGAAGTTCAAGGAGTTTTTTACCAAAATATTAATAAAAAAACAAAAAATAGAATAATGAATTAAATGGGAAAAAATTACAAAATTATACCTAACCGACTTTTGGAAAGTCGATTTGGGCATAAAAAAAAAAAATTTCATTCGGGTCGTCATCAGAGTCAGTCGACAGTCCTCGGTGTTACCAATATTTTTTTCTTTTAAAAAGGTTTGTCAGGGCATTAATGAGGGGAGAGAGGAGAGAAGAGAGAGGAGAGAGAGGGGAGGGGGTAGTTCACAGGGGGGGCGGGGGTCTGATTGCATGCATAAAAAAAAAGGCTTGTCAAGGCATTAATAAGGGGAGAGAGGAGAGAGAGGGGAGGGGGTAGTTCTCAGGGGGGGTCGGGGTCTGATGGCATGCATAAAAAAAAGGGTGAGGGAGAGGTGTCAGGAGGGGGAGAGAGGAGAGAGAGAAGAGGGGGGGCTTGCCTATCAGAGCAAAAGGGGAGATGGGATGGGGAGAGAGAGAGAGAGAGAGAGAGAGAGAGAGAGAGAGAGAAGATAAAAGGGGATGGGATGGATGGAAATTTTTTTATTTAAGGGATGTCAGAATTTTTTTTTAAAAGATGGGACGGTTGCATGCATGGGTATGTGAATAGTTTCCAAACCGACTTTTGAAAAGTTGGTTTGGTATTAAAAAATTTCCTTCCATGCATGCGCAGACATACGTGGACATATGTGAATAGTGTAACTGACCTTTGGAAAGTCGGTTTAGTATTAAAAAATTAATTTCGTTGTCCAAACCGATTTTTAGAAAGTCGGTTCAGTAATAAAAAAATAATTTTGCCTGCTCCTACATGCATGTGCATGGGTGTACGTAAAAAAATCAAAATTGACTTTCCAAAAGTTGGTTTGGTTATGCATCCCTATATATTCGTTCATCATCTCTCGGCCATCAGTCAAGCTTTCTCTTCTTTTATTTATTCCTTGATCCTCCAACCTCCTTCACCACCTCTTGCAGATAAACTTTTTTTATTTTTTTTAGAATTCATAATGACGTCAAATTCGTTAGCTAACAAAGTGACGGTCTTATTATACATTGACAGTGAGATTATTCATGGATCGACCGGTATTGAGTACAACACTGGGCCAACCAAAGTCATTCGAGTTCAAAGAAGGATAAAGTTAGAAAGTTTGAAACGCAAAATATATGAAGGGATTATATATTGATCCAAATGAGTACATGTTAGAACTGACATCGAGATATCCGCAACGAGGGAGTGGTGGAAATTTCATATACAGAGTTCTTGTCTGGATGTATAAGTAGTTAAAATTTTTGTTAAACACATTCCTCAAAGCAGCAATATGGGCGGAACCCCAAGTTTGTAGGGGGGAGCATACATCCATTCTAAACCATATACCGAATATGATATCGATGAGACGAGCAAACTATTTGATAATCTTTCACAGGTGACTGCAACATTAGATTTGAATGACGTCCTCGGTACATCAATTCATCCAGAATTCTTGTCAACCGAGATCTGAGGTGAGCAGTCTACTTTGCAAGGATTCAATGTGGGAAGCAATTATCATCATGAACCAACTGGAGTTGTCCCCATACTAGACTTCCAAATAGTTCCATCTATTGTCATGAATGAGAGGGGGGCATACACGATCTAGCCAATGCAACCTGATATGGATTGTGATTGTGAATTAGAGAAAGAAGAGGATTTAGAAGAGGGTTTTGAAGAGGCAGACCGAGGGGTAGATGAAGCCACACAAACTACATATGAGGTTCACCATGAAGAAGTTGTCATGCCTCCTCAGAACGCACATGTCGGTCACAAGAGAGTACGCGACGTGCCACCGTTAGCAACATGGTCGATGTTGAAGCTGGTCATATCAAAACTGAAGTTGAAAGTTCACTCGAGGGTAGACGATGAGATGGTGTCTCGGAATTTGGGAAAGGTGTGATTTTCTACAAGAAGGATGACCTCATGCACTCCGTGCGCATCCACCATGTGCAAACACACCACAACTTTAAGGTGGTGTAATCCACCCCAACAACGTGGATGGTTAGGTGCAGTGCAGACGAGAGCTATGTTTGGTGGTTGCGTGCAACTCAACGTAGAAAGCATGGGTTGTTTGAAATTACACAATATAGAGGGCCACATACATGCATAAACGAGACTCTCTCGTAAGACCACCCGCAGATGAAGTCCAGCTTAGTAGTAAATGAAATCGTAGAAATTATCATAAGTGACGCTGATGCTTCCATTGTAGCTTTGCAAGCACACTTAAGGTCAAAGTACTAGTACAATGTATTGTACAGAAAGGTATGGCTCGGGAAGCAAGTGGCAGTTGCAAGGGTGTTTGGAGATTGGGATATTTCAAATCAAATGCTTCCAAAGTGGATGCATGCTATGTGTGAAACAAATCCTAGTACAAAGATAAAGTGGGCATGGACAAAAATCTCTAATGCTAACAACACTACTATTTTGACATATGTGTTCTGGTCATTTGCAGCATCAATGGAGGAATTTTTTCATTGTCCTCCAGTTTTCTGTGTGGACAAAACACACTTGTACGGAAAATATAAAGGTAAATTGTTAATTGCAATGGCCCCTGATGCAAATCAACAAAATTTTCCTGTAACATTTGCCATCGTTGAGGAGGAGAGCATGCGCACATGGTCCTGGTTCCTTTAGTGCATTCGGGATGAAGTGACTGATTGTGATAATTTGTGTCTTATATTGGATAGACATCCCAGTATTCTTGCTGTCGTTCATCAGAACGATGACCTGCAACCGCCGCGTGCACACCATCGATTTTTATTGCGTCACGTTGTTAGCCACTTCAACCAGAGGGTTCACAATACGATGCTCAAGCAAATGGTTGAAATAGCTGGTAAGGAGCACCAAGTTAGGAAATTCAATAGTAGGATGGAATGAATCCTAATAGAGGGTGGGCCAATTGCAAAGTCCTTTTCTGAAGAGATCCTTCCTCACATGTGGATGCAATGTCACGATGGTGGCGTAAGGTACGAAAACATGACCACGAATCTTATTGAATGTTTTAATGTCGCCCTGAAAAGAACTCGCAGTCTACCGATAACGGCCATTATCCATATGACATTTTATCATGTTGCACAATACTTTAGTGCCTAACAGGAGACATCTCGCCAAGCTATGGAGTCAGGGGATGGTTACACGCCATATATGTTGTTGCAAATGCAGAGGAGGGAAATGGCTTATGCTGTACATGAGGTTATCAACTTCAACATTGAAAGGGGGTTGTTTAGTATTCAAACCGCGTCGTGTCCACCAAATAAGGGTCAAAATATTCAAAGAGTTGACATAAAGGGACACCAGTGTACATGTGGGAAGTGGCAGAATCTACACTACCCTTGTTCTCACTTGTTGGCTGTCTGCGATGCTAAGAGATTAGGGTACAGTGGCTATATTGACTCTTGTTTCACGGTGCAGGAGCATTATGTGACATATACGATGGACTTCATCCTAATCCTCCATGAACAATATTGGATGGATCCAGTGGTGCCAACATTATACGGTAACCGAAAGTTGCTTAGGTAAAAAGGACGCCCCAAAAGTTCTAGACTACGTAACTAAATAGATGTAGAGGGCGGCCAGAGGATACAGTGCGGGTTTTTCCACGAAGAGGGTCACAACCACAATCGGTGTCCAAGGTTGCTTAGGAGGTCGTGACCATGCTGGACTATCATAATAACTTCAAAAGATGAACTTAATATGTATTGTACTTGAAATTTATGAGTTACCATTAAGCTTTTTAGCTTTTGAAAATAGTGACTTGTACTCGAGTTCTATTCCGCAGTTCTATTTCGTTATTACTTTATTACATGCTTAATTTAAAATTATAAATTTATAAACATTTTGTATAAAAAATATAAATACAATTTTATTTTATTTTTTTGTTAAAATTGCTTATTATGATTCATTGCTCGAAAAAAAAAAAAAACACATGCATAATGAAATGGCTTGGGTCACTAAGTCCCACATGGTCTTGGGTCAATAAGTCCCACATGGTCACGGACTCCTCTGTCTGGGCGGCTGTTGGCGTCGTTCTTGCGGCGGTTGACGTTGCCTTCTTCAACTTTTAGCTGGCCCTTTCGCACCATCGTTACCTTCAGTTGTTGGTGGGATATGTTCCTCCAGTCTAGCATCAACCGACCCCCCATCAATGAAAAGATCAAATGGGATCGGCGATAAGGTCACGAATTTGTGGTATTGCTATTGTTCCTGATACATTGGGGGGAGGTCGCTTTGTGTGAACTTCAGAGCCTTTATCTGGTATGGTGTACTGGTGGATGCATCGTACCGATGCTGATAATGTAACGACCTGCTCATTTTACCACTTTTTTTTTTATAATAAAAATTGATATAATAAATCTAGCAGATCATAATTAACCTGAACCCGTGGGTACCAAAGATACATCAGAAACACAACACGGAAGCCTAAGCAGCAGGAAACATAAAATCATATACATCTCAAAGTACAATTTAACACAATACTAGAGTTTACTACAACCATCATATAGATACACACATCTCAAAAGTATCCAAAATAGTCCTAGGGTCTCCATCTAGAAATCTTTCTGACCCTAACAAATACTTACCCTTCAGAAAGGTAGATCAACTGTAACTATCTTTGCGGAGTTTTATCTGCTCTCCTATTTGGGCCTCCTGAAATATTTATATAATTTGGAGTGAGACACCTCTTAGTAAAGGAAATAAAGTAATGCAAGTGTGTGGCAACATGAGTATTTTCATGTTATACTTAAAAGCATACATAAGCATATTTAGTAAAACTATCTATATATTTTCAAGGAAAAACATGTATAATCATAGTATGACAGAACATACTAGATTTCCATAAGCATAATTCATCTCATATAATAATAATACAAAAAAAAAAAAAAACCCTGGAATGTTAGCTGGCTGGTGTCATGTCTTACCCACACATGATTGAGTTGTGTGGCCCGAAGGCGGGACCTAACAATGGCTGGCCTACCACTGTCAAGTCAAAGTAAATGTCTGTAAGTACGATGGGTCTGCTAGACCTAGTCCGTACAATAGGGGCGCCAATACTTCAATAAACCACATCAACTATCCATCCTTACGTTGCCCCATATGACAGCAATAACACAATGTCATGATGATCATGAACAAATAGCTATGGTACCATACATGTGCAAGCCTAAACCAAACCAATCAGGTTTTGATAACATATAACATATTTCAAATTGTGATACATTGCTATTCCATAATAATAATTGTCAATTCAATATCATTATATCACATTTCATATATAATGTGAAAATCATCAGCCCTTACGCCGACATTTCATATTTTATCAATCACGGCCCATATGCCGTATCACATATCAAATAAAAGGCTCGACCTGTACACCAGCATATCATATAAATGGCTCAGCACGTACGCTAACATATCATGTTAGAAGCTCGGCTCGTACACCGACATATCATGTGAGAACATCCTCGACCCGTACGCCGGCATATCATGTGAGAACATCCTTGGCCCGTACACCGGTTTATCATTGTAAAACTCTGTATCATTTAACATTTTTTCAGAAAACAGTAATTCATAATAAATTCTACTCATGCCACACAGAATGGGTGTTATGTATATTTAAAACATATCGTTATTTACAACAATATTTCCCAAACATAATATATATATTTATTTTTCTGAAATCAAATGTTGTAAGATTATACATATATTTTCATAAAACAACTAGTTTAGTTTATCCCCTTACCTAATTCCTGAAAAGTCCCTAAAATAATCAGTTTTACACCTGCAGGATTTCCCGTCCAACACCCTAAAAATGATATCTCCCAGAACAAAACTTTAGTATTTCCACGCATACTACATTTTCTACAACTATAGGGAAAGTCAAATACTGAATAAAAGCCTTATCCTGAATTTGAGACGGAATCCAAACTAGCCCCACCAACGATCCACTTCAGCAGTTTTGTAGAGAATTTCCCCACGAGTGTCGTGGTGGCTTCAGATCGTCGATCTGGAAAAGAATGAACCTAGAAATCAAAAGAGAGAGAGAGAGAGAGAGAGAGAGAGAGAGAGAGAGAGAGAGAGAGAGAGAGAGAGAGAGAGAGAGAGAGAGAGAGAGAGAGAGAGAGAGAATTTGTTTTGGGTTAAAATCTACGCTGAAATCCTAATTAGGGCTATTTATACACTGGCCTTCGTCGACGAGCCACGTCACCTCGTCGACGAGGTCACAAAGGAGGTTCGTCAATGAACGATTTTTCCTTGTCAATGAATTTCAGAGCTAGGAAAATATCCTCTCAGTATTTTCTCGTCGACGAAACACTCCCTCGTCAATGAGCCTAGTAAGCCACTTCGTAGATGAACTCTTAGCATTCGTCGACGAGGCCTGCTATCACTCCCTTTTTAATTTCTTTTTTCTCCTTCTTTATTATTTAAATATCATAATTCTTCAGGTCACTACATTCTCCCCTCCTTAAAAAAAATTTTGTCCTCAAAATTTGCTATCCACACGATTCACCATCCCCTAAAGAAAATAGTCTACTTATTTTATTACTTACCCTCACTTATGGCAGAGGAATATTGTGGTTACATATAGAGTTCTGGGAAATTACATATACAAAATAAAATTCCCCCAAAACTAAAATACTACTCACTAACTAAACCACTATATGTACCTGCAAAAGAAACATTACATACTATTATACTTTCCTGAATAATTGTGGATATCTTTGCCTTATCTGTTACTCAAGCTCTCAAGAAGTTTCTTCTATTGCATGATTTCTCCACAAGACTCTCACTAGAGGAATCTTCTTATTACGTAATTTTTATTCCTTCCTATCCAGAATCTGTATTGGCACCTCCTCATAAGCAAGTGAATCATTTAACTCTAATTTACCGTAACTGATCACATGAGAAGGGTTTGGGACGTACTTCCTCAACATGAAGACGTGGAATACATCGTGGATCCTGGACAACACAGGTAGCAAAGCTAGTCTGTAGGCAACCGATCCCACTTTCTCTAAAATCTCAAACGGACCAATAAACCTAGGGCTAAGTTTACCCTACTTCCCAAATCACATAACCCCTTTTAACGGAGTTATTTTCAAAAACACATGGTCGCCAATATCAAACTCTAACTTTTTGCGGCGATTATCAGCGTAACTCTTCTATCGGCTCTGTGCTACACTGATTCTATCTCTGAAGAGTTGAACCTTATCACACGCTTGCTGTACAAGCTCTGGTCCCACAACTCACCACTCACCCACTTCATCCCAAAATAAAGGAGAACGACATCTCCTACTATAAAGCGCCTCAAATGGTGTCATGTCAATGTTGGTCTGATAACTGTTATTATACGCAAATTCCACTAGTAGGATAAACTGGGTCCAACTACCCCCAAAATCTAGCACGCACGCTCAAAGCATATCTTCTAATATCTGAATCGTCCTCTTAGTCTGCTCGTCTGACTAAGGATGGAACGTTGTGCTAAAAGATAACTGAGACCCTAGAGCCTCCTGCAAGCTCCTCTAAAATCGTGACGTGAAATGTAGGTCTCTATTTGACACTATAGACACTGGCACATCATGAGAACGGACTATCTCTTGAATATATATTTATATCAGTCTGTCCATGGAGTAGTTAATCTTGATGAGAAGAAAATGAGCGGTCTTAGTCAAATGATCCATAATCACCCAAATTGCATTTTAGCCATGCAATACCATCGGCAGCTCTGAAATAAAATCCATGGATATATGATCTCATTTTCACTCTGGGATAAAAAGTGGCTACAACTGGCCTATCGGTCTCTCGTGCTCAACTTTTGTCTGCTGACACATTAGACATTGGGCTACATACTCAACAATTTCTTTCTTCATACCACTCCACCAATAAGACTCTCGCAAATCTCTATACATCTTTGTACTATCGGGATGAATTGTGTACAAAGATCTGTGAGCCTCCTCTAAAATGATCTTCCTAATGTCAGCATCGGCAGGAATACATAATCTGGAACGGAACCGTAAATCTCCGTCATCTGTAATACAAAATTCCTCCTCCTGACCATTCTGCACTCTAACTAATACCTCTGCTAACTCTAGATCATTCTTCTGAACAGCTTTAATCCTTTCCTGCAGAGTAGGCTGCACCACCATACTAACAATACATACTTGAGGACCATTCTCAACTAATTCTATGTCGAGTCTCTCTATATCCATAATGATTGGATACTGGATCTCCATAGCTGTCAACGCTGGTCCCATAGATTTCCTGTTCAAAGCATCAGCCACCACGTTCACCTTCCCTAGGTGGTAACTAATAGTGTAGTCAAAATCTTTAATGAGTTCTAACCACCTTCTCTGTCTCATGTTCAGTTCCTTCTGAGTGAAAAAGTACTTTAAACTCTTGTGGTCTGAGAAGATTTCGTACGTTCACCATACAAGTAATGCCTCCAAATTTTCAATGTGTGTACTACTGCAGCCAATTCAAGATCATGGGTAGGGTAGTTCTTTTCATACTTTTTCAATTACTTGGAAGCATACGCTACTACTCTACCATGCTGCATCAATACACAGTCAAGTCCCTTTAAGAATGCATCACTATAGATAACATAACCCTCACCCCCTGATGAGATGATCAACACTGGTGCTGTGACAAGTCTTTGCTTCAATTCCTGAAAACTCTATTCACAGCTGTCGTCCCACTCAAACCTGACTTTTTTCCTAGTCAGTCGTGTTAGAGGTCCTGATAACGCTGAGAATCCCTCAACGAAACAACGGTACCCGGCCAGACGTTTCTCGGTCTGGCCCAATTCACTATCGCCTTAATTTTACTAGGATCCACAGAAATATCATTTCCTAAAATAACATGCCCCAAAAACACAATTTTCTCAAGCCAGAATTCAAATTTACTGAACTTAGCGTACAACTTCTTTTCCTGAAGCGTCTGTAAAATCTGCCTCAAATGCATCTCATGCTCCTTATAACTCCTCGAATGGACCAGTACATCATCAATAAAAATAACAACAAACTAGTCTAAATATTGGTGAAATACTTTATTCATCATATCCATAAATACCGTAGTAGCATTTATCAAACCAAACGGCATAACGAGGAATTCATAATGCTCATATCTAGTCTTGAAGGCTATCTTTGAGACGTCTTCTGCTTTCACTTTCACCTGATGATAGTCTGATCTGAAATCAATCTTAGAATACACCCGTGTACCCTAGAGCTGGTCAAATAAATCATCTATACAGGGTAGAGGATACTTGTTCTTAACTGTCACTTTGTTAATCTCCCTATAATCTATACACATCCTCATAGTCTCATCTTTCTTTTTCACAAATAATACTGGAGCTCCCCATGGAGATATACTAGGTCATATGAAGCTCTTATCAAGCAAATCTTGCAATTGATTCTTCAATTCTGTCAATTCTGCTGGCATAATTCGGTAAGGTACTTTAAAAATCGGCGTTGTACCTGGAAGCAAATCAATAGAAAAATTTACCTCACAATCAGGTGGCAAGCCTGGTAACTCATTCGGAAAAACATTTGTAAACTCCTTTACCACTGGCGTACTAGCGAGTTTCAATTCATTCCCTGACATTTCTTTCACAAATGTCACAAATCCCTAACAACCACTCAATAGTAGTCTCCTCGCCTGAATAGCTGAAACTAATTGAGGCGGGGATTGCACTCGCGATCCTACAAATCTGAATTCCGCTTTTCTTGGAGGTCTGAATATCACTTCTCATGCATGGCAATCTATGCTAGAAAAATTAGCTGCTAGTCAATCCATACCAAATATTACATCGAACTCATGCATATCCAACACTATTAAATCGACAGACAAGATTTTCCCCTGAATATCAACTGAAAAATCTTGGAGCACCCTACTACACCTCACTATTGACCCAGTCGGTGTAGATACCAAAAATTCAGTATCTAACAACTGTGTTTCTACCCCTACATAGTCTAGTGCACTCTAGAGACACAAACGAGTGTGTGGCTCTTAAATCAAATAATACAATAACTTTAAAGGAAAACATGCTAACCATACCTGTCACCACGTCACCGGCTGTCTCAGCATCACCCGACATCAAAGTAAAAATCCTGACTGAAATCATATTCCTCTGCTGGCCTCCATGTGGCGCCTGATAGCCTCCCCGATATGGTCTAGGAGCAGGAGCGATATCTGGTGGTAAAGGACAGTCTCGTCCCAAATGTCCCTGTCTACCACAGCGATAGTAGACAACTCTCCCTACTCGACACTCTCCTTAATGCTTCATCCCACAAACCTGACAGACAAAAGGATTCTACACCATCTGAACCTCACGATCCCCAGTCTCCTGCCTCCATCCTCTGTTATAATTTCCTCTTCTCCACTGATCCTGTCTAGGACCCTACTAGTAGCCAGAAGATGCAGATATCTTCTTTTGTCCCTGCTCCTCTGCATCCATACGCTCACCAACCTCTGCCAAGGCTGCTCTATCGACTAACTTAGCAAAATCTTGTATTTTCAACACTACCACCTGCTTGAATATACCTCATCTCAATCCTCTCTCAAATTGTCTTGCCTTCTTTATCTTATCAGGAACAATATACGTAGCGAAGCAAAAAAGCTCTATAAACCGCGTCGCATACTGCTGGACCGATAACTATCCCTACTTCAGACTCAAGAACTCCTCCACTTTAGCCTCCCGAACAGTAGTTGGAAAATATCTGTCAAAGAATAACTTTTTAAATCGGTCTCATGTCATTGCTATCGGTGTCGTCCTCTACTGCTCCAGAAGTCTCACAGCAGTCCACCACCTCTCGACCTCTCCTATCAATTTATTGGTGGTGAAGAGGACCCTTTGTTCCTCCGTACACTGTAGCACGGCCAAGACTTTCTAAATCTCCTGCATCCAATTCTCGGCAGCTGCAAGATCAACCCCTCCTGAAAACGCTGAAGGATTCATCTTAGTAAACTTCCCTATAGTACATGCATGGCCTGCAAACGGACCTCCCTGCTCTCTGGAGCTCCTAGCGATCTCAATCATAACCTGTTGAGCCACACTACGAAGTACTGCATCAAAATCTGTCCCGCTGGCACTCGAGGGCCCTACTCCATCATTGTCACTCGCATGGGCACTACCTCCTCCTAAATCCATCTTGAAAAACAATAAACATAACTTAGGAACCCTATACTTATAACTTACACACCTAACATAGTTCCTTATCTTAACTTCCTCAACTCCTTCCTAACTCCGGTCCTACATTTTAGGAACACAATCCGACAATAGTTTACTATGATTTTCCTGAAATCGTCACCCTAGGAAAAACAAAGAAATCACCATGGAAGTCCTTCCTCTAGACTATAGAACAAAACCTTAAATCATTTTCCTATGCTCTAGTATTGTTTTCGCTACACTCTAAAGTCTATAGAACCTAATAACCTAGACTCTGATACCAAACTGTAACAATCTACTCATTTTACCATTTTTTTAATAATAAAAACCGATATAATAAATCTAGCAAATCATAATCAACCTAAACCCGTGGGTACCAGAAATCCATTAGAAACACAACACGAAAGTCTAAGTAGCAAGAAACATAAAATCATATACATCTCAAAGTACCATTTAACACAATACCAAAGTTTACTACAACCATCATATAGATACAAACATCTCAAAAGTATCCAAAATAGTCCTAAGGTCTCTATTCAGAAATCTGTCTGACCTTAACAAATACTTACCTTTCAGAAAGCGTAGATCAGTTGTAACTATCTCTGCGGAGCTTTATCCGCTCTCCAATCTAGGGCTCCTGAAATGTTTATATAATTTAGGGTGAGACACCTCACAGTAAGAGAAATAAACTAATACCAGTGTGTGACAACATGAGTATTTTTATGTTATACTTAAAAGCATACATAAGCATATTTAGTAAAACTGCCTATCTTTTCTGGGAAAAACATGTATAATTATAGCATGACAAAACATACTGGATTTCCATAAGCATAATTCATATCATATAATAATAATACATAAACAACCCCAGAAAGTTAGCTGGTTGGTGTCATGTCTTACCCCCACATGATTGGGTTGTGTGGCCTGAAGGCGGGACTTGACAATAGCTAGCCGACCACTGCCAAGTCAAAATAAATGTCTGTAAGTATGATGGGTCTACCAGACCTGGTCCGTACACCAGGGGCGCCAACACTTCAATAAACCACATCAACTATCCATCCTCACGCTGTCCCGTAGGATAGCGATAACACAATATCATGATGATCATGAACACATAGTTACGGTACCGTGCACGTGCAAGCCTAAATCAAGTCAATTAGGTTCTAATAACATATAAAATATTTCAAATTGTAATACATTGTTATTCCATAATAACAATTGTCGATTCAATATCATCATATCACATTTCATTTATAACGTGAAAATCATCGGTCCTTACACCGGCATTTCATATTTTATCAATCATGGCCCGTACGCCGTATCACATATCAAATAAGAGGCTCAACCTGTACGCCGGCATATCATATAAATGGCTCGGCTCATACGCCATCATATCATGTAAGAAGCTCGGCCCGTACTCCGGCATATCATATGAGAACATCTTCGGCCCGTACGCCGGTATATCATATAAAACTCTTGGCCCATATACCGGTATATCATATTAAAACTCTCGGCCAGTACCCCGATATATCATATAAAAACTCTCGCCCGTACGCCGATTTATCATTGTAAAACTTTGTATTATTTAAAATTTTCCTAGAAAATAGTAATTCATAATAAATTCTACTCATGCCATACAGAATGGGTGTTACGTATATTTAAAACATATCATCATTTACAACAGTATTTCCCAAACATAGTGCATATATATATTCCTGAAATCAAATGTTGAGAAATTATACATTATTTTCATAAAACAATTAGTTTAGTTTATCCTTTTACCTGATTTCTGAAAAACCCCTAAAATAATCAGTCTTGCACCCACAGGGTTTCCCGTTCAACACCTTGAAAATGATATCCCCCATAACAAAACTTCAGTATTTCCATGCGTACTACATTTTCTACAACTATAGGGAAGGCCAAATACTGAATAAAAGCCTTACCCTGAATTTTGGATGGAATCTAAACTAGCCCCACCAAAGATCCATTCCAGCAATTTTGTAGAGAATTTTCCAAGGAGTGTCATAGTGGCTTTGAATCGTCGATCCGGCGAAGAACGAACCCAGAAGTTAAGAGAGAGAGAGAGAGAGAGAGAGAGAGAGAGAGGGAGTGGAAATTGAATAGGAGAGAGAGAGAGAATTTGTTTTGGGTTAAAATCTGCACTAAAATCTAGATTAGGGCTATTTATACACTGGCCTTCATTGGTGAGTCACGTCACCTCGTCGACAAGGTCACGAAGAAAGTTCGTCGATGAACGATTTTTCCTCGTCGATGAATTTCAGAGCTAGGAAAACAACATCTCTGTATTTTTTCGTCGACGAAACGCTCCCTCGTCGACGAGCCCAGTAAGCCACTTCGTTAACAAACTCTTCGCATTCGTCGACGAGGCCTACTGTCACTCCCTTTTTAAATCCTTTTTCTCCCTCTTTATTATTTAAATATCATAATTCTTCGGGTCACTACAGATAACCCCCATATGGCATATGGGAAGAAGAGCCTCTGCATGCCAAATGGAGGTCTATGCCAATGTGACCTATGGTGTTGATGCTCCCCAATCACCTTGCATCCAATGGGATGGTTGGGTGGGAGCTCCCCCTCAACTCGAACACGAACCCCCCCCCCCCGCCCCACGGCTCCAGCGAGGTTCACCGCGACCTCTCCTATACAACGCCTGCTCAGTAGCTGCAACATCATCATCCGATTCGGGGCCCTCTGCGTCGGTGCGAGGAGACCTATGAATTGACCAACGAGCTTCCTTAGCAACAAATTGCATACACGCCTCTGCAATCGGTCTAACAGGACATGTCGGAACATAGTCTGATAAGTGGATGCTCCCCATAATGTGTTTCTACAACAAAATATGTTTTGAAAATACCAATAAGTTAATGATAAAGTCAGGGTATGTTCCTTACATGCGTTCAGTAAATTTTTCACTCACCACTGTTATGTGTAAACTGGCGGTTCTGCTCACGCAGCGAATCGTGATGGACCGGTACCAGTCGTTATATTCGTCTTCCGCCCATGAAGGTGTATGCCTAGGGAGTGGAAGCTCCCTAAGTTTGTAGATGACATTGTCCAATCTATGTTGCCACATCTGGACAGTACGCTCATACTTATTGCGCCAGTTGATTTGATGACTGTCGTGCTGGTCATAATCGTGTAGATCCGAATTATGGTTGTCGGGGTCGTAACCTGTCTAAACTAGATGAGGGATCTATTGCCTCAGCCTAAACTGTCTCATTACATGGTCCAATAAGTGTCACTTCATGATCTGAAAGCAAATCATAAGAGTACCAACAAGTCAAACTTGTATACCTATGAGGCATATAGAGGGTAGATTCACGTAGACATACGCAGTGTACGACATCTATATAAGCTGCTAACAATGAATTTATGTCAGAAAATTACTACGAATAGTTCTGAACCATTCAAATGCAATAAATATGGTATTACCTGGTCTTCACACATCGTATCAATGTTATATCGATATGACCCTTAGAGTATGCTGAGGGACGTGCGCGGCGTGAAATGAAACTTGTCATCTAACCGCAAGTGGGAACGAGCCATCGTCGACATGAGCAAGCAGATGTGACAAGCCAACTCTAATTGGAGCAAGAAAGGGCATGCGCTCCCATGCCTAAATCTGTTGGAGGAATAGTGCACCTCCAATTGATTGCGCCTGCCCATGACCAACTTGTCACATTTCTCTATACAGTCATGCAAGGGCAGCGCTACCCTAGCTATACGTCGATGCCATCTCCAAGTCACTTGACAGCGGGAGGAACATCAGCGACGCATAGTATTGCAACTTGTTCACGAACAACAAGTCGCATATTAGACGTAGTATGCACCCTCGAGCATACTACAATACAATCTCCTCAAATGCTTCATCGGCAATATTAGGTAAGTTCCCATCCATCCATGTCATAGACAAGGACGCGCCGTTTCATTTGCTCCGGCCAGTGGGAGGTTGCATCCAAGTAAGCTTTGACACAGCATCTCTTAGTCTTGTTGCATCGTGCCCGTGACAACGTCGCCATCAACAGGTAATCCTGTGATGATTGTGACATCCTGCAACATTATCGTCGCCTCGCCGCAAGAACAATGAAATGTGTGTGTCTCAGGCCTCCAACGCTCCAACAATGCACTAATTAAATAATGATCTAAGAAAATGTGTTGAATATGGTATATTGGATAGAACCCTACTCATTGAATCCACGGAATGCTTCTAGGATGGACTTGCAACATAGTCTCTAATGTGCACACACACTGACACCCTTTAAAGGCATCAGAATGATCCTCCTCCCATGCCCTGTAGGAAGGATGTACAGTCTCTCAATGTCAATATAGATGAATCAAATAGACCAAACTTCATCTCTATGTGTTAAATATAGTGAGGAATGTGCAAACAGAATAAATATTTATCAGTTGGAGAGCAATTGAAGAATGATATAAATATATATCAGTAGGAAGATGATACGAATATATATAAACAAAAAAATTTACCGAACCAACTTTTGAATAGTCGATTTGGTCACTTTTTAAAAAAAAAAATTTAAAATTTTACCAAACCGACTTTTCAAAAGTTGGTTTGGTCACTTTAAAAAAAAAAAAGAGTAATTTTACACCCCTTTACGTATGCATGGTTGTGCCATGCAGAACAGCTCCCCTCCCCTTACAGCATTAATGACCCATCCCCTCAACCCCCCCCCCCCCCTTTTTTTTTTTTTTATTTTCTGCATGCATCATTCATTATTGTGTTTTTTATTTTTTTTATTAATATTTTGATAAAACACTCGAAATTCATGTCTAGCAAGAATTCATTTCCTTTTATGGAAATGCAAATGCCCTCCTCCTGTTCTATTTATAATAGGAACGGATGTTGAGCTCATTTTTGCCCAGAGGAAATTACTGACCGTGTTTTTTGTTTCCTGCGACTTAGCTAGAAGTCTTTTCATGGGCTAGTAGGTGAACAGCAAGAACAAGAGCCAGACGGGGGCCCTCCATATTAAAAAGGGGTGCTCAAATTTTTCATCTTCTTGGAAGATTGCCCCTTGAAGACAATGCAGCCTGGTTATCCATAGATATTTGATGATCAAATCGAGCCCAACTGACAGAAACCCATCCCGAACTGCAACTCAAGAAGCAAAAATTTGCATAAGGTTAATTGCTTATACATTTTAATCATGAAAAAAAGAGAAGCTAGTTTTGGGTTAATACACGGGATGGAAAAAGGAAACAAAATGTGAGAGAGAGAGGGAGGGAGGGAGGGAGGGAGGGAATTCACAGTTCCAAAAAAAGGAAATAAAATTAAAAAGGAATACAACAGCAATCCCAAGGATCTAAAAGCCGCGAGAGAGGAATTGCGGATTTTAAACAGTTGGAAGGAGGAGAATACTAGATGAGATTCTGCAATGATGCACTAATGGCTGCTTCAGAGCCCCATTTTCTTTCTTCTCATTTGAATCATCCGGCAGCTGTGGACCTGAAACCATTAGTCTGTCATTTCACTGTACCTCGATTAGTTCCTGAAATTATAAAAGAACATCACTGCTAATGAAGGGGCAACCGAGTTACAGGGCTTCGAATGAGAAGCCACTACAAGCACAGCCGAATTCTTTGCTCCTCTCTCTCTTCACCAGTTATTATAGATGATTGGGTTTCTCTCTCGGCCAAACATCTTTTGTACGGCACGAACCCCTTCATACACTTGATCGGGCTGCTCATTTTATGCTCAGAGGTTGATTTCCCACTCGGTTTAGACTGGCAAGCAGGGGCAGGCTCCTTTTTTACCTTGTCATAAGAGAGTGAGTGACTAGTCTCTAAATCCCAATTTCTATGTCCACTTTCCCCATCACAAACTGATCCTGTGTCCGATCCAGTCCAAGATCCTTCCTTCTGAACATCATCGTCTTCTGCTACCCCATGATTAGACTCTGGATATGCTTCCATTGACTTTGGATTATGGAATGGAAGAAAAGGAAATGGTGGATGTCCGCAAAAGGTCCACCAAGGCAGAGGAGCAGCAGTAGCAGCTTCTTTCAAATTTGAGCTTTCATTCTGGAATGGCGTGTAATACACTGCTCCAAGTGCTCCATTTGGCAAGTGCCTCCACGCATGTTCAGCATTTGTCACACTGAATTCTACAGGTATATGATTCAATGGTACTGTATGCACAGGTTTTGCCTCGTTAATTTCAGAAATAATTGATTTGGAATTTGCAATAGCTGGAGAAGATGGTCTGTGGCAATCTGTGACTAATACAGTCTTCCCAAAGAGCTTAAGGCAACGGGTTGACTCCTCCTCAGCCAAACCATCTTTCGTGATAACATTTTCCTTTGGGAACAACTCAAACTCCTAGATATACCAGAAAAACTAATTAAACCACATCTAGATATAAGTTTTTGTGTGATTAATAAAGTGGAAAAGAAAATGAAAATTAAATGGGTTCAGTATCTACCTCTAGAACCTGATCCTCAGGTACTGAACCTGCAGCTTCTGGAACTGATGATGGAGATCCATTTTCTTCTGGTGAAGAGTTTGGTTCTGAAAGCAACAGGCTGCTAGGGTTGACATGTGCAACAGATGAAACAGGAGACGCACCCCTGTTTGGTGAATTTGAATCTGCAGAACCCAGTGTATCTGAACCAACTGCAGATAAAACTGATGTTGGAGATTGGTGTTCCTGCTCTGAAATTGACAAATTTGGAGAAGCAGACCTAGCAGGCAGCTCGGAAACTGATATTCCTTTTTTAAGCGGATGTACCAGTTTACGAGGATAAGGGTGTACGGGTTTTCGTTTTGGACGAGGAGGAGGAATCTCAATTGGTTCGACAGAGCTTGCATTACTGCCACTTGACTCGCGAACAACCTAACCACAAAATAAAAAATGAAATTAGAAAATAAAAAAATAACAATGCAACAGGCAATCCCTCCAATGAATATTTATGTCTTGGGGTCATAAATATTCAACTTAATTTAAAAACAGCATACAGATATTATGGTAGAGAATGAATACTGGAAGAAGAGCAGTAAACCTTAGAGAAAAATTTTTGGGCATGGCTCCGAATCTGAACTGCAGTCTTTGTGCCCACATGTTCTGCAAAAGCATTTTTGTTTGTAAGAGAAAGCCAATGGCTAGGGACCTGTGGTGCAGAGTATATTTTTCACCAACTGATACCTTCAATCCGCCGCCAAGCCCGGCCATATAGTTTTAAAGCTTCAAGGAACTTCTTATGCTCTTCTTCAGTCCATCTTTCTCTTTGTTTTGTTATTGTGTATGGCTTCCTCACCTATTTAAAAAGAAATGGAACAATGCAACTGAATACACAAGATACAAAGAAATTTCAAAACAGATGACCATGAAACAGAACAACATAAAAGCACTTAAAGAAACAAAACCTTGGGAGCATGATCTTCCACAGAACTAAATTGCTCTTTTAGCTGGCCACCAGTTATAGATTGAGGGCCAGAATCAAATGAAATTCGATTGTCTGCCAAGAAAACATTTTCTGTGCAAGCATCTTCATTCTGATCCTAAATACACAAAAGAAAAAATGAAATTATATTCAATTACCTCATCAGGCAGCTGCAATACAAAATTTATAAACTTTCAAAGATGTGCACGGTTTATAGAGAGAGAGGAGGAGCATGCAAAGAGTTATGGGAAACCATCTCCTGTCCAAACCCCTCTCTATCCTTTCCCAAAGTTTGAACTTGAGACCTCTAACACAGACATCCCATTATCATCGCTGTCCTCTGGAAGACATTCAACATTATAACCAAATTTTCTAAAATCTTAAGTCCCAATAGACCAATAGCTTTCATCAGCCATGTGGAAAGATTTTACTATGATTGATCAACAAAATACTATTTGTACAACCTTATATTATTGCAAAAGTTACCCAATTTAGGATATGAAGAGAATTACTACAGCTGAAGATACCAACACCAAAATTTTCTAAAATCATAAAGAAGACCCAAAAGAGAGACAACTTTCATTAGCCACGTAAAAATTTTATCACAAGTCAATGATAAATGACCATTAATGAATGCTCACATGACTGTAAAATTCATCAATTTCTATTCAAAATGTCAGCATGAGCCTCTGTTACTGCTGTTTAGTGTGAAAGATTAACATTTTTCATCACATCATTATGTTTCTTGGAAAATGAAGTGACTACTGAAAATGATGTATCTTGGGATGAATTATTGAGTCATGCATATCACTTTTCTAAGTGTGTTCTTACTAATGTGCTCGTGAATTCATGGGGTCTTACTATGAGCCTATGCAAAGATCCATCTTGCACTCATTCTCTACACATGCATAAACATTTTAGCAGAACATAAGAGACCCTAACTGGCAACACTCAACACACAAGGTTTCCATGCCATATCAAGGGTGCGGAAAGGGCATGACACATGTAGCCTTACAGACACTCAAAGAGACTGTTTAAGACTACCAACTCCCTAACCTAAATCCTAGAGAGTGTACCATTCAAAGGTGTTCCTTCGATGAGGATTTGGCTTTTCCTATTTATGCAGGACTGGTTTCATCCATATGATTCAGCCGGGCTATTACATCTTGTTGGATGGGGCAAATCAAGTAGTCTTTTTGCTGACCATAGAGGGTTTGTATCGCCTTAAACAGACTGAGATTTGCAGTTTGGTGCTTTTTCTTCTTAATAAATTTATTTGTGCTCAATACTTTTTGCACTTTTGACAAATTTTTCAAAACAAGTCCCCTTTCAAATCCATCCAAGACTTTACTCCCCTCAAAATTGTTGCGGATGATTCTGCTAAAAATTTATTAGTGCCACTGGCTTCTAGACTCTTTCCATGACATATTCCAACTTGATTACTAACCTTTTAAATCATTAAACAATCAACATAATATTGCAAATCTTGAATCAAGTTAAAAAGAATACCATTCAACTTTCTTCCTCAAAATAAGAAAGAGCAATTCTTTTTCTTTCTGAGGGAAATTAGGCAAAGTTGGTACTCTGTTCCTCAAACCAGCAGTACAATCAAACTAAGGATAACAACCAAATAATCAAGCACCAAAAAAAAACTGAAAAAACATAAAAAAAAAAAAAAAAAAAAAGCCATGGAAGGATGTCTAATGCATTTACACGAAGCTTAGTGATTCCAATGAAAACTGGTCGTCTTAGTTTCTCTTTAAAGTGCATTCATCGTTTTCAAGGAGTCCAGACTTCTATTAAAATCAAAATAAATCTCCAGACAATTGGATTAAAGATCAGGAGGAGCGTTCTAGCTAGCTTTCTCAGATCTAGTCCTAACCCAAACCATACGGTCTCTTTCAAAAAGGGGGGAAAAAATCACAATTCTAGTTTAGAAATTTGTACTTTGCAATACTCCAGTAAGTAATGAATTATTAAAAAAAAAAAACCGGGGAGGGGGAGGGGGGAGCAGGACTACGAATTCTGAGAATAAATTTTACTTTCAAGTGGCATAAATAATCAAGCCAATTACCCAAAAAATTATGGCGCTCGCAACAATTTCCAAAGCATATCTTGAGAATATATTTGATTAAAAAAGAAATGCTTCGATTATACCAATAAGTAAAAATCGAAATACTCGACGGAGTTTTCCAAAAGCATAATTTAACTACTCAGGCAAATAACGAAAAGACGCCCATAAATAACCAAGAAATCTAAATACCTGAATAGCCATAGCAGCAGAAACCATTAATCCTGTCACTGTAACAGATCTATGTTTCTTCCCGCCCTGAAATACAAGATCAATCCTCGCCTTAGCTCGTCTTCCCCTATATTTTCATCACAGGCCAAACACCAGAAAGAAATTATCATAAATTACAGCTTCTTCTTTGTCGGATTATAGTTTCAGACATAATCGATTTTGGCTTCCTCTCCCGTCAAATCAAAGAGCTCCGTACAATAACGGACTCGAGCTTATCCACGGAAAGTAACAAAGAATCAAGCTATTTCTTGTTCATAATCGCCTAATTCCAAGCTCATAATGCTCAGAAACCCTAGAGTTTAAGGATCCAGAGATTGAGATCAAGAATCACCCGCGCACACACCCAAAAAATCGAAAATAAAACAGCGATCTTCTTCGAAAAACTAACACAAAATATCAAAAATCTAAGGGAAAGTCGGAGGACTGGAACAGGAAGAGAGAAAGCGAGAGAGAAAATGAGGAGTGAGAGAGGAGGAGGAGGAGGAGAGGATGGAGAAGCTGCTCGAGACCAGAAGAAGCACAGAAGAATTAGATAGAGAGAGAGCATTGAATATTTGGCGTGAGTTGAAAAGGTGAAAGTAGGGGTTGCCACGTCAGAGGCCATTTATTTCTTTATTTTATATTTAATTTTTTCGCTGGAACGATCGAGAAATGGTTGGAATCTTGTGGCTCACGTCGAACGACAGCCCTGGACACGTGGCATCCTCTCGTCGCTGCTTCCGCTATTTATTCTCAGGGCGTGATTAATTTGGTGCGAGAAAATCGAACCAGGAGCACCCAGCGGATCACTTGTGCATCGCAGCTGTCTTCGCATGACCCCGAACACCGCCCTATTGGCCCCCTGCCTGACTGCCACGTGTCGATCCTCATTTCCCCAGCATTTGGCTCCCGCCTTGCTAGCAAATTGCGAGGTTTCACAATTTTTTCTTAAAAAATAAATTTGTTATTTTATTATTAAAATATTAACAATTGAAATTAAAAGTCTTAATTAAATCTCACAAATAAATAATTAATGCATTTCTAAAATTATATATATTATAATCAACATAAAATAATTTAAATATGAACAAAATTTTTTTATAAATTTATAATATAATTATTAAATGACAAGTAAATAAATAAAAAGTGAAGGAAAAATGAAATAATAGAAATGATAAGAAAGAGTCAAACCTGTGATAGGAGGGAAGGTGTGGCTCTGCAGGAGCGAGTACGGCGGGAACCCTATACGGCAGCGGCGGGCCGACAAATGTAAAAAAGACAAATATTAAAGTAACAAAAAATATGATGAAATATTCAATGATATTTTCGTGACGAGGAAAATCCAAAATATCTGCAGCCTCTAAAAAACGAGAGAAAGAGAAAATCGTGGGGAGCCAGGGAAAAAAGAAACGAAATAAAAGAGGCAGGTCTCAGGTTAAGGTTACTTTCCTTGCGCTTTTGGCCACGTCATCGCACTGGCCGCCCGCCTTAATGGCGCGCGCCACGTGTACGCCAGAAGAGAGAGAAAAACGAGAAAAAGTATGAGAGAGAAACACAAAAGCAAGGTTGAGTTGGGCGGATATGGATGTTTCTTGACCACTCATTTCCCAGAATTAAAAAAATTCAGGAAAACTTAGCGACCACATGTTTATCAGTTGGGTTCGGGAGAGGGGGGGAAGATAAGGTGGCGTCGCAGGTGCGGGTGTCGCCATGGAGGCCCAGCGGGAACGAGAGGCTCAGATCTTTTGAGAGATATTCTTCCCTTGCTCTTTTCGGCTGGCACCACAATTTGCCTGTGGGGCCCAGGGCCACGTTACGTGTATTTATTCTAAGTGCGCTTTATGTCTGGATTGGCGGTGGGTGCGGGGTGGGCCCCGCAGGGAAATGTGTGGCTGAGAGGGGATGGCTGGCCGTGGCGGTAATAGCCTGAGATAATAGGGATAATGCATTTTGCGCGTAGGGTTTGTGATTGCTATGTATGACCTTTTGAGGATGATTTTGTTGGGTTTTAAGGTTCCTTGAATGGAGATCTCCCATGAGCCATGTTGCCGGAGCCCTCATAATTTATGTTTCTTATTTTTTATTTTTGGGTTGAGAGTTGTGGTGAGTATAGTTCGGTTTTAACCGAATTAATTGACCAAATTTGGTCAATTCAATTCGGTCAATTTTATAACTTGGTAAATTCGGTTATTCGATTTTTAGTTCGATTATGGGAAAAGTAAATTTTGTTTAACCGATTTAATCGAATTATATAATTAATTAATAATTAAATATAATTTATTAACTTGAATTTTGAAAGCATACATATTATATAATCATATTTTTTGCATAATTAATTATAATTTGATTCAGTTAAATTCGATTAACCAAATTAATCAAAAATTTGATTCTTTCAAGTACGGTTCAGTTAAGAAGTGCAATTTGGTCAGTTCGGTTATAATGGAGAGTTAACCCAAAATATTCAATTAATTCGGTTAATTGGCCGAACCAACTAATTGCACACCCCCGGTTGGGAGTGGGATTAATCTAACTTTGATCAAATGACTTGTGCCTCATACGTTGTATAGATGTACTCGACCTTCATTTGCATAATATTTTTAAGAAAAAAAAATTTTTTTTAAAAACTAATTTTAATAAATTTTTATTTATTAATTAATATTTATTTTATTTTTTATTATATGTGTCATATATAAGTAATAAATAAATAACTTTATCAATTTAATACTCGCGGTCTGCTATTCTAATTTGTAACCTAAAATGAACAACAACAAAGTAATTAAAGTAACAATTTTAACTTCTAAATTGTATAATTTTTACAATTATTAAAAATTTGTAACCAGTTATAACAATATAAGTGTTTTTTTTTTATTTTACGATAACAATATGATTCCATATATAACTAAGTGTGACCAATTATAACTAATCTATTTCTAATAATAAACATTTCACAAATGAATTTAACCTTAGGTTACATTTGGTTTATAGAATGTTTATTCTCAAGAATATATTAGTTTTACAAGGTTAGTTACAATTAGTTATATAAAAAATTATGTTATAACTATAAAGCAAATAAAAGTGTAAAATATTTTATGAGTTCATAATAAGAAATAGGAAAAAAAAAAAAACTATTACCAAATTTTATCATGGGAATGTTTATTCCTTTTTTATTACATATTGAATGAAATAATTAGAAATAAATAAGGAATAACTATTCCCGTGATTCCCAAAATCTAAACCATATTTTATCTTATTTTAAGAATAACAATTTTTCCGAGCCAAATGAGTCGTTAATCTCTAGATTGAGCTTTTCATAAATCGTGCATATACTAGATATATTCCCTAAATTCTATGACATAGCATAAAGCATAGGTGTTTTTGTTGTCGTCATCATCTAAGTATCTTATTCTATCAATGACTAACCTTGTGACGGAGCACGAAATTTGAACTTTGGATTTGAAATTTGGGTGACTTTGAAAAAAATGCATTATAAATTTTTATTGAATTTCTCCAAATATACATAAACTTAAATTTATATCCTAAAATCCGCACTTTCAAATACTATCTAATTGTTTTTATCAATATAACTTTTGGCCACGTGCTTGTTAATATGGTAGTTAAAAATGACAAATTGAATTGGCAAAGGGAGTTGAAATCACAATCAAAGAAGGAAAAAATATAATTGAATTATAAAGAGAAGATAGTAGAAAAAAGGAAGGGAGAAACAAAGAAGAAAAATTATGAAAAATATTGACGAGATCTATCTAATTTACACATTGAAATTGTAAAGATCCGGAAAAATTAAAATAATTAAAAAAATGATAAATAAATTAATAAATAAACAAATAAAGCAATCGTAATCCTAAAAAAAATTAAGATTAATTATTATTTAATTGAGTTAATAAATTAATTAAATATTATTTAATTGAATTAATTAAGTAAATAATATGATGAGTATATATATATATATATATATATATATATATATAATGTTAATATAAAATAATAAAGTACGTATTATTTTAATGTCATTAAGTGGATTGTAATTCCATTTAAAATCCAATTGCCCTACGGCCTCTCTTTCTCTCACGCATCTCTCAGGTTTTTGTTTATTTTCTCTCCTCCATCCTCCTCCTCTCTCTCCTCATTGTCTCAGCCAATATTCAGCCAATCGTAAAGCTGAAGATACCGCTAGGTTCCTATTTTTGCCATCAATATTTCTATTTGAGCGAATTTATCATGAGAGCGGCGTAGGCACCACTTTTGAGAAAAGGTAAACCCTCACTTTTTACTCAATTTTTCCTTAGATCTTCAGTTAAATCAACGATCAGGTACCACCAAGGGGTCTTAGTCTCGATCCTCGTCATTTTGACTAGAATATAATCATTTATTTGAGAATTTATGGGTTTAGGAAATGTTAAAATATTATTTTATTGAGAATTGATTTAATAGAATTAGGATTTTGGATTCAGGGTTCGGGTGAGTGCTGCAGGTATCTTTTCGAAATCTTTGTTGGCATAGTTCAAGAAAGCAAGTAAGGAGAAATATATATTAAATCAGATTTTTATGAATTAATTGGAAAATGAAATATGTTATGAATATACGTGTATATTGTTGGCTTTTTGAATCTAATCCCTATTTTGATTATGACAAACAACAGTATCTCATCTATGTGGTAAGTGTATAAACAAGTTCATTTTTCTAAACACAGGTAACATATGGGAAATGGAAGTCGTAAGAGCATGAAAACGATCATACCCCGGCGTATTCCAAGGAATTGCAAAGGAGTAAAGCACAAATACTTTATTTATTTTTCTTAGGTTGTAATAATTAATTAGGTTTAATTGTGCATACATCTCATGATTTAATTTGAAGCTCAATGACCTTAGATTGACCTTAGGGGCCTGAACTTTCCATGAAAAACACCAAAACAAGTTTTTTAAAACCCCTTCATATTTCTTTCATCACATTAGTGAGCACTTTTCTCTATCAAGAACTTTTTATCTTAAAAAGTATCCAACATGAAAGTTGTGAGATTTTATCTTAACTTTTTTTTTCTATTAAGAACGTTCAATTTGAAGTTGTATAGAAAATGTTATGGTCAAAAGACTGAAAGGTATCCATAATAAAAAAATTCTCCTTATGTTTCTTCCGCCTCATTGATGGGCATTTTCTTAATCAATAAATTCTTATCTTAAAAAGTGTTAATATGATATTTGTGGGATTTTCTCTTAGCTTTCTTTTTTCCACCAAGAACGTTCAATTTGGAGCTGTATATAAAAAGTTATGGGTAAAAAACTAAAGGGTGTTTGCGCAAAAAGTTCCCTAACGGCCGAAAATGGCTAGTTTTCAAATTAAATCATATTTTAATACCCCCAATGGCCATAAAACGCCTACTTTTGGTTTTAACCTATAAATACAAGTCAAAGACACTTGAAAAATAGAGGAGAAACATCTTGAGAGCATATATACACATTCTTTGTTTCTCCCTCATTTTTCATATCCGCTTTGTGCATTAAATTTCATATTTCTCATACTTTTTTACTTTGAAAATTCTTTTTGGGAGCAACTATTGTGGGTTATTGAACGAAACTTGGAGTATATATCCACTCGTACTTCAAAGGATTCTTTTTTTTTTTTAGGTAATTTTGAAAAGGCTTGAGCATATATTTAAGTTTATATATATTGCTTGAAGACCTCTACTTTTTATTCTTGTTGTTTTTCAAAGATCAAATTTCTCCTACTCTTCTTGAAAATCTTTTTGAAGAAAAATATTTTTGAGGTTTTATTTAGAAAGGCTTGAGCTTATATTCATGTTTATATATATATATATATATATATATATAGCTTGATTGTGATGACCTGCTTCAATTTTCATACTTTTTTTTTCCTTTTATAATAATACCAATATAATATATCCAGCAGATCATAATCCACCTATACTCGTGGGTACCAAGGATACATCAAAAAATAGCATGGAAACCTAAGCAGTAGGAAATATAAAATCATAAAATAACTCATAATACCATATACAATACCATCCATCACAATACTAGAGTTGCTATATCCATTATATATACATATATAAATCACCCAAAAGAGTCCTTGGGTCATTTCCACAAAATCCAACTGACCCTATCACAAAATACATACACTTCAAAAAAGGCAAATCAACTGTAACTATCACAACGGAGCTTTACCCGTTTTTTTATTAGGGGCTCCTGAAAATTTCATGTAATTCGGGGTGAGACACCTCTTAGTAAGGGAAATAAATTAATACTAGTGTATGACAACATGAGTATTTCCGTGTTCTATATAAAATCATACATAAACATATTGGTATAATTGTCTATATCATATATGGAAAACACATATTCTCATATCATGGCAGAACATACAGGATTTTCATAAACATAATTCATATCATATAATATAATACAAAAATAACCCTGGTAGGTTAATTGGTTGTTGTCATGTATTACCCCCACATGACTGGGTTGTGTGACCCGAAGGCGGAACCTGACAATGGTTGGCCGACCACTGCCAAGTCAAAAATACAGTCTGTAAGTCTAATGGGTCTACCAGACCTGGTTCGTACACTAGGGGCGCTCACACTTCTTAAAACCACATCAACCATCCAACCTCATGCCACTCCGTACAGCAGTATTAACACAAATATTATGATGAATCAAGAACACATAGCATCAGTACCGTGCAAGTGCTAGCCTAAACCAAGCAAACCAGATTCTGATAATATATAGCATATAATCAAATTGTGATACATGAATATTTCATACTGTAATTGTCAAATCAATATCATCACATCATTTTGCATATTTATACATATATCATGAAGTCATCGGCCCGTACCCTGATATTTCATATTTTACCATAACTTGGCCCGTACACCGGCAAATCATATACATAGCACAGCCCGTACGTTGAAAAATCATATCCATATCATTATCATATTCCTAGAAAACAGTATTTCATTATAAATTCCACTCATACCACACGAATAGGTTTTGTACATATTTAAACATATCATCTTTTACAGCAGTATTTCCCAAACATAGAGCATATATATATATATATATATATATATATATATATATTTATTTATTTATTTATTTTCTTGAAATCATATTTTGTAATAACATACATACATTTTCATAAAATAACTAGTTTAGTTTATCCCCTTACCTGGTTCTTAAAAAGCCCCCCCTAAGAAAACAGTCCTACACCCGCAGAGTTCCCCGATCAACACCCTAAAAATGACATTCCCCAGAACAAAACTTCAGTATTTCTATGCGTACTAGACTTTCTATAATTGTCAAATAGCCAAATACTAAGTAGAAATTCTTACCCTGAATCTAGGATGAATTCCAAACTCGTCCCACCAACAATCCGCTCCGGCAGACTTGTAGAGAACTTTCCCAGGAGCGTCGTGGTGGTTTTAGATCATTGAACTGGCAGAAAATCGGTCCGAGATCTTAGAGAGAAGGGTAGAGAATCGAAGGAAGAGAGAGAAGAGATTTCTACTGCCAAAATCCACCAAAAAATGGCATTTAGAACTACTTATACACTGGCCCTCATCGACGATCTCTCTTCTCGTCAACGAAATTCAGAATCACCCAAAACCTCTCTCGGTGTTTTATCGTCGACGAAGAGCACCCTCGTCAACGAAGACCTGCTACCCCCTTTTTATTTCCTTTCATCCCTCTTTTATCATTATTTAATAACCATTTTTCTTTGGGCCATTACATTCTCCCCTCCTTATAGAAATTTCGGCTTCGAAATTTACTGTTCATGTAACTTATCATCAATTAAAAGAAAAGGGTCTACTTATTTTATTACTTACCCTCACTTATGGTGGAGGAATACCGTGGTTACATTCCGAGTCCTAAGAGATTACATATACAAAATAAAATTCTCCCAAAACTAAAATGCTACTTACTAACTAAACTTTTACATGTACTTGCAAAAGAAAAATCACCTATTTTCTTACATTTTACTTGTCAAATCTCTTAGAATAAATGCAGATACTTCTGCTTCATCTGCTCCTCTGACTCCCAAGAAGCCTCTTCCACTGCATGATTTCTCCACAAAACTTTTACCAAAGGAATCTTCTTGTTGCGTAACTCCTGTACTTTCCTATCCAGAATATGTACTGGCACCTCCTCATACACCAGTGAATCACTGAACTCTAATTCACCATAACTGATAATATGAGAAGGGTTTGGGATGTACTTTCTCAACATAGAGACGGGGAATACGTTGTGCATCCTGGATAATACAGGTGGCGAAGCTTGGAAAGAAGTGTTCAAGCTTTGATTTCTCATCTATAAATAACCCCCCAAAACTAAGGATTAATTACACCAAGAAAATACAGCAATCAAGCTTTCTTGCTCTCAAATCTCCTAATTCTCTCAAAGATCTCTTGTGTAATCAATTTCTAAATTTCACTACTAAGATTCTACTTATTAAAGGTCATGGTTCTTGTGTTCTTAATTGAGTTTTACAACTAAGAAAGAACCTCGGTAATATCTTCTTGAGCTTCTTCTTTCTATATTGTAATTTTGATTGAAGTATATAGTTTTAAATTGTACTAATCAACTTTGTTGCGAAAGTGTATTTGTACACCATATTGTTTCTTATTTCTTGTAGTTCTTTGAACGATTCTAGGTTGTTGGATCGTTGGACCGAGTGTGGGGTATCGCTTGGAAAGGTGTTGCTCTAGCCTATTAAAGGAGTGACTAAGCGTAGGGTATTGCTTGTAACAATTTGCTTCGCCTAGAAAGAAGTGTTCTAGTGGAATTCTTAGGTGGTATTGGCCTAAGGCGAGGACATAGGTTGGGGATAAGCCGAACCTTGTAAAAATCTTGGTCTCACTCTTACTCTACTCATTTACATTCAATATGTGTGTGTGTGTGTGTGTGTGTGTGTGTGTGTTTGAGTGCAAGTTGCTCGAAAAACAAAATCCAAGATTAATAAGAAGACTCTTAAACTTAAGAAAGTACGTTTTGATTAAACATTTGCAGAATCCCACAAGGGAGTACGTTGTTTAATCGTTTGCAGAAATCTTAGTTAAGATAGTGCAAACAATTTTCATTCAATTTAGGGCTTGAAACAATCATATACACAGGGCTACAAACAAAGCTGAAAATTTCCAATGAGCTACATATTATATTTTGATTAGGTGGTTGATTACTTTAGTTGTTTGATTGGTTATTTGATTGTTTGAAGTATTGTTTACTTCTGTTGTGATTGGTTTGTGGATTGATTGTTCAATTAAGGTTTGGTTGAGTGATTGTTAAATTAACAAGAGGTTAAGAATTCATAAAAGGAATTAAAAGAAAATTTTAATAACCCCATTCACCCCCTCTTTGATGTAGGACGGGAATGGTCGACCTATGTCCTACGATTCAACCCTCACACAAGCACATACACTTAAACACTTTAATTTAAGAATTTAATTATCCGAACATAAACACAATAAATCATGTTTTATTTCACATGTTCAAGAATTTTGAAAAGGTATATGACTTGTCCAGCAATTAAGTCCCGATTGGTTCTTTCACAAAGGAATGAAGTTATATACTGAAAAGTTGTTATTTCAAAGATTCAAGAATAAAAGTTTTATGTTAGCAAACTAATATTCATACAATTGATTTTAACTAGCAAGTACCAATATTGCAATCTATGGATCAAATGGGCTATTCAAAGATGTGATTTTAATCTACTAGCAAGGGTTCACAAAATATAAAAAAAGATTCAAACACAAGTATTGAAGTTACCAAGATATTGGTTTGGATGACTTGACGTTGTTCCACACGTAGTTAGGTCATACCGTTGGTCCTTTGTACAAGCTTTGAATCACAAGATGAACACAACAATGAAGTGTAGATGATGATCGTCGTGTGGGTGTATGAAGACGCTGGTCGTGTGGTGTTGATGGGGGCCGTGAGAATATTAGATGGAGGAGGGGTTGATGGAGTCGTTGGATAGTTTAGTGGTCTCTCACCACTTGATCTCCGGAGAGAACGCCGTAGCCTCACACTACTCACTCACAAGGAGAGGAACAAGCTTTACAAGCTCAAGCAAAGAAATGCTTCTTCAATATTCAACTTCAACTTCTTTCTTGTTCTTACAATAAGAAAGCTATTTATAGGCATAGCCTAGGAGACAAAGCTTTAAACACTCAACAATTTTCAACAACAACTCTCCATAACTTTCAACAACAACTCTCAACAACTTTCAACAACTATTAACCTAACACAATTAATACTTACTAAAAAACAAGGAACTTCAACTCATAAGCACACAAGTCAAGCTTAGTTGTCTTGCATTATTACAATTCAAATTTGAAATTTAAACATATTCCAAAAGGAAGGCCAAAATCGTGTGGGACCCATTGGAGCCATGTGGGGGCCACATGGATTTTGAGTTGGACTTTGCTTCAATACTTCACTTGGGTCTTCAAGCATGGTCTTCAAGCACCTAATAATCTTGAAATAACATATCTACAAAAAATATAAATTAACACAATAGCAAAGTCTTCACATAAAAAAGTCTTCCATCAAAGAAGTAGATGATCTTCAATTAATCCCATGTGTTCCTACAAAATAGATATAAACAATAGTGGACATCTGGAGGCCATCCACGTGTCACCATGTCAGCAAAGGAGTGGAGATCGGGAGGTCGTCCATGTGTCATCATATCAGTAAAAGGGATACATAAGGCATGTTGATCCCCATCATCTCTCTCGGGCCCAAAAGAATTCTTCTCCGAAGATTTAGAGGTGATGTATTGGGAATACAGTTTTGAAGTGCGATGAAAGAGGCCTTCTTTAAATATCCAGCTTCTCTCAATAAGTGGTTTGTCTCTCCACTTGACAAAGAACTTTTGATATGATCCTACTCGTGTGAACTTTAGCTTGTCATCCAAGATTACATCAAGGTACTTGGGCATGGGTAAGGGTAGAGGCAAAGGCAATTTTGGGTTTTCAGGGTCAAAAGGAGTGGGAAATGGAGTGGGGTCACCTGCAGGGTTAGAATTTGAAGGCTCCATAAAATAAGATGCTACAAGAAAAAGGGTTAGATTTTCAACATTAAAAACATTGTCTATGCTAAAATCAATAGGAATATTAAGCATGTAAGCATCAGAACTAGTTTTCTTGAAAATTTTGAAATGATCCATCTTGTTAGCATGTAACTTCCTCACCTTTCCTACAAGAATCTGTTCAGGATGAATCTGGACCATAACCATATCACCTTTTGAAAATTCTTTCAACATGCAATGTAGGTCAGCAATAGATTTATAATGTTCATGATTCAAATTAATTTTCATTCTGATCTCAGAGTGTAAGTCATGTATGTGTTTTGCAAAAGTATCAGCTGACTCGCTAACTCTAGATTCTGGTGGCAATGGAATGAGGTCTGTAGGCTTCCTAGGGCTATATCTTGTAATAACTTGAAATGGGCTGAGTATTGTGGTCCTATCCACTAAACTGCTGAATGCAAAATGAAGGCATAAATCCCAAGATGTAATGTTTTCAACTACCTTACATCTCAATAGGTCCCTAAGGCTCCTATTTACGAGTTCAACTTGACAATTAGTTTGGGGATAGTAAGCACTAGAACATTTAAGTTTGGTGCCTAACATGGTCCTTAAGGCTGTCAAGAAGTAACCTATGAGTTGTACATCTTTATTTGAAACAATGGTTTTGAGAAACCTATGCTCGATGAGAATCTTGTTGGGTGCTCTATCATTGATGCATGTGCTCAAAGTGTTATCTTCCTCGGGATTAGGGAAAGTAGGGCAGGCAAGTGGACCTAAACTCTTATGAACAAAGTCATGTTCATTCAATTTATTCACTTGTTTCAGCTCCTCATGTTTTATCGGATTCACTCTATGATGTGGTAAATGAGGCAGAGATGAATAAGGAACCAGGTCAGTGATGTGTTGATTGTCTCTCGTGGGAGATGACTCACTAGGTGACTCAAAGATGACATCCTTAAATTCATAAGGTAGGGATGATACTTCTACAAGTGTTTCTTTCTCAAAAAGGGACATTTCAGTCTCCTCAGTAACAACCACCAACACTTGTTGTGTATCTTGACTTTCCTGCTCAAACGACCCTTCACTTATGATATTCAAGGTTTCTCCACTAGTTTCTTTATTTTCCTTCTTCTTTTTCTCACCATCTTCCTTATCAAGTGCCAAGTTCCTAGTGGGACATTGTTTAGGAAAGTGTCCTTGTTTATGGTACCTAAAGCACACTGCATTGCCAGAACTCTGGTGAGAGGATCCAGTCATAGGTGCTTTCCCTTTGTCCATAGGTTTTTGGTCCGTGGGATTACTCCCTTGGGAAGCAACTTGACCTGATTGCGCTGGTTGAGACTTTTCATAACTCTGAATCTGGTGAGAGTATGATTCATTGGAAGAGGTATCAAACCGTTTTCCCATGTGCCCTTTAGTCATTTGCTCAAATTCATAAGCTAAACTATAGGCATGTTCAAGGGACTCAATGTGATATGGGAACAGTTTTCTCCTCAGTTCAAGCTTTAATCCTAGGCAAAATCGGGAGGTCTGTTGACTATCAGTCTCATAGACACCACATCTTACAGTCAGCTTATCGAATTGATTCATATATTCTATAACAGTCATGATACCTTGACGCAAGTCGTAAAGCTGATCTATAAGGTGCTCTCTATAACTAAGGGGTGCATACTTCTCCCTTAACTTGTCCTTCATTAGATCCCAATGCTCAATGGGTTTATGGTTTAACCTCGCTTCTTGCCTCTCAATGTTTATCCAATGGAGTTTGGCTTGCCCAGTTAGTCTCATTCTTGCAAACCTCACTCGGTGTGAGTCATGCATCTTACACCACTCAAAATAGGCATCCATTCCAGTCAACCAATCTTGAAAGACTTTAGGATCCTTTTGTCCATCAAAGGTGGGGGCTTCTATCCTCATTTCATCAATGTAAGGATCACGACGCTCCCTACGGCAAGGTCTCCTAATATGAAGGTCATCAATGTTATAGTCCTCATCATCCCAATGTTGGGCATAGGGCTCACGACGTGGGGGTATCCTAGCAATGTCATCTTGGCAACTCACTCGCCTTTGTGGAGGGAGGGAAGGTCTTTCTCTAGGAGTCATAAGTGGCTCTCTCTCAACATGGATCCTACGACCTCGGTGAGGATTCCAGACTTGAGTAGACATCCTAGGGGTTGGCAAAGGATTCGGAGAGCACTAGGGCAGCCCTTTGGAATGGTGTTTGGTTACACAAGGTAAGGTCAAGTGTAAATGTAACATAATTGAGGTCCAAATACTCAAAATTCAGAGTATAGATGGGCTGTTCTTGGCAAAACCGTCACCCGTTTTTCTGGAAACCCGAGAGTTGCTAAAGGATTTTCAACTGCAAACACCTTTTGGTATTTGGGGCATAACTTTTGCTACAGAACTCCAAATAAGGTGATCTTAGTGTCAAAAGAAAGCTAAGAAAATTTCCCACAACTCTTGTGTTTAAGGTTTTTGAAGATGGTAAGGTTTTGATAGTGAAAATCGCACATCAATATGGCAGACGGAAAATGAAGATGTTGGGACTTAAAGGGTTCACCTAATTCGAACTAGGCTCTGATACGAAGATGATGTAGGACGGGAATGGTCGACCTATGTCCTACGATTCAACCCTCACACAAGCACATACACTTAAACACTTTAATTTAAGAATTTAATTATCCGAACATAAACACAGTAAATCATGTTTTATTTCACATGTTCAAGAATTTTGAAAAGGTGTATGACTTGTCCAACAATTAAGTCCCGATTGGTTCTTTCAAAAAGGAATGAAGTTATATACTGAAAAGTTGTTATTTCAAAGATTCAAGAATAAAAGTTCTATGTTAGCAAACTAATATTCATACAATTGATTTTAACTAGCAAGTACCAATATTGCAATCTATGGATCAAATGGGCTATTCAAAGATGTGATTTTAATCTACTAGCAAGGGTTCACAAAATATAAAAAAAGATTCAAACACAAGTATTGAAGTTACCAAGATATTGGTTTGGATGACTTGACGTTGTTCCACACGTAGTTAGGTCATACCGTTGGTCCTTTGTACAAGCTTTGAATCACAAGATGAACACAACAATGAAGTGTAGATGATGATCGTCGTGTGGGTGTATGAAGACGCTGGTCGTGTGGTGTTGATGGGGGCCGTGAGAATATTAGATGGAGGAGGGGTTGATGGAGTCGTTGGATAGTTTAGTGGTCTCTCACCACTTGATCTCCGGAGAGAACGCCGTAGCCTCACACTACTCACTCACAAGGAGAGGAACAAGCTTTACAAGCTCAAGCAAAGAAATGCTTCTTCAATATTCAACTTCAACTTCTTTCTTGTTCTTACAATAAGAAAGCTATTTATAGGCATAGCCTAGGAGACAAAGCTTTAAACACTCAACAATTTTCAACAACAACTCTCCATAACTTTCAACAACAACTCTCAACAACTTTCAACAACTATTAACCTAACACAATTAATACTTACTAAAAAATAAGGAACTTCAACTCATAAGCACACAAGTCAAGCTTAGTTGTCTTGCATTATTACAATTCAAATTTGAAATTTAAACACATTCCAAAAGGAAGGCCAAAATCGTGTGGGACCCATTGGAGCCATGTGGGGGCCACATGGATTTTGAGTTGGACTTTGCTTCAATACTTCACTTGGGTCTTCAAGCATGGTCTTCAAGCACCTAATAATCTTGAAATAACATATCTACAAAAAATATAAATTAACACAATAGCAAAGTCTTCACATAAAAAAGTCTTCCATCAAAGAAGTAGATGATCTTCAATTAATCCCATGTGTTCCTACAAAATAGATATAAACAATAGTGGACATCTGGAGGCCGTCCACGTGTCACCATGTCAGCAAAGGAGTGGAGATCGGGAGGTCGTCCATGTGTCATCATATCAGTAAAAGGGATACATAAGGCATGTTGATCCCCATCACTCTTGGGACTGCACCTTAACTTTCAATTGGTATCAAAGTGAAGTTGTAGCAAATCCTAACTAGAAGCTACATAAAGATTTATATGGCACACCTAAGAGTAGATCCCTTTGGAGGGGATCAATCCTCAACTAGACTACCTATTTTTTGTGGACTTAATTATACTTTTTGGAAACAAAGAATGAGGATATATATTCAAACCATAGATTGGAAAGCATGGAAGGTTGTCACACATGGTGACTACATTCCTACTAAAATCGTATATGGCAAAGAAGTTCCTAAAGAAGAAAAAGACTTGACCGACAATGATTACAAAATGATGCAAGTAAACTATAGTGCCATGAATACACTATATTGTACTTTAGGTGTTAATGAGTTTAATTGGGTCACGACATGTAAGTCAGCCAAATAAATTTGAGACAAACTAGAAGTAACCTATAAAGGAACCATAGATGTTAGAGATAGTAGAATCGACTTGCTCACAAACAAGTATGAGGCTTTCGAGATGAACCCGGATGAAACAATCACTAATATGTACACTAAGTTCACTCACATAATGAACTCCCTCAATGCCTTAGGAAAAAATTACTCAACTTATGAAATGATCCAGAAAATACTTAGAGGACTTCCTCCAATATGGAACCTAAAGTTACAGCAATTACGGAAGTAAGAAACCTTAAGAATATCTCACTAGATGAACTTATTGGATCTCTTCTCACCTATGAGATGACTATGAATGAAAGAAATGTTGAAAACAAAAATAGAAAATCTATAGCCCTTAAGGCAGCAAGAGAAAACTCTTGTGATGAAGATGAAGAAGAGATGGATGAAAATGAAATAGCCTTCATATCCAAGAAACTTGTAAAAATTCTTAGAAGGAAGAATAAATTTACAAGAAAAATCTAAAACTCAAAACCAGATGAACAAGAAGAAAAGGAAATTAGTAAAAAGAAAACAAAGGTTGAACCTCCAACATACTAAAATTGTAAGAAAGTTGGACATATAAAATTGGATTGTCCACAACTTAAGAAAGATTCCAAAAAGAAAAGGAAAAAGGTAATAAAAGCCACTACTTGGGATAATATGTATAACGACTTGCTTAACTTATCAAATAATAAGCATATTTAAATATATGATCAACCCAACCCGTGGGCAATGGGGATAGACCAATCATAAACAGCAGAAACCTAAGCAGCAGTAAGTATAAAATTACAACCATCCAACCATAAAACATAATACCAGAGTTTACTTACACCAAAATAACATACATATATGTTCAATCTCCCATAACATTCCAAATACAACTAGGATCTCATAACAAAATAATCCTGATCCTAGTACAAAATGTTACCCTCCTAGTATGGTAACTTAACAAACTCAATGGCAGCCACGAGCCGCCGGTCTCTCAGGGTCTCTTGAAAAATTAATTAAATTCGGGGGTAAGACACTTCTCAGTAAGGGAAAATAAACTAAATACAGTTGTGTGACAACATGAACATTTAATACAATTATACATATACAGTAGATTTTATATATCTGTAAACATTCATCATATCGTACTAAATAATCATATACTTTCATATTTGCTAATAAATCATATTGCTCATAAAATATCTGTTATAGTTGATAATACTGAAAACATACCTAGGATGAATAGCTAGCTGGTGTCATGTATTACCCCCCATGTCGGGTTGTGCAGCCCAAAGGTGGGACCCGATAATGGCTGGTCGACCACTACCAAGTCAAAAATATTTGTAAGTACAATGGACTCGCCATACCCTGGTTTGGATTGTTAGGTGGACATCTATACTCTACATTGAATGCCACATCGACTATCTATCTCTCACCCCCTCGTGGGGTGGTTAGCACCAATCTGATCATAGATATCTGATCTATAAGTTACGGTACCGAGCTCCTGAAATTGAACTAAACTAACATCCGGGTTCTGATAACATATAATACATCATATTATAGCATTTTTCATAATTTCATAAATACGGCCTCGCGCCAAAATCATTTCATATATATATATATGGTCTCGCGCCGAAATCATTTCATTCAAATATACGACCTCGCGCCAAAATCATTTCATTCATATCATTCTAAAAATAATAAACTATCATGTACTTATCAAAATCTTCATAATATACTGTATCTTTTCATAACTCCTGAAAACATGTTTTATTCATAAAATTTGTCATATCATTAGTTTTCATGAAAAATAACATTCATGCCACACAAGTTGAATAATTCTGTACATTTCATTCTAAAATCACATTTTCCATATAATAATAGTATTTTCCTAATAACATACATTTTCTCAATAATATTCAAATATCATGCATGCTTTCTTGAAAATTAATTTATCGATAAATAATAATAATACGCGTGGAAAATAACTATTTTAGTTTATTCCCTTACCTGATAACTAAAAAGCCCCTATGAATTCTTGGACTCACACCCGTAGGATTTCCTGATCAATACCTTGAAAATGAAAACTCCCAGTACTAAACTTCAGTATTTATTCGAGTACATCATTTCCTTCAACTGTGGAAAGACCAAATTTTGAATAAAAAGTCTTACCTCAACTTAGGAATGAATTCCAACTTGCTTCCACCAACGATCCGCTCTGGCAGATTTGGAGAGAACTTCCCTAGGAGCGTCATAGTAGCATTAGATCGTCAATCTGATGAACGACAGAACCGAAATCGAAGAGAGAGGAAAGAGAAATCGTAGGGAGAGAGAGAGAGAGAGAGAGAGAGAGAGAGAGAGAGAGAGAGAGAGAGAGAGAGAGAGAGAGAGTGATTTCTATTTTTCTGGATTAAAAATCCAAATTTCAGCTATTTATAGGGCCGAATTCGTCGACGAGACACGTCACCTTGTTAACGAGTCCTGTAGAAAGTTCGTCGACGAACCTACATCCCTGTCGACGAATTTCAGATTTCCAAAAATCCTCTCTCGATATCTTCTCGTCAACGAAACATATCTTCATCAATGATGCCCTCTTATACTCTCGTCGACGAATCCCCTATGTTCGTTGACGAGGACCTGATAAATTTCCTCAGTTATTACTCCCAAAGTGCAATGTCGTCGACGAACGCTCTGTTGCTTCCTTCTGTTTCTGTTTCCATTTCCCTTCCTCTTTATTTAAATACCATTTTTATTATTCGGGTCATTACATTCTCCCCTCCTTATAAAATTTCGTCCTTGAAATTTACTATCCATATAATTCATCATCCCTTAATAGGTAAAATGATCTACTTATTTTATTACTTGTCCTCACTTATAGTGGAGGAATACCGTGGTTACATTCCAAGTCTTGGGAGATTACATATATAGAAAGAAAATTTCCCCTAAAATCAAAATACCACTCACTAACTAAAGTATTACATGTACCTGCAAAAGAAATACTGCATATATACTTACATCTTTTAATTATATCTGAACTTCTTGGAATAGTTGTAGGTATTTTTGTCTGATCTGTTCCTCAAGCTCTCAAAAAGTTTCTTCTACTGCATGATTCCTCTATAGAACCTTTACTAGAGGAATCTTCTTATTACATAGTTCTTGTTCCTTTCTGTCCAGAATCTGCACTGGTGCCTCCTCATAGACTAGCAAATCACTAAGCTCTAATTTACTATAACTAATGATATGAGAAGGGTCTGCAACGTACGTCCTCAACATAGAAATGTGGAATACGTCATGCATCCTGGATAATGTAGGTGGCAAAGCTAGCCTGTAGGCAACCGGTCCCACTTTCTCTAAAATCTCAAATGGACCGATAAACCTAGGGCTAAGTTTACCCTTCCTACTAAACCACATAATCCCTTTTAACGGGGCTATCTTCAAAAATACATGATCACCTACATCGAACTCCAAATTCTTGCGGCGATTGTTGGCATAACTCTTCTGTCAGTTCTGAGCTGCACTAATTCTATCCCTGATGAGCTGAACTTTATCGTACACTTGTTGTACCAGCTCTGGCCCCACAACTCACCACTCACCCATCTCATTCCAATATAAAGGAGATCGACATCTCCTACCATACAGTGCCTCAAACGGTGCCATACCAATGCTGGCCTGAAAATCATCTACAACTTCACTAAAGGAAAAGAAAATCTTGATATAATGATTAGTGCACAAAGAATGTATTTGAATAAAAAAAGGCGTAGGGTTCAATGGAGTTCAAAATATAAGGAAAAAGAACCTCTATATGGGGTACTTTACAAAAGCCTCCAAAGACTATGCTAGCACCTCCTCTAATGCTTATACTCACACTGCATGTTTTCTATATAAGAATAAAGAACATATTAAGTTCGAATGTCCATTAAAGAGGAAAGATGTGAAAATTAGACAAGTTTGGAGAATAAAAGAATCAACTTCTTCTAAACCATCCGGACCCAAGAAAGTATGAGTACCTAGATAAAAAGCCTAATTCACAAACTACGGACTCCAAAGATATTAGGATTAGGTATTCCCTTTTAAAAATTAAGAAAGCTACTTAATCCAATTCAATACAAGGATAATGAACTAGTTGAAATAAAGAAAAGCTCATGAGATAATTGACAAATCACAAAATGTCATTGGTAGCCTCAAAGAAAGAGAATCTTAATTGACCATGGCTTATCTTCAAAGAACAAGGAAGTTATATGTCTCGAAAGGCAATGCTAAAAAGATCCTTGAAGCCTAACAATTTTATAAAGCATAGTAGGGAAGTAAATTAGGAAGGTTTCAAGATAAGAATAGAAAGATTTTTGAAAATTTACAGACTTTAGACTACTGAGCTTGTAAGCTCAGACGACTAAACATTGTAGCACTGAAGGCTTAGATGACTGAGTCTAGACCTCAGATGACTGTGGTGCTACTGCCTATTCAGTTTCCTAATTCTAAAAATCTTCAGAAGAATGAACTAAATCTTCAGACTTCTGAGGTCACGGGAACTATATATTGACGACTATAACATTGAAACAAATAAAAACAAAAATGACATTGTTGGCCAAAATCATAAGATGATTCGTACAAGGCTTAACTTAGAAAATATTAAGATTTGGAAAGTAATATGAATTTTCGGAATTCATATGAAATCAAAAGAAAGAAAAACTGAAGCAAATTGAGCTTATTGCATGAGCATTTTGATTAAGAAATGATATTTGAGCAAAATGAGAGATACTTGAGCAACATGAGAACAATTTGAATAAAATTGTAGCACAATGCACAAATGATAATAATATGTTCCATGCTTATATGATATGCTGATATGCTGCATACTTACATGTTAAACGATGATATTCTGATATGCATATGTGGTGAGATACTGATGAAATGATAATATGACCTAAATACTGAGCTATGACTATGCTAAAATGCTGATATAAAAAGAGGGAAAGTTTTGCAAAATTTAAATGTGAACAAATTAAACATACGCATGTTATGATATTGATATTATTCTTGATATTGGTATCCATGAGCATTTACATGAAATAATTGATATTTGAGCATGGCATGATAAATTTAAAAGCACAATTGGTATCTTCATGAATACATAGTTTACAATTCACAAATGAAAGTCTAAATTTATTGAATATAAGATACATTTCATTTAGGAGGAGTTAAAGTTTTTAAATAATGATATCATGATTTATGGAAATCATTGAAAATTATGATCTTTAGTATTTTTTTTCCTCATACTACTTTGGAAACTTTTTGTTAATCTTGTTATGCATGATAAATGCAAAGTTTCTGTTTTGAGCCTTCACTAGATCTATACTTTTGCTTATGGTTGCTCATTGCTTTAATATTTATGCGTTTTTCTTGATATCTTACTCTTTTTTATTGATGTCAAAAGGGGGAGAAATTTTGGAAAAAAATTGAGCGTGATACTACATACTTAAGTTGATATATTGACTCAACTATGAAAGTATTTGATCTTGAATGATGTGATCTTGATCCTGAATGATGTGATTTGGATATATGAGCATGATATTGAAATTAATATTGAACTTGACCTTGATATTGCAAATATTGTTAAGTTGATGTTTATTGTAGGGGGTCTTTTTAAGACTTACTCAATTTTTTGCTCCTTATTTGTCATCATCAAAAAGGAGGAGATTGTTGGCCTTATAAGGCTTAAAATCTTGTTTTGATGATAACAATTAGAGGAACTTAACATATTTGGTTAAGTGATGATATTTCAGAATTCAAGTATGTGAATACAAGGTCAAGTGCTCACAAGGATCATTGAAAGCTTATACTCCAAAAAAAGATGATCAAATGAAGCTTAAAGATATTAAGGCATGGATTCAAAGATGATCTAATAAAGCTTGAAGATCATGAGAGCATGAATATTAAAGAGAACTTGCTAAAAGCTTAAAGTCTATTGAAGCTTGAAGACAAGATGGAGCCAAAGAAAGACAAGCATGGAGACTTAAGTGCTTAGAATGTTAAAGTCTTAAAAAGTCTTTATGTAAGTACTTCAAACAATTTTATTATGGATGCATGAAATTCTTATGTTAATTTCTTAGACCTAGATATCATTTAAAATACTTGTAAATTTTTTTTGTAAGGTCAAAAATTATTTCAAAAAGGCTAAACTTATTTTTGGAATGAAAAGCACTAAAAAAAGGTTTTTTCAAATGCTGTTATTTTTTCTATATCCGCATTGATGTGCATTTTTCTCTATCAAAAACTCCTTATTTTAAAATATGTTCAACCTAAAGGTTGTGGGATTTTCTCTTATCTTTCGTTTGATACAAAGATGGTATGATTTGGAGTTATATAGAAAACGTTGTCACCAAAATACTAAAGGGGGGTCGAAACTATCAAGAAACCAAAGTTTTTGTCTGCCTAGAAGACTGAAGTTTAACTTCAGTCTACTTAAGAATTTCTTTAGAAAATTGAAGATTAAGTTCAATCTATTGAAGAATTTTCTATAAAAATCCTAAAGAGGTAGTATAGCCTCAAAAAACTGAACTCTTCACTCCAGTCTTCTGACCTTGTTTCCAAACTGAATTTTTCAATGTTCTAAAGTACTTCAGAAGACTGAACCCGACACTTCAGTCTAATGAACACTATTAACAGTCATATTTTTTAAAAGTTTTTAAATTCAAATTCATATTTCTTGTGCTCCAAACTTTCTATAAACTTGGGAAACACTCTAAGTCACTTGGGAAACACGAAATAGACTTGATTTCTCATCTATAAATAATCCCCTAATGCTAAGGATTAATTACACCAAGAAAATATAACAATCAAGCTTTCTTGCTCTCAAATATCTCAATTCTCTCAAAGTTCTCATGTGCGATCAATTTCTAAATTTCACTACTAAAATTTTCCTGATTTAAAGGCCACAGTTCTTGTGTTCTTAACTGAATTTTACAACTAAGAAAGAACCCTGATAATATCTTCTTGAGCTTCATCTTTCCATATTGTGATTTTGATTGAAGTATATAGTTTTAAATTGTACTAATCAGCTCTGTTGTGAGAGTGTATTTGTACACCTTATTGTTTCTTGTTTCTTTTAGTTCTTTGAACGATTCCATGGGGTATTGCTTGGAGAGGTATTGTTCTAACCTATTGAAGGAGTGACTAAGTGTGTGTAACAGTTTGCTCTGCCCGAAAAGGAATGTTATAGACGAATCCTTGGGTGGTATTGGCCTAAGGCGAGGATGTAGGCTGGGGATAAGCCGAACCTCATAAAAATATTGGTCTCGCTCTTACTCTACTCTTTTACATTCAGTATATACATTGTGTGGTGCGAATGAGTGTAGGTTGCTAGAAAAACAAAATCCAAGATTAATAAGAAGACTCTTAAACTTAAGAAAGTACGTTTTGATTAAATTTTTGCGGAAGCCCACAAGAGAGTACGTTGTTTAATCGTTTGAGGAAATCTTAGTTAAGATAGTGCAAACAGTTTTCATTCAAATACAGGGCTTGAAACAATCATATACACAGGGCTACAAACAAAAAGCTGAAAATTACCAAAGAGCTGCATATTATATTTTGATTAGGTGGTTGATTACTTAAGTTGCTTGATTGGTTATTTGATTGTTTGAAGTATTGTTTACTTGTGTTGTGATTGGTTTTTGGATTGATTGTTCAATTAAGGTTTGGTTGTGTGATTACTAAATTAACAAGAGGTTAAGAATTCATAAAAGGAATTAAAAGAAAATTTTAATAACCCAATTCACCCCCCTCTTGGGACTACACCTTAACTTTCAGAGACAAAAACCAAGTCCAAGGAATGCTTGAACTTGTCCATGGCAACTTCAGCTTCTACTATGAACCTCGACTTAGTTGTAGATGTCACAACTAGAGACTGCACCCTGGACTTCAAACAATGTCTTCCCACAATAGTAAGCACATACCCCATTGTAGACCGCTTGTCATCAAAACCCCCTACATAGTTTGCATCAACAAATCTCACAATTTACGGACTACTCTATTGCCTGCCAAAACACTCCATTGCACCAGCATAGGAGACCTTTGACATATCCTGAACATCACCATCTGTCTTTGGGTACTGAGCAATAGATCATTTACATTGATTCTCCATAGAACCACCCTGAGATGACAAACAAAATCTCCCTACAGTTTGTCCACAAATCCACCCTGAGATAACTATAATCTCCCTACAGCTCTGTCCACAAAGTTACCCTGAGATAACCTCGATCTCCCTGTAGCTTTGTCTTATCAATCTCCAAACCAAAATTTTTCTTGGTCGTACCCCAAACCTTCATGTCAAAACCTTTCAATAGAGTTCCCAACTAATTAGCCTTAGTCAAAGTCTTCCCAGCCAATAACATGTTTTCCACAAACAATGGAAACATCACCCCCTTGCATCATATCATCCTCTTCCCCACTGGAAGCTCCACCAACTCTCACATCTTATTCTTATGAAGTTACTTTTTCTCCTCCACCATAGCTTCCATTCATCTATTTTTCCCTTTACTGTGCACTAAAACTTGAAAAATAGTAGGAACCTTGCTGGCAGTAATGAATGCATAAAACACCATAAAGTCAAATTTATACCTGATTGGTGGCCTAATAGTGCATCTGGACTTGTTTTAGTTATCTATATGATTCTCCCTAAGTCCAAAAAAAGATATGTGGAACACACATGCAGTAATATGTAGTAAAAGTTAGCCATTACTGCTCCCTGAGTCTCCTTCCACTACATTTGCAGATTTTGACGAACCTTCTTGATTTTTAGCATTCATTTTCTTCCAATATGTACACTTCGGTCTTATGTGTCTAATTTTCTCGCACTTAAAACACCTTATGTCCTTCTTCTTCCCAAATTGCGATCGAGATCTACTCCGGAACTTGCTTATCCCATGCTTCTGGTTACCTTTCACCACAAACCCTTCACCATGTGAAATTTCATCACTGGCCATCTTTCTTTGATGAAAACCTAGCAATGCGTTTGTTATCTCTTCCAAATTCAAGGTTTATTTATCCCATGTTAGAGTCGTAACCAAATTTTCATACGTGTGAGACACTGGTAGGTAATTCAATAGCATCAATGTCTTGTCATCTTCCTTTAATTTCACATCAACTCACATTAAATTACTTATTATTTGATTGAATGTGTTGATGTGTAGGTTCAAATCCGAACCTTCCACTATCTTAAGCCAATATAACCTTTGCTTAAGAAATAATTTATTCGAAAAAGACTTAGACATATACCGACTTTCCAATTCCTACCAACCTGCTGCCGAAAAATTCTCATCCATGATGTTAGACAACATGTCATCAGCCAAACAAAGTCAGATAGTAGCCACAGTCTTTGCATCCAATTCCTTCCAATTTGTATCATCCATGTCTTCCAGTTGAACTCTGTACAAGGCTTTCACCATACCTTGTTGTGCTAATAGATCCTTCACCCTTCTCTGCCATAAACTGAAGTTTCCAGTTCCATCAAACTTGACAACGTCAAATTTTGCAGAAGAAGTTCTAGAAGCCATTACAGCAATGCTCTGATACCAATTTGTTGTGTAAAACAAATTTGCACAGCAGAATAACACGAGCATATTACGCAGCACTCAATGGTCAAACATACAGAACAATACTATCACATAGATTATATGAAAGTAATGACAAAGACACAAAAGTTTACATAGTTGGGCAATGCCTATATCCACAGGAGCAATCAGCAGTATTTTCTTACTATCTTGTGTCAAAGACACCAACTCTATTACAAATACATCATATACCATGAATATATAAAGTTCCTAGAGGTTTTCCCTCCAAACCCTAACCAAATTAACATCCTTATTCAAAATTTGAAAACCTGCACTAGATTCCCGAGTCAAACCATCAATGATTAGTAGACATACTGTCGATGGTTTCAGATAGAGAGCAAAATCTCTCTAAAATTGTGTCAAACCATCAACGATTACAGGGTTATCATCTACAGTTTCCCTTACTGACACCAGCATCTTGATTTCTACCATGTTTTTTCTTTGTACACGTCTTCCATTCAGTATATGAGCCACATATCACAATATTAACCTTACAACTAATCTATCCTATAAATACGCATTACACTAATCAAAACTAACTAAATGTTTTAGTTATCTATATGATTCCCCTAAGTCCAAAAAAAGATATGAGGAACACACATGTAGTAATAAGTATCTATATCTTTTATATATACTAAATAATTATTTTTGAATTTTTTTGGTGAGAAAAATTTTATGTTGTGTTATTTTATGATTGTTAATCTAATTAAAATGAAAATAAAACATATTTAGAAAAGTATATTGGAAAATTCAATTGAAAGTGCTTTAGAGCCATACAATTTTTTTATGCCCAAAATTCTCTCTCTCTCTCTCTCTCTCTCTCTCTCTCTCTCTCTCTCTCTCTCTCTCTCTCTCTCTCTCTCTCTCTCTCTCTCTCAATGTGCATAATTCTCCCCAAATTCGTAGTAATCAATTCTTCATGATTTGTTCTTTCTTCATCAACTGTATATTTGGATGAAAGATTTTGGTGGAGGAAGAAAATAAAAGGAAAATGAGAAGAAAATTTATCTTCTATTATATTTTTCTTATTATATCAAATATTATTAAAAATAAATATTTGCTCTAATATGATTAAAAATTAAAAAAAAAATTAATCGTGATTAATATATAAAATTATTGATAAATTTTTTATTTTCTTTTTAAATTTTTTGATCACAAAATATCATAAATTGAATTTCTTTATGTTTTCATTTCCTTTCCCTCAAAGTAATTTGAGTTGGCCCGAGGATTTAATTGAATATGCTTCTAAATCGTACAATGTTTTTTTCTGCCCAAATTTTTATCCATCTCTCTTGCAAATTAAAAATTACGTGACTCTCGCAAAGTATTTGCAATCGCATTGATTCTTCATGATTACACATTTAATTTTGTATAAGGCGAGTACTCAATAACTGGGTTGAGCACTTTATAACCCCATGACATTGCATAAAGGGATTAATACAGTTGACTCAATCTATATAGAGATAGTGTTGAGATATTGTTGCTGCTGCCATCACTTCATCATCTTGCTTTGTCTATGCGATTCCACTATTGGGTAGATGCTTGCTTGCTGATGTAGTTGGTACAGATCAACTAATCAAATTGCAGGGCGGGGTGGGAATTGAAATCATAAGTGAAGAAGGAAAAGGAGATTATGGAGCTACAGAGATGGGAAATAGAAGAGAAAGAAGAGGAAGAACCGAAGAAGAAGAAGAAGAAGAAGAAGAAAAATGCAAAAAAACTTTTGCTTTATCTTGAAAAGCATAAAGCTATGCATGAGAGAAAAAAAAAAAATCAAATGATTGCTTCCATTTACTTTAAGCCTCTAAAAAATGCACCCTTCTTATTTAAATTTTAGAACCTCTCTCTCTCTCTCTCTCTCTCTCTCTCTCTCACACACACACACATACACAATTCTAAACTCTATGTATCCTTTTCTCCTATCCTTACCTGTTCCAATTTGAATTTCATCACCTCACTCTTTTTACGATTTCTATAATTCTATGTTCCCACATTCCACTTTCCCTGTCTTTGTGTGATACCTCTTGCATTGGTAGGAATCTTGTTTTTTTTTTTTTTTTAAGGGCACGACTTAAGTTCCTACACCACTTCCATATAAAAAAAAAAATTCCCAATTGCCACTTTGGGGGCTATTTATTATAAACAATAAATTAGTATGTAGCTGATTACGCACCGAAACTGCGTAATTGGGCATCTTAATCCGGGCTTTACGGTTTATATTTTAATTAAATGTCTAAAATTATCCAATATTTTAATAAAGTGCCAAATCATCATTCTTGAACTTTATTGCACTATTTATGAAGTTTTGATAATTTTCTGTCGCAGGAAAATTCTCAGAAATCAAAACCGATACCTATTCGTATTTCTTGCATAACTTTTCTGTCCGAACTCCGATCAAGACCATTCAATTTTTTGGAGAAAGAGAAAAGGATTATCTACAACTTTCGTGTTTTGAGTTTTGTGAGATATAGGCTCTAGAAGAGCATAATTTGCAAGGAACAGAGAACAAAAAAATATAATAATTCGGGTCCTCTAAACGGGTCAAATCTCTAATCCGGGTCTAGGACTTTCTTCCACAATCTCTATTTATTTTTCGAGTGAGTCAGTAGCCTTTATGCCACCATTTACCAAAGGTGCAAGACAAATTATCAATGGAGACAATGTGTTGCTAATGTTTTCCATACTCATTAATGCTGATTTGGAAATGATTCGACAACAAATAATTAAACAAAATCTTCATTCTTTTGCTCACACCTCTCATAAGGTAGTGACTGCAATGGTGACAATAGTTGATAATTAGAAATGTGAAATGAGATTCTGGATTGAGAACATTTAAAAAGACATGTTCGGTAATTCAAGGTTCATAATAGAAACACGTGTGAAAGTTTTTGCTACAACTTACCCTCACTCTTTCTATAGGCATGGTCAAACCATCACTTACAATTATAGTAATATATAGGAATTCAACTAGTTTACTCTTTGTCAAGAAAACACTAGGAGCAAGTGACTCGCCCCAAAATTTCCTCTTAGAAAAACGTTCGCTTATAATGATTTTGGCTAGGCTCAACAACACAATAGGCAACTGAATCATAAGGATTATGATAATCTTCTACTAGTTGACTACATAGAAGAGGACAAAAAGTCCTAGCCCATCATTGCTATAGGGACTCCTAACAACCAATTATGCTCAAGAGGATTCCAAGCTTGATAAGCATGAAAATTTCAAGAACACGGTGTTAACGAACTACATAAATATTTATGAGATTCTAAGCCCGCCATTAATGAAAAAATATAATGATCTTGGGAACAAAGAGTGTCTTAATAATCACAATGGTCCCAAGCAAGCCAATTGTGTAAGCTTGATTCCCTATGTTGAGGCTAAGATGATTAAAAAAGAACTTTTTGTGGATATGGGTACATATGATTTGAAACATTTACACTCCTTTGTTCACCCATTCAAGTGTCCAACGTCAGCCTTCAACAAAATTCCATACTTCTCAACTTTGATGCATCCTTCTCTATCACAAAGATGAAAAAAGGAAGGCTACAATCAACATTTGCATTTTTTCAAAGTTACCTTTAGACATTTTCGTCAAAATCTCTCATTTTTTCCTTATCTCATTTCCTCTCTCTTTCCTCATCTCCTTTTTATCTTTTATTTTTTAAAATCATTTTTCTTGTTATTTTCATTCCCTTACCTCTAAAAATGGTTTGAGTTAGCCCGAGATAGTCTAAGGACTAGCATATAAAAATAAAAGTTGGATCAATGGTAAGGTTGCTCCTTTGTGGTTGGTTATGGTTCAAGTCCAAAGAAACATTTTCTTTACATAAAATCTAGGACTGTATACATTATGACAACCCTCCCTCTACCCTCACAAGGTCGAGCCTTGTAGCCCAAGCATGCCTTTCACTAAAGTTTTTTTCTTCATAAATTGTGTAGCCTCCTTGGGATTAATATAGAATTTGTATCTCTTATGCATAAGCTAAATAGTGTCCTTCCGAATGAAAAAATGACAAAAAATTTCAAAAAAAATAAAAATAAAATAAGAATTAGATTTAGATTAAAATAAAAGTTTTTTTTTTAGATTCTTTATTTTTATTTTGATATTATTATTCAACTCAAAAAATTCAAGAAATCAATTTAAAATAAAAATAAAAATTTTAAAGCCATAAAACATATATTCTTGAAAATTATTTCAAATTTTAAAGAAAATTACATAAAAACCTTCAAGATTTTCAAAGTCTTATAAAAAGTTAAGGACCCAATTAGTTGTGGAAAATCATTTTAATTTTCCATTCTAATTTTTAAAAAATTACAAAATAAAAAGTGAGCTAATATTTTTAATTTTACAATAGTTGAAGTAATGGGGCGTGATCCTAACCCAGCCCCTCATCCGCTACCACCCACTTGTCTTTTTTTTTTTTTTTGTCCTTAATTCTATCACCTGACATTTATTTTATTTAATGTAGAATAAAAAAGAAATAAATATCTCCACACTGAAATTTAGAAATAATTATTTTTTAATTTTTTTTTTATGATAAGCTTATAAAATATTTCATATTGTTATTTAATTTCTTATATAACTAATAGTAATTAATATAATGAAACTATTCTGTTCTTGAATATAAGCATTCTGTAAACTAAACGTATCTGTAGTGTATAACTTGGAACATATGTAGATAGGGGCAACCTTATTTTTGAGATTTAATCGGGTTCAAAATTTTAGGTAGGAGTTGTGAGATTTAATAAGTACAAAATTAGAAAATCTGAGGCTGCTATAAATGCAGGAAATCGAGGATATACAGTGAATTGTTAAAACTAGGGGTGAAAAAACGGGTTAAAACCCGAAAGTGACCCGTGACCCGCTCGTTTAAATTGGGTCCGAATTTAATAAAAGGTGACCCATTTATAAACGGGTCAACCCCAACTCGATCCGTTTAATAAACGAGTTATTTAATTTGATATATATATATATATACATATGTATATATATTACATTTAAAAAAATAATAATTTATATGAAATATTTTAAAAAATTAAAAATAAATAAATTATACTTTTAAACGAATTCTTGACGAGTATCCGTTTATTAAATGTGTGAATTTAAATTTATATGTTAGTTACTCGTCAATAAACAGGTCGATCTAAATTCAACCCCATGAGTTCCCATCTTTTTACAATTTGTCCAAATCTGACCGTTTGTCCGTTTTATCACCCCTAGTTAAAACGTGCCTATGTGGATGGTCATAAAGGCAAAATGGTGCGGCCAGTCAATTAAAGCTGTTTGATGCTTACCAACAACATGTCTCATAAATGACGCATTGCACTTAGGGCGTGTCCCATGTGAAAAGGGCATTTTAATTAGCTGCACCGACGGCATGAATTAAAGGAAGGGAGCCCCTGCTTGGCCGCCGCTCCGCTCCCCTGTATAATATCTGCGTAGGCATGCCCCATTGAAAGCTGCATCTTGACCTTAAGATTACCTCTAGCTGTACAGAGCGTTTGGAGTTGCGTCCGTGCGACTGCTTGTTTCTTCCTGCTTTTGCTCCTTCTCTGAAAGCTGAAAATGGAGAAACGAGAGTGATGTCCACTCACAGAAACAGGGGAAATTCTTGCCCTGTTTAATTTCATTTTTCCAATCACAAGTTTGATGCCTACTAAGTTTTAGTAGATATTAAAAATTTGAATGGAATTGTCACTAACCTATTCTTTTATGTTGGTGCGATTCGAACACCTAGTCTTACTCTGCTTTACTAGAATCGGGATTGTGAGTTCGGCTATGTAAGGGAAAGGTACTAGCACTCCCAACGCACCCGTTTTACGAATGGCACCTAATTAATTATAAATTATCCCTTAATTGAATTTGATGGTCTTTAATTAATTAATTTAAAATAAACAAATAAACAAATTAAATAAATTAAAAAAGGAAAATGAAAATCATGGTTTGATTTAGGAATGTTTAATAAGACTTCCAGGAGATCTTGTCAGATAAATCTCCTCTCAAAATTGATATAGGTGAGATCTGAAATACCTCTTTATCATTTTTGAAATTATCAGGACGCACTCATACGAAAAATCAAGAAAATTGTAAAAAAAATCTTTTTAAAAAATATTCCCATATTTTTAAAATCCTTCTAAAAATCTTTTTAAAAAATATTCCCATATTTTCAAATATTTTTCTAAAAACTTCTAAGATTTTTAAAGAGTTTTCTTTATTTTTTTGATATTTTATTTTCCATTTTTTTATTCCGAATCAAAATAACTCAAAATATTTTTCCTAACTTCAAAAATTGTTTTTTTCAAAAAACTTTCACCATTTCCCTGATTTTTTATGACTTTTTTGTTATTTTTCTCTACTTTCTAAAAGTTAAAATTAATTTAAAATATAAAATAAAATAAAATATATGATAAAATAAATAAAGAAATAAAATGGTGAATCGGGTCAAGGTGTCCACTCACAAAGGTGACACGTGGCATTTTTTTAATTCTTTTTATTTTTTATTTTTTTTATTTTTTGGAAGTAGTGTAGCAGAGTGACGTTAGCACAACGTCACGTTGATATGTGTCACCATGACATGTGTTACTTTCTCTGGGACCTACCTTTTATTTTTAAAATTTATTCTAAAAAATATAGAACTTTAAAGCCTTGGTGGCTACACCATCATTGTTTAAAGTATTTTGATGATATTAACCTACATATTGTTCCTAGTATTTTCCTATCGTTGTAGATCATGTTTAGTACATGTACTCATACATGAAGTACTAGATCGAAGGCAAAGATTAGACAGAGTAGATGTCAAGAAGGAAAAATCAAATTGATACGTACTTGGAAGGACCCAAGCATGACCAAAAAAAGCTTAGTATAGTCTTATATGTATTTGGGGAGTGTTTGAGGTAGTCTATGTTGTAAGTCTTGTGAGTGTGTTTCTTACATGATTTCTGAGTAAGAGTTGAGCATTGCATATGCATACTAGGTGTGACGACCAGCTTAATTTCCTCTTCTTTTTTTTTCCCATAATAAAATCAATATCACAAAACTCAACAGATCATAATCCACCTGAAACCATGGGTACCAGGGATACATCAAAAACACAATGTGGAAGCCTAAGCAACAGGAAACATACAATTATACACATATCATTATACCATACATCACAATACCAGAGTTACTACAACTATTGTATTTATATACACACAGTACACAACCCAAAAGATATCTTAGGGCTATCCCACAAAATACATCCGACCCTATCAAAACACTTACCCTTCTAGAAGAGCAGATCAACCGTACTAGATTAGTGGGGCTTTACCCGCTCTCCTATTAGGGGCTCCTAAAATGTTTATGAAATTCAAGGTGAGACACCTCTCAGCAAAGGAAATAAACTAACACAAGTGTGTGGCAACATGAGTATTTCCGTGTTTTATATAAAATTATATATAAACATATCAGTATAACTGCCTGTATCATATCTGGGAAACATATATTTTCAAATCATTGCAGAACATACATGATTTTCATAAATATAATTAATCTCGTATAACATAATATGAAAACAATCCTGGTAAGTTAACTGGCTGTTGTCATGTGTTACCTTCACATGACTGAGTTATGTGACCCGAAGACGGGACTTGACAATGGTTGGCTGACCACTACCAAATCAAAAGTACAGTCTATAAGTCCGATGGGTCTGCCAGACCTGGTCCATACACCAGGGGCACACACACACTTCTTAAAAACCACATCTACCATCCAATCTCACACCACTCCATACACCGACGTTAATACAAATATCATGATCATGATGACCATGGACACATAATAACAATACCGTACAAATGCTAGCCTAGACTAAGCCAACCAAGTTCTGATATCATATAACATATATTGAAACTGTGATACATGAATATTTCATATCATTAATTATCAAATCAATCATATCATTTTGCATATATACGTATATCATGAAAATCATCGACCCGTACGCCGGTATTTCACATTTTACCATAGCTCGACCCATGTGCTGGCAAACCATATACATAGCTCAGCTCGTACGCTGGCAAATCATATCCATGGCTTGGCCCGTATGCCAAAAAATCATATACATAGCATGACCCGCACGTTAAAAAATCACATCCATAGCTAAGCCCGTACGCTGGCAAATCATACACATAGCTTGGCCCGTACGCCAACAAATATATCAAAATCTTGGCCCATAGGCCAATTTTCCTTTATAAAAATCCGTATCATTAACACATTCCCAGAAAACAAATTTTCATTATAATTTCTACTCATGCCACATGAAATAGGTTTTTCATATATCTAACATACCATCATTTTTAGCAATATTTCTCAAATATAAATCATATATAAAATATTTATTTCCTTGAAATATAATGCTATAATATTATACATACTTTTCATAAAATACTAGTTTAATTTATCCCCTTACCTGAGTCCTGAAAAGCCCCTAAAAGAAATACTCCTTCACCTGCAGGGTTCCCCGTTCAACACCCTGAAAACAACATTTCCCAGAACTAAAGTTTAGTATTTCTACGCATACTACACTTTTTACAACTTTCAAATAATCAAATACTGAGTAGAAAGCCTTACCCTAAATTTGGGATGGTTTCCAACTCAGCCCCACCGATGATCTGCTCTAACAGACTTGCAGAGAACTTTCCCAAAAACGTCGTGATGGCTTCAGATCGTTGAACCGACAGAAATCCGGCCCAAAAACTTAGAGAGAAGGAGGAGAAATTGAAGGATGAGAGAGAGAGAGAGAGAGAGATTCTGCGCAAAAATTTTTGGCCAAAAATGGATTTTAGGCCTATTTAAACTGTGGCCTTTCTCGACAAGCATGTCATCTCGTCGACGAGGTCATAAAGACAACTCGTCGACGAGCCCTCTCTCTTCGTTGAAGAAATTTAGAATCCCCAAACCCTCGCTCGGCATTTTCTCGTCAATGAATCCTATCCTTGTCGACGATCTCGTCTTATTCCCTCATCGACGAATCCCCTGTATTCGTCAACGAGGAGCTAAAATATTCCCCGAGTTTCTACACTAGGACACTTGAGTTTATAGGATTGCAATAAAATCACAAACTCATATTCATGGTTTTTAAAGTTAAATTCAAAGAGTTTGTCAAAAATAATCTTAAACTCAAAATATGTTTTCAAAGGGACAAGTTTTTAACATTTTAGTTTTAAGAACATTTTATACTTGGTCCCAATTTTGTCAAAGCATCGTTAACGTCCTAAAGCTTTATGAAAGTTAAGTATATTTTTGTAAAAGGACATTCTAAGTATATAAGATATCAAATGATTTTTCAAATTGTGTTTTCATAAATCAAGATATCTTATTTTTGAGGAAAACCTCACTTGGACAAGTTTTAATCTTCATTAGACTTTATATATTTTATATATTGTCCAAGAATATTTAAGTGATTAAAAGGCTTTTTGGTTGGGTTATGTAATGCCTCGAACTCGAAACTAGGGTCCGGAGTGTTATTTGAAATATATCTTTGATACCACATTATGACGCCCGAACCCGCCAAGTCAGGGCCGAGTGCCATGTGTTCCATTTACCTATATCTAATATCATAATCTCAATCACGGCAGCAGAAATAATAACAAATCCTAAAAAATATACCAGAGTTTCTACATCTATATACAATCTCAAAAGGTATTCTCCAAACAACCAGTATTCACAAATATTTACAACTCTGAAAACATAAATATATTACAACCCCAAAAATTATAACCAAAGTTTATACCCTTGCTCTCTTTAAAAAATGCTACACCAGCCCGAGCTCACTAAGTTCGATCATGTGAAGGTCCTGAAAAAGATAAAATTTCATATCAGGTAAGACACATCTCAGCAAGTCGGAATAGATTAGTACCAGTGTGTGGCTATCATGAGGTTTGTGTACAAATATATATCATCATTCATAAAGTAGCACAGTTATGAAAACATTCTCTATCCCTACTCACATACATGCAGTGCATTTTAATAAAATGAGAGTTCCTAAGGATTGGGGTGATTACTCGTTCATACAAGTAGCACCCCTCTACTCTGATACCTTAAGCAACCCATAGCTACAACTGAAGCATATCAGGACACTTACCTTAGTCAGTAAGCCCTTAGGTGGATAGTTTATCTCGTACTCACACATTCACACAAATGTTTACCTGGCAGAAGTTCCTAAGAATACGGAATATTACCCGCCCATACAAGTAGCTTCCCTTTTCCTTAATACGTTATGCAGCCTAGTATGGCTACATCTAATACCTATAAGGGCACTTGCCTTTCTCAGCAAACTCTCGGGTAGAGTGTATACTTTGCCCCAAATAAATATAATACTACAATATACAATACATTTATACTTTATTCTGTATCTGTTATCTCTGTAATGTTTATTTTTTCATGTTCTTAATATTTCATATTACATAGTTCACTTTCACAATTCACATTACGTGAATCTCATACCATACTTTCATAGTTCACATAACACGAATCTCGTATATAGTTCACATTATGTGAATCTCATGTATAGTTCACATCACGTGAATCTCATGTCATATAATTCATTGGGTAAATTAAACAATTATACATTTAGAACTCACTAACGGGTGGATAATCATTGTCATACTTCTCCCCATGACGGGTTAAACGGCCCGAAGACTGGACTTAACCCTGGTTGGCTCACCAGAGCTAAATAAAAAAAACAACCTCTTCAGTTTGTAAGTCTGATTGGCTTTCCCACACTAGTCTAGACTCTATGGGGAATCTCTACCCTACACAGCACAATCGACTACCCCATAACCACTCTTTTTAAGACGTGTGGGTGCACTAATCTCTGCCAAAATCATATGCAATAGTATTGTGCCTTACCATGGTCCACCGGAGTTCTCAAATCATACATTGCAATTTAACATTCATATCCTACTCTGATTAACAATACACATGCAATATATATTCTCATCACATTTCAGTATTTGCAACATCTCATAAATATATCATAATTCATCAATGTACTTTCATTTTACTCATGCCACACCATTTAAATAATACCCATAATCATACCATTTAAAATAACAAAAGCCAACCCATGTTCATCGTTCAAATTATTGAAAATACACATTTATTATCCTTCACAATTATCCAGAAAATCCATTACTTTCCATATTTCATTTTCCCAAATAATATCTACACAATCCTAGGCTCAAAATCATAATTCAAATGGTTGGCATTTCTTTTAAAAACTCACATAATAATCATATACATTTATATACTCATATATTTTCCATTTAAACCAAAAAATTCATAAAAAACTACTAGCTTAATCTATTCCCTTTACCTGGTTTCAGAAACTATGCCAGCAAGGATCCCAAAATGATTCCTGCGGTGCTCACCCGACCCCTGATTCAAAAACCCTAGTTTATCAACTTAAATCCTAGATCCACAACTATTAAACCTTCCCAAGCTCATACACCCCTATTGAACAATCATATACTATGTAAAGACCCATAAATTTTAACAATTAAATACTAGAGAAGAAGGATAAATTTAAAGGAGGTAAAGCAGGGCTCGTTGATGAATGTCCTGACTTCATTGATAAACTTCCTCTAAGATTCATGGACGAAGTTCAGGGTTCATCAACGGAAAGATATCGTGAGGGGGTTCTTCAGACCCATAGGTTCGTCGACGAATTCTTTACCTTCGTCGACGAATCACCTTCTTCCCTTCGTTGACAAAGCCACGTGTCAAGACACCTATAAATACACAGAATCGGGAATTCAACGTGAAAAATCTCTCTCTCCCATATTTTCTCTCTCTAAATTTTGGTGCTCTCTCCTTGTCTTGAGATTTCCAGCTCCGTTTCTCCCCGGTTTGATGATCAGAAGCTACTATGGTGATCCTGGGGAGATTCTCTACAACCTAACGAAGCAAAATGTTGATTTGAGAAGTTTGGACACCATTCCAATATTAGGGTAAGTATATTATTTTGGTATTTCCAGTATTACCAGGTTTATCTGAGCCTAGATTTTCTGTTGCATGAGAATATACCGGTGTTTTGTGGAGTAAAATTAGGGTGTTATGATTTCAGGGTTAGAGTGTTTGTGGGACCCTGCAAGCATAGGTTGAGGACCTTAACAGTTATTTTTCCAAGAACCCGAGTAAATTATATATTAAGAAATTACGAATAGGCAGATTTAGGAAATGTGAGTATGATGATTTTTTGGGAAATTCAGTGTTTTACTAGGGAATTTGTATATATGTAATTATAGGATTTTAAGGTTGGTACACCGAGGGCGTGAGGATTGAATTGGAGGCAGGCCTCCCAGTTAGATAGGTAAGGGAAATATGCTATGTTAGGAATTTTAGAATGTTTACCAGTAACCTATATGTTTTTCAAATTATCATTCCGTTCATAAATTATTAGTATATCAGAAAGTACAATTTTCAGAGTATGGGATATTTATATATGTAGTTGTGTGGCATGAGATATTACCAGATTAGTACAGAATTTATAGAGTTTTCAAACTATTATGATTTACAATATTTATGCACAAAAATATGCTTTACCAGATTTTATAGTAATATGACTTATAGTGTATATACAGACAGATATATTTTACAGTAACTACAGAATACCATGATCTCCAGAATTTCAGAAAAACCATATCACTTATATATTACAGTATATATAATTCCGATATTACAGATTTTTCAGCTCAGACATTACAGTATATTGAGATCAATTATAGTGTTATGGTTATTTTGGAATCATGATGAAACAGTAAGATAATTATATGTATATGTATATAATATATATATATATATATATATATATTAGTATTATATAGTATCAAACCTTGATGAATCAGTTCAGTTTATATTCAGTCAACAGAGCACGGTATCGTAGCTATTTTGGATTAGAGTGCAACCACATATCTCAGATAGTGTATGGGATACCGTCAACCATGCCTGAAGGGATTGCAAGCTCCCTAGAAGTCTGGGTTTAGGTGGCCAGTTTGACGAGGTAGAGATCGGTTACCATGCCTACAAGGATTGCAACAGGTCGGACTGATGATTGGTAGAGTTTCAAATTGACTTACTTGGTTGGCCAACCAGAGTTATGTCTCGCCTACAGGTTGCACAACCCTATCATGAGGGGTTAATCATGACATATAGTTTTCCAGGGTATTATCATAGTTATTTATATGTATAAAGATTTATAGAAAACAGTAGATATATTATAATATTAGCAGTATGAATAAATAGAAAGTTTAGTTAACACAGTTGTATTTTAAACTATATAGGTGTGTGTTGTACTGTATGTTGCTTTACCAGCTAACTCAGTTTCAGATATTTATCAGTATAATATTTATGTAAACTGAGTTGCTACACACTAGTAATAACATATTTCTTCTTACTGAGAGTTGTCTCATCCTAGTAATTTAAAATTTTTCAAGTGATCCAGCTTGACGAGCAGATCAGGCTCGCAAGTAAAGAGGTCGTCTACACTACCCTGTCTGTAGGGTAAGTGTTATTAGGGGGTTGTATTTTTTAGTAGCATTTAGGAGTTTTTGGGTAGAAGGTGCTGGGATGATGTGTAATTATGTATGTATATTTTGGGGAGATACTGAATTCTGGTATTGTAGATATGGTTGTACAATTTTGTGTTTTTCGCTGCATAGGTATTTTCCAGTAGTCATTATAGGGGTATCAGAGTAAGGTAATTTATAGTATATAAATATATATTTAAAAAAAGAAAAAAAACGGTATAGATTTTCGGGTCGTTACAGTTTGGTATCAGAGCCTAGGTTGCTAGGTTCTACAGACTCTAGAGTACAACGAAAAACAATACCAGAATATAGGAATGGAATTTGGGGAAAAATATAATAGAATATCAGTGAGTTAATGTTGGGAAATTAGGATGAGAATTTAGGGTTTTGTTCTGCAGTTTGGGAGCAAGAATTTTGGGGTGGTTTCTGTGATTTTCTTTGGGTGATGATTTCAGGAAAACCATAGTAAACTATCGTCAATTTCTATTTTCATATGATAGGGCTAGACCCTAAATTAGTGATAGGAGGTATAAGGTATTTTAGTTAGAGTAGAATTGTAAGGTTTCAGATTCTCAAAATAATTTGGTATTATTGTAGGATGGACCTAGGAGGTAGTAGCGTCTACACTAGCGAAGATGATGGAGTAGGACCTTTTGGCACGACAGGAGGGGATTCAGATGCTATGTTACGTAGCATAACTCAGCAGGTCAGGGATGAGATTGCCCGGAGCTCTAGGGTGCAGGGAGGTCCATCTACAGCGCAGGGCTGCACGATAGAGAAATTTACGAAGATGAACCCTCCAACATTTTCAGGAGCAGCTGATCCTGCAGTTGCTAAGAACTGGATGCAGGATATAGAAAAGATATTGACTGTGCTCCACTGCACCGATGAGCAAAGGGTCCTTTATGCCACATATAAGTTGGTAGGAGAGGCCGAGAGATGGTGGGCGGCTATGAAAAAGCTAGAGGAGTAGAGACCCATCCCAGTGCCGATGACTTGGGTCTGATTCAGAGTCATATTCTTTGATAGATACTATCCTACCACAGTTAGAGAGGTTAAAGCACAGGAGTTTCTGAGTTTGACCCAAGGATCGTTGACAGTTTAACAGTACGCGGCGAAATTCATTGAGCTCTCATGATTCGCTCCATATATAGTACCAGATGAAGTTAAGAAAGTCAGGATGTTCGAGAGGGGCTTGAGGCGAGACATATATAAGCAAGTGGCAGTACTGAAGATGCAAGATTTTACTGAGCTGGTTGATAGAGCCATGGTAGCAGAGGAGAGTGAACAGGCAGATGTGGGAGTACCAAGCTAAAGGAAGAGGCCCACGCAACCGGGTTTTTAGATGGGTTCCAGTTGTGGCCTATGCATAGGAGACAGGTTTAGAGGAGGCCAGAGGTAGGTGATGGGACGCAACAGTTTTTAGGGTGGGCCGACTTTTCCTATTTGCCCTAGATGTGGCCGGAGGCATCCAGGTGAACGTAGGATGGGAGAAAATGTCTGCTATCGTTGTGGGACACTTGGTCATAGGGCTTGGTCATGCTAGGGACTACTGACTCATGCACCATCTCACAGACTGTTTTGGGGTGGTTATCAGGCACTCCGTGAAGGCCAACAGAGGAACACAACACCAGCGAGGGTTTATGCATTGACGCTGGGAGATACTGAGGTTGCTGGAGACGTCATGACAGGTATCCTTATTGTTTTACCATATAAAGTTATTGTTTTATTTGACACAGGTGTCACTCATTCCTTTGTATCGTCAAGGTATGTTAAACAATTCGGGGTAAAAACATAACTATTAGATATTGAATTGTCATTGGCCATGCCGACTAAATCTACTGTAAGGTGTAGGAAGGTACTTAGGAATTTTCCACTGACCATTCAGGGGAAAGTGCTTACTACCAGCTGATCTCGTGATATTAGATATGCAAGGGTTTGATGTAATATTGGGTATGGATTGGCTAATAGCTAATCACGCCAGCATTGATTGCCATCAGAAAGAAGTTGTAAGAACCCGAACCGTGATAAATGGGTTTAAATAAATAAGAGAGGGGTAAAATTGGTATTTGAACAGGCTTTGTTGACGAAGCCAGAGTTCGTTGATGAAGGCCTTGTATCTCTCGTTGACGAAGTTCAGAGGCTTGTCAACGAGGAGACGCCGAGGGGTTTCAAAAAATCAGAGATCCCAGACTCGTCGACGAGGTCCTTGTATCATCGATGAGAAGACTATAGAACCTCGTCAACAAGGACACAATTTGTCGACGAGAAGTGGTCGGGTCAAAGGGCTATAAATAGAAGTTGCCATTACTTCTCAACTAAGAAACTCAAATATCTTCTCTTTCTTTCTCTAGAACTCTCCCTACTCTCTATTTCTCTAGTTTTCTTCACTATTCGTCGCTAAGATCATAAATTTGAAGTTACCACGAGCATCGTGGAAGGATTCTCTACAAGTTCTACGGATCAGAATCTCATTTCGGAGATTTTTAGGTTTTGGCTAAAAATCGAGGTAAGGCTCAATTTTCAATTCTGATCAGGTAGTTTAGTAGAGAATAGTGTTGTGAGTATATTCTGTACTGTGATTTGTAGGTTTTGGAACTCGGTTCGCTGTTTAGGAGCCTTAGAGTTCGGGAATTGCTATTCGGGAGAAAGGTAAGGGGAATTATGTTTATATCGGTTATTTTTGAAATCGGACTCGGTGGAACTATGGTTCATGGTCCTGTATGTGTTTTGGTTACTCATTTGGGGGGATCTAACGGGAAAAACTATGGGTTTTTTCATGATTACGATTTTGAGAAAAAGGGGGCGACGGGCTACATCCCTGGTTTTGTTGAAAACCAAACGTATATGTTGATTTATGTTGTGTTATAGGGATGGTCGTGCCTTGACTTGTTTTAAAATGTATTGTTTGGAAAACCATGATTTTAGATTACCAAATGGGTGTGATTTGTTTAAATGCTGTAGGAACGGGGTTCCGAATTGTTCAAGGGACTGAGAGTGTCCGACTCTATATCCGAGGGCATATGAAATCATTGGCCATAGATTGACAGAGGTTCATCTCTATATCCGAGGGAGTGAGCCTATTCCAGCAGATCAAGCCGAAGTGTGTGGATCCACCAGTTTGTGTCAGTACGATGCCATGGGAGTTGGGGACTAGCCATGTGCCGGTGGTGCCGTGTTCGCGGGTTGGCTATGGGCCAAAGCCGTATGTCGCGGGCCGGCTTCGAGCCGATGGGTGTGACGATACTGGGATTGCTGATCATATGTATGTGTGCATGTATGCACTGTGTAGAATTAGTATTGGAACTACATTTAACTGCGTGTTTGTTGCATCATGATAACACTCAAATGCCACACACTGATATAACTTGTGTACTTCCTTACTGAGAGGTGTCTCACCCCTACTGTACGTATATTTTTACAGGTTCTTCGAGTAACCGGAACTAGCGTGCTGGTGTAGGAAGCATAGTGATCGGTGTACTGCGGTTAGCGCTTGGGTAAGTGCTAGGAATGTATTTTGGTGGGTTGCCATATTGGGATGTATTTGGGCACCTATTTGTACGTTGTATGTTAGAGCCTATTTATGCTCTTGTATAGACTCTGGTATGGTACTGCATATATATATAGAATGACCTTTTTATCTGCGTATATTCTGTTGTGTTTGGATATGTTTAGGGTGCTTGGGGACCCCACGGGGTCAGACCCTCATCCTTTGTACTGTATCTTTGGATGTTTTATTGGATACAGGGACATGCTAGATTACATTTTCACCCCTAGGTCCTATTTCCGGGTTCGGGGTGCAACAACATGGTATCAAAGCTAACCAGGTTGTTAGGTCTTGTAGACTTGGTTAGGCTTAGCACTGAATACATACCAGAGTATAGGATGTTGGATATGGGTAGAGTTGGTTCAGGGTTGTTCAGTTGCTAGATCGAGTTTTGTCGGCGGTATTCCGTGTTTTTCCTAGAATGATAATTTCAGTAAAATAGGGCAGACCATTGATGACTTTCGTGTTGGTGTGATAGGACAGACCTAGACCTGGCAGGAAAAGTTAACCCAATTAGTGTAGATCATTGTGTTAATTGTATGTGTTATAAGGATACTGATATATTCCTATTGTGATGCAGAATGGAGCCTAAGGATAATGACCTAGAAAGTGGCTCCGAGGAGACTGCGAGTGATGAGTCTCCCTCTACGCCTTAAGATTTGATGAGGTAGGTGTTACGGGAGATCGAGTAGAGTGTGTGGAGATGCGAGTGCTCTCTTACTGCTGTGGGGTGCACCATTGAGAGGTTCACACACATGCATCCTCCAACGTTCTTTGGAGGACCTGACCCGGTGATAGGAGAGGATTGGGTTGAGGAAACTGAAAGGATCTTGGAGGTCTTGCACTGCATGGATCGGCAGTGAGCCACCTTCTAGCTATCTGGGAGTGTGTCTTTCTGTAGGAAGATGTTGGTAGACTGCCTAATAGTAATTCAAGGGAAGCTGCTACCGGCGAATCTTGTGGTATACGACATCTCGGGGTTTGATGTTATTTTGGGGATTGATTGGTTGTCCTCCAGTATGCTGTGATCGACTGTCGTAGGAAGGTAGTAGTGCTCAGACCTCCTAGGGAGCAGGAGTATGAGTTCGTGGGATCATCTGCAGCGTCATGGATTCTATCAGCATTGTAAGCGAGGAGGCTACTCTTGGATGGGTGTCAGGGGTACCTAGCTTGTGTGAAGGAACCGTCGCGGGATGAATTGAGACTCGAGGATATTTAGGTAGTCAGCGGGTTCTCGGATGTGTTTTCAGATGATTTTCCCGGTTTACCTTTAGATCGTAAGGTGGAGTTTGCTATAGCGTTGCTACCTGGTAAGGCATTGATCTCTAAAGGTCTATACCGAATGACTCCAGCAGAAATTCGAGAGTTGAATGAGCAGTTGTAGGAATTACTGGACAGAGGATTCATTCAATCTAGTGTTTTGCCCTGAGGAGCTCCAGTTCAGTTGTGAAGAAAAAGGACGGGGTCGATGCGGATGTGCATTGATTACCGTGAGATTAACAAGGTAACTGTGAAGAATCGCTATCCTTTACCTCGTATCGATGATCTCTTTGACCAATTGCAAGGAAAGCGGGTCTTTTTGAAGATCAATTTACGGTCAGGATATCATCAAGTGAGGATTAGATCTGAGGATGTAGTGAAGACGACTTTCCGAACCAGATATGGCCACTACGAGTTTTTGGTCATGCCTTTTGGGTATACTAACCCCAAGCGGTGTTTATGGATTTGATGAACAGAGTTTTCCATGAGTACCTAGATTGGTTAGTGGTGGTGTTCATTGACGACATTCTGCTATACTCAAGGAGTTCGGAAGAGCACGAGAACCATTTGGGGTTAGTATTACAGATTCTGCGGGAGAAGAAGTTGTATGCTAAATTGAAGAAGTGTGAATTCTGGTTGAGTCAGATTGCATTCTTAGGCCATGTGGAGAATGGTGATGGTATATCAGTTGATCCTAGCAAGATTGAAGCTGTGGTCGACTGGGTGAGGCCGAAGAATGTGCAAAAGGTTTGGAGTTTTCTAGGATTGGCGGGTTACTATCATCGGTTTGTGGAAGGTTTCTCTAAGCTGTCTGGACCTCTGACTCGATTGACCAGGAAGGGAGTCCAATTTGAGTGGACCAGTGATTGTGAGCAGTGCTTTCAGGAGTTGACGCACCGGCTGGTTACTGCTCCGGTATTGACCATTCCTTGGGGGGATGGTGGGTTTGTGATTTATTGCGACGCGTCTTTGAAGAGTTTGGGATGTGTGCTTATGCAATAGGGTAAGGTTGTAGCGTATGCTTCTTGGCAACTGAAAGAGTATGAGAAGAATTACCTTACGCATGATCTAGAGTTGGCTGCTGTTGTATATGCACTGAAGATCTGGTGACATTATTTGTATGGAGTGCAGTGTGAAATCTTCACTGATCATAAGAGCCTCAGGTATTTTTTGACGCAGAAGGAGTTAAATATGAGGCAGAGACGGTGGCTTGAGTTGATTAAGGACTACGATTGCACGATCAGTTATCACCTGGGGAAGGCTAACATGGTGGCTGATGCGTTGAGTCGGAAGCTGGAACATGCAGCAGTATTTGCAGTTGTAGCTCAGCATCATGTAAGACAGGATCTGGAAAGCCTTGGTGTGGATTTGGCGTCCGGTGGTCATCAGGCTTTCATTGCTAGCTTGGTGATTCAGCCGACCTGGTTTGAGCGTATTAAATCCACGCAGGCTAATGATGCGGAGTTAGTTGAGATTGTGGAGAAAGTGCAGCAGGGTTTCACTACGGATTTTACTAGAATCGGGATCATGAGTTCGGTTATGTAAGGGAAAGGTACTAGCACCCCCAACGCACCCGTTTTACGAACGGTACCTAATTAATTATGAATTATCCCTAAATTGAATTTGATAGTCTTTAATTAATTCATTTAAAATAAAAAAATAAACAAATAAAATAAATTGAACAAGGAAAATGAAAATCATGGTTTGATTTAGGAATGTTTAATAAGACTTCCAAAAGATCTTGTCAGATAAATCTCCCCTCAGAATTGATATAGGTGAGATCTGAAATACCTCTTTATCATTTTTCAAATTATCAGGACGCACCCATACGAAAAATCAAGAAAATTGTAAAAAAATCTTTTTAAAAAATATTCCCATATTTTTAAAATCCTTGTAAAAATTTTCTAGAATTTTTCAAATATTTTTCTAAAAATTTCTAAGATTTTTAAAGAGTTTTCTTTATTTTTTTTTTATATTTTACTTTCCATTTTTTTATTCCGAATCAAAATAACTTAAAATATTTTTCCTAACTTCAAAAATTGTTTTTTTTCAAAAAAATTTCACCATTTCCCTGATTTTTTATGACTTTTTTGTTTTTTTTTTTCTCTAATTTCTAAAATTTAAAATTAATTAAAAATATTAAATAAAATAATATATATAATAAAATAAATAAATAAATAAATAAATAAATAAAATGGTGAATCGGGTCTAGGTGTCCACTCACAAAGGTGACTCGTGGCATTTTTTTAATTCTTTTTATTTTTTATTTTTTTATTTTTTAGAAGTAGTGTAGCAGGGTGACGTTAGCACAACGTCACGTTGATATGGGTCACCATGACATGTGTTACTCTCTTTGGGACCTACCTTTTATTTTTAAAATTTATTCTAAAAAATATAGGACTTTATAGCCTTGGTGGCTACACCATCATTGTTTAAAGTATTTTGATAATATTAACCTATATATTGTTCAAGTATTTTTCTATCGTTGTAGATTATGTTTAGTACATGTACTCGTACATGAAGTACTGGATCGAAGGCAAAGATTGGACTAAGTAGATGTCAAGAAGGAAAAATCAAATGGATACGTACTTGGAAGGACCCAAGCATGACCAAAGGAAGCTTAGCATAGTCTTATATGTATTTGGGGAGTGTTTGAGGTAGTCTATGTTGTAACTCTTGTGAGTGTGTCTCTTGCATGATTTCTGAGTAAGAGTTGAGCATTGCATATGTATACTAGGTGTGAAGACCTGCTTAATTTCCTCTTTTTTTTTTTCCCATAATAAAATCAATATCACAAAACTCAGCAAATCATAATTCACCTGAACCCATGGGTACCAGGGATACATTAGAAACACAATGCAAAAGCCTAAGCAGTAGGAAACATAGAATCATACACATCTCCTTATATCATACACCACAATACCAAAGTTATTACAACTACTATATTTATATACACACAGTACACAACCCAAAAGATATCTTAGGGCTATCCCACAAAATACATCCGATCCTGTCAAAACACTTACCCTTTTGGAAGGGTAGATCAACCGTACTAGATTAGTGGGACTTTACCTGCTCTCCTATCAGGGGCTCTTGAAATGTTTATGAAATTCGGGGTGAGACACCTCTCAGTAAGGGAAATAAACTAGTACTATTGTGCGGCAACATGTGTATTTCTGTGTTTTATATAAAATCATACGTAAACATATCAGTATAACTGTCTGTATCATATCTAGGAAACACATATTTTCAAATCATTGCAGAACATACATAATTTTCATAAATATAATTCATCTCGTATAACATAATATGAAAACAATCTTGGTAGGTTAGCTGGCTGTTGTCATCTATTACCCCCACATGACTGGATTGTGTGACCCGAAAGCGAGACCTGACAATGGTTGGCCGACCATTGCTAAGTTAAAAGTACAGTCTGTAAGTCTGATGGTTCTGCCAAATCTAGTCCGTACACTAGGGGCGCACACACACTTCTTAAAAACCACATCGACCATCTAATCTCACACCATTCCATATAGCGATGTTAACACAAATATCATGATCATGATGACCATGGACACATAGCAACAATACCGTGCAAGTGCTAGCCTAGACCAAACCAACCAGGTTCTGTATTCATATAACATATACTGAAACTGTGATACTTGGATATTTCATATCATTAATTATCAAATCAATCGTATCATTTTGCATATATACGTATATCATGAAAATCATCGGCCCGTACGCCGGTATTTCACATTTTACCATAGTTCATCCCGTACACCGGAAAATCACATCCATAGCTCGGCCTGTATGCTTGCAACTCATATACATAGCTCAGCTCATACGTTGGAAAATCAAATCTATGACTCGACCCGTATGCCTGCAAATCATATACATAGCACGGCTCGTATGCCGGCAAATCACATCCATAGTTTAGCCCATACGCTGGCAAATCATACACATGGCTTGGCCTGTACGCCGGAAAATATATCAAAATCTTGGCCCATGTTCCGATTTTCCTTTATAAAAATTCGTATCATTAACACATTCCCAAAAAACAGTTTTTCATTATAATTTCTACTCATGCCACACGAAATAGATTTTTCATATATCTAACATACCATCATTTTCAATAGTATTTCTCAAATATAAACCATATATAAATATATTTATTTCCTTGAAATCAAATGCTACAATATTACACATACTTTTCATAAAATACTAGTTTAATTTATCCCCTTACCTGAGTCCTGAAAAGCCCGTAAGAGAAATACTCCTTCACCCACAGGGTTCCCCATTCAATACCCTGAAAACAACATTCCCCAGAACTAAAGTTCAGTATTTTTACGCATACTACACTTTCTACAACTGTCAAATAACCAAATACTGAATAGAAAGTCTTATCCTAGATTTGAGATGGTTTCCAACTTAGCCCCACCGACGATCTGCTCCGGCAAACTTGCAAAGAACTTTTTCAGGAGCATCGTGGTGGCTTCAGATCGTTGAACCAGCAAAAATCCGGCCCAAAAACTTAAAGAGAAGGAGGAGAAACCAAAGGATGAGAGAGAGAGAGAGAGAGAGAGAGAGAGAGAGAGAGAGAGAGAGAGAGAGATTCTGCGTAGAAAATTTCGGCTAAAAATGGATTTTAGGCCTATTTAAACTGTGGCTTTCATCGACGAGCCACGTCATCTCGTCAACGAGGTCATAAAGACAACTCATCGATGAGCCCTCTCTCTTTGTCGATGAAATTTAGAATCCCCAAACCTCGCCCGGTATTTCCCGTCGACCAATCCTGTCCTTGTCGATGATCTCCTTTTATTCCCTCGTCGACGAATCCCTTGTGTTCGTTAACGAGGAGCTAAAAAATTCCCCAGGTTATTTCACTAGGACACTTGAGTTTATTGGATTGCATTAAAGTCACAGACTCACATTCATGGTTTTCAAAGTTAAATTCAAAGAGTTTGTCAAAAATAATCCTAAACTCAAAATATGTTTTCAAAGGGACAAGTTTTTAACATCTTAGTTTTAAGAACATTTTTATACTTGGTCCCAATTTTGTCAAAGCATGGTTAATGTCCTAAAGCTTTAAGAAAGTTAAGTATATTTTTGTAAAAGGACATTCTAAGTATATAAGATATCAAATGATTTTTCAAATTGTGTTTTCATAAATCAAGTTATCTTATATTTGAGGAAAACCTCACTTGGACAAGTTTTAATCTTCATTAGACTTTATATATTTTATATATTGTCCAAGAATGTTTTAAGTGATTAAAAGACTTTTTGGTTGGGTTTATGTAATGTCTCGAACTCAAAACTAGGGTCCGGAGTATTATTTGAAATATATCTCTAATACCACATTATGACGCCCGAACCCGCCAAGTTGGGCCCGAGTGCCATGTGTTCCATTTACCTATATCTAATATCATAATCTCAATCATGGCAGCGGAAATAATAACAACTCCTAAAAAATATACTAGAGTTTCTACATCTATATACAATCTCAAAAGGTATTCTCCAAACAACCAGTATTCACAAATATTTATAACTTTGAAAAAATAAATATATTACAACCCCAAAAATTATAACCAAAGTTTATACCTGTGCTCTCTTTCAAAAATGCTACACCTGCCCAAGCTCACTAAGTTTGATCATAGGAAGGTCCTAAAAAATATAAAATTCCATATCAGGTAAGACACATCTCAGCAAGTTGGAATAGATTAGTACCAGTGTGTGGCTATTATGAGGTTTGTGTACAAATATATATCATCATTCATAAAAGTAGCACAGTTATGAAAACATTCTCTATCCCTACTCATATATATGCAGTGTATTTTAATAAAACGAGAGTTCCTAAGGATTGGGGTGATTACCCGCTCATACAAGTAGCACCCCTTTGCTCTGATACCTTATGCAACCCATAGCTACAACTGAAGCATATCAGGGCACTTACCTTACTTAGTAAGCCCTTAGGTGGATAGTTTATCTCGTACTCACACATTCACACAAATGTTTACTTGGCAGAAATTCCCAAGAATAAGGAAGATTACCCGCCCATACAAGTAGCTTCCCTCTACCCTAATACGTTATGCAACCTGGTATGGCTACATTTGATACCTATCAGAACACTTGCCTTTCTCAGCAAGCTCTTGGGCGGAGTGTATACTTTGCCCCAAATAAATATAATACTACAATATACAATACATTTATACTTTATTCTGTATCTGTTATCTCTGTAATATTCATCTTTTCATGTTCTTAGTATTTCATATAATATAGTTCATTTTCACAGTTCACATTACGTGAATCTCATATCATATTTTCATAGTTCACATCATGCGAATCTCGTATATAGTTCACATTACATGAATCTCATGTATAGTTCACATCACGTGAATCTCATGTCATATAATTCATTCCCATAGTTCACATCACGTGAATCTCATGTCATATAATTCATTGGTTAAATTAAACAATTATACATTTAAAACTCACTACCGGATGGATAATCACTGTCATGCTCCCCCCCCCATGACAGGTTGTGCGGCTCGAAGGCTGAACTTAACCCTGGTCGGCTCACTAGAGCTAAATTACAAAAACAACCTCTTCAGTTTGTAAGTCTGATTGGCTTTCCCACACTAGTATAGACTCTATGGGGAATCTCTACCCTACACAGCACAATCGACTACCTCGTACCCACTCCCTCTAAGACGTGTGGGTGCACTAATCTCTGCCAAAATCATATGTAATAGTACTGTGCCTTACCATGGTCCACCAGAGTTCTCAAATCATACATTGCAATTTAACATTCATATCCTACTCTGATTAACAATACACATGCAATATATATTCTCATCACATTTCAGTATTACCAACATCTCATAAATATATCATAATTCATCAATGTACTTTCATTTTACTCATGCCACACCATTTAAATAATACCCATAATCATATCATTTAAAATAACAAAAGCCAACCCATGTTCATCGTTCAAATTACTGAAAATACACATTTATTATCCTTCACAATTATCCATAAAATCCAATACTTTACATATTTCATTTTCACAAATAATATCTACACAACCCTAGGCTCAAAATCATAATTCAAATGGTTGGCATTTCTTTTAAAAACTCACATAATAATCATATACATTTATATACTCATATATTTTCCATTTAAACCGGTAAATTCATAAAAAAACTACTGGCTTAATCTATTCCCTTTACCTGGTTTCTAGAAACTACGCCAGCAAGGATCCCGAAATGATTCCTGTGATGCTCACCCGAACCCTGATTCAAAAACCCTAGTTTATCAACTTAAATCCTAGATCCACAACTATTAAACCTTCCCAAGCTCATACACCCCTATTAAACAATCATATACTATGTAAAGACCCATAAATTTTAACAATTAAATATTAGAGAAGAAGGATAAATTTAAAGGAGGTAAAGCAGGGCTCATTGACGAATGTCCTAACTTCATCGATAAACTTCCTCTAAGATTCGTGGATGAAGTTCAGGGTTCGTCGACAGAAAGATATCGTGAGGGGGTTCTTCAGACCCATAGGTTCGTCGATGAATTCTTTTACCTTCGTCTACGAATCACCTTCTTCCCTTCGTTGACAAAGCCACGTGTCAAGACATTTATAAATACACAGAATCGGGAATTCAACGTGAAAAATCTCTCTCTCCCATATTTTTCTCTCTCTAAATTTTGGTGCTCTCTCCTTGTCTCTAGATTTCCAGCTCCGTTTCTCCTCGGTTTGATGATCAGAAGCTACTAAGGTGATCCTGGGGAGATTCTCTACAACCTAACCGAAGCAAAATGTTGATTTGAGAAGTTTGGACACCATTCCAATATTAGGGTAAGTAGATTATTTTGGTATTTCCAATATTACCAAGTTTATCTTAGCCCAAATTTTCTGTTGCATGAGAATATACCGGTGTTTTGTGGAGTAAAATTAGGGTGTTATGATTTCAGGGTTAGGGTGCTTGTGGGACCCTGCAAGCATGGGTTGAGGACCTTAATGGTTATTTTTCCAAGAACCCGAGTAAATTATAGCTTAAGAAATTACGAATAGGCAGATTTAGGAAATGTGAGTATGATGATTTTTTGGGAAATTCAGTGTTTTACTAGGGAATTTGTATATATGTAATTATAGGACTTTAAGGTTGGTATGCCGAGGGCGTGAGGGTTGAATTGGAGGCAGGCCTCCCAGTTAGATAGGTAAGGGAAATATGCTATGTTGGGAATTTTAGAATGTTTACCAGTAACCTATATGTTTTTCAAATTATCATTCGGTTCATAAATTATTAGTATAGCAGAAAGTACAATTTTTAGAGTATGGGATATTTATATATGTAGTTGTGTGGCATGAGATATTACCAGATTAGTACAGAATTTATACAGTTTTCAGACTATTATGATTTACAAAATTTTTGCACAGCAATATGCTTTACCAGATTTTATAGTAATATGACTTATAGTGTATATACAGACAAATATATTTTATAGTGACTAGAGAATACCATGATTTCCAGAATTTCGGAAAAACCATAACACTTATATATTATAGTTTATATAATTCAGATATTATAGACTTTTTAGCTCAGACATTACAATATATTCAGATCAGTTATAGTGTTATGGTTATTTTAGAATCATGATAAAATAGTAAGATAATTATATGTATATGTATATATAATATATATATATATATATATATATATATATATATTAGTATTACATAGTATCATACCCTGATGAATCAGTTCAGTTTATATTAAGTCTGCAGAGCACGGTATCGTAGCTATTTTGGATCAAAGTGCAATCACATATCTCAAATAGTGTGTGGGATACCTTCAACCATGCCTGAAGGGATTGCAGGCTCCCCATAATTCTCAGTTTAGGTGGCCAGTTTGATCAGGTAGAGATCAGTTACCGTGCTTGGAGGGATTGCAACTGGTCGGACTGATGATTGGTAGAGTTTTAGATTGACTTACTTGGTAGGCCAACCAGAGTTAAGTCCCACCTACAGGCTGCACAACCCTGTCATGAGGGGTTAAATCATGACATACAATTTTCCAAGGTATTATCACAGTTATTTATATGTATAAAGATTTACAGAAAATAGTAGATATATTATAATATTAGCAGTATGAATAAATCAAAATTTCAGTTAACACAGTTGTATTTTAAACTATATAGGTGTGCGTTGTACTATATGTTGTTTTACCAGCTAACTTGGTTTCAGATATTTATCAGTATAATATTTATGTAAACTCAGTTGCTACACACGAGCAATAGCATATTTCTTCTTACTGAGAGTTGCCTTATCCTAGTAATTTAAAATTTTTCAAGTGATCCAGCTTGACAAGCAGATCAGGCTCGCAGGTAAAGAGGTCGTCTACACTACCCTGTCTGTAGGGTAAGTGTTATCAGGGGGTTGTATTTTTTAGTAACATTTAGGAGTTTTTGGGTAGAAGGTGCTGGGATGATGTGTAATTATGTATGTATATTTTGGGGAGATATTGAATTCTAGTATTGTGGATATGGTTGTACAGTTTTATATTTTCCGTTGCATAGATATTTTACAGTAGTCATTATAGGGTTATCAGAGTTAGGTAATTTACTGTATATATATATATATATATATATATATATATATATATTTAAAAAAAATAAAAAAATGGTATAGATTTTCGGGTCGTTACAATTTGGTATCAGAGCCTAGGTTGCTAGGTTCTGTAGACTCTAGAGTACAACAGAAAACAATACCAGAATATAGGAATGGAATTTGGAGAAAAATATAACAGAATATCAGTGAGTTAATGTTGGGAAATTAGAATGAGAATTTAGGGTTCTATTCTGCAGTTTGGGAACAAGAATTTTGAGGTGGTTTCTATGATTTTCTTGGGGTGACGATTTCAGGAAAACCATAGTAAACTATCATCGATTTCTACTTTCATATGGTAGAGCTAGACCCTAAATTAGTGATAGGAGGTATATGGTATTTTAGTTAGAGTAGAATTGTAAGGTTTTGGATTCTCAAAATAATTTGGTATTATTACGGGATGGACCCAAGAGGTAGTAGCATCTACGCTAGTGGATATGATGGAGTAGGACCTTTTGGCGTGGTAGGAGGGGATTTAGATGCTATATTATGTAGCATAGCTCAGCAGGTCATGGCTGAGATTGCCCGGAGCTCTAGGAAGCAGGAAGGTCTATCTACAGCGCAGGGCTGCATGATAGAGAAATTTACGAAGATGAACCCTCCAGTATTTTCAGGAGCAACTAATCCTGCAGTTGCTGAGAACTAGATGTGGGAGATAGAAAAGATATGGTTACGGGCCAACATCGTATGTCGCGAGGCCGGCTTTGGGCTGATGGGTGTGATGACACTGAGATTGCTGATCATGTGTATGTGTGTGTGTATGCACTGTGTAGAATTAACACTGGAACTACATTTAACTGCGTGTATATTGAATCATGATAACACTCAAATGCCACGCATCGATATAACCTATGTTCTTCCTTACTGAGAGGTGTCTCACCCCTATTGTATGTACATTTTTACAGGTCCTTTGAGTAACCGGAACTAGCGTCCTGGCGTAGGAAGCATAGTGGCTGGTGTATTGCGGTTAGCGCTTGGGTAAATGCTGGGACTGTATTTTGGTGGGTTGCCATGTTGGGATGTATTTGGGCATCCATTTTTATGTTGTATTATAGAGCCTGTTTCTGCTCTTGTATAGACTTTAGAATGGTACTGCATATATATATATATATATATATATATATATATATATATATATAGAATGACCTTTTCCGCTGCGTATATTCTATTGTGTTTGGATGTGTTTAGGGTGCCCGGGGACCCCACGGGGTCGGACCCTCACCCTTTGTACTGTGTCTTTGGATGTTTTATTGGATACAAGGACATGCTAGATTACATTTTCACCCCTAGGTCCCATTTCCGGGTTTGGGGCGTGATAGCTTGGTGTTAGAGCTAACTAGGTTGTTAGGTCTTGTAGACTTGGTTAGGCTTAACAGTGAGTGCATAGCAGAGTATAGGATATTGGATATGGGTAGAGTTGGTTGAGGGTTGTTCAGTTGCTAGACCGGGTTTTGTCGGCAGTATTTCGTGTTTTTCCTAGAATGACGATTTCAGTAAAAGCAGGGCAGACCATTGACTTTCGTGTTGGTGTGATAGCATAAACCTAGACCTGGCAGGAGAAGTTAACATGATTAGTGTAGATCATTGTGTTAATTGTATGTGTTATAGGGATACTGATAGATTCCTATTGTGCTGCAGAATGGAGTCCAAGGATAATGACCTAGGAAGTGGCTCCGAGGAGTCTATGAGTGATGAGTCTCCCTCTGTGCCTCAAGGTTTGACGAGGCAGGTGTTACGGGAGATCGAACGGAGTGTGAGGAGATGCGAACGCTCTCCTACTGCTGCGGGGTGCACCATTGAGAGGTTCACACGCATGCATCCTTCGACGTTCTCTAGAGGACCTGACCCGATGATAGGAGAGGATTGGGTGAAGGAAACTGAAAGGATCTTGGAGATCCTGCACTGCATGGATAGGCAGCGTGCCACCTTCCAGCTATTTGAGAGTGTGTCTTTCTATAAGAAGATGTTGGTAGGCTGCCCAGTGGTAATTCAAGGGAAGCTACTACCGGCTAATCTTGTGGTATACAACAGGTCGGGGTTCGATGTTATTCTAGGGATGGAATGGTTGTCCTCCAGTATGCTGTGATCGACTGTCGTAGGAAGGTAGTAGTGCTTAGACTTCCTGGGAGTAGGAGTGCGAGTTCGTGGGATCATGTGTGTGTTCAGCGCCACAAATTCTATTAACATTGCAGGCAAGGAGGCTACTCTTGGTCGGGTGTCAGAGGTACCTAGTTTGTGTGAAGGAGCCATTGCGGGATGAATTGAGACTCAAGGATATTCGAGTAGTCAGTGAGTTCCCGGATGTGTTTTCAAATGATTTGCCCGGTTTACCTCCGGATCATGAGGTGGAGTTTGCCATAGCGTTGCTACCTGGTAAGGCACCAATCTCTAAAGATTTGTATCGAATGGCTCCAGAAGAACTTCGAGAGTTGAATGAGCAGTTGCAGGAATTACTGGACAGGGGATTCATTCGACCTAGTGTTTCACCTTGGGGAGCTCCAGTTCTGTTTGTGAAGAAAAAGGATGGGTCGATGTGGATGTGCATTGAGTACCGTGAGATTAACAAGGTAACTGTGAAGAATCGCTATCCTTTACCTCGTATCGATAATCTCTTTGACCAATTGCAGGGAACGCGGGTCTTTTTGAAGATCGATTTACGGTCAGGATATCATCAAGTGAGGGTTAGATCTGAGGATGTAGTGAAGATGACTTTCCGAACCAGATATGGCCACTACGAGTTTTTGGTCATGCCTTTTGGGTTGACGAATGCTCCAGCGGTGTTTATGGATTTGATGAACAGAGTTTTCCATGAATACCTAGATCGGTTAGTGGTGGTGTTCATTGACGACATTCTGCTATACTTAAGGAGTTCGAAAGAGCACGAGAACCATTTGGGGTTAGTATTACAGATTCTGCTAAAGAAGAAGTTGTATGCTAAATTGAAGAAGTGTGACTTCTGGTTGAGTCAGATTGCATTCTTAGGCCATGTGGAGACTGGTGATGGTATATCAGTTGATCCTAGCAAGATTGAAGCTGTGGTCGACTGGGTGAGGCCGAAGAATGTGCAAAAGGTTTGGAGTTTTCTAGGATTGGCGGGTTACTATCGTCGGTTTGTGGAAGGTTTCTCTAAGCTGTCTGGACCTCTGACTCGATTGACTAGGAAGGGAGTCCAATTTGAGTGGACCAGTGATTATGAGCAGTGCTTTCATGACTTGACGCACAGACTGGTTACTAGTCCGATATTGACCATTCCTTGGGGGGATGGTGGGTTTGTGATTTATTGCGACGCGTCTTTGAAGAGTTTGGGATGTGTGCTTATGCAATAGGGTAAGGTTGTAGCGTATGCTTCTTGGCAACTGAAAGAGTATGAGAAGAATTACCCTACGCATGATTTGGAGTTTGCTGCTGTTGTATATGCACTGAAGATCTGGTGACATTATTTGTATGGAGTGTAGTGTGAAATCTTCACTGATCATAAGAGCCTCAAGTATTTTTTGATGCAGAAGGAGTTAAATATGAGGCAGAGACGGTGGCTTGAGTTGATTAAGGACTACGATTGCACGATCAGTTATCACCTGGGGAAGGCTAACATGGTGGCTGATGCGTTGAGTCAGAAGTTGGAACATGCAGCAGTATTTGCAGTTGTAGCTCAGCATCATGTCAGATGGGATCTGGAAAGCCTTGGTGTGGATTTGGTGTCCGGTGGTCATCAGGCTTTCATTGCTAGCTTGGTGATTCAGCCGACCTTGTTTGAGCATATTAAATCCACGCAGGCTAATGATGCGGAGTTAGCTGAGATTGTGGAGAAAGTGCAGCAGGGTTTGGCTGTAGATTTTAACATCTTTGACAGAGGTATGTTGAGGTTTGGGACCAGACTGTGTGTTCCAAACAACGATGAGATCAGAAGGACGATTTTATAGGAAACGCATTGTTCTTTACTTACGGTACATCTTGGTAGTACGAAGATGTATCGAGACTTGCTTAGTTTGTGGAGGCAGATTGCTTAGTTTGTGGAGCAGTGTCTGACATGTCAGTAGGTAAAAGTTAAACATCAAAGGCCGGCAAGGCCGTTACAGCCTTTGCCTATTCCAGTGTGGAAATGGGAGCATATTTCCATGGATTTTGTGACCGGATTGCCGCCAGCACTTCACGGACAGAATGATATTTGGGTGATTGTGGATATATTGACGAAATCTACTCATTTCATACTGATGAAGGTTGGCTATCCTTTGAGCAGGTTGGCAGATATATACGTGCATGAGATTGTGAGAATGCACGGAGTACCGGTGTCCATTGTGTCAGATCAAGATTCGAGGTTTACTTCTCGATTTTGGATGAGTTTGTAGGAGGCATTGGGGATGAAGCTTACTTTCAGTACAATGTTTCACTCCCAGACTAATGGACAGTCAGAGAGGACGATATAGATCTTGGAAGATATGTTACAAGCTTATGTGTTAGACTTTGGCGGTAGCGGGATATAGTTTATGCCACTAGTAGAGTTTGCTTATAATAACAGTTTCCAGGCTAGTATCGGGATGGCACCATTTGAGGCTTTGTATGGTTGAAAGTGTTGATCTCCCTTGTGTTGGGATGAGGTTGGTGAACGTCAGGTGTTAGGACCTGAACTTGTGCAGCAGGCATCTGAGAAGGTGGGTTTGATTAGGGAGAGGATTAGATCAGCTCAGAGTCGACAGAAAAGTTATGCGGATGTTCGCCGCCGTGATTTAGAGTTTGAGTTGGGGGGTAAGGTATTTCTGCGTATCGCTCCGATGAAAGGGGTAATGAGATTTGGGAGGAATCGTAAGCTGAGCCCGAGGTATATCGGACCATTCGAGGTTCTTGAGCGAGTGGGTCAGGTAGCCTACATGATTGCACTACCCCCAGCACTCTCGAGGGTCCATTATGTGTTTCACGTGTCCATGTTGAGAAGGTACGTGCTGGATCCATCACATGTTATCAGCTATGATGAGTTGGAAATTAGGGATACTTTAGCATATGAAGAGATACATGTTCAGGTTCTGGACCGTAAAGTTTACAAGTTTCGTACTAAGGAGATACTATAGGTGAAGGTATTGTGCAGAACCACGAGGTTGAGGAAGCTTCTTGGGAACTAGAAACGGAAGTACGCTTGAAGTATCTGCAATTGTTTTGAGTACTTGTACTTTATCCTACTTTGGGTTGGGATAGATGGTTAGTCGTCGGGAGTGTGTATGTATTTTGTGAACTCCTGAGACAGTTTATGTTGTAACCACGGTATTCCTCCATCATAAGTGAGGGTGTGTATATATGTGTATGGTGGGACTGCGCTATAGTAGTCGCCAGTTTCTTGTTAGAGTTGCATGTATGTGTTCGGTATTATGTATGAGTTTGTAAATGAGAGATGGCAAATTTTAGGGACAAAATTTTTGTAAGGAGGGGAGATTGTAAGAACTCGAACCATGATAAATGGGTTTAAATAAATAAGAGAGGGGTAAATTTGGTATTTGAATAGGCTTCGTCGATGAAGACCTTGTATCTTTCGTTGACGAAGTTCAAAGGCTCGTCAACAAGGAGAAGTCGAGGGGTTTCGAAAAACCGGAGATCCCAGACTCGTCGACGAGGTCTTTGTCTTATCGACAAGAAGACTATAGAGCCTCGTCGATGAGAAGTGGCTGCGTCAAAGGGCTATAAATAGAAGTTTTCATTACTTCTCAACTAAGAAACTCAAATATCTTCTCTCTCTCTCTCTCTCTCTCTCTCTCTCTCTAGTTTTCTTTGCTGTTTGTCGCTAGGATTATAAATCTGAAGTTACCATGAGGATCGTGGAAGGATTCTCTACAAGTTCTATGGATCAGAATCCCGTTTCGGAGATTTTTGGGTTTCGGCTAAAAATCGAGGTAAGGCTCGGTTTTCAATTATGATCCAGTAGTTTAGTAGAGAACAATGTTGTGAGTTTATTCTTTACTGTGATTTGTTGGTTTTGGAACTCTGTTCGTTGTTTAAGAGCCTTAGAGTTCGGGAATTACTATTCGGGGAAAGGTAACGGGAATTGTATTTATTTCGATTATTTTTTAAATTGGACTCGGTGGAACTGTGGTTCACGGTCCTGTGTGTGGTTTGGTTACTCATTTGGGGGGATCGAATGGGGAAAACTATGGGTTTTTCATGATTACAGCTTTGGAAAAAAGGGGGTGACGGGTTGCATCCCTGGTTTTGTTGAAAACCAAACATATATGTTGATTTATATTGTGTTATAGGGATGGCCGTGCCTTGACTTTTTTTAAACTGTATTATTTGAAAAACCATGATTTTAGATTACCAAATGGGTGTGGTTTGTTTGGTTATATGAGCATGCATGTGTGTGTGTGATTTGTTTAAATGCTAGTAGAAATGGGGTTCTGAATTGTTCCAGGGACTGAGAGTGTCCGGCTTTATATCCGAGGGCATATGAAATCACTGGCCATAGATTGGTAGAGGTCCGGCTCTATATCCGACGGCATGAGCCTATTCCGGTAGATTAGATGGAAGGGTGTGGATCCACCAGTTACCGCCGGTACGATGCCATGGGAGTCGAAGACTAGCCATGTGCCGGTGGCACCGTGTTCGCTGGTTGGTTACGGGCCAACACCGTATGTCGCGGGCCGGCTTCGAGCCGATGGGTGTTATGACACCGGGATTGCTGATCATGTGTATGTGTGCGTGTATGCACTGTGTAGAATTAGTACTGGAACTACATTTAACTGCATGTATGTTGCATCATGATAACACTCAAATGCTACACACCGATATAAGCTGTGTTCTTCCTTACTGAGAGGTGTCTCACCCCTACTATACGTACATTTTTACAGGTCCTTCGAGTAACCGAAACTAGTATCCTAGTGTAGGAAGCATAGTGGCCGGTGTACTGCGGTTAGCGCTTGGGTAAGTGATAGGACTATATTTTGGTGGGTTGCCATGTTGGGATGTATTTGGGCACCCGTTTGTACGTTGTATGTTAGAGCATGTTTCTGCTCTTGTATAAACTCTAGTATGACACTGCATATATATATATAGAATGAGCTTTTCCGCTGCGTATGTTCTGTTGTGTTTGGATGTGTTTAGGGTGCCTAGGGACCCTACAGGGTCGGACCTTCATCCTTTGTACTGTATTTTTGGATGTTTTATTGGATACACAGACAGGCTAGATTACATTTTCACCCCTGGGTCCCATTTCCGGGTTCTGGGCGTGACAGAAGTGATTTTCAGACCCCTCAGATGAGCAAGAATATATATTTGTGGGTTCACATGTGCGTGCCTCGCCATAACTAGTGTCAGCTATTTAGGCGAGGAGACTGATTCAGGGTGGATTGCAAGGATATGCAGCTTACATAAAAGAGTTGCCGAAGGGAGAATTAAAACCGACTGATATTCTAGTGGTTAGAGAATTTCTAGATATTTTTCCAGAGGAATTACTTGGTTTAACACTAGATCGAGAGATCAAATTCACCGTGGATCTGTTACCAGGGTCGGCACCAATATCTAAAGTGCCGTACATAATGACTCCAGCCGAATTGAATGAATTGAAAGATTAGTTGCAAGAGTTGCTGGATAAAAGGTTTATCAGGCCCAGTATGTCACCTTAGGGAGCCCCAGTTCTGTTTGTAAAAAAGAAAGATGGGACCATGAGGATGTGCATAGATTATAGGGAAATAAATAAACTAACGGTCAAGAATAAATATCCTCTTCTTAGAATTGATAATTTATTTGACCAACTCCAGGGAACCCATATCTACTCGAAAATTGACCTTTAGTTAGGCTATCACTAGGTGTAAATAAAGATAGAAAACGTATCAAAAATAGCATTTCGAACTAGGTACGGGCATTGCGAGTTTTTGGTGATGTTGTTCGGGTTGACTAATGCACCCGCAGTGTTTATGGATTTAATGAATCGGGTGTTCCAGTAGTACTTAGGTGATGTTGTTCGGGTTGACTAATGCACTCGCAGTGTTTATGGATTTAATGAATCGGGTGTTCCAGTAGTACTTAGACCAGTTTATTGTGGTGTTCATTGATGATATACTAGTCTACTTGAAGAGTCTTGAGGAGCATAAGGGTCATTTGAGACTAGTTTTGTAGGTATTGAGGGAAAAGAAAATGTATGCAAAATTCAAGAAATGTGAATTCTTGTTAAGGCAGGTTACTTTCCTTGGGCATGTTATCTCTAGGGACGATATATCAGTTGATCTGAGTAAAATAGAAGCAGTAATGAGTTGGGTGAGACCAGTGAATGTTCAGGAGGTCAGAAGCTTCCTAGGTCTGACAGGGTACTATCGGCGTTTCACAGATGACTTCTCCAGATTATCAGGTCCACTAACACGACTCATGAGAAAGAACGTGAAATTTGATTGGACCGATGAGTGTGAACAGAGCTTCTAGGATTTGAAGCAGCGGCTAGTCATTGCACCGGTATTGTCTATCCCATCAGGGGAAGATGGTTTTGTGATATACAGTGACGTGCCCCGGAAAGGACTCGGGTGTGTGTTGATGCAGCGCGGAAAAGTCATCGCCTACACATCTAGACAGCTTAAAGGGTATGAAAAGAAATACCCTATGCATGATCTAGTGTTAGCTGCAGTGGTGTATGCTCTGAAAATCTGGAGGCATTATCTTTATGGTGGGAAATGTGAGATCTTCACTAATCATAAAAGCTTAAAGTATTTCTTCACCCAGAAAGATTTGAATATGCGACCGAGAAGATGGTTGGAGCTCATCAAGGATTATGATTGTACTATCAACTGTCATCTAGGGAAAGCAAACGTGGTGGCTGATGCACTAAGCAGGAAAATAGCAGGAGCAGTGATGTCAGCAGTGGAGATTCAGCATTCGATTTAGATAGACTTGGAGAGGCTCAAGATAAAATTAGTAGAGGGAGAGCATTAGACATTTATTTCCAACCTGGTGTTGTAGCCTATGCTATATGAAAGGATTAAAGTAGCCTAGAAGAAATACATAAGGTTAATGGAGTTGATAGAGAATGTGCAAAACAGATAGGGGGAGGAGTTCAGTATATCAGATGATGGAGCCTTACGGTTCCATACCAAACTGTGTGTTCCTACAGATGCTGAGATTAGGAGAGCTATCTTGGAGGAGGCACATAGATCCCTATATACGGTTCATCCTAGCAGTACTAAGATGTATCGGGATCTTCGAGGGTCTTTTTGGTGGAGTGGTATGAAGAGGGAGATAGCTGAATTTGTGCAACAGTGTTTGATGTGCCAGTAGGTAAAGGTTGAGCACTAGAAGTCGATAGGATAGTTGCTGCAACTCCACATCCCTGAGTGGAAGTGGGGCCATATATCTATGGACTTCGCTACTGGGCTACCATCAGTGCTGCATGGTTAGAATGTCATTTGGGTTGTTATCGACCGACTAACGAAGACAACCCACTTCCTTACTATTAAAGTTATCTACCCTATAAACAGACTAGCAGAAATCTACATTCAAGAGATAGTTTGACCCGATGGAGTTTCGGTATCTATAGTTTCAGACTGTGACCTATGTTTTACATCACAGTTCTGGAGGAGCTTGCAAGAGGCTTTGGGGTCTCAATTATCATTTAGCACGACATATCATCCTCAAACTGATGGACAAATAGAGAGAATAATCCAAATACTTGAGGATATGCTGCGAGCATGCATGTTGGATTTTGGGGGTAGTTTGACCCAATATATGCCGCGGATTAAGTTTGCCTATAATAACAGCTATTAGGCCAGCATCGGCATGACACCTTACAAGCATTGTATGATAGAAGGTGTCGTTCACCTTTGTATTGGGATGAAATGGGTGAGAGGCGAGTTCTGGGACCAGAGTTGGTGTAGCAGGCATACGATAAAGTCCGACTAATTAAAGATAGAATTAGTGTAGCTCAGATTTGGAAGAAAAGTTATGCTCATATGCGCTGCCAAGAATTGGAGTTTGATGTTGGAGATCAGGTATTTTTGAAAGTAGCACTGTTGAAGGGAGCTGTGAGATTTTGGAGGAAAGGTAAGCTGAGCTCTAGGTACATTGGTCCATTCGAGATACTTGAGAGAGTAGGATCAGTTGCCTACAAGCTAGCTCCCCCACCAGCTCTATCTAGAATTCATGGCGTATTTCATGTTTCCATGTTGAGGAAATATGTCCCAGATCCTTCTCATGTGATTAGTTATGCAAAAATAGAGCTTAAAGATTTACTGGCATATGAGGATGCACCGGTATAGATCTTAGACAGGAAGAAACACGAATTGCGTACCAAGAAAATTCAGTTGGTGAAAGTTCTGGGGAGGAATCATGCCATAGAGGAGGCTTTGTGTGAGTCAAAGGAGGAGATATAACAGAAATACCCACACCTGTTTAGTGGGATGCGGTAATAGTCTGTATTGTCCAGATAACGACAATTTAATTTTATTCAGTACAGAGTGATGAATGTATAGTTGTAATTTATATTATAGGAGAGTGTTTTTGGTTTTGGGAAAGTTTTCTTTTTGTATATATATATGTAATCTCCCAGAACCAACCATGGTATTCCTCCGCCATAAGTGAGGGTAAGTAATAAACTAAGTAGCCAATTTTTCTCAAAGGATGGTGTTTAATAGACAGCAAATTTCGAGGAAGAAATTTTATAAGGAGGGGAGAATGTAAAGACCCGAAAATTTTAATAATTAAATAATAGAGAAGAAGGATAAATTTAAAGGAGGTAAAGTAAGGCTCGTCGATGAATGTCCTAACTTCGTCAACGAACTCCCTCTAAGATTCGTGGACAAAGTTCAGGGTTCGTCAATGGAAAGATACCAAGAGGGGGTTCTTCAGACCCATAGGTTCATTGAAGAATTTTTTACCTTCATCGACGAATCACCTTCTTTACTTCGTCGACGAAGCCACATGTCAAGACACCTATAAATACGCAGAATCAGGAATTCAGCATGAAAAATCTCTCCCTTTTTCTATATCTAAAATTCGATGCTCTCTCATTCTCTCTAGATTTCCAACTCCGTTTCTCCCCAGTTCGATGATCAGAAGCTACCACGGTGATCCTGGGGAGATTCTCTATAACCTATTTGAAGCAAATTGTTGATTTGAGAAGTTTGGGCACCATCCCAGTTTTAGGGTAAGTAGATTATTTGGGTATTTCTAGTATTACTAGGTTTATCTGAGCCCATATTTTGTGTTGTATGAGAATATACTGGTGTTTTGTGGAGTAAAATTAGGGTGTTATGATTTCACGGTTAGGGTGTTTGTGGGACCCTATAGGCATGGGTTAAGGATCTCAGCGGTTATTTTTCCTAGAACCCAGGTAAATTATAGTTTAGGAAATTACGAATAGGCAGATTTAGGAAATGTGAGTATGATGATTTTTGAAGAAATTCAGCGTTTCATTGGAGAATTTATATATATATATATATATATATATATATATATATGTAATTACAGGATTTTGAGGTTGGTATGTCGAGGGCGTGAGGGTTGAATTGGAGGCAAGCCTCCCAGTCAGATAGATAAGGGAAATATGCTATGTTAGGAATTTTAGAATGTTTACCAGTAACCTATATGTTTTTCAAATTATCATTAAGTTCATAAATTATTAGTATATCAGAAAGTACAATTTTCAGAGTATGGGATATTTATATATGTAGTTGTGTGGCATGAGACAATACCATATTAGTACAAAATTTATATAGTTTTCAGACTATTATGATTTACAGTATTTACGCACAGCAATATGCTTTACCAGATTTTATAGTAATATGACTTATAGTGTATATACAAACGGATATATTTTACAGTGACTACAGAATACCATGATTTCCAGAATTTCAGAAAAACCATAACACTCCTATATTACAGTATACATAATTCAGATAAGATATCACAGATTTTTCAGCTCAGACATTACAGTATATTCAGATTAGTTATAATGTTATGGTTATTTTGGAATCATGATGAAATAGATAGATAATTTTATATATATATATATATATATATATATATATATATATTAGTATTATATAGTATTAGACCTTGATGAATCAGTTTAGTTTATATTCAGTCAGTAGAGCACGGTACCGTAGCTATTTCAGATTAGAGTGCAACCACGTATCTCATATAGTGTGTGAGATACCGTTAACCGTGCCTGGAGGGATTGCAGGCTCTCTAGAAGTCTGGGTTGAGGTGGCTAGTTTGACAAGATAGATATCAGTTACCGTGCTCGGAGGGATTGCAGCTGGTCGGACTAATGATTGGTAGAGTTTTAGATTGACTAACCTGGTAGGCCAACCAGAGTTAAGTCCTACCTACGGGCCACACAACCCTATTATGAGGGGTTGAATCATGACATACAATTTTTGAGGGTATTATCACAGTTATTTATACGTATACAGATTTACAGAAAATGACATGTATATTATAATATTAGTAGTATGAATAAATAGAAGGTTCAATTAACACAGTTGTATTTTAAACTATATAGGTGTGTGTTGTACTGTATGTTGTTTTACCAGTTAACTCAATTTCAGATATTTATCAGTATAATATTTATGTAAACTCAGTTGCCACACACTAGTAATAACATATTTCTTCTTACTGAGAGTTGTCTCATCCTAGTAATTTAATATTTTTCAGGTGATCCAACTAGACGAGTAGATCAGGCTCGCAGGTAAAGAGGTCCTCTACACTACTCTGTCTGTAGGGTAAGTGTTATCAAGGGGTTGTACTTTTTAGTAGCATTTAGGAGTTTTTGGGTAGAAGGTGCTGGGATGATGTGTAATTATGTATGTATATTTTGGGGAGATACTGGATTTTGGTATTGTGGATATGGTTGTACAGTTTTGTGTTTTCCGTTGCATAGGTATTTTCCAGTAGTCATTACAGAGGTATCGGAGTAAGGCAATTTACAGTATATATATGTATATATTTAAAAAAATGAAAAAACATGGTATATATTTTCGGGTCGTTACATACTTTCCAAACGGCTCATTTCTACCCTTACCTCAACTTTGGGGTAAAGCGTGGAAAAACTCCGTTCGAAAATCCACTCCTCTAGACTTGTAGAGAATTTCCCTTAGATCCTCATAGCAGCTTCCGATCGTCGAATTAGGCGACAAACAGCAAGAAATTGAAGAGTGAAGGTGAGGAACATCGTTTTTAAAGAGAGAAAATGAAGATTTGGGGTTGCTTAATGAATAAGAAACAAAAGATTCAATTTATACTCGGCCACCCTCATTGACGAGATGACGTATTCATTGATGAACTACTGAAGAACATTCGTCGATGAAAAAAGAACTCCGTTGACGAACCCAAATTCTAAAATTCCTATCATTCGGGATCTCTTCGTCGACAACGCCTGAACTTCGTCGACGAACTACTGAAGGACCTTCGTCAACAAAAGTAGGGGATTTTTTGATGAAGACTATTGTTTCCCTTTTTAAATTTTGTTCCCTTTCTTCTTTTCTTTATCATTTTCCATAAATTAATTTTCTGGGTCTCTATAGTTTAAAACCTCAGTTATGCACCTATCAAATTTCCTGAACACATTTCGGTTTTTAGGGCATAAATTTTTCTATAAAATCAAAAAAGAGCGATCTTGGTGTCTATGGAAAGTTAAGAAAAAATCCCACAACTTTCATGTTGATTACTTTGATGGTTTCAGGAAAACCGTCGATCCCCAACGACTATAAACGACTAGTTTGCATAGTTTTTTATTTTTTTAAATTTTCAATGGCCATAAAACAGCTAGTAGCCCACTTTGCCTATAAATACAAGTCCTTAGACTTGTTTAAAAATGGTTTTGATGATTTATACAAGCTTATAGTGAAAAATATCCTTGATTCCAAAACCTAGCACATTACATCTTGGTTCATATTCACAAGTGCTCGTCTCTTTTGTTCTCCAATCTTGTCTGGTACAATTCTTGAGAGAGAAACGTGAGGTTTGCTTTGTATTTAATATTTGCTCATTCAAAGAGCATTCTCATTGTAATCTTCTACTTCGTGTAAGGTTCTTTGTGAACCATTGTGAGGGTTCTTGGTGAACCACTTGATAAAGGCTCTCTGTGAGTAAGAAGGGATTTGTTCCCAAGTGTATGGTTGTGTACCCAAGTACTAAGGCTTGCTCCACTAGGGAAGGAGTGTTGATATTGGATTGTGGAATCCTTGGCTTGGTGCTAAGGCATGGACGTAGGCTTGGAGCCAAACCACGTAAAAATCCCGGTGTTGATTTTTTCTCCCTACTCTTTATTTTATTGTCTTGTGCATGATTTATATTTTGTACATTGTGATATAATTTCTTGCCATCTTGCCAAAACTATTGTTTTGTAGAGAGAATCTTTTAATACACAAAAAGTGTCCATCACCCCCTCTCTAACTCTACATTGTATATCCGCTGCAAAGCACACGTATATATTCTCGGGCTATGATGATTAACAAGTGGCATTAGAGACAGATGCTTGCATTTAACGGTGTAAAATCTAGAGCGTAAATGTGACAACCTGAATAATAATGGGATTTAAATAATAAAGAGGAAGGGAAATGGAAACAGTAATAGAAGGAGGAAGTCGAAAGCATTTGGCGACGACATTGCACTTTTGAAGGAATAACCGAGGGGAATCATCAGGACTTCGTCGACGAGGGTTTAAGAGAATTCGTCGAGGAAGACTGAATTTTTTCGACGAGGAAATATCGAGAGAGGTTTTGAGTCAACTGAATTTTGTCAACGAGGACTGAATTTCGTCGATGAAATTATTAAAGGATTCGTCGACGAATGACGTGGCTCGCCGACGAATTCCTTATTTTATAAATATCAAAAATCTGAGTTTTAACTTCACAAGTAAGCTAACTCTCTTCTCTCTCTCTCCTCTTCGGTTCTCTCTCTCTCTCTCTCTCTCTCTCTCTCTCTCTCTCTCTCTCTCTCTCTCTCTCTCTCTCTCTCTCTCTCTCTTTCTCTCATCGATTTTAGGCCGGATTTACACCGGTTCAACATTCCAAAGTCACCACGACGCTCCTTGGGAAGTTCTCTCCAAATCTGTCGGAGCGGATCATTGGTGAAAGCAAGTTGGAAATCATCCCTAAGTTGAGGTAAGACTTTTTAAGCCAAATTTGACCTTACGGTCGTTATAAGAAATGATGTACACGTGGAAATACTGAGGTTTAATACTAAGAATTTTCAGTTTCAAGGTATTGATCAGGAAATCCTACGGGGGTTAGCAGGATATTTTATGGGCTTTCTCAGTAGTCAGGTAAGGAAATAAACTAAAGCAGTTACTTTTCACACAAATTATTATTATTTATGGGTAACTTGATTTCCTGAAAGTATTTACAATATTTGAATATTATGGAATAAATATATGTTTGAGAAAAATATTGCTAATGTGATAAAACGTATATATATATATATATATATATATATGTATGTATGAGATGCCAGAAATTATGATTTTTAGAATATAATGTATGGTTTTATACAGCAAAAGTGTGGCGTGAATATTATTTTCCATGGAAGAATATCATGATATGACGATGATACAAATGAAATATGTTTTGTGAAATTATGAAAGAGTACAATATATAATGATGATTTTGAAATGCATGGTAATTGATTTAATTTCAGAACGATAATTATGATATGTTCAGCATGAGGCTGTAATTATGATATATTCGGCATGAAGCCGTAACTATGATATGTGCGGCACAAGGCCGTAATTATGATACGTTCGGTACGAGGCCGTAATTATGATATGTTCGGTACGAGGTCATAATTATGAAATATTCGGCACAAGGCCGTAATTATGAAAGATGCTTTATAATCATGTACTATATGTTATCAGAACCCGGACATTAGTTTAGTTCAGTTTTAGGAGGTCGGTACTGCAGCTATATAAATCAGATATCTATGTTCAAACTTGTGCTAACCACCCCACAAGGGGGTGGGAGATGGATAGTCGATGTGGCTTTCAGTGTAGAGTTGTAGACGCCCACCTGGTAGTCCGGACCAGGGTACGGTGGGCCCATCGTACTTACAGACATATTTGACTCGGCAGTGGCCGGCCAACCATTGTTGGGTCCCGCCTTCGGGCTGCATAACCCGTCATGGGGGGTAATACATGACATCAGCTAGTTATTCATCTTGGGTACGTTTTTAGTATTATCAGTTATAACAAAAGTTTTATGTATGATATGACTAATTAGAAAATATGAAAGTATGTGATTATTCAGTATGATATGATGAACATTTACAAAAATATGAAATGTATTGTATATGTATAATTGCATTAAATGTTCATGTTGCTACACAGCTGTATTTAGTTTATTTTTCCTTACTGAGATGTGTCTCACCCCCAACATTAATAAATTTTTCAAGAGCCCCTGAGTGACCGACAGGTCGTAGGCGCCGTTGAGTCAGTGATAATACCCCGCTAGGAGGGTAAGTTGAACTAGGGTCAGAATTATTTTGTCTTTGATCCTAGAGGTATTTTGATGTTTATGAGAATGTAAATAAATACAGTATTATGATGTTGTAGTAAACTCTAGTATTATGTTTTATGGTTGGATGGTTGGGATTTTATATTTGCTGTTGCTTAGGTTTCCACTGTGATTGACAAGTGTCCCCGTTACCCACAGATTCGGGTTGACCATTTATTTATTATGTTACATTTTATGTTAAGAGATTAAGGTCGTTACAGTAAAGATCAAATAGAGTATTTGGTGAGTACCTCCTCCCAAGGACAATCCGTGGCAAGACTGCCATTGCTTAACTGTTCAAACTACCTAGCTTGGAAAAATTGAATGACTACATTCATCAGAGCACATGATTTCAACATGTGGTGGGTCATCTCAAAGGGAGATTATGAATTCAAAAGGGCCAAAGGTGAACCAAAACAACCTAAGGAGTTGTCAGAAACCGAACTAAGGTTAGTTGAGCTTAACTTTCAAACTAAAAACTTTCTTTATTGTGCTTTAAGTGATGATGAGTACAATCCTGTTTGTGGTTGTGATACTAGTAAAGAAATATGGGAAAAACTTGAAGTCACATATAAAGGTACTTCACAAGTTAAGAAGTCCAAAATTTACATGTTAGTCAATGACTATGGAATGTTTAAAATGGATGAGGGAGAATCCATCACATCCATGTTCACTGGGTTCACACATATCACAAATGAACTAAAAGCACTTGGTAGAACTTATTCTATGGAGGATAATGTTCAAAAAGTTCTTCGATATTTACCTGAGTCATGGCATGTAAAATCCACCACCATTGAGGAGGCAAAAGGTTTAACCAAAGTCGCACTTGATGAGCTTATTGGGTCACTTATGACTTATGAACTTAAGAAAAATACGACTTTAGATCCTAAAAAGCCTAGAAAGGATAAATCCATTACTTTTATGTCATCTAGTCCAAATTGGAAAGAAGTTCTTGAAAATGATGAAGATAGTAAGGATGATATGAAATCACTCGTAAGAGACTTGAGGAAATCCCTTGTAGATAAACAACACTTCAGGAATAAAGAAATAAGCAAAAATGAGAAAGAAGCACATCAATGCTTCATGACCAATGAACATGAAGAAGAAGGAACAAGTTCGGAAGATGATGATGATACTCCTTCTTATGATGAAATAGCCGAAACTTGTGTTAAATTGTATGATGAATTAGTCTTAGAAAAAAGAAGAAACAAAAATGTTGAGAAAGAGCTTGCTATGGTTAAACTAAGGTAATCCTCATTGAAAGAAGAAAATGAAACTTTAGAAGTCAAAATCAAACGCTTGGAAGATAAATTGTCAAAATGCAAAGAAAAAGAATCTTGCCATTGTTCCACCTAAAAGAGGAAAATATTTCTCTAAAAAAGGAAAATGAGGAGTTTTTAGAAAATGTTCAAAAAGACCATGGATCTTTTCAAGAGGAGTGAAAATTTTGAAAAATCAAATTGAAAATGTTTTGAAGGAAAATGCTATCTTGAAAAAGAAAAATGAAAATCATGGTATAGCCACAAGAGGGAAAGAAAAATCCAATAATTCTTTGGGAACTAAGAAAAATGATTCTTACAAAAAAAAAATTTTAAAACCTCTTATAAATCACATCATTATGCCTCAACAAGCAAAAATAATGCAATTATGTTAAAACCCTCACATGAAAACAAGATTTGTCTATATTGTGAAAGAAAGGGTCATATTAGATACTTTTCCCATTTAGAGGAGTTAGAGGCAAAGAAAGAAAAATGGAATAGGTTGTAAAGAAAACCAACCCCTTGGGACCCAAGGAGGAATGAGTACCAAAAGGAAATACATGAACTCTTTGAATTGTTTCCTTAGGACCTAGGATTAAGAATTAGGTTTAGGTAGATTTAAACCACACCTAGGTGAAATGAATAAGTGTTGACCAAGTAAATCATCATTTATGATAACTTAAAAACACTTATTTTATGGATTGAGCTCAAAATGTGAAAATTTCAGATTTTGCATTTTAATTTGTATTAAATCATTTTGCTGATTTTTTTTTAATCATGCCAATATTGATGAGTTCATTTGATTAAAACCAATACAATGCTTTAATTGTTTTTATCTTGAAAATTGGCTAACCTCCTTTGGAAATATTGGCTATTACTTTATGGGATGAAATAGCATGTGCTCTAAGTTTGATAATTGGAAAAACCTTGTTTTCTCTTGTGAATTTCTAAGGTTTTGAGTTTTTTTTTTCAAAAGCATGCTATGATGTGTTTTGATGATATATGCTCTTACTTGGATATATAATAGATTTCTTAAAAGCATTGCAAAACATATCCCATACATTGACTTGAGCTTTAATGTAAGTTAATCATAACAACTTTTGGAAAATTTGCATTGAATGATTGATCTACATCATATGGTATAACTCATAGAAATCATCATTCAAGTTTTTGCAAGAAAGTCATTCTTGGTTTTTCAAGTGTTATGGTTTAGCAAAATTTTTTTTGGCATGTGTATCTAGCACACACTCACCTCACCACCATGATATCTTAGATTATGGGGGAGAAATCATTTTTTGGTAAAATTATTTTTTTCCTCTCTTTTTGATGATGATCAAAGGGGATGATAGTTTGGTATCCTTTTTGTTGAGAGAATGTTGTGTGATGTTATGTGAGGGGAAGAAGTGAAATGCATGGAAAATGCATCTGGGGTAGAATGCATGTGGTAATTCAAAGATAATATGAAAGTTCTAATTGCTTGTTTGTTTTATCTTACATGAACTTTCTATTTTATGGTATGCATGTTTAAAGTTCTAATAGATATGAAAAATATAGTTAAATATTTTTACCTTTATGCATATAGTAAGGGGGAGCAAATGTTAGTCTTGTAACGACCTGCTAATAAAAATAAAATCTTTTCCCCTATTTTAATATCAAACATTAACCTAAATAGTGGAAAGCCACATACATAAACATAACAACATAAAATACAATACCAGAGTGTCAAAATATCCCATAAATTATACATATATCACTGTTCTCCTCAAACTATTCCCTATTGAAGTCAAGGCATACAAAAATACTACCCAAAAATACTACTCACCCACAACAGGGCAGTCTAACAGCCCCTCTACCTGCGAACCTAATTCGCTCGCCTAGCTAGTTCACCTGAAAAAAATAATTCAATACTAGGGTGAGACGACGCTTAGTAAGACGAAACATGTTGTTACTAGAGTGTGGCAATTGAGTTACATTTCTGTATAAATAATCTGATTTAAAAAAAATATCATGGATAACTGAAATTGTAAATGCTAGTATAAATAACATATATTAAAACTATATAAACTTACTTTTCATAATACTACTACTATTTTTGGAAATCTACTTATACTTATAATATCTGAGAAAATTTCCCTGGATGGCTGTATGTCATGATTTAATCCCTCATGATAGGGTTATGCGGCCCGAAGACGGGACCTATCCTGGCTGGCCGACCAGGGTAAGCCAACTGAACTCCGACAGTCTAATCGGCCCCCACAACCCATATCTGATGGGGAGCCTATCCCGACGTGAGCATGATCGACCTCAATATCACTTACTATCTTAGTAAAGTGGTTGCACTCTGAACTGGATATGTATATAGCTACGGTACCCGTGCTCTGCTGAATCTGATCCATTAGGGTTTGATACTATATAAGTAGCTGATATCTTTAACATACTATTTTTATCATGATTTTTGAAATAACCATAACCCCATAGAGTTTATCTGAAATTCTAAATTAACTGACTGAAAATCTGATTTTTGTATAACTGAACTGTTATTTGTATAATTGAATATCGGAGCGTTATGGTACTAAAAAACTAATTATTCTGAAATTACTAGAAATACATTTTTCTAAGTATACTGTATACTGTATACTGAAAGTCCTTTATTCTATAAGCATGTAAATATCATGATATTTCTATTCATAAACTGTAAACATGGTATTCATAGTTTGTATAAATACGATACTGTACTCTAATCAACTCAAGCCATATTAATAAATATTATTATAATCAGGCTCTCAAAACCGTATATAAATAATTTGAACAATACTTGATAACAACCTATATTTTGTACTGAAGTCATAATGAAGTTTCCTAGCATAGCATGTTTCCCTTACCTGACTACTGGAAAGTCTCTACTGAATATCGGTCTTACACCCGCAAGGTTTCCTACTCAACTCCCTGAAAACAACATTCACCATAATAAAGCAGTATTACTTTTTTGTCTACTTCATTTCCTACAACTACTGAAAAGCCTAATTTTGAGCAAAAGACCTTACCCTGAACTTGGGGAGAAATTCAACTCAACCCCACCGACGATCTGCCCTGGTAAACTTGGAGAGAACTTTTCCAGGAGCGTCGTGGTGGCCTTAGATCATCGATCTGGCGACTGACAGGGCTGAAATCGAAGAGAGAAGGGAGAGGAACTGTAGGAGAGAGAAAGAGGGAAAACAACACTGAATTTTCTGCGTTTAATTAAGGTTTTGCACTATTTATACTGCGGGATTCATCTACGAGCCACGTCACATCATCGACGAGTCTTGTAGAAAGTTCGTCAACAAACCTGCACCATTGTTGACAAATTTCAGACTTCCCAACAATCCTCTCTTGGTATCTTCTCATCGACGATACGGGACCTCGTCGACGAGATCCTGAAGAACTCTCGTCGACGAAACCCTTGAGTTCGTCGACAAGGCGTGGAAAAAAATTCTTGGGTTATTACAGCCAAATTGCAACGTCATCGATGAACGCTGCTACCTCCTTCTGCTATCGTTTCCCATTGACCCTTTTCTTTATTATTTAAATACTATTATTCTTTGGGTCGTTACAAGTATTTTCTGAGAATATGCATAAATTGAGGATGAGCTTTAAAATATACCCTATAGGAGAACACCAATGGTTTGCCATCATAAAAAAGGAGGAGAAGGTAAGTTTAAGAGGCTACGAAAGTTTAATTATCTTGTTTTGATGATAACAACCCGTTAGTGGTTCTAGATTAACTTATCTTTACATATCAAGCCATACTAAGTATAAATATGAATGCAAAGTTGTTGGTGAACTGCTTGGTAAAGGCTCTTTGTGAGCAAGTAGGGATTTGTTTCCAAGTGTAGGGTTGTGTACCCGAGTTGCAAGGCTTGCTCTGCAGGGGAAGGAGCATTGATAGTGGATTGTGGAATCCTCGACTTAGTGCTAAGGTGTGGACGTAGGCTTGGAGCCGAACCATGTAAAAATTCCGGTGTTGATTTTCTCTCCCTATTCTTTATTTTATTGTCTTGTGCATCATTTATATTTTGTATATTGTGATATAATTGGTTGCCATCTTGCCAAGACTATTGTTTTGCAGAGAGAATTTTTTAATACGCAAAAAGATTCAATCACTCCCTCTGACTCTACATTGTATATCCGCTGCGGGGCACACGTATATACACCTAGGCTACAATGATTAACACGTGGCATATTTTTGTTCTTTTTATTTTTTTATTTTTTTATCTTTTAGAAGTAGTGTAGCAGGGTGACATTACCACAGCGTCATATTGATTTGTGTCACCATGACACATGTCACTCTCTTCAGGACCTACCTTTTATTTTTAAAACTTATTCTAAAAAATATTGGACTTTAAAAGAATTTTTCTTACGTGAAGCTGCTATTGCAATGGGCATGTAGTCTGAGTCCAAAAACAAAAGTTATAAAACTTAAAATAGAAATCTAACCAATCAAAATTAGTAAGGGTGAATCATGAATAACCTGTAAAAAATACAGCTCAATCGAACAAGGACTCACCATCCGATCGTCTAGATCAAGCCGACTGTGCAAGCCTCAAATGTTGAAGCTATTGCTGAAATTGGACTGCTATCCAAGCCACAAAATAAAAGTTTCAAATCTCGAAATAACAATCTAACCAATCAAAATTAATAGGGATTAGTTTTGCACAACCTGTAAAAATTGCAGCTTAATTGGAGGATAAATCACCATCCCATTGTTCGGATCAACCTGATTGTGCAAACACCTCAAATCCTAAAACTGCTACTGTCGGAGGCTGATATCCAAGGCACAAAACCATAGTTTAAAAGCTCAAAATAACAATCTAACCGATCAAAATTAAAAAGGTTAAGTCATATACAACCTGTAAATAATTTAGCTCAATCGGATTAGAAATCACCACCCGATCATCTAGATCAAACTAACTAACTGTGTAGGCACCTCTACTGCTGCAATGAGGCTGTTGTCCGAATCAAAAAATCAAGTATTCAAAGCTCTAAATGACAATCAGACTATCTAAAGTGAAGAAGGATGAGTTAGGCACCACCTATTAAAATATCAAATTAATCGGACAAGAAATCACTATCCAACTGTCTAGGGAAAACTAACTGCGCAGGCCTTGCCAATCTTGAATTTTCAGGAAAAGGGCAGTTTTTTTTCTCGTTCTCTCTTTCTTAACACGACATTTGTTTTTTTTCCTCCTCTTCTACTCTCTTCTTCCTTCACTCTCTTTGAGGCCTCTATTTATAAGCTTTAGGAGAGGTAATTTGAATTCAATTTGATTGATCAATCAAAATTTAAAACAAATTTTCAATTTGTTTTAATCAAAATTTCAATTCCAAAGCTAACTCTTAATCACCACTTAATTTATTCTTGGATTTTTTTTGCAAGTTTGAATTGCTCAATCAAATTACGAATTTGCTTTAATAAAAAAAATCAATTGCAAAACTAACTCCCAATCACCACTTATTTTTTATTTTAACACATCTTTCACATTGCGTGTTTAAAAATGATTTGCAAATTGAAGACTACTTAGCCCATTTTCATTCATTTTTTAAAAAAAATTTCCAATGAAAAAATGTAATTTCCTTTTCTATGCATTTTTTATATTTTTTTGTACTTGTACATTTTTTTTTTGTATTTGTTTGTATGAAATAAAAAATTCTTTTTTTTTCCTTTGTTTTTGTAATTTGAGACCCCTAGAAAAATTGGGGTGTCTACAACCATTATATAAAGGTGCTCTCAGAAGGAGGTAAACACCTTATTCCAACTCATCTTCACTTACTATTGCAATTTGAATCTCTTGATCCCTAACTTAGGCATTAGAGTGATCCCCCGGAGTACACCTTAGGTCCTCGAAGTCATTCTTGCTTGATTCCTTTTAGGTGGTCACGGTCAAATGACGATTTTAAAAAAGTCATATGACTCTTGGCAGCAACAGAAGTAAGATTTTTTTTTTTTCAATTTTTTATTTCTAGATTTTGAAGTGATCACAAAAGGACAACTTGTTTTCTAGTTTTTCATAATTGTGTAAGGTAATATTTAGAATCACCAATGTTGGGACATGTTGTGGGATAAAAATGGTTGGGATCTGCGACGTTGCTCTTTGACTTCCGATGACCTAAAAAGGGTGTAAATAGAATAGGCTTGGTGGACCCAGGGTGTACTCCGGGGGATCACTCTGATGCCTAAATAAGGGAAGGTTTCAAAGAGGTTGAATGCAACAGTAGAGTGGGTTAAGAATGACTTACCTTGGCCTCTCGCCTAAGTCCTTATTTATAGTGGCAGAAGTTGACCTGAGGGTGTATGGCCATTTATTGACGAGTTATGGTGCGGGTGTGAATTGCTGTAGCCATTATGGGGCTGAACATAGCTATCTGTGGCACAGGCGTGGATTGCTTTGGTTTATATGGGGTTGACCCCTTCAGGGTAGCTGTCCTTGAGTGATGGTGGCCTTTATTGTGTGCAGTGACCCAGAAAGTTATGGTATTTAAATAATGGAAGAAGAAGGAGAAAGGAATTAAAGAAGGTAATTAAATAGAGCCTCGTCGACGAACACAGGAGATTCATCGATGAGAGCGCATGAGGGTCTCGTCGACGGGGATGTGTCTCATTGACGAGAAGATACTAAGAGGGGTTTTGGCGATTCTGAATTTCATTGAGGAGGGGTGAGAGTTCATCAATGAATTGCCTTCTTGACCTCGTCGACAAAGTGATGTGGCTCGTCGACAAAGGCCAATGTATACATAGCCCAAACTTCATTTTTTGGCTGAATTTAGAGGCACCATCTTCCCTCTCTCTCCTCCATTCGTCCCTCCTCCCTTCTCTCTAAGATTTTGGGCTGGATTCTTGCCAGTTCGACGATCTGAAGCTACCATGAAACTCCTGGAGAAGTTATCTACAAATCTGCTAGAATGGATCATCGGTGGGACTACCTTGAAATTCACCCCAGATTCAAGGTGGGGCTTTTTAGTTGAAATTTGGTCTTTCCATAGTTATAGGAAATGTTGTACACAAAGAAATACTGAAATTTAGTTCTGAGAGGTGTTGGTTTCAGGGTATTGAACGGGGAACCCTGCGAGTGCAAGACAAGTACATTTTAGGGGGTTTCTTTTCAGAAATCAGGTAAGGGAATAAACTAAAGCAGTCACTTTTCCATGAAAATATTATTAAATTTTTAGTAGATTTATGTTCAGAAAGCATGTATTATATTTGAGTATTATTGAGAAAATATTTATTTGGGAAAATACTACTGTTATATTGAAATGTGTGTATTAGTATAAAATGCCAGAAAATATGATTTTAGAATAGAATGTATGGTCTTATTTAGCATTGTGTGGCATGAATATTATTTTACGTGAAAAGTATTAAATTAAGGCAATTTTACAGATAAGGTATGTTTCTAGAAATTATGGAATAATGTAGTACATTATGATTTTATAATACATGATAAATAACATGTTTAATCAAATCATTATTTATGAAATGTTCGGCACAAGGCCATGATTGCTAGCCGGCACAAGGCTGTGTATTATGTATGATTTCGATGCAAGGTCGTATTTATGAAATGTTCGCCACAAGGCCGCATATGAGAAAGTAATCGGCGCAAGGTCGTATGTATTTATGATATTACAGAAAATGCTATCAATCTATTTACGTTAAACTATATATTATCATGTATTATATATTATCAGAGCCCGGATGATAGTTCAGTTCAGTTTCAGGAGCACGGTACCGTAGCTATACAGATCAGAATATTATGTTTCAGACTTGTGCTAACCGCTCCTGCAAGTAGAGGGGGTGGGAGATGGATAGTCGATGTGACTTTCAGTGTAGAGTTGTAGACGTCCACTTAGCAGTCCAGACGAGGGTGTGGTGGGCCCATCATACTTACAGACATTTTTGACTCGATAGTGGTTGGCCAGCCTATGTCGGGTCCTGCCTTTGGGCTGCACAACCCGTCATGGGGGGTAATACATGACAATAGCTAGCTATACATCTTGGGTAAATTTCAATATTACTAGCTATATCAAACAATTCATGAACAGTATGATTTATTAGAAATATGAAAGTATATGTTTATGCAATTATGATATGATTAATGTTTCCTAGTATGAAAAATGTATTGTATATCTATTATAACATTAAATATTCATGTTGCCACACAACAGTATTAAGTTTATTTTCCCTTACTGAGAAGTGTCTCACCCCCATCTTAAATAATTTTCAGGAAACCCAGAGAGACCGGCGGATCGAGGCCACCGTTGAGTTAGTTGTGCTACCCGCTAGGAGGGTAAGTTTTGAACTAGGATCAGGAGATTTTGTTGTGGGATCCTAGATATATTTTTAGATATGTTGGAGATTGTATATGAGTACAATATCATTATGGATTGTAGTTAACTCTGGTATTATGTACTTTATGGTTTGGCAAATGCAATTTATATTTACTGCTGCTTAGGTTTTCACTGTGTATGTCAAGTATATCCCCGTTACCCATAGGTTCGGGTTGACTTTCTTAAATATGATTAATTGTATGGTAAGTTAAGCAAGTCGTTACATTGTGGATATGCTTTAATGTTGCAAATTGAATGTTTAACCATGATATGTTTAAGGTATGTCAGTTGTCCCCCCTAGTTTTGAATTTTCGAAACTCGTTCTTGAAATTTCGAACTAGTGTTCTATCTTTTTCTCTCTCTTTTTTTTGGTCAGCTAGTCTGAGCCGGTTGGAATCCTGGTCGGCTCCGTTGAGCTGAGTTGCATTGTGCTGAGTCGATGACACGAGGGGTTTAGCTAGGTGAGTTTTTCTGAGCTGATGTTAGGCTGAGTTGGTCCTACCGAGCCGATGCTAACCTTTTGCCAAGTTGCCCTAGCCAGCTGCCTTTGCTAAGCTAATCTTGCCGAGCTGTTATTTCCAAAAATATTTCAGCCGAGCTGCATTTAGCGGCATCTTTTGCTGAGATATTTCTATCAAACTACTCTTCATGGCATTTCTTGCCGAGCTGCCTTTTATGGCATTTCTTTCCGAGCTGCTCCTCGTGGTAATCTTGCTGAACTATTTCTGCCAAGATGCTCTTCGTGGCATTTCTTGCCGAGCTGTTCTTCGTGGCATTTCTTGCTAATCTGTTTATGTCGTACTGCTTTTCTTAGCATTTCTTTTCGAGCTGCTCTTCATGGCATTCTTGTCGAGTTGTTTCTGCCGAGCCGCTCTTCATGGCATTTCTTACCGAGCTACTCTTCGTGGCTTTTTTGTCAAACTATTTTTGCCGAGCTGCTCTTCCTAGCATTTCTGGCCGAACTGCACTTTGTGGCATTCTTGCCGAGCTATTTCTGCCGAACCGATCTTCATGGAATTTCTTGTTGAGCTGTTCTTCGTAGCATTTTTTCCGAGCTGCTATTGTCGAGCCACTCTTTATGGCATTTCTTACCGAGCTACCCTTCGTAGCATTTCTTGCCGACCTGCTCTTTGTGGCATTCTTGTCAAGCTATTTCAGCCAAGCCGGTCTTCATAACATTCTTGTCGAGCTATTTCTATCGAGCCGCTCTTCGTGGCATTTCCTACTGAGCTGATCATTGTGGCATTCTTGCCAAGCTATTTCTTCTAAGCCGCTCTTCATGGCAATTCTTACCGAGAGGCTCTTCGTGCATTCTGTCCAAGCTGCTCTTCATGGCATTCTTACCGAGCTGCTCTTCGTGGCATTCTTGCCGAGCTGCTCTTCGGAGCATTCTTGTCGAGCTATTTCTACCGAGCTTCTCTTTATGGCATTTCTTGTCGAGCCGCCCTTCATGACATTTCTAGCCGAGCTGTTTCTATCGAGCTGCTCTTCATGGAATTTCTTGTCAAGATACTCTTCGTGGCATTCTTGCCGAGCTACTCTTTGAGGCATTCTTGCCAAGCTGTTTCTGCCGAGCTGCTCTTTATGGCATTTCTTGCCGAATTGCCCTTCATGGCATTTCTTGCCGAGCTACTCCTTGTGGCATTCTTGCCGAACTATTTTTGCCGAGCTGCTATTTTGGGCATTTCTTATCGAGCTGCTCTTTGGGGCATTTCCTGCTGAGTTGCTCTTCATGACATTTCTTGTGGCCTTACATGCTTGGCTCGTTAATTGGGCCATATTTGCGTAATGAGTTGTGCTCATTTGTTGGGCATGAATCACGAGTTTTGCTCGTCAGCTAGGCCAATTTTGTAACGACCTGAAGAATAAAGGTACTTAAATAATAAAGAGGGATAGAAATGGCAATAGTAACAGAAGGAGGCAGTCGAATTCGTCGACGTTGCACTTTGGAGGAAATAACCCAATAAATTTTCCAGGCCTCGTCGATGAACACAAGGGTTTCGTCGACGAGGGTTCTTCAGGATCTCGTGGATGAGGTCCCGTCTCGTTGACGAAAAGATACCAAGAAGGATTTTTGGAAGTCTGAAATTCTTTGACGAGGGTGCAGGTTCGTTGATGAAATTTCTACAGGACTCGCCGACGAGGTGACATGGCTTGTTGACAAATCCTGCAGTATAAATGGTGCTTAAACTCAGTTTTTACACAGAAATTTTAGCGAAGACTCTCTCTCTCTCTCTCTCTCCCCTCTATTTACGGTTCCTCTCCCATTTTTCTTCGATTTCGGCCCCGTTAGCCACTGAATCGACGATTTAAGGCCACCATGACGCTTCTAGGGAAGTTCTCTTCAAGTTTGCCAAAGCGGATTGTCGCTAGGACTGAGTTGGATTTCATCCTAGGTTCAGGGTAAGGTCTTTTAAGCAAAATTTTATTTTCCAGCAGTTGTAGGAAATGTAATAAACGTAGAAATAATGATGTTTTGTTCTGGGATATATGGTTTTTAGGGTGTTGAGTGGAGAACCCAATGGGTGTAAGACCCGTTACCGTAAGAGGTTTTTAACAGGAATCAGGTAAGGGAAATATGCTATGCTAGGTTATTCGAGTATGATTTCAATATAAAATTATATATATTCTACTAGATTATTATTCACAGCAGAAATTTATACCGTTTATCAAGTATAATTAATATATTTTAAAATTACTGCGTGGCTTAAAAATATAGATATAGTACAGAAACATGCTTTACAGTATTTTTCAGAGTTATGTTTTACAGAATATATAGACTGAGAAAATATTTTATAACAATTACAGAATACCATGATTATACAGTTTACAGTACCATGACATATAGTTTTACAGTTTATTACAGAAATACAGTTGATACAGATACAGTTTATCACAACGTCATGGTTAATACAGTTATTACAGAATCATGGTAAAACAGATAGTTATATACAGAAATGTATCATATAGTATCAGACCCTGTTGGACCATTATAGTTTACAAAGCATGGTACTGTTGCTACATACAGTATAGAGTGCAACCACCTATTCAGATAATACGTGGTATAACAATCGATCGTACAGAGCCCATGAGTGGACAGACTCCCCATCAGATATGGGTTGAGGAGGGCTGATCAGACTGATAGAGTATAATGGTTTATTCTGGTCAGCCAGGTAGGGTAGATCCCGCCTATGAGCTGTACAACCTTGTCATATGGGGTTAAATCATAACACACAGTTATCCACAGGGAAGTTTTCAGTTATTATATGTATATACAGTTTTACAGTAGCATTGGGTGTACTTATGTATAGTAGAAGTATTATGAATGGAAAACCTATAAAAGCAAATATGTCAAGCAACATGGGTACAAGTGGTGGCTTTATATGTTATTCGTACTTGTATTCTCATATTCATTTATACATGACTATATATAGAACATATTTTCATGGTATTGTAACTCATTTGCCATACACTAGCAATAGCATATTTCGTATTACTAAGTGTCGTCTCATCCCATTACTTTAACATTCTTCAGGTGATCCAGGTAGGCGAGCAGATCAGGCTCGCAGTTAGAGGGGCTTCAGTACTGCCCTATCAGTAGAGAGTGAGTATTTTTTTGGAGGATTTCTGTATAGCCCTAGCCCAATTGAGGGTATTTTGGGGAACAGTCATACATGTATATTTTGGGAATATTTTAGCACTCTGGTATTGTATATTTTGAATATGGTTATATGAATTTAGCTTCTTGTTGCTTAGGTTGACAATTTGGTATCAGATCAATATAAATTTTGCAGTATCTATATATATAAAAAAAAAAAAAACTGGAAATAAATAGCAGGTCGTTACAAATTTTGCAAGATGAGCTGTGCTCATTTGTTGAGTATGACCTCACGATTTTTGCTCGTCAGCTGGGCCTATTTTGCTTAATGAGCTGTGCTCATTTTTTGGGCATGACCTCACGAGTTTTGCTCATCAGTTGGCCAAATTTGCCTAATGAGCTGTGCTCATTTGCTAGTGATGGCCTCACGAGCTTTTCTTTGTCATGTTGTGCCAAGTTTTTTAAGTTTTCAAGGTCTTCCATAATAACACCTGTAGGGCATAAAAGATTTCTTGTTGTTTGTGCCATACCTGGAAATTTGGGATGTCTTGGGACTTGAGGTCGCGCTAGCTAGATGTCCCTTTTGGATGGGATGAGTCCACATCAGCCTCTGGGTTTGGCATGATATGTGTATCTTTCTCGGGCAGTGTACTCGTACGGGTACTTATCATTTTTCCTTGGAAACATTAACTAGTTAATACCTTCTCGCCTTCTTGGGATGCACGGTTTCTCGAGATTTGAGCAAGGTTTCTTCTGTAAAAGACATTGATTTGCTTATTTGCCTCTTATCTCGCTCGAGAGGCTCTCTACGAGGTACGTTTTTCCTATGCCTTTCTCTGTGTCTTTCTTTGCTTTTGTGTGTTAAGTTTTTCTCTGTTCTTCGCTTGTTCTTGGTGTTCTTAGTAATTGTTCTTCATGTTCTTCCTTTCCTTCGATTGGGTTTATTAGAAAATCTATAGAAAAGGCTTTGTTGATCCAAACTGTAGCGTTGTCAGTTGTTTGTTGTGCTTACCTTCAATTTTGATTCTCATGGAGTCCTTTGGGCTTCAATCTAAGCCTCATGTTACTGTACGGACTGCTCGGTGTTACCTTTCCAAGGAAGATATGCGCAATGTTAATCGCCTGTTTGCTATTCGTGATGATAGTCACACTAGGTTTCCCAATGACTCTGAGTCTGCTCTAGAGCCGGGGCCCAATGAGATCTTTTTATACATTGACTTCATGGATGTAGGTCTTTGGTTGCCCTTCCATCCTTTCTTCTTCGATGTCCTTAGATTTTATAACGTAGCTCCCTCACAGCTCGTCCCCAACTCAAACCTATCATTGGTATCATTTGCCTTCCTGATTACGCACCGAAACTGCGTAATTGGACGTTTAACCCGAGCTTTATGGTTTATATTTTTAATTAAATATTCAAAATTTTCCAATATTTTAATAAAGTGACAAAATCATCATTCTTGAACTTTATTGCACTATTTATGAAGTTTTGGTAATTTTTTGTCGCAGGAAAATTCCCGGGAACTAAAACCAACACCTGTTCGTATTTTTATACATAACTTTTCCGTTCGAGCTCCGATCGAGACGATTCAAATTTATGGAGAAAGAGGAAAGGATTATCTACAACTTTCGTGTTTTCAGTTTTGTGAGATACGGGCTCCAAAAGAGTCAAATTTGCGATGAATAGAGAATGAAAAAAATGAAAAAATATAGCAATTCGGGTTTCCTATTCGGGTCTAGGGCTTTCCCCCCCTATCCTATTTAACCCTTCTCTTTCTCTTCCTGCGTAGGCAGCCCCCATGGCTCCCCATTCTCCTCTTCTCCTTCTCCTTCTTCTTCTTCTTCTTCTTCTTTAGTTTGTTTTTTTTGTTCTTTTCAATTCTGCTTCTCTCCCCTTGTCTCTCTTCCTTCCCTTTGTCTTTCCTCCCTCACTCTCCCCCTTTCCTCTATTTCTCTTGGCCTCCTCTGCCCTCTTGCAGTACGGCCAGCCTCCTCCACCATCTTCAGCAGTCCCCAAGCACAGCAGAACACTAGCCGACTCCATAGCAGGACCACCAAAGCGCAGCAGCAACTTCTCCAGCACAGCAGCAACTTCACGGCTCCGTGGATTTGTTTCTCTCTCTCTCTTTTCCTTTCTTTCTTTCTTTTATTTACTTTTCTTTGAATCTTGGAATATTGAAGAAATTTTACTTTTTTTTTTTAATGTTATTGGAATTTTCTTTCTTTTTGTTTAAGTTGAGTAATGTTGAGTATTTCATTATTGTTAAATTAATCTCTTTGTTTATTTAATTGATAGTTATTTTAATTTAGCATTCTTAATTAAATTCAGATATTTTTTTTGTCGAAATTCGATTTAGTTAGGGTCTATGATTAGTAAAGGTTGTGTTTTTATTGTGTTCCGTTATTGTTTACGTTTTTTAAATTTCCGTTGAATTCATGTTTGCATTTAAATTGTGAGTCTTGATTTGATCTCTTAATTATGCTAAAAGTTTGATTTTTAGTAGGTTCGGTTTTTTTTTAGTATGTGTCTAATTTAGTTTCCATTGTGTATTTTTAATTCCATGTTCTAGGTTGCCATTTTTAATTAACGCGTGTCCCAGTGTTTCCTTAAGTAGACTAGGGTTTTCATTATTGTTATTTTAATTCCATGTTTAAAGTTTTCATTTTTAGTTAGTATGATCTAGTGTTTCCTTAAGTAGACGTAGGGTTTCTATTCTTGTTTTCTTTTATTTAGTGCATGTTAATTTTAAGGTTTAAATTGCGTGTCATTTAATTTGTCACAAGTGAAATTGAACCATCTTGAAAAACCCGAATCTGAACTGAGTTCAATGCATTTTTAATTTCGATTGGAAGAACGTAAAATTTGAGATTAAACGCATTCCCTGAGGAGACGATCTAGCCCTTGGGCTTAATATTACATGACAGAACTCCTATACTTGGGATAGCTTTCGAGCTGCTCATTTTTCAAGTGAGTCACTTCCTTCTCCTAAAATGAGGTCACCAGCCCACTGTGCCTCTATTTCGGAGTTTTTTTCAAATGAGGACACACTCCATAGAGAAGGATCTATACTACTTCAATTCCCTTCCTCAGTATAAACTGTTTACTCCCAGTAGTTCTTCCATTCACAAGTGGAAGTTTCAACTCTTCTTTGCCTCGGGGGAGCTAAACTATCACTTCCCACGTCTGGGCTACTCCTCTTGATGGTGATATTCCTTCCTCTATCTTTTATTTTTTCTGCGCGTGCCCGGGTTGTGTTGGTTTCTGTATGTTTGTCTCTAATCTTTCTTTTCTCTTTGTTTCAGCTCGTCTACGGCACTTCGCTCCTACTCTTTCCCTGACAGAGTAGGCCATTCTTAAGTATCTGCGAGATAGTAGTCGGCAGGGCATTGCCCCGCATAATGAACTGCTCAAGGAACGGATCCTTGTGCAGTACGAACTTAGTCGCGTCTCTCTGAGTAGCTACCTTTCTCGTTTTAAGATGTTCATGCTCATATTTGCGCCGTGCTATGTTTTCTCAATTTTCCCTTCTTCTCTCTTGCAGACATGAACTTTAACCAATACGAGGCGGTGATGGTGGAGGCGAAGAAGTAGAGGTCAAGTAAGAAGAAGAAGATTATAATGTGGGCTCCTCTCAAATGAGGGATGCCCCGTGACTAGCGATCCCTCACCTTCAGTGGACCCGATCGTGCCTACTCCTACATTGGGGCCAATTTTTCACGAGCCTACTCTTACTAGTCCTGCCTTGTTTCGGGCAGTGTGTGTGGAGGACCTTGTGGAGGCTAAGATTTCACTTCCAAATCATTTTTCTGTGACGAAAACTCTATATATAATTCGGACAGATTAAAGTGTAAGATCCAAATTTAATGTTCTCATATGTACATTTTACAAAGCGATGTGCCGTGTTGGCACCCGGGTACGATGTCAAATGTGCGAAGATTCCTACATCATTTTGGACATGGGTAGGTAAAGACGTTAGTTCAGGAAACTAGGATTATATTAGCAACTTGGAATATAGGGACACGAGTAAAAGTATGAAAATTGTGGATACAATGGTCAGAAAAAGAATTAATATAATTTGCCTTCAAGAAACTAAGTGGGTGAAGGAGAAAGGTAGAGAAATTAATAAATCAGGATTTAAACTTTGGTACACTAAAAAAGAAAAACATAAGAATGGAGTAGGCATTATTATAGACAAAAACTTAAAAGATAGCGTTGTGGATGTAACTAAGTAGGGGATAGAATTATAAAAATCAAGATGGTATTAGGACAAGAGATACTAAATATCATCAGTGCTTATGCTTCTCAAGTCAGCTTAGCAGGAAAATCTTAAGAGACAATTTTAGGAAGATATGGATACTATTATACGAGGCATACAAGGGACTGAGAAAATATTTATAGGAGGAGATCTGAATGGACACATTGGAAGAGATAATAAAAATTATGAGAGGACATATAAAGGATATGGATATGGAGACAAAAATGAGTCTATGGTGATGATCTTAGACTTTGCTATGCCATATGATTTTAGTATAATGAATACTTACTTTAAAAAGAGAGAAGAACACTTAATAACCTTTAAAAGTTGACAAAATAGAAGTCAAATAAATTTTTTTTTTTAACTAGGAGGGTAGATCGTTTATCATACAAGGATTGTAAAGTTATTCCAGGTGAAAGCCTAACCATACAACATAGAGTCTTAGTTTTAGATATATGTATTAAAAAATGGAAGAAAAATGATAAAATAAACCAGTGTAAGAGAACTAGATGGTGGAACCTAAAAAGAGAAAATATAATAAAATTTAAATATAAAATGATCAAAGATAGTGAAATGACCATAGAGGAAAGGATAGATACAAATACTCTTTAGAATAGATTAGCTAGCTCTATTAAAAAGATAGCAAAATAGATTTTAGGTGAATCAAGGTGAAGATTCTCGAATAGCAAAGAGAGTTGGTGGTGGGATAAAGATGTACAAAAAAACATAAAGACAAAAAGAAATTGGTATAGAAAGGCCGTTAGTAAAATTAAATATAGATCATTTAATAGTTTGTATGATAGATTAGGTACACAAGAAGGGGAAAGAGATATATTTAAACTTGCTAAAACTAGAGAAAGGAAGAGCAATGACTTAGGAAATGTAAAATGTATAAAAAGTGAGGATGATATTGTCTTGGTTAAGGACGAAGACATTAAAAAAAGATAATAAAGTTACTTTAGTAAGTTGTTTAATGAAAACCAAATAGAAGACTTAAACTTAGAATTGTCAAATGAGGAAAAAACTAAAAATATAAGATTTATTCGTAAAATTAGAGTTAAAGATGTTAAGTTTGTACTAAAAAAGATGAAAAATAGGAAAGCTATGGGACCAGATAACATCCCAGCTGAAGTATGGAAATGCTTAGGTAATAACGGAATTATTTGGTTAACTAATTTATTAATGGAATTATTTGGTTAACTAATTTATTCAATACAATTATAAAAACTAAGAAAATGTCAGATGAATGGAGGAAAAACACTTTAATACCTATATACAAAAATAAAAGAGATATTCAAAATTGTAATAACTATCGTGGAATTAAACTTATGAGTTATATGATGAAACTATGGGAAAAAGGGTAGTTGAACAAAGATTAAGGTTAGAAACGAAGATTTGAGAAAATCAATTTGGTTTTATGCCAAAGAGATCTATCATAGAAGCTATTTATCTTTTAAAAAGATTAGTGGAAAAGTTTAGGGAAAAGAAGAGGGACTTGCATATGATATTTATTGACCTTGAAAAAACATATGATAGGATACCTAGGGAAGTTCTATGGTGAGTTTTAGAAAAAAAAAAAAAAGGGTATATGTAGTAGGTATATCGATGTCATTAAGGATATGTACGATGAAGTAATGACTAGTGTAAAGACTATAGATGGAGAAACTAAAAAATTTCTAATTACCATAGGTGTACATTAATGATCTACTTTGAGTCCTTATCTTGTTGCTTTAGTGATGGACCAATTGACTAAGAGTATTCAAAAGAAAGTTCCATAGTGTATGTTATTTGCAGATAATATTGTATTAATTGACGAAACTAATGACAGAGTAGAGGCTGAGTTAGAATTATGGAGAGAAGTTTTGGAATCTAAAGACTTTAGGATAGGTAGAAATAAGAAAGAATATATGAAATGTAATTTTAGTAATGATAAGAGAAATATTGGAGGCAAAGTTAAACTTGATGATGAAAAAATAAATAACACTTGTAGATTCTGATACCTTGAATCTATTATGTAAGCTGAAGGAGAAATTAAAGATGATGTAATGCATAGAGTTAAAACAGGTTGAGTAAAATGGAGAAGTACTTCAAGTGTGCTCTGTGATCGTAGAATACCCTTAAAATTGAAAGAGAACTTTTATATGACAGCTATAAGACTAGTTATGCTATATGGATCGGAATGTTGGGCGACGAAAAAACATAATATCCAAAAAGTAAAAGTTACCGAGATAAAAATGTTTAGATGGATGAGTGGTATAACATTGAAAGATAAATTAAGGAATGAACATATTTGTGGTAAGTTAGGTGTAGCTTTTATAGAAGATAAAATAAGGAATGGATGATTTAGATGGTATGGACACTTACAACGTAGGCCACATAGTGCATCTGTGATGAAAAGTGACTTAATTACTGTGGAGGATAGTAAAAGGGGTAGGGGTAGACCTAAAATAATTTGGGAGGAGATAATGAGTAAAAATTTAATATTCTTGAATCTATCAAAAGAAATGGTCCATGATTATATAAATTGATGGAAAATGATTCATATAGTCGACCCCACTTAGTGGGACTAAGGCTTGACTTTGTTGTTGTATATGTAAAATAAAACTTAGAATTTTATAAAAGTAATGAAAAAATATTTTTAAATTTTGTATAAATTTTAAAAATAAACAAATAAGGTAATATATTTGTAATTATTTTAAAAATTAAAAAAATAAAATTGTGTTCACAAGAAAATAAGGTCATAACTATTTATTATTTTTCATTTATTTTATAAAATTACTATATAAATTAAAAATTAATTGTTTTTTTATTTAAGTATTCATTTTTCTTTTGCATGACAGGTTCTTCGTCACGGTCAGAATTCAATGCTTGGGAATTAAGTGTAAATTCAATGTACTGAAGGATATGACGTATGCAGTTTTTGATTGGTAATCAATTGGTGAATGGGGTTGGTTTGACCTCCGTTGACCAATTTTATCAGACCTGTGCAGAAAAGATCCCCAAATCAGCTTTTGCATATATTTGAAAAACTTGAAGAAAGATTTAATAGTTGGGTTTTTTGAATTGCTTTAATGATGGCATGGCTTTAGCCTTTGGATATTTTTTTACGGGATTATTAAGAAAAAAATTATATAAGTGAATGAATAAATATTACAATTTTAAACTCAATCGACTTTTAAAAAAAAATTTAAAAGCATCAAAATTGAAGTTGCGCACAACCCTGCTGCAATCTGTGTACTTTAAAAAAAAAAAATAGAATCGATTCTAAACAAAACTGACTCTCTGTCGACGAAGGTGAGACTCACATGACATGACATTCCGGTGTAGTAAGAGTTGGTATAGAGGTCCTAAGCTTTGGCCCAGTAGATGCGAGTAGTAGTAGAGGTGAAGGGAGAGTAAGAAGAGAAGCAATTGGAATAGAAAATAGAAGTTTAGGTTCTTTCTTTTTGCAACGTCAAAACTAACTTTCCAAAAGTCGATTCTAATATTTTTAGGTTATTTTTTTTAAAATAAAAAAAATAAAAAACTCTACTGACCTTTCAAAAATCAATTGAGTTCAAAATTATAATATTTCCCCCATCCGCTTATATTTGTGTTTTTTCTTTTTGTTTTTCTTAATATTTTTGTAAGACACTCTTAGATAACAAATAGCACCTACATTAATGATTTGATTTGGAATTTTTTTTATAAAATATTATATTTTTTATTTAAGAAAATATAAATGTACGGTAAACCATTAAAAATATATAAAGAATTGTATTTAAGTAGAACCGGTTATTTTTAATTTATTATTAATTTTTTGTTTTATAAAAGTAATTAAATAAATTAAATGGTATACACATATATGCTAGTTGAAATTAATATTTATATGCACGTTTAGAAAAAAAGTATATATATAGTATGAAATATAATTTTGTTAATTTCAAAGCAGCAAATATTTCTTAATTTTAAAATTATTGAATAACCACTTCAAAAAGGAATAAAAATAAATAATATTAGGGATACAATAATTAAAAATATTTTAATTTATGTTGAATTCATTACATGTTCTAAATAAATAAAATTCTTTTAAAATTTGACTGCTCAATTGAATGAAGATTGATTTAATTTAATATGTTTTTATAAATAATAGATTTGAAGTTTAATTTTAAAGTTCACTTAAACATGAAAATGAATTTTTTTGTAATAAACTTATATAATGTCAATTTTCATCTACCATGCGCAATTTGGTTTTAACATTATTAGGTACGCTCCGACTTTTGGAAAGTCTGTTTATTGACAAATTCTACTTACATGCATGGGAACGTAAAATATTTACCGACTTATGAAAACTCAGTTTACTAATGATGTACTCTTCAACTTTTGAAAAGTCTATTTATTAACAAATTGCACTTGAATGTATGAGAACTTAAAGACTAATTGACTTATGAAGAGTCTATTTATTAAGGGCTCATCGACTTTAGAAAAGATTTTTTTATTGACAAATTACACTTGCATGCATGAGAACTTAAAAGGCTTACCGATTTATGCAAGGTTAGTTTACTAAGAATCCACCAACTTTTGAAAAGTCAATTTATTAACAAATTCCACTTGAATGCATGAGAATTTACTTATCAACTTACAAAAAGTCAATTTATTATGAAAGTCTATTTATTAAGGATTGACCAACTTTTGAAAAGTCGGCTTATTAACAAATTCCACTTGCATGCATAAGAATTAACTTATCGATTCACAAAAAGTCAATTTATTAAGAACCAAATGAATTTTGGAAAGTCTATTTATTAACAAATTTCACTTCCATAAATGAGAATGTAAAATGCTTACCAATTTATGAACAGTCTATTTATTAAGACGCACAAATTCTTGAAAAGTCTGTTTATTAATGAATCACTTTCATGCATGGGAATGTAAAGACGTGACTAACCATAACTTAGTTTTAGGTATATATGAAATTGAATTATCATTACTAGCTCGATTTCACGTCTTGCTTAAGAAATGAATTCTTATTTGACAACTTTTGAGATATTGTTCACATAAAATTGGGCATGTAATTATTTTTCAATTTTTTTCTTCATTTTTTCCTTTTTATTATGGTAAATAAAACAGCTTATTCTTAAGAAGTTTGGCTGTAAATTTGTCAATGGGCTAAGATGGATTTAAGTAAAAAAAAGCTATACACACATGCACTTTCACGTAAATAGGTTATTTCTTTAAGATTTATGCACGTGAAACCTTATCTTTCTTTAATTTGATCGTTACTGTCGACACCCTAATTTTAACCAGGTCTCCCAAAGGAAACCTAACAAAATAGGAGTTGACTTTGAGCCATGACTAACCCTGGGTTTTGAAATTAAGACCCTAATCCCGCAATCAAATCCTTCTAATGTCGACCGAGTCTTCAAAATAAAAAATAAAAAATGTGGTTTCAAATCGAGTCTTGTAAATATTCAGTCCAAGTCTTAGGTTTTTGAGCCAATTGTTACCAAATGTTTATGGAAATTTTAATTAACTCTTTTAGTTGCAAAGTTAATCTTGGTTGTCGTATAGGACCTTGTAGTTCCAAAAGGTACCCCCCCTAGGTATTAGGGTTTGAGTCTTAGAAGTTTGAAGGTCGAGTCCTTCTAAGTTGAGTACCTTTAATGTAGCTGATTTCAAAACCATTTTTTCTTGGTTGAGCCCCGTAGTTTCTAAATTCATTGTAGGCTAGGGTTTAAGGTCCTTAAATTTTAGAATTATTGTTCTTCCTAACAAGTCTAGGTGTTATTCTCCAAGTTTTCAAATTTTAATCTCAAAATCCAAAAAATTAGTGTAGAGTCCTTGATGTTTTCACGAGTACAGGAATTTTCAAACTTTGAATTGAACTTTCAAAATCTTCACCTGTTTTGAAATTGGGTCTTAATTAAAAAAAAAAAAAAAACAGTTTTATTTGGAGATTAAAGTCGTGTTTTGTTTTGTTTGGTCGAGATTGGTCAACTCCCAAAAGTTAAGATTAAAAGCTACATTGTATCACAATTTCATTCAAGGGGGAGCACGTGTAGAGTGACACACGCTGGCAAATAATACATAAGGTGTAGGGAAATAACACATACAAGCTGCCAACTGGAAAATATAGGGAAGGTGCACAAATTAAAATTGCAGGAAAGGAAACATGGGGGTACATAGATCAGCGTACAAAATACAAGGAAATGAAAACAAATTGTTGACCTAATTGGTCACGCCTTGTTTTGATAATGACAAATACTCTTGGTACTAATGGTTGCACTGAGAACTGCATGCAGGTTCACTTTGTGCGCGCTTCAGGACTAAAAGACTTATCATGGTGGCGTGCGGTGTTCGTGCCGATGAATGAAGAATCTTGTAATGAATTTGTATTTATTATTTAGTTTCTTCATTATGGGATGTAATTTTATTATGGACTGTACACTCATATGGCTTGTAATAATTTGCATCATGCATGATAGGTAGGTATGCTCAAATCGACCTTAGTTGGACATTAGGTACCTACACGGACCATAGAAAGACCTTAGGGTTTCGGTCGACCGACACCGGACTTTTTCAGTGTCTTAAAATTAGACCCCAAGTGCTCCTAGGACACTCACACTTTCACATATATTTTTTAGGCACTAAAATAGGGTTTGATTGTGTCAAGACGGGACCGAAATGCACACACGATGCACTTTCGGTCGACCAACCAAGCCAGTTCATTTTGGCCTGGTCGACCGAGACATCCTGGGTCAAAGTTTGACCACCCGGTCGACCAGCAAAGGTAGTTCAAAAGGCCCTGGTCGACTGAAGCTCCTTTGGGTCAAAGGTTGACCACTCGGTCGATTGAAACTTGTAGTTCAAAAGGCCCTGGTCGACCGAAACCCTCCAGGGTCAACAATTGACCATCTGGTCGATCGAGAGCTTTTGTACTACAACTACTTGGTCGATCGTGGGTCCTCAGGAGCTGCCCCAACGGTCTGGTCGACCGAACCATTTAGTTCAAAATCTCCTGGTCGACCGAACCGCGCTAATTTGAAAAATCGCTTATTCCGGTCGATCGAGCTTTTCAGTTCAAAAGTCCCCTGGTCGACCGAGCCATTTAAGTCCTGGTCGACCGAACCATTTCTGGTCAACCGGACCTCTTGGGTTGCTCCTATTTTTACCGCGGTTAAACATATTTTAAACAGGGTTAATTATTTTAAAATGATTTAAAACTTTCTTAATAATGCCCAATAGGTCCCCAACGGTCAAAAATACCTCCTTGCCTATATATACCCATTCATTTATCATTATCAGTGAGGATTAGCAAACTTGATTAGAGCAAAACTCTCTCAATTCTCAAAACCCTATATTAGTCAAAAACTTCTTGCCAACACTCACATACTCTTCAATCTTTATTTCTCTAAGCATTGTGAGTATTTCTATAAGGCTACAGTGTGTAATCTCTCTAGCCAATACTCTCTTTTGGTATAAAGTTTGATTGATTTTATTTGAGAGTATAGCCTAAAGTTCTTCCACGGATTTCATATGATAAATCTTGTGTGGGAAGACTTTGAGGGTTGTAGTTCTTGCATTGTTGTTGCAAGATACCTAAACCTAGATTTTGTGTGCAAAAATCCTTTTGTGAAAAGCTAATCCTTCAAACAACTCCATTGTGCTTTAGACATTGAAATATCGTATTGAGTTTGTTTGATCTATCTTGCTTAGCATATTTGAAACCCTGATCTGATTTTGTGATATTCGAATATTGAGTTTCAAATCTTGCTTAGATACACACTCTAGATCTTGATTGATTATCATACTTGATTGAGTGTTCAGCACACATTAGAGCACTGAGCATATCTACATATCATTAGTGCTTGCTTTATTGATTGAGCTGTATTGGTGCACACATCTGCTTTTCTAGAAGCATATTTCCGTGTACAAATTTTATACACATTTGTTGTATTTCCAGGCATGGGCCTGAAGAGGGAGACTAGCCCTGGAATAGTCCCGGATTGACTTAGACCCGGTTAGGAAAGCTAGGTGCGTCGTCCTGTTAAGGCGTGTAGGTTGAGGTCAGCCCCGCTAATTGACCTGGTTAAGGTTGAGGTCAGCCCTGTGTTAATTTGACCTGGTTGTAAATGGTGCCGCTCCACCCTTAAGTGAGCTATTAGTGGAATCCTATGACTTGCGAGTTAGAGGCGGGGATGTAGGCACTGTTGGCCGAACCTCGATAGCATGTCGTGCGTGTTCATTTACATTTTTGCAATTTACTTACTGCACGTGTATGTTATATTGTGAATGATTAGGTTTACATTTGCATAAATAAACCCTAGGTTAAGTAATACTGTTTATCTGGTTTAACCTAGGTGATAAACTTTAAATATCCAATTCACCCCCCCTCTTGGGATTGCACCAAAGCTAACACAAATAAAAAATAAAAATAAAGAAAACCAAAAAAACAAAGAAAATTCCAAGCTTGTAAGTCCTGTGCTGCCATCTAGATTACCCAATGCACCTACACAAAGGGGAAATAATAAAACCCGTTAGTAGAAGAAAGGAAAATACAGAAAAATAAAAGACAAATAAAAAATGCAGAATACAAAAAGCAAAAGCTGATTTTGAACCCTCCACTCCCAAGCTGCCACCTGGGAACACCCAAAAAGCCCACAAGTCCCGAATTGCCACCTGGACCTTCACCTGCACATGAAAAGGAGAATGAGAGTTGGTTAGCCAGAAAATCACAAAATCAGGAAAAATGAACCACACGTGCAAGGAATTTTTCCCTAACACAAACCGTTAGAGGGGAATTGCTGAGGAAATTGGCACCAAATGCCATCCTAGACTCCCTATAAATAGGGAGTCCCAACACTGTAGCAACACACCTCAGAGAGCACATAATTACTTTGCGAAAATTGAGAGAGAGAGAGAGAGAGAGAGAGAGAGAGAGAGAGAGAGAGAGAGAGAGAGAGAGAGAGAGAGAGAGAGAGAGAGAATAGAGGAAAGGAAGCTCTACTAAATTGAGAGTTCCAGAGAGAGGACTCTGTAGGAGCAAAGTCCAGAAGGCACTATTCTGTGTGCACCATACACCCGGTGCAACTCTTATTTAGGGCAAGAGACCAGTGGTATTCGAAATCAGAAGCAGAGCTTCGGACCTGACTCTAGTTCATGAACTTTCAGATACATACAAACTAGAGAAGAAGACCGGAGGAGATAAGGAAAAAGGGTAAAATTCATAACCACCCTTCTTACTGTGGCTATCAATGATCATGTGTGAGTTAGTCAAAATGCATGTACTCTCATCCCAAGTCTTAGGTTTGAACCTGAACCCGAGAAGACCCTGGACTGATTCACCTCTCCAACCTAGAGCCGAACCCGAACTTGGGCTTAATTACTTTGATTCCCACTCATTCCGAAGTCGGGTTCGGACCCTAATAAATTTTGAGCTCGAGGTCAATTACCCCCAAGCCCATTTTAAAAAAAATAAACCCGAGCTTTTGGTTTTAAAGAAGTGAACAGGCCCTGTTTTAAAGAAATAAGTAGGCATGACCACTTGAAGAAGCCTAAGCCCACCTATTTTTCTTAAAACCAGTTTACCAACTCGAGTTTAAAATAAGCCTACCCACCAGTGTTTTACAAGATTATTCGGATTGGCCATGTTTAAAGAGAACTCAGGCCTTGTTTTTTGTTTTTTAAAAAAAGGGAAGTGGGCCGGCCTTGTTTCAAAAAGAAATCGAGCCCTATTTTTTTTTAAAAGAAAAGAGGTGGACCGACCCTGTTTTAAAAATTGACTCGGGCCCTATTTGTTTTTAGAAAAGGAAAATCTGAAGTGGGCCGGCTCGTTTTATAATTCAAGCCCATTCTTCGAAATCAAACTCAAACCCAAGTCACTCGAGCTCATTCCCATAAGTCCTAGGGTTCACACGTGACCTAGACATGTGACAGAGCCCATGTGGCTCACTCGGGGTCCCCCGAGTTCACTCAACTCACTTGGGTTGACTCCTATGAGTCAACCCTAGTTTGAGTCACACACTTACTGGGTTGACTGGTGCGAGTCAACCTTGACACTCACTTATCAAGTCAAAGACGAGTTGACTCATCTTCTACCTCACCAACCCACCTGAAACCTTAATCCAAATAGGTCCTCATACAAACACCCAAATTTGAAAAAAAAAGAATTCAAATCATCATAGACATCACACGCACCCCCCATCTGAATCACACACATACTAGATTTCAAAAGGTAAAAAATTGACAAGAAAATAAAAAAGGGAGAATAAGGGGACTTAGCTTTTTGGATTTCTGGATCTTCCCAAATACACCTTTGGCCCACCAATCGTTCGTCATCATCCAAGCGAACTCTGTAAGCCTCGTGCACACTTGTGTGTTCAGTGGCCCATTGACAACCAAGGAATGGTGAGGATGGGGGCTTCACCAATCTGAGAGGGGAAAATAGAGAGGGTGAGAGAGAAGAAAACAGAGAGGGTGAGAGAGAAGAGAGCAGAGAGGAACGAAGAGAAGAGAGTAGAGAGTTGCAGAGAAAAGAAAACAGAGAGGGTTGTAGAGAGGGGAAAGAATAGGGAGAATGAGAGAACGGGAAGAGTGAGAGAAAAGGGAAGTATCTAAAAACCAAACTCAAAATTTGGGTTTAAGTATCTAAAACCCTGGAACCACAAGATTAAGACACGTGTTATTGTGCCCACCGTTGGATACATGCTCCCATCTACACCTCACATGCGGCCACGTCAGCAATCTGGACACATTCAGCTATTGTCATTCGATCTGGACCCATAGGGTGGTCGAGATTTGTCCTTGTCATCGGCTCTGACACGCCCTTGCAGTCGATTGATCTCTGCGCACCATCAACATTGGCAATTTAGTGGTGTCAAAGGCATTAACTATGGCTAGAATGCGTGTCTGTCCTTCTACCAGTGCGGGTTGACGCGTTGCGTTTTTGTCCACTCTCTCATTAATGCCCATCAGTCCTGCCTCATCAGCCATTTGATCACCCTTCGATGGAAGGCCGAGATTCGGCCATGACCCAAATATGCCCATCACCTGTTCACCTTAATCGTCCTTCGACATGTGGCTAACAAACCCCACCATCACCATTGGATCTCAACCTCCATCAATGGTCAGGATCGGCCATGTCAGGTGTCATGATGGACTCTTGGCCCACCACACAAGAAGCAACAAGTGGTGTCCATCCTCTCCGTATACGCCCGGCCTAGCATGGCCATTCGAGGATCCTCTGATCAAGACTCCATACCCACGATCACGATCACGCCACGTGGCTTATCCATGGTCTCCACGGTCTACCATCTAAGGATTGACACGTGGCCCGACCGTGAGCCGGTTGGCCTTGACCGGTCTTAAATTAGTCCCTTTTGGACCGATCAACATTTGACTAGTCCTATCCCCTCCCCAAACTAGTTTTGTCTGGATTTTCTTTTATTTTATTTTTATTTTGAATAAATTCTTTTAGACCTCGAATAATCCATAAAAAAAAACTTCAAAAATTCAGGAAAATACCAAAACAATTTTAGAAAAAATTCCCAAAAATATTTTAAGTCGTTTAATAATAATTCTATCACATTTATTCTTACACCTGCACACACACCTGCACACACACTAAATGACACACCACAACACATCACTGCACAAGCTACACACCCACCTGCACACACACTACTACACACAATTACACTATTACTTGCCTTGATACACTATTATACTATTACACACTATTACACATTATTACACACACTATTACACTATTACACACTATTCATTGATCACTTTTTGTAGTGATTAATGGGTACTCCACTGACACACACTAATTTACACTCACTGACACACACCTGCACACACACTGATACTCCCACCTGCACACACTATTGCACACAATAAAGTTCACACTAACCCACACACCCACCTGCACACCACTAACACACTAAAGGTCACACTTAGTGTACACACCCACTTATGCACGTACCCACTCACATGCACACACACACACACACACACCACCCATGCACATGCACACACACTCATACACGTACACAATACACATCAAAACACGCACTCATGCACGCACAAAATACACACTAACACACACGAATCCACTCATTCCATACACACACCACCCTCGTGGAAGGCAACATGTTTTGCTTTGTTGGCCTTGATTGGGCCTAAAACTATTCGATCGCTTTTGGACCGGTTCTTACCCACATGGAAAGCAACATGTGTTGCTTCGTTGGCCTTGACTGGGCCTAAAACTGGTCGACCCCTCTTAGATCGGTTCTTTACTGAACCGGTTGGGTCCTTTGACTGGCATGGGACTGATTTAGTCTTTTGGTTCGTTTCATATTTTAATTAAATAAATTCACAAAGTCCACAAACATCACAAAAAATTTCAAAAAAAAAAAAAATCATTCAAAAAACTTGGAAAATTTTTTGAAAATACTTTCACACATATTTTCATGATTTTTTTGCTTTAATTGTCTTTATGTTATTTAAATAAGTGGGAAAAATATTAAAAAAATCATAAAAATGTTTTTACAATCACAAAAAATTTAGAAAAGGCCGTAAAAAATATTTTGGAGGACTCAAATCCCAAAATGAGTCCAAAAAACCTCCCGGAGTATTACTTTTCATATTCAAAAAATCCTACAAAATTTCAAAAAGCTGGGAGTGTATTTTGTATCCTATTTTCTCAATTTTTTGATATCGATGATTTCAAAGGGAGGCATGAACTCTTTGAAGTGTGATATGCCCTGATTCTGAGGGAATACCTATATGGTATTTTTATTATTTTTTCGATTTTTGGAAAGGAGTAATCTCAAAGGCTTACTAAGTTTAGTTTAAGGGATAATTTTTTATTAATCTGGTTCCATTCGTAAGAACGAGCGTGTAAGGGGTGCTAACACCTTCCCCTCATGTAACCGAACTCCAGAGCCCGACTCTAGTAGCGCAGACCAATTCTACCTTTAATTGGGTTGTAATCAAGTGTTCTAATCACACTTAAAAAGGTTAGTAGTGACTCCATTACACATTATTTTCCATGAAAATATCATTTTCAAAATTCACCATTTTTCCTAGTTCGCAGCCGCACCCACCAGTGCATGTTTGGCAGGTCTTGGACGTTATGACAACTTGGCGACTCCACTGGGGATACTTGAGAGTCAAGTTGATGATTATCCCAAAATCCAAATCTAACAAGCCTTCTTAATTACTCCTTCCCTGTTTCGTACATGTTGTTCATAATTTGCAGGTACCTCATGAATAATCACAGTAAGTATAAGTGAATAAAAGCTAGGGTTGGCGTGTGATTGCTTTATTAACCAAATAAGCATGTGATTAATTTTGAAAGCCTTAATTAAGCATGAGATGATAAGCATGTGACTACTTATTTCCATGATTTATTTGAATAAAGCATGTGTTTAATTATGAATAATGGATGGATGAATGTGGGGTAGAGGGTGTAGGCTGAAATTTATAAACTCATACACTTTGATAGCTCTATACCCGGGATTTCCCTTTTAGGATTAGATAGGAGTGTAATAACAGCAGTCGTTTCATGGTAGAGCTTGATGGGACCCGCGAACCATTCCCCTCAGTGCGAGCTTCATCCGAACCTCTGTGAGGGAAGATGGAGTTTCAATCTAGGGAACTTTTGTCTCTAGGGAATAAAGATTAACCACACATAATCATCTGAAATCCCCTACCTAGGAAAGAGCCTCAGAAAACCCTGTATATACCTACCACGGGACGAGACAAGAGCTCCATCCTTCTTTGCTTGAATTTTTGTTTGAACATGATTGATTTTGAATGATTAATGACATCTTTGACATATTGCATGCATATAGGCATACACCCTGTTTGACCAAGGTTCCAGAAGAGATCCGAGCTTTTCATGGACAATATAGAAATACATTAGGAGACCGAATCCACGGTACAACTATATTCTGAAAATCAGTAGATCAAGTGGGGGGACAGCCTAAATCAAGGGTCCCTCATCGCGTTACCAACCCGGGTTAACATCTGCACAAGGTACAATTTGATCCATGAACTAAAAATCATTTGGAAGGAATGGCTGCCCACTTGTTGTTTAAAGTTCTCCCAGATATACGAGCATATCGATTTCTTGTTAGATGTATTAGTGAATATCCAGACTATCAAAGCATTGGTCAAGTTTTGGAATCCACCATATTGTTGCTTCACGATGAATGGAATCGACCTAACACCAACCATCGAAGAATATGCTTCCCTTTTATATCTGGTTAAGTAGCCAATGACGTACAAAACTTACATACCAGATACTAGCGTATCCTTCTTCAAGGAATTGTTTGTTGCCACCTAAATCAAAATTCAAAAGACATTCTCAAGGGAAGGAGTGGAAATCAGAAGCATCTCCTGGGGTCCGTTGAAAGAAATAATGGCGGGAGAAGAATGGGAAGGAAGTTCATATACATACAATGGCTCTAGCCATCTATGGTTTGATTGTGTTTTCGAGAAAGCTAGGCATGATCGACTAGACTACCATCTCATTTGGTGTACAGATACGAGATGGGATCAATCCAGTACATGGTATCTTGGTGGAAACCTTTCAATACCTTAACTATTGCAGAACAAGGAGACAAGAACGGTTAAGATGTTGTGTACCACAGTTGTACGTTTGGATCGTAAGCCACCTTTCACCTAATCTAGGAGGATTTCATAATATTTTCTCGACAATCAGGATCCCTTTGGTCGAATTTGAAGAAACTCAATGGAAAGGACAATGTAGCAAGCCAAAATGGAATAAGAAGTTGCTCGAGTTAGCAGACTCAGGATTAGTTTGGTAGGTGCCATGGATGGATGGTTCTAGCATGGTATATCGATGTGAAAGCCTATCGTGGGTCCCACTACTCAGCCCGTGGGGAGGAGTTGCGTACGCCCCCTTGATGGTTCGAAGGAAAATGGGAGCAGCTCAGTTCATGCGTATGACTCATGGACTGGCAAGCGCTCAATTCACATATGAAGCAGACAATAGTCAAAAGAAAGTCCATGAATTCACGATGGCATGGAAGCATGTGCACGTGGTGGAATCAAATAGCCCAAGCTCGGGCGCACGAGAAAATTACAAATCATGGTTGGCCAATAGGGTGAATCCAAAAGTCAAGCAAGCACTAGAAGCCTTTGCAACTCAAACTGAAGTTCTAGTAGCGAATGAATAGTCAAAAGGAGAAAGGCAGCCGTCATAAGCCATGAGCATAGTAGCAGAAGGGCAGCCGGTCAGGAAAAAGAGAGAGTGTTAGTTACTTTCTATTGTAACAAATTGAAACGGGAGAAAACTCAACTCGTGCTATCAAAAAAGGAGGTAGTGACCCTGAGAAAGGAGAAATGGATGCTCTGAGTTGCATTCGACTGAAAGAATAAAATGTTGGAAGGTACCAGGACTGAGATTGAAGAAAAAACCCTCCACATACCAAAGCTAGACAACCAGTGGGATGGGCAGAGGAGGACCTTTAGCTAGGTTCTAGATAAGGCAGAATCGTTTATAGAACAGGCCAAGTACTATAGGGCACTGAAACAGAGAGTAGATGGTTCAACACCCGGAAGGTCAGAGCTAGCTCGAGAAGGCTTGAGTCGCGTCAATAGGAGCAAGTATAGGAATCAGAATCCGGCATCCGTTTAGACCATTCAAAAATTCCCTGTATTTTTTACCAAAAATTGTATGAAATATTGTAATGAAATGATGATGATTTTTTCTTGAACCTTGGTCAAAGCACATAGGTTACATGCATAATTACATTTACTAGTTCATACTCTAGCTACCTGCTTGCATAAACATTCATTGCATACTCATACACACATTGTCCTAAAAGGAGTGGGTTTCATGTTTAGGGGTAAAAGAGAAGTGATTGTGAATTGGCAAGATTGAGGTGCCTACCCATTCGTACAACACCCGAAGAAAGGCAAAAGTTATAGTAGAAAAGTTGGATAGCCGTGTCCTGGGTATAGAGCAAGGACAGGAGGAGTTGAGCGGCCAATTGAAAAGGATACTGGACTTGCTACTGAACAAGGAAAAAATAGTTCAAGAGTAGGACAATGAAGTAGACACAAATCCCATCCGTCCTCTGGGCTTCACACTAGTTCGTGGGTAGTCATCTCAACCACCACCCATTATCCTAGAGGGCCCATCGCCGAATATGGCCGCCTTTATCCTTGCAGCGCCAATACCAGGAGTTGGGATGCCTCCGGTAATGATGACAGGTATGGGCGTAGGCAAGTTCGCAGCTGATTACCGCTATGACAAGCTCGAGGAGCAGTTAAGAGCTATCGAAGGGACTTATGTGTCCAACTCTGTCAACCCTGCAGATCTATGCTTGGTGCCCAAGGTGGGTGCTTCCACCTAAGTTCAATCTGCCCAAGTTTGAAAAGTTCAACGAGACCCAATGTTCTCAAACCCACCTGCGGTTGTACTTCCAGGCAATGGCCACATGCTAATGATGCACTATTTTTAGAGCAGTTTAACTGGCACGGTGGCCAGGTGGTATATCCATAAAGATAGAACACGGATCCGCACATAGGGAGATTTGGCTACCGCCTTTGTAGCTTAGTATCATCACGACATAGAGATGGCGCCTGATCGGATGGCCCTATTGGAAATGGAGAAAAAAGTCTACGAAGACTTTTAGGGAATACGCCTATTGATGGAGAGATGTGGCAGTTCAAGTCGACCCCCTGATAAGTGACCAGGAAGCTATTTCCCTATTCGTAAGTACATTGAAAGACCCCTACTGGGGACATCTTTGAGGAGCAACTCCCCATGAATTTATGGATATAGTGGCTACTGGAGGAAGGATCGAGGCTGATATCAAAGCAGGATGTGTCAAAGACAGTAACTCGGAGACTTGTCCAAGCAGGAAGTGGACCAATAATAAAAAAGAGGAAGAAACCCAAATGACAGGACAACCTAGTCGAAGAAACTAGTAAACCAAGCATCATATACCAGTGTTAGGCCCCAGTTTGTGGCTCCGTCGCCCACGCCAGTCCAACCAAACATACTGGCGCGCCTGAACCTGCAGACACATGCGAGGAATACGCCAAGGAATTTTCGGAGGGTGGATTCAATCCCCTTGCCTTACGCCCAATTATTCCCTCAGCTGTTGGAGAGAAGGATGATATCTATCGTTCTCGGGATTCCTACTACCAACCCTCCCCCGCACTGGTATAATCTCAAAGCACGCTATGCATACCACGCTAATTCTTTGGGATATGCTATTGACCAATGTTGGGCCTTCAAGCACAAAGTGCAAGATCTGAGGGATACTGGTTGGTTGGCATTAGACGAAAAGCAACCGAGGATTCAAGAAAACCCCTTGCTGGATCACAGAAGAGATAATGTGGGAATGGTTAAAGAAGGAGCTAGGGGAAGTCAAAAATAGAATGGGAACGAATGAAACTGGACTGAGTGTATGGCAAGTTAACAACAGCAGGCCTTGTAGGACTAAAGGCCATTTTTCCTAAAGGCACCCCCTGGGTGTGCCAAAATTTAGTAAACAGATCTATACAGCAATGTGGGACTTTCCAGACTTTCTTAAGCAGCTTGATTGACAGAAAACAAGTTGAAGTTGGTTGTGTTCACAAGACAAATGAGGTTTCAGCTATTGGGGAATCTAACCATCCCAAATTCACAAACAGACCATTTATCCCCACCATAGGAGCTCCACTGGTCCCAAAGGCACCTCTCAAATAGTAATCTCTATCCCTCAACCTTTTTTATACCGCAGTACCGCAGCAATACCGTGGAGGTATAGTTGTGAGATGTGCGCTAAAGGCGAAACTAGCAGAGTAGTAGAAACAAGGGGGATTACTAGGAGTGGAAAGGTCTACACGCCTGAGGTCATAGAGAAAGTGTAGTTTGGAAAGTCAGAAGAATAGAATAGGAGTATAAAGAAAATGGTTCCACCTTAGGAAGCAGAAGAATTCCTGAAAATAATCAAGCATAGCGAATATAGCATCGTTGACCAGCTTAAAAAGATGCCTACACATATCTCCATCTTATTGCTGTTGTTGAGCTTGGAAGCTCACCGGGAAGCTCTGTTAAAGGCCCTCAACCAGGCCTATAGTCCCCAAGAAATTAGCGTTGACAAATTCAATCATGTGATTGGTGGTCTTACAACTACCAATTACATCACATTCGCTGATGAGGAGATCCCAGTAGAAGGACCAGGACATAACCAAGCGCTGCACGTTTCGGCTAAATTTCGGGACCACATGATTACAAGAGTATTAATTGATAACGAGTCATCCTTGAATGTCATGCCCATGACGACCCTGCAAAGGCTTCCTGTTGACCTTGCTTATATGAGACAAAACAACCTGACCGTACGAGCTTTTGATGGCACTCGTAGAGAATAAGTGTGATCCATTAAAATCCCTATATAGATTAGGCCCGTCACCTTTGACATCACATTTCAAGTTATGGCCATCACCCCATCTTATAGTTGTTTATTGGGAAGGCTGTGGATGCATAACACTGGGGCAGTTCTGTCATCTTTGCACCAGCGGGTTAAATTTGTTGTGGACGGTAAATTGGTTTATGTCTACGGGGAAATAGACTTGATGGTAACCAAACCCACTTCCACCCCCTATGTTGAAGCAGCTGAGGAGGCCTTGGAAGATTCATTTTGGGCTTTTGAGATAATCAATGTAGCAACTATGACTGAAAGATCTCCAATTCCATAACCCCAGGTTTCCTTTATAGCTCGTATGGTTGCTATGAAGCTGATGAGGCTGGGGTATCATCCGGGTCAGGGGCTAAGAAGGTGCTTGCAAGGAATTCCAAGGCCGCTGATGGTTCCACAGGTGAAGGAAAAATATGGTTTGGGTTATAGGCCCACTTGTGCAGATAGAAAAAAGAAGAAGGTAGAGAAAGAGGCATAGAGAAGGGAGAGACTCACCGGCGAGGCCAACATTGAGTGGGGATCAAGCATCCCACCCATAGATCAGACCTTCACGAAGATTAGTCAAGCTGATCTCAAGAAAAAAATAAGGCAACTGAGTATATATGTTATGGACTCAGAGGCTTCCCTAGAAACCTTAGAAAAGTGGGTTCGCCGTCTTCAACCAGGAGCGAAATTACAGAACTAGAGTTCTTTTGACTATCCTTGTGTCTTCATGTAATGATTTTTATTTTGTTTTTCCCTTTAAAAGTTTTATTGTTTTGTAATCCGAGGACACTATAGTCCCAAGTATTTTGTCACTTAATAAAAAAGGATTATGCATTTCTTGACGTTTGTTTGCATCCCGAGCTCAGTTGTCAAAATTTGTTTGCTATGACTTTAGGCAGGAATAGGGGATATAATGACACCAGTGCCCTTGGCCAAGAAATTGAAATTAATTTTGAAAACATAATTCATGAAATCGAAACCGAAGAAGGTGAGGTGAATTTATCCCTTGAAATGGAGAGAATGTTGAAGTCCGATGAAAAGCCAACACTAACCAGTAGTGACCCCACTATCGTAATCAACCTAGGAACTGAGGAAGAACCCAAACAGGTGAAAATTAGAGCGTTGTTGAGGGGTGAGGAAAGGAGTAAAATAATTGAGCTGTTAAAAGAATATCGGGATGTGTTCTCTTGGTGATATTAGGATATGCTGGGTCTTGACACAGATTTGGTAACCCACCAAATTCCCCTCTACCTAGATTCTAAGCCGGTGAAGAAAAAGTTAAGGAGAATGTAGCTAGAAATGTTGCTTAAGATAAAAGAGAAGGTGCAGAAACAATTTGAGGCCGAGTTTCTGGAGATAGTCCAATATCCAAAATGGATGGCTAATGTTGTCCCGATAATGAAAAAGAATGGCAAAGTACGAGTTTGTGTGGACTACTGGCACTTAAATAAAGCTAGCCCTAAGGATAATTTCCCACTTTCGCACATTGATGTGCTGGTGGACAATACAGCAAGGCATGCTTTATTTTCGTTCATGGATGGTTTTTCGGAATACAACCAAATTAAGATGGCCCCAAAGGACAAGGAAAAGACCACTTTTGTCACATTATAGGGGAACTTTTGTTACAACGTCATGCCATTTGGTCTAAAGAATGCTGGGGCTACTTACCAAAGAGCTATGGTGACTCTATTCCATGACTTAATGCACAAATAGATCGAGGTGTATGTAGATGACATGATCTTCAAGTCACATATTGGAGATAACCATGCAGTAAACTTGGAGAAGCTATTGAAATTACTCTAGATATGCCAGCTAAACCTGAACCCGGAAAAGTGTATTTTGGTGCCACTGTAGGAAAATTATTGGGGTTTATAGTGAATGAGAAAGGGATTGAGGTCGATCCCAAAAAAATCAAATCCATTCAAGAAATGCCTAACCCTAAGACTGAAAAGGAGGTACAGAGTTTCCTGGGCAGGCTCAATTACACAGCTCGATTCATATCCCAACTAACTGCCACCTGTAAGCCTATCTTCAAGTTGTTAAGAAAGAATAACCTAGAAAATTGGAATGAAGACTACCAAGAGGCTTTTGAGAAAATAAAGGAATACCTCCTAAACCCCCTGTTATTAGTACCCCTGATGCCTGGAAGGCCATTGATTCTATGCCTAACAATATCGGAGAATTCCATGGGTTGTGTATTGGGCCAGCATGATGAGTCAAGAAGGAAAGAAAGGGTCATTTGTTACCTAAGAAAAAAGTTCACAGAGTATGAGTCTAAGTACTTGGACTTGGAGAAAACATGTTGCGCTTTGGTATGGGTGGTCAGTAGGCTGAGACAATACACCTTGTATTACTCAACCTGGCTAATTTCTAAAATGGACCTGTTCAAGTATGTGTTCGAAAAGCCCACAGTGACAGGATGGGTTGCATAGTGGTAGATGTTGTTGACCGAATATGCAACGACCTGCTTATTTTGCCATTTTTTTCCATGATAATAAAAATAGATATGATAAACCTAGCAAATCATGATCAACCTGGACTCGTTGGTACCAAGGATACATCAAAATTACAACATGGAAACCTAAGTAGTGGGAAACGTAAAATCATATACATACCAAAACACCCAAATCAGTACAATACCAGAGTTTACAAAGTGCATCATAAAAATACACATAGCTCAAAATTTCCAAAAATGGCCTAGGGTCTCTGCCCACAAATCCGTCAGATCCGAACAACAGACTTACCCTTCAGATAAGGTAAAACAGCTAAAACTCCAATGCTATGGAGCTTTATCCACTCTCCTTTCTAGGGCTCCCAAAATTTTTGTATAACTTGGGGTGAGACACCTCTCAATAAGGGAAAATAAACTAATACCAGTGTGTGGCAACATGAATATTTCCGTGTTATATATAAAACCATACATAAACATATTTAGTGAAACTGTCTGTTTTATATCTGGGAAAAACATATATAATCATTACATGGCAGAACATACTGGATTTCCATAAGCATAATTCATCTTATATAATAATAACACAAAAACAACCCTAGAAGGTTAGCTGGCTGGTGTCATGTCTTACCCCCACATGATTGGGTTGTGTGACCCGAAGGCGGGACCTAACAATGGCTGGTCGACCACTGCCAAGTCAAAAGCAAAGTCTGTAAGTATGATGGGTTTGTCAGACTTGGTCCGTACACTAGGGGCACCAACACTTCAATACACCACATTGACTATCCATCCTCACGCTGCCCCATACGACAACGATAACACTAACATCATATGATTATGATCGCATAGCTACTGTACCGTGCTCGTGTAAGCCTAAACCAAGCCAACTAGGTTCTGATAACATATAACATATTTCAAATTGTGATACATTGCTATTCCATAATAATAATTGTCAAATCAATATCATTATATCACATTTCATAGCATAATATGAAAATCTTTGGCCCTAATTTATATATGTATACATAAGCATTAGGGCTATTTATGCCACACAAAATGGGTATTACACATATTTAAAACATGTAATCATTTACAGCAGTATTTCCCCAAACATAATGCTTATATGTATATATAAACATTAGGGTTATTTATACACTGACCTTCGTCGACGAGTCAGGTCACTTCGTCGATCAGGTCATGAAGGAAACTTGTTGACGAATGATATTCCTCGTCAATGAAATTCAGTGATGGAAAAATAGCCTCTCGGTATCTTTTCGTCAATGAGACACGTCCCCATCGACGAGTCCCTCATGTGTACTCGTCGACGAACTCCCTGTGTTCGTCGACGAAGCCCTGTTTAAGTATTTCAAATACAATTTCCTTTTCTCCTTCTTCCATTATTTAAATACTATAATTCCCTAGGTCACTACATTCTCCCCTCCTTATAAACTTTCGTCCTCGAAATTTTCTATTCATATGATTCATCAT